>NC_092008.1:4577086-5287086 GCF_044704955.1 Pristiophorus japonicus | reverse complement strand
TTGGCAAGTAAATGTTGTTAATGCGCTTCAGTATGACTTCAATGGTCACCACCGTTAGATCGGCCACGGCCATGGCCACCAGGTAGCGAGTGATGCATTTGGAGAGGCCGCACTTTCCCCGGGACAGGATCACAATCGCCACCAGGTTCACTGTGTGAGAGAGAGAGAGAAAAGGGAATGATCAGCCGACTCTCCCAAAGAACCAGTCCCACTGAGGCCTGTGTGCTAATTCCAGGTTTCTCGTTGCGTGTGTTACTTGTAACTGCTTCTGTGCACACAATACTGAGCTGGGTAATAGGGGGAAAATGTAACATAGAAACATAGAAAATAAGTGCAGGAGTAGGCCATTCGGCCCTTTGAACCTGCACCACCATTCAATAAGATCATAGCTGATTATTCACCTCAGTACCCCTTTCCTGCTTTCTCTCCATGCCCCTTGATCCCTTTAGCCGTAAGGGCCACATCTAACTCCCTTTTGAATATATCTAACGAACTGGCTTCAACAACTTTCTGTGGTAAAGAATTCCACAGGTTCACAATTCTCTGAGTGAAGAAGTTTCTCCTCATCTCAGTCCTAAATGGCTTACCCTTTATCCTTAGACTGTGACCCCTGGTTCTGGACTTCCCCAACATTGGGAACATTCTTCCTGCATCTAATCCTGTCCAATCCTGTCAGAATTGTATATGTTTCTATGAGATCCCCTCTCATTCTTATAAACTCTAGTGAATAAAGGCTCAGTCGATCCAATCTTTCTTCATATGTCAGTCCAGCCATCCCGGGAATCAGTCTGGTGAACCTTTGCTGCACTCCCTCAATAGCAAGAATGTCCTTCCTCAGATTAGGGGACCAAAACTGAACACAATATTCCAGGTGAGGGCTGTAAGAGTATGACAGATTCCGGTAAAGCAAAAATAAAGTCAATGGCACCAGTAAGAGATTACATAAAGGAGGAATGCAATGAGGCATAATTTAAGATGATAGCAGAGCATACAGTGATAAACAAAATCAAGAATGAATTGTGAGGTAACAGTAAGTGACTACAATAAGATTAATAATTACTCAAAGATTGTAACAAAAGGAGAGCAACAAAATCATATTTAGCAACCCTGTTCTCATGAGAACATGAACTAGGAGCAGGAGTAGACCATTTGGTCCTTCGAGCCTGCCCCATTGTTCAGTAAGATCATAGCCGATCTTTTATCTCAACTCCACTTTCTCGCCCCATCTCCATATCCCTTGATTCCCCTAGTGTATGGAAATCTATCAACGACTGAGCCTCCACAGCCCTCTGGGGTAGAGAATTCCAAAGATTCACCACCCTCCGAGTGAAGAAATTCCTCCTCATCTCAGCCCGACCCCTTATCCTAAGACTGTGACCCCTGGTTCAAGACTCTCCAGCCCGGGGGAAACATCCTCCCTGCATCTACCCTGTCAAGCCCTGTAAGAATGTCATATGTTTCAAGAGATCACCTCTCATTCTTCTAAATTGTAGAGAATATTGGCCTAGTCTACTTATAGGACAATCCTCCCATCCCAGGAATCAGTCTGGTGAACCTTGGTTGCTCTCATATCATCTTCACTCTTTAATTCATTCGCCTTTCCAATCTAATTATTGCCTCGACCAGTGGTGCTCACCACATTGGACTTTCAGGCAAACTCCGCAGACAATGGAGTGAGACCTGAGACAAAATAAACCACTCGGAGAGTTAGAGGTTCCACAGCGTGTCTGCTCAGTGGGAGAGAGGTAACTCCCGAGTGGAGCTGGAGAATAAAATAAGACGGTGCTGTCAGAGTGTTTTTTTACTTAAAGATAAATTAATCGAATGTCAATTGACATTCTTGCAAAATTCCAGATCACATTTTTCTTTTTTATCCATTTCTATCACCGTCTACCTCCGTTCCCTCCACTTCATTTAGCTCTCTGTAATGTATTTGCTTCATGGGTTCTTTGCTTAAGAATTCAAAGCAACACATTGCTTTGAAGAACTAGTTAGTTTATTAGCAAAATGTTTAACTATCACACTGCACATTACCAGTTCAGCTATCAGGCTCGCAACCACCTGCCTCATTCCCCCGAACCCAACTGGCCGGGGTTTTATTGAGTCTTGTGAACATCACGTGACTGGCGAAACCACTCCCAACTCAACAGCTCTACAATTCTGTGTGCATACCAACAAGTGCATACATTATACACTCCCTCTCTCAACCTCAATCAGTACTGCCTCATATCCCAGTTCTGCAGGATATTGAAATCGAAAACACATTGACGTTGATTTCCCCTCGTAAGCCCGCTAGTTACTTACAATATAAATTAATGATTTGGATGAAGGAATTGAATGTAATAGCTTCAAGTTTGCAGATGACACTAAGCTGGGTGGCAGTGTGAGCTGTGAGGAGGATGCTAAGAGGCTGTAGGGTGTCTTGGACAGGTTAGGTGAGTGGGCAAATGCATGGCAGATGCAGTATAATGTGGATAAATGTGGTTATCCACTTTGGTGGCAAAAACAGGAAGGCAGAATATTATCTGAATGGTGACAGATTAGGAAAAGGGGAGGTGCAACGAGACCTGGGTATCATGATACATCAGTCATTGAAAGTTGGCATGCAGGTACGGCAGGCGGTGAAGAAGGCAAATGGCATGTTGGCCTTCATAGCGAGAGGATTTGAGTATAGGAGCAGGGAGGTCTTACAGCAGTTGTACAGGGCCTTGATGAGGCCACACCTTGAATATTGTGTACAGTTTCGGTCTCCTAATCTGAAGAAGGACATTCTTGCTATTGAGGGAGTGCAGCGAAGGTTCACCAGACTGATTCCCAGGATGGCAGGACTGACATATGAAGAAAGACTGGATTGACTAGGCTTATATTCACTGGAATTTAGAAGAATGAGAGGGGACCTCATAGAAACATATAAAGTTCTGACAGGATTGGACAGGTTGGATGCAGGAAGAATGTTCCCAATGTTGGGGAAGTCCAGAACCAGGGGTCACAGTCTAAGGATAAGGGGTAAGCCATTTAGGACCGAGATGAGGAGAAACTTCTTCAGTCAGAGAATTGTGAACTTGTGGAATTCTCTACCACAGAAAGTTGTTGAGGCCAGTTCTTTAGATATATTCAAAAGGGAGTTAGATGTGGCCCTTACGGCTAAAGGGATCAAGGGGTATGGAGAGAAAGCAGGAAAGGGGTACTGAGGTGACTGATCAGCCATGATCATATTGAATGGCGGTGCAGGTTCGAAGGGCCGAATGGCCTACTCCTGCACCTATTTTCTATGTTTCTATGTCTATGTTTCCCAATTACGAGGAAAATCTGGGTTTGCCGAATGTTGAACCCATATTGCCCATCATGTACACATTGAGACAGTGTCTGGCACTTCCCACGTAAATTGCAATGCTTACGCGGACTATTTACATTTTACACAAATCCACCTCTTTCGATTGGACTAAATAATCACCCTGTTGAATTTCTCCTCTATTCAACAATCACTCGAACCGTCATTTGTATTCTGTCCAATCATTTTTTTTAAAGACAATTGCTTATTGTAGATAAATCTCCCAATGCTTGGCCATCCCATCAAGTCAGGCTTCTGGTTGCAATACTGAAACACGCTGATCACAGTCGCGACGTAACATCCAATAGAATTCTTAGATAGTTAATCTCCAAGCACCGCTCTCACCAGCAGAGAGCCTTTGAGCCAATCACTGGACCGGTCCACTTCTCTCAGGTCTCAGACAGAGCGGTAGTTAACGCTCGATGGCCCACAACTACCGCTGCAACTAAACAGGAACTAAAGGCAGTCAATGATAACATACCAAACAACCATTCATTGCAATTGAGAAGATAGTCAATTAATAACAATGGCAAAGATTTCTTTCAATTAATATAATGACTGTGGTCCTTTCAATACCCACTGTACAGAACTACCATTATCTGGAACCCTGGACCTTATGGAGAACTCACAGACATTTGCAGCTCCAACAGCACTCGAGTAGCTCGACACCATCCAGGACAAAGCAGCCCGCTTCATCGGCTCTCCAACCACCACCTTCAACATTCACTCCCTCCACCACCGACGTACCATGGCCACAGTGTGTACCATCTACAAGATACACTGCAGCAACTTGCCAAGGCTTCTTCAACCTCACTTCCCAAACCTGCGACCTCTACCACAGTGGATGAACTGGTACTTTGTCGTGTGATTGTTAAACCTATGTTAATAAACCAACTAGTTCTTAATAGCAATGTGTAGCTATGAAAGCTTAAGCAAGGAACCAGTGCAGCAAATATTTTACACCCACCTAGAAGCACAAGGGCAGCAGGCGCATGGTAACACCATCACCTCCAAGTTCCACTCTGAGTCACACACCATCCTGACTTGGAAATATATCGGCCGTTCCTTCATCGTCGCTGGGTCACAATCCTGGAACTCCCTCCCTAACAGCACTGTGGGAGCACCTTCACCACACGGACTGCAGCGGTTCAAGAAGGAGGCTCACCACCACCTTCTCAAGGGGCAATTAGGGATGGACAATAAATGCCAGCCTTGAATGAAATAATTGACTAAATTGCTTACTTTTCGGTTGAAAAATGCTTTGTTTGTCTTTGGGTGATAACAGGATATTTCTGACAATACAAAAGACAAGTTGAAACCTCAACACAGGCAAAGATTGCACTTTCTCACAGGCTGACTATGGTCTATATTCCGACTGATGCCAGCGTCCATTGGAGATAAAGAATTCTCCAGCGCACCGTACTGGGGAATAACACATCATTACTTCTTGTGTTCAAAATTCGAAAAAGTTCAACATTTCAATCAGGAAATCCTATGAGCAAAAGACCTGTGCAACGAACTGATACAATGGAATAGGCAATTAGATCACAAACATATCGAAACATATCACGTAGGATTACGTCGTATAGACGACACAGAAACAGGCCATTTGGCCCAACCAGTCCATGCCGGCGTTTATGCTCCACTCGAGCCTCCTCCTGTCTTTATTCATATAAACCTATCAGCATAACCCTCTATCCCCTTCTCCCTTTTTTGCTTGTCCAGCCTCCTCTTAAATTCATCTATACTATTTGCTTCAACCACTCCCTGTGGTAGAGAGTTCCACATTCTCACCACTCTCTGGGTACCTACGTTTGTCCTGAATTCTTATATTGATGGCCTCTAGTTATGCTCTTCCCCACAACTGTAAATATTCTCTCTGTAGCCACCCTATCAAAAGCTTTCATGATTTTCAAGGCATCTATTAACTCACCCCTTAGCCTTCTTTTTTCAAGAGAAAAGAGACCCAGCCTATTCATCCTTTCCTGATATGTGCACCCTCGTATTTCTGTTATCATCCTTGTAAATCTTCTCTGCATCCTCTCCAGTGCCTCTATATCCTTTTTATAACATGGCAACCAGAACTGTGCACAGTACAGGAGGAAACATCTCTGTCTTATATCAATACATATCAAAACCAATATGTTACAGTGCAAGACAAGCAACAAGTGCAGCAATAGTTACACTGGTTTACACTGTCAGTATCTCCAATTCCTTACCCGTAATACTAATAGCTGCAAGAACAGGGTAGTAGATGCGTTCAAACTCAAAGATGAATGGATAGGCCATGTTCTGTATCATGGAGCAATGTCTCCGCTGCTCTGACTGAGAAGTGCCAATTCACTCAATGGAGACCTAACTTATACCGGGGGAGGGTGGCGGGGGGCGGGGAATGTCTGTTGGGACAATTAGCTGGAGTGCCTCATCAGAGATATTAGTTACATTCTGTTAAACAAACAGATTTAATCAACCATTCTCCCCAAAGCTTCATGATGTTTCTATTTTTAAGGGCTATTGCAAAACACTTTAACTTTGGAATGTCTTCCGAAAACACTATGATGACACGAAACTGCGTGACGGTGTGAGCTGTGAGGAGGACACTAAGAGGCTGCAGAGTGACTTGGATAGGTTAGGTGAGTGGGCAAGTGCATGGCAGATGCAGTATAATGTGGATAAATGTGAGGTTATCCACTTTGGGGGCAAAAATACGAAGGCAGAATATTATCTGAATGGCGGCAGATTAGGAAAAGGGGAGGTGCAACGAGACCTGGGTGTCATGGTTCATCAGTTATTGAAAGTTGGCATGTAGGTACAGCAGGCGGTGAAGAAGGCAAATGGTATGCTGGCCTTAACAGCTAGGGGATTTGAGTATAGGAGCAGGGAGGTCATACTGCAGCTGTACAGGGCCTTGGTGAGGCCTCACCTGGAATATTATGTTCAGTTTTGGCCTCCTAATCTGAGGAAGGACCTTCTTGCTATTGAGGGAGTGCAGCGAAGGTTCACCAGACTGATTCCCGGGATGGCTGGACTGACATATGAGGAGAGACTGGGTCGACTGGGCCTTTATATACTGGAGTTTAGAAGGATGAGAGGGGATCTCATCGAAACATATAAGATTCTGACGGGACTGGACAAGTTAAATGCGGGAAGAATGTTCCCAATGTTGGGGAAGTCCAGAACCAGGGGACACAGTCTAAGGATAAGGGGTAGGCCATTTAGGACTGAGATGAGGAGAAACTTCTTCACTCAGAGAGTTGTTAACCTGTGGAGTTCCCTGCCACAGAGAGTTGTTGATGCCAGTTCATTGGATATATTCAAGAGGCGTTAGATATGGCACTAACGGCTAAAGGGATCAAGGGGTATGGAGTGAAAGCAGGAAAGGGGTACTGAGGGAATGATCAGCCATGATCTTATTGAATGGTGGTGCAGGCTCGAAGGGCCGAATGGCCTACTCCTGCACCTATTTTCGATGTTTCTATGTTTCTAACAGTTCTTCTATATCCCTGGCGCATGGGCAGCCTCATTCATTCACAGCTCTCGGGGTATTTTTTGCATGTATAGCCCCATCACTTGGACAGTCGTCTGCACTGGGAACTGTACGCTGTGTGCATGGCCAAGAGCTCTCTGAAGGCAGTAGGTGACTTTTTTTGAACACAATAGACAGTTTGTGGTGCAAACACAGACGAAGCTGATGACCACTCCGGGGCCTCTCAAAATGTTTTACAATTGAAACTCACACTCGATAGGATGAAAGCGGTTAAGGTGGAAACATACCAAGCAAACCTTTTCAGTTGTTACAGAAATATTAACGATTTGACAGGCGCTCAGAATACCATGACCAGGCTGATCTGGATATTGACTATAGCAAGGGTCAGTTTCAGGACTGTGGACCAATCCGGTAGAGGGTATCACAGGAGCTCTATATATCATCATGGGATCATTTACAGTGTAAATGGGCAGAAATAATAGAAAAGCAAATTATAATTTAAATGGAGAAAAATTGCAAAGTGCTGCAGTACAGAGGTACCTGGAGGTACATGTGCATGAAACACAAAAAGTTAGTTTGCAGGTACGGCAAGTAATCAGGAAGGCAAATGGAATGTTGGCCTTTATTGCAAAGGGGATAGAGCAACTGTACAGGGTATTGGTGAGGCCACACCTGGAGTACTGCATACAGTTTTGGTCTGCATTTAAGGAAGGATATACTTGCATTGGAGGCTGTTCAGAGAAGGTTCACTAGGTTGATTCCGGAGATGAGGGGGTTGACTTATGAGGATAGGTTGAGTAGGTTGGGCCTATACACTTTGACGTTCCGAAGAATGAGAGGTGATCTTATTGAAACTTCTAAGATAATGAGGGGGCTCGACAAGGTGGATGCAGAGAGGATATTTCCACTCATGGGGGATACTAAAACTAGGGGATATAGTCTTAGAATAAGGGGCCGCCCATTTAAAACTGAGATGAGGAGGAATTTCTTCTGGTGAATCTGTGGAATTCTCTGCCCCAGAGAGCTGTGGAGGCTGGGTCTTTGAATATATTTAAGGTGGAGATAGATAGATTTTTGGGCGATAAGGGAGTGAAGGGTTATGGGGAGCGGGCGGGTAAGTGGAGCTGAGTCCTTAATTGGATCAGCCATGATCTTATTGAATGGCGGAGCAGGCTCGAGGGGCCGAATGGCCGATTCCTGCTCTTGTTTCTGTTCGAAACAACTTTAGATCATAACCAGTGCTCCGATTACCTCGGGCACAGCTGCTGGTAATGATTCTGTTGCCATTTACATCCGTTTAGACCCATTTTTTGTTTCTGTACATGTCCCATTACCACCGCTTTTGGACTTGCACCATCATCGCTTTTGTCATTTAATCTCTCCTACCCTCCACACTATCACACAGCTTCCTGCCCCAGACCCAAGCCCATCGCTTCTATTTGCTCTTCTGTTCTCTTTAATCACTCCAAGCCCCCCTCTCCTGTCATCATGCCTTTTATTTCTCCCCCTCTCAGGTACTCTGCCCTCCCAAACCCCTGCCCCAACCCTTCAGCACTCCTCGACATTCCTGCTATCTTGACGCCATCCCAGCGTTGACTCGCTCTTCGATAAGCCTACGGCTTCCCTCTCCTGGCATCCTCTGAAGGGCCCATCGAGGCGCTCATCGCTGCCTCCTTACGTGCAGCAACCCAAACTGCCCCATCCTCCTCTTTTGCCACACAAACACAAAAGTAAAATACTGCGGAGTGCTGGAATCTGAAAGAAAAACAGTTCCCGGATCATCGCTGACCTCATCTCCGCTGGAGATCTTCCCTCCACAGCCACCAAGCTCATAGTAGACCCATCGTTTCAGCTTGTTCTTGCCTCAAGGAACTCATTTACATAATGTTATATATGCAGACTATAGTTATACTCTCTGTGTAGTCACTGTATATTTGCATAAGATGGAGACTTGTTACCTGATGTACTATCAATAAGGTTTATACTGTGTATGTACTATGCTGGCACCACTAGAGGGTGCAACTGGTGGAGACCGGGGTTTCTTGCTCCTGTGGCAGAGGCTGTCCAACAGAAGGCACTGCGGTGGGAGACCTGATGGTCACCTGCACAGGTGTGCAGGGCCCAGTATAAAAGGCTGCCCACCATGCTTGTGCCTGACTCTGGAGTTACAAAATAAAGGACCAAGGTCACTACAGTTTGAGTACAAAACATTGCCTCGTGGAGTCATTCATAAGTGCTTTACAGACATAACACATAAGAACATAAGAAATAGGAGCAGGAGTAGGCCATACGGCCCCTCGAGCCTGCTCCGCCATTTAATACGATCATGGCTGACCCGATCATGGACTCAGGTCCACTTCCCTGCCCGCTCCCCATAACCCCTTATTCCTTTATCGGTTAAGAAACTGTCTGTCTCTGTCTTAAATTTATTCAATGATCCAGCTTCCACAGCTCTCTAAGGCAGCGAATTCCACAGATTTACAAGATGAAGAAATTCCTTTTAAATGGCCCCTTATTTTAAGATTATGCCCCCTAGATCTAGTCTCCCCCATCAGTAGAAATATCCTCTCTGCATCCACCTTGTCGAGCCCCCTCATAACCTTATATGTTTTGATAAGATCTCCTCTCATTCTTCTGAATTCCAATGAGTAGAGGCCCAACCTACTCAACCTTTCCTCATAAGTCAACCCTCTCATCTCCGGAATCAACCTAGTGAACCTTCTCTGAACTGCCTCCAAAGCAAGTATATCGTAAATATGGAAACCAAAACTGCACGCAGTATTCCAGGTGTGGCCTCACCAATACCCTGTATAACTGTAGCAAGACTTCCCTGCTTTTATACTCCATCCCCTTTGCAGTAAAGGCCAAGATTCCATTGGCCTTCCTGATCACTTGCTGTACCTGTATACTATCCTTTTGTGTTTCATGCACCAGGACCCCCAGGTCCCGCTGTACTGTTTCTTCCTAACTCGACTCTATTTTTTCTCCCTTTACCCAGTCTCTTCCCACCTACATCCGCCACTCCTCCGACGCCCTCCGACACTTTAACAGTTTCCAGTTTCCTGGCTCCAACCATCTCCTTGTTACTATGGACGTCCAATCCGCTCTGCGCTTCCATCCCCTACCAGGATGGCCTGAGGGCGCTCCGCTTCTTCCTCGAGCAGAGGCCCAACCAGCCCCCATTCCACCACCACCCTCCTCCGCCCGGCTGAACTTGTTCTCACATTGAACAACTTCACCTTTAACTCCTCTCACTTCCTCTAAATTAAAGGTGTTGCTATTGTAGCCCTCATGGGTCCTAGCTATGCCTGCCTTTTCGTGGGATATGAGGAACATTCTTTGTTCCATTCCTGCTCAGGTCCACTCCCTCACCTCTTTTCCTGGTGCGTTGATGACTATAATGGTGCCGTCTCCTGCTCTCGGCCTGAACTAGAAAACATCATTCACTTTGCATCCAATTTCCACCCTTCCCTCACCTTCACATGGTCCATCACTGACTCTTCCCTTCCCTTCTTCAGCTGCTCTGTCGTCATTTCTGGGGGTACGCTTTCGACCAGTATCCACTATGAGCTACATTTTCCACTCTTTTTGCATTCTTAACGGCCACTTAACGCCAATTTTACCGCTGAAATGACGTATAACGCCCATTTCGCGCCCATGGGTCGGAGAGGAATTTTCCCAGATTTTTTTCTCCCTAAATTGGCCTGGGTTTTTATCTGGTTTTTGCCTCTCCGAGGAGATCACATGGCTCCGGTTGGGGTGGAGTGTAGAATGTTTCAGTGTAAGGGGTGTCGCAGTTGTGGTGAGGCGGACTGGTTGGGCTGGGTGCTCTTTGCCTTTCCGTCATTGTTCATGGGTTTATATGTAACCTTCAGGGCTGCTGACCAAGGGCCGTGCGGCTCTTTGTCGGCCAGCGCAGACACAATGGACCAAAATGGCCTCCTTCTGCGCTGTAAATTTCTATGTTTCTAAAATGGAAACTGACAGGCATTTTTAGGAAACTTATCACCGAGCGTTACTTTCCCCATGTGCTTAACGCCAGGAAAAAATATTACCGCCTGCCCACTTTTTTTAAGGCGGAATCATCAGAATGGCCGAAATCGTCCATAATATCGCCCAGCGTTACTTTTTGCACGGAATTAACACCGAGATTCAGTAATACCGCCTGCCCATTTTTTTTTGACGTAAAGAGCATATTTGGCGAAACTAACGCCCAGGAGATCGACCACCGTCACTTTCACCACTTCGCACACATATCGGCCACAATATCGCTCGGCCAGAAAAACGCCCAGGAAAAGTGGAACTGTTCTGAACTAACGCCAGCAGTGTGGCTGCCATTTTTAAAATCGCAGGTCGCTTCATTCAAAAGGGGGAGTTTGCATTGACTCTGGAGTTCTTCTCAGGTGAAGTGAACATCTCAGCAGACATATTTTCAGACTCTGGACTATTGGGGGTTTACCCTAGGTGTATTTTAGTGAGGAAATCATTGCTTCTGATCAATCGCTACTATACTTTCATTGCAATGGGGCCAGCCATTTCTCAGCCTGCATCAATTAATACGCAGATGCTGCAGAGTGCAGATGGCTCAATGTGTGATGCACATCATTATGTCCCCAATTTAAAACGTGCAAGAATGAGGAGCAGGGCCAGACCATACACACCCCGCACGTACAAGGAAAAGAGGTCTTATCTCGACGTCTCTGACCACACCTGCCTTCGGAGACTGCGCTTCCACAAGGTGGTGATCAATGAAATATGTGAGCTCATCAGGCCACATGTGCAGCCAGCCATCAGGACATCAGTGTCGGTCGAGGTCAAGGTCACCGCGGCACTGTCTTTCTACGCATCCGGTTCCTTTCGGGCCTCTGTGGTCGAGATTTGCCCTCTGTCTCACCATGCAACCCATCGCTGCATTAGACAGGTCACGGAGGCCCTGTACGTGAGAAGGATGGACTTTATCAGCTTCCCCATGACCACGGAGGCTCAGACTGACAGGGCTGGAGCATTCTACTGCATTGCTAAGTTCCCCAGTGTGCAGGGAGCAATACAGTGCACTCACATCACCATGCAGCCACCTTCTCAGGACCCAGAGCGTTTTCATAACACAAAAGGATTTCACTCCCCGGAGGTCCAACTAGTTGTTGACCACAACCAGATCATACTGGCAGTGAATGCCAAATGTCCAGGCACCTTCGATGAGCCTCACATCCTGCGTGAGAGCGCAGTCTCTGACATATTTAAGAGTCAGCCATAAGGACAATGCTGAATGCTTGGTGATAACCGATATGGCCTAGCCACCTGGCTGATGACCCCCCCTGTGTGACACCCACACCGAGGCCGAGAAGCGATACAACCAGAGCCACAGAGACACACGCAATGTGGTCCAGAAAACAATAACTGTGCTTAAGCAGCGCTTCAGATGACTTGACCACTCACGAGGGGAGCTAGAATACAACCCTGAGCAAGTAGGTAAATTTGTGGTTGTGTGCTCGATGCTGCACAACCTGGCTATCAGGAGGGGCCAAGAATTGCCAGACGGGACTGATGGTCCACCTCAGGAGAGAGAGGAAGAGGACGACGAGGGGCTGGACACTGACCTAGGGCCAGACAATTACGCTGGCTATGCAACCATGCCCACGACCCCCTCCAGGCTGCAGGAAAAGGCCCGCGGTGGCTACATAGCTGCAAGACTCTTATGTGAGGAGTTGATATCTGAACGATTTTCCTGAAAGAACGTTGATGTGAGTGACAACGCTGACACACTTTTATGTCGATGGCATGTCGAAGGTATATAAACTACAATGTTCCTCTTTTCCAGAGATCCAGTCCTCTCCCTCCGAGATCTAATCCCCCCTAGAGAGATCGAATCCCCCCAAATAGATCTAATCCCACACAGAGAGATCTAACCCCCCCCAAATGGATCTAATCCCCCAAGAGAGATCTATTCCGCCAAATAGATCTAACCCCCCCAAATAGATCTAATCCCCCACAGAGAGATCTAATCCCCCCAAATAGATCTAATCCCCCAAGAGAGATCTAAACCCCCCCCAAATAGATCTAATCCCCCCGAGAAAGATCTAATCCCTCAGATAGCGAATCCCACCCCCAGAGATCTAATCCTCCCCTCCAGAGATTTAATCCCCCCCAGAGATCTATTTCGCCCCCCCCCCCCCACCCCGAGAAATTGCGAAAATAAATTAAAAACAATATAAGCATTATAAATAAATCAAAAACATTGCACAAAACAACTACAAATCTAAACTTACCTGGAGACACTTACCTGAGATTTGACGTTGGCAGTCTCTGGCCTCCGGACTGCTCTTCTCGGTGGGTGGGGGGGGGTGCAAAGGTTGATGGAAGAGCGTGCGTGCGCAGGACTTGGGACCCGAAGAGTTCCGAGTCCCAGACAACTTACCCTGCACAGCTGGAACAGACCGCCCGTTGCAGACCGCTGAGGCCCCGCTCAGGACCGCCTGGACCAATGTTGCCAGCACTCTGCTCCAGCGGTACCGGGTGGTGAAGATTGATCGACCCCTGCGACACCACCGATAGAGCTGGAGCGCCGTGCCCTGGAACACCGTGGGCAGAGGTGCGGCGAACGAGGGTACGGGGCCCAGAAGAGCCGAGGGGCCCAGGGGGGCAGCACGGGGCCCAGCCCACACTGTGTGCGATATGTGCGCGCGCTAGGTCCGTGCAGCAGAGCAGGTCTCCAGTCGTCCTGGTTCAACCCTTGCCACTGGATAAAGGCCGAGCTCTGTCAAGCCCGTGCGGTGGCTGGTGTGCAACGGTCACCCCACGTTAAAAAAATCCACGCACAGGCATCTTCCACCCCCTCAACTGGAGTTCAGGACTGGAACATCAGGTCCTTCATTGAAACATCTGTGAACTCTCGTGGAAGCAAGTCATCCTTGTTTTTTTTTTGGGACCGCCTATGATGATGATGACCGCCAAGAATTGGCCGGTCCACCAAAGTCGGGCCCTATGCCTCTATTTATAAAGCCAATGATCCCTTATTCTTTTATAAACTACTATATCTGCTTGTCCTGCCGTCTTCAATGATTTGCATATGTGAACCCCCAGGTCTCTCTGATCCTCCACCCACTTTAAAATTGTACCATTTAGTTTAGATAGCCTCTCATTCTTCCGACTAAAATGCATCACTTCACACTTCTGTGTGATAAATTGCATGTGCTCCTTGTGTCTGCTACTCTCCGCCTCACTGGTTACTTATTGGTTACTGGTTACTTACTTAAGGAAGGATATACTAGCCTTGGAGTGGGTACAGAGACGATTCACTAGGCTGATTCCAGAGATGAGGGGGTTACCTTATGATGATAGATTGAGTAGACTGGGTCTTTACTCATTGGAGTTCAGAAGGATGAGGGGTGATCTTATAGAAACATTTAAAATAATGAAAGGGATAGACAAGATAGAGGCGGAGAGGTTGTTTCCACTGGTCGGGGAGACTAGAACTAGGGGGCACAGCCTCAAAATATGGGGGAGCCAATTTAAAACCGAGTTGAGAAGGAATTTCTTCTCCCAGAGGGTTGTGAATCTGTGGAATTCTCTGCCCAGGGAAGCAGTTGAGGCGAGCTCATTGAATGTATTCAAATCACAGATAGATAGATTTTTAACCAATAAGGGAATTAAGGGTTATGGGGAGCGGGCGGGTAAGTGGAGCTGAGTCCACGGCCAGATCAGGCATGATCTTTTTGAATGGCGGAGCAGGCTCGAGGGGCTAGATGGCCTACTCCTGTTCCTAATTCTTATGTTCTTATGTTACTACATTTCCGAGGCCCTGGAGATGCAAATCTAGAAAGTGTGATGTCACGCCGACTTAACGTCACACTCTGAGAACTTGGACCCTTGCTCTGCATTTAGCGCTGGCGGGGGGGCTGGGGCGAGAATGGTCTCAGTGGAGAGAAATCTCGAATGCGAAAGAGAAAAGTAAAGGAAGCAATGCAGGAAAGTGATTGTGGTAAGGATAACCAGATTATGTCAGGAAGGGACAGAGCATACAAACAAGAGTGCACTAACAAATTGGGTCCAGGTAAGAAAAAGTAGCGATAAGACAAATAAGGTTATAGTACAAAATAATGTTAAGATGTCTAATAATGTTAAAAAGACAAATCTAAAAGCATTATATCTGAATGCATGAAGCATCTGTAATAAGGTAGATGCATTAACAGCGCAATTGGATGTAAATGGATAAGATATAGTTGCAATTACGGAGACATGGTTGCAGGATGACCAGGGTTGGGAACTGAATATCCAAGGATCTTCGATACTTAGGAAGGGCAAGCAAAAAGGAAGAGGGGGTGGTGTTGCATTGTTAGTAAAGGATGAAATCTGATCAGTATTGTGAGAAAGGATATTGGCTCAGAAAATCAAGATGTAGAATCAGTCTGGGTGGAGCTAAGGAGCACCAAGGGGCAGAAAACATTGGTGGGAGTTGTCTCGAGGCCTCCAAACAGTCGTGGTATTGTAGGGGACGGCAGCAAACAGGAAATTTGAGATGCATGTAACAAGGGTACTACAGTAATCGTAGGTGACTTTAACCTACATATAGACTGGCCAAACCAAATTAGTAATAATACCGTGGAAGGTGAATTCCAAGAGTGTGTACGATATGGTTTTTTAGACCAGTATGTTGAGGAGCCTTCTAGGGAACCGTCTATCCTAGATTGAGTATTGCGTAATGGGAAGGGGTTAATTAACAGTCTTGTTGTGCGGGGTCCATTAGGGAAGAGTGACCATAACATAATTGAATTCTTTCTTAAGATGGAAAGTGAAGTAGTCCAATCTGAAACTAGGGTCCTAAATCTAAACAAAGGAAACTACGAAGGTATGAGGAATGAATTGGCTATGATAGATCGGGAAGATTCATTAAAAGGCATGACGGTGGATAGGCAATGGCTAACATTTAAGGAACGAATGCATGAATTGCAACAGTTATACATTCCTTTCTGGTGCAAAAACACAAAAGGAATAGTGACCCAACCATGGCTAAAAAAATAAATTAAGGATAGTATTAGATCCAAAGAGAAGTTATACAAAGTTGCCAGAAAAAGTAGCAAGCCTGAGGATTGGGAGCAGTTTAGGATTCAGCAAAAAAGGACCAAGAGATTGATTAAGCGGGGAAAAATAGAGTATGAGAGTAAACTTGCAAGGAACATAAAAACCGACTGCAAAAGTTTCTCCAAAAGTATGTAAAAATAAAAAAGATTAGTGAAGACAAATGTAGGTCCTTTACAGACAGAAATGGGAGAATTTATAATGGGGAACAAGGAAATGGCAGAACAATTAAATAAATACTTTGGTTCTGTCTTCACAGAAGAGAACACAAATAACGTCCCAGAAATGCGAGGGAACCAAGGAGCAAGAGGAATTAAAGGAAATGATTATTAGTAAGAAAATAGTGCTGGAGAAACTAATGGGACTGAAGGCCGATAAATCCCCAGGGCCTGATGATCTGCATCCCAGAGTACTAAAAGAGGTAGCCATGGAAATAGTGGATGCATTGGTTGTCATCTTCCAAAATTCTATAGATTATGGAACAGTTCCTACAGATTGGAGAGTGGAAAATGTAACCACACTATTTAAAAAAGGAGAGAGAGAGTAAACAGGGAACTACAGACTGGTTAGCCTAATATCATTCGTCGGGGAAATGCTAGAGTCTATTATAAAGGAGGTGATAATGGCACACTAAATAATATCAACGGGATTAGACAAAGTCAACATGGATTTATGAAAGGAAAATCATGATTGACAAACCTACTGGAGTTTTTTTGAGGATGTAACTGATATAATAAAGGAGAACCAGTGGATGTTGTGTATTTGGATTTTCAGAAGGCCTTTGATAAAGTCTCACATGAAAGTGCAAAATGAAAGCACATAGGATTGGGGGTAATATACTGGCATGGATTGAAAATTGGTTAAATGACAGGAAACAGAGTAGGAAAAAAATGTGTCTTTTTTGGGATGACGGGCAGTGACGAGTGTGGTACCACAGGGATCATTGCTGGGGCCTCAGCTATTCACAATATATATAAATGATTTGGATGAGGAAACCAATTGTAATATTTCCAAGTTTGCTGATGACTAGGTGGGATTGTGAGTTGTGAGGAGGATACAAAGACACTGCAGGGCGATTTGGATCAGTTGAGTGAGTGGGCAAACACATGGCAGATGCAGTATAATGTGGATAAATGTGAAGTTATCCACTTTGGTGGGAAAAACATAAAGACCAAGTATTATTTATATTGGTGATAGCTTGGGAAGTGTCGATGTACAGAGGGACCTGGGTGTCCTTGTACACCAGTCATTGAAAGCAAACATGCAGGTGCAGCAAGCAGTTAGGAAGGCAAATGGTATGTTGGTCTTCATTGCAAGAGGATTTGAGTACAGGAGCAAGGATGTCTTATTACTGTTATACAGGGCCTTGGTGAGACCACACCTGGAGTATTGTGTGCAGTTTTGGTCTCCTTACCTAAGGAAGGATATACTTACCATAGAGGGAGTGCATTGAAGGTTCACCAGACTGATTCCTGGGATGGCAGGACTGTCGTATGAGGAGAGATTGGGTCGACTGGGCCTGTATTCACTGGAGTTTAGAAGAATGAGAGGGGATCTCATTGAAAGGTATAAAATTCTGACGGGGTTGGACAGACTGGATGCGGGGAGGATGCTTCCCCGGGGCTGGGAAGTCTAGAACAAAAGGGTCACAGTCTCAGGATACGGGGTAGGAAATTTAGGATCGAGATGAGGAGAAATGTTTTCACTCAGAGGGTGGTGAACCTGTGGAATTCTCTACCACAGAAGGCTGTGGAGTCCAAGTCACTGAATATATTTAAGAGGGAGATAGATAGATTTCTAGACACAAAAGGCATCAAGGGGCATGGGGAGAAAGCGGGAATATGTTGTTGAGATAGAGGATCAGCCATGATCATAATGAATAGCGGAGCAGGCTCGAAGGGCCGAATGGCCTACTACTGCTCCTATTTTCTATGTTTCTAAGCTCGTTCTGAAATCCGAGTGTGCAGCAGACTGACAGAGACGCTGTCAGAACTTCTTAAAGGGACACACACTTCTCTCATACAAGTTTGCATTTAAGATTTTGGACTGGATTTTCTACATTTTGATGAAGTAGTGGCTTGGTACAATATATGTTGAGATTTTTGCATGTACAGGAAGTGAAGGAGTGCTGCTGGAGTCTTGCAAGTCCTCGGAGGGTAAAGGAAGGCCTCTGAAAAGACTGCAAATGCAGATAATACGCAGCAGTTCAGGCAACATCCGTGGAGAGAGAAACAGAGTTCCTGTCTCAGGTCACAATGCTGCCTGACCTGCTGAGTATTTCCAGCATTGGATGCTGTCTTGTCACATACATAGTATCTGCTCACAGAGGGAAGAGGAAGATGCAGAGGAGGGGAAAGCAGAAAAGGGGGAAGCCAAAGGAAGGATGCAACCAGACAGCACCTTTCTAGCCGGGATATCAGAGGTGGAATCATTCGCCTGTGGTACCAGTGACCACTACCCCAATTCCCCTTTCAACATTTGTGGCACACCTTACCTTCCCTCCATTACTGATCATCACAGTGTTCTCTTGGCCAATGCTGAAATAGAAGCCACCACAATGCAAACGTTCCAATCCAAGTTTATCATAATAATACAACTCTCGATTATCCGCACACGATGCAACAGGAAACCCTTGTAACGGCATTTAAAATTCCGTGCGCGCATGCTGCTGCAGCCGCTGTCTCTCGCGGCCGCCGCTGACGTTGGAGTCCTTTCGGCCCGGGAAGGTATCGGGCCGGTGCGTGCGGAGTCCTTTCGGCCCGGGAAAACATCAGGCCGGTGCGTTCGGAGTCCTTTCGGCCCGGAAACGCAGCGCGCTCCGGAATCCCGGAGCTAGACAATCTCCTCCTCGAGGCCACTTGCATGCATGCTGGTAATGTCCACACTTAACTGCCTTGTTACTGTTTGCACAGTATTTATTCATTGAAGTTTTAACTTTATGTCAACTCGCTCTCATGGAGAAATCGTTTAGCCGGCATAGCCCAATCCCCGAGGGACCCGGATAATCGAGAGATGCCTGTAATAATAACTTGTATTTATAAAGTGCCTTTAACGTAGTAAAATGTCCCAAGGCGCTTCACAAGAATTTTACAACACGTTAGATCTTGACCATTGAGAGAAAGAGAGAAAAATTGTGAGAAGGACGTGTGAAAAGAGGTTAAAGGCTCGGGTCCGAAGTGGCAGCCAAAATGTGCATGCAGGCGATAAAACTAAAACAAAAAGAAATTCAAATTACATTGTAAATAATACAATAAGGAGTATACTATAGTAAAATCAGTATATTAAAGATGAATTATAATTAAACAAAATTAAATACTATAATTATAAATTAAGTTAAAATTAGAAAATCAGCAATTCAATCAAATTAAATCAGTTATTTGTTTCATTCATTCATTACCTTCCAGTGATTCAATTAATCTGGAAGAACCAATCACTGTTTTCCATCCTTGTGATGTCATAACGTTATTACTCTTTATTTCTCATTTTGTCCTCTTAACAGGACCTGTAACAAGTTAGCTTATGTTTCAAACGCCCTCCAGGTGCTCCAGGCTCGAGCTGCCTCCCGTTATCAAGGAGACACATGTCTCAAATGCCCTCCAGATGCTCCAGGCTCGAGCTGCCTCCGTTATCAGGGAGACACATGTTTCAAACGCCCTCCAGCTGCTCAGGCTCCCGCTGTCTCTGTTGTCAGGGAGAAAAAAACACAACAAAAGGGCCTTGGAAATGTTTGGCAAGCCCCCCCCCCCCCCAGATCGGGGGGGACACGATTTAATGATTTAATGTTTTAATTTTCTCACAAAAAGAGTTCTGTTGTCAGGGAGATGCTTATGTTTCAAACTCCTATCCATCCAATATGACATCAAGAAATTAACTAATTACCCTTATGCATTCCCTTGGTGACTGTCCTATGTGCCGTTGCCTCATCATCATCATCATAGGCAGTCCCTTGAAATTGAGGCAGACTTGCTTCCACTCTAAAAGTGAGTTCCCAGGTGACTGAACAGTCCACTACAGGAATTACAGTCTCTGTCACAGGTGGGGCAGACAGTGGTTGAAGGAAAGGGTGGGTGGGGAGTCTGGTTTGCCGCAAGCTCCTTCCACTGTCTGTGCTTGATTTCTTCATGCTCTCGGCGATGAGACTCGAGGTGCTCAAGGCCCTCCCGGATGCTCATCCTCCACTTTGGGTGGTTTTGGGCCAGGGATTCTCAGGTGCTGGTGAGGACGTTGCATTTTATCAAGGAGGCTTTGAGGGTGTCCTTGAAACATTTCCTCTGCCCACCTGGGGCTCGCTTGCTGTGTAGGAGTTCCAAGTAGCGCGCTTGCTTAGGGAGTCTCGTGTCGGGGCATGCGGACGATGTGGCCCGCCCAATGGAGCTGGTCGAGTGTGGTCAGTGCTTCGATGCTGGTGATGTTGGCCTGAGTGAGAACACTGACATTGGTGCGTCTATCCTGGCAGTGGATTTGCAGGATCTTGCGGAGGCAGTATATATGGTCCACATGTCTGAGCCGTATAGGAGGGTGGATATCACTACTGCCCTGTAGACCATAAGCTTGGTGCCTGATTTGAGGTCTTGTTCTTTAAGTACTCTCTTCCTCAGGCAACCGAAGGCTGTGCTGGCACACTGGAGGCGGTGTTGGACCTCATCATCGATGTCTGCCCTTGCCGATAGTAGGCTCCCGAGGTATGGAAAATGGTCCACATTGTCCAAGGGCCTTTGCCTATCCTACTGATGTCACACAGTGCTATCTCAGTGGCTACAGCATGGCTGGTGGAAGGCTGCTGACTTTCAGTGGGGGAAACTGCAAATGGCATTGCCTGGCGATATTGAGGAACTGGTGGCTGGGTGTGTCAAATCAAGTGACAATTCGTCTTCTTCTGGCTGGGCAAGATGCATTTCTTGGTGTGGAAAATGAAGAAGGCACAAGGGTGGGGTTGTGGTGAGAGGGTGAGCTGGAAAGCAAGAGGCGCATGCGAGAATGAGAATAATGTATGAAGATGCCAGCATCTTGTCTCCCTTCTGCTCCACCGCTGGTTAAGGGCTCAGCCAGGCACCCTGCCAAGAACGCCCCCCTGCACCATCTCATCCAAGGGGTGAGGTGAGACTAGGAATGGGAGGCGTGCCTCGTGTTTGCTACAGTTTGTTGGTAGCTGAGTGATTGGGGGAGTCGTTCACTGAGGGATGTGTGAGGGGTGGTGGTACAGTTGGTAGGAGATGGCGTGTATTCTCTGACCTTGACCAGTGGTCTGAGGTCATGAAGTTTCTTTGGGCACTGGAGCCAGATGGTGTGGGCGACACTGCCGACAGTGACGGCCTCGGTGATATTGTCTCGCGTCCTTCTTTCTGGAGGGCCTCCTGGCTCCTGTGGATCACTATCCGTGGCCTCACTGGCAGTGTTCATGTCCTGCACAAAGTGGGAGTGTTGCGTGCGAGACCCGAGGCGACCCTTCCCTGGTTGCTGAGCCATTTGTGTTGGTGCTGAAGCACATTTGCCATTTTTTGAGGTGCAGGAGGCAGATTCGCTTCAAGTGCTGAAAACTCCCATTTGAGACTCTTCAATATTGATTTTTTTTTCAGAAGACAGTTGGTCTGTCAGAGCTAAAAACTGCCTATTTTAAAATTATTATTTTTTTCCATTTTAGAAGGCAGCTCCCCTTTAAGTGACCAAACCGCTTTCTGCAATGTCAAATTGATTTGTTTTGTCTGAAAACACTCCTGTGAAGTGCCTTGGGATGTTTTACTACGTTAAAGGTGCTATATAAATACACGTTATTGTTGTTGTTGTTGAAATGACAAACTTGCTTTAAGAGAAGGCTGTTCTTGCTGCAATGACACAATGGCCACCTACATTGGGACTAACGCCATGGATATCCCCGCCAGAAAGTGGCTGTCAAGGTTGTATCCTTCCATCTGCTTCCTCCTCTTCTGCTCATCCACTTCTGCTGCTTCCTCTTCTGTTTCCTCCTCCTCTGAGTCTTCCTCTTTTGCTTTGCCTTCTCCCCTTTGCGAAGGGTGCTGTCAATGTGAAATGACGGCATAAAATGCTGTAAAAACTCAGCAGGTCAGGCAACATCTTGACCCGAGATGTGAACTTGGTTTCTCTCTCCACGGATTCTGAGTGTTTCCAGCATTTTCTGTCTTCTCAGAGGCCTTCTTTTACCATCCAAAGCCTTGCAAGCGTCCAGCAGCACTCCCTACCCTTCATTCCCCCTCATAGGAATGTTTCTAGCCTAACTACCCCGAACTATCTCATCTTTGAACACCTCCTATTGCTCCCTTACTGTTTTACCTGCCAACCTTTGACTCGAATCCACCTCCCCCAGATTCCTTTTCAACTCATTGAAATTAGGCTGCTTCTAGTTGACTACTTTCACCTGGATTGTTTTTTTCTCCTTGTCCATAACGACTCTAAACCTAAAGATATTGTGATCAGTGTTCCCCAAATGCCCTCCCACTGAAACATACTTCACTTGCAACACTTCATTCCCTCGAACCAGATCCAGCACTGATTCCTTCCTCGTTGGGCTGGAAACACACTGTACAAGAAAGTTCTTCAGGATTTCCTCCTTCTCTTTGCCCTTTACCTTAATTTCCCCCAGTCTCTCATAGGATAATGCCTTCATTATCACGACTTCATGTTTACTTCAGCCTTGAATGGTGGACCAGGTTCGGCCTCCTCCTGTTCCCATGTTACAGGTGATGTCACGTTATTTCTCCACTCTGCTGAAAACAATATTCCCTTCACACCTCCCCCCACAAACTTCCCAACTTCCAAACAGGAGAAAATAATCTGTCACTACTGGGAATAGACACCATCAGAGTCAGCACCTGTGGAGAGAAAAGGTGAGTTATCGTTTGGTGATTGTATTCTTCATCGCAAGAGTTTCTCTGTCCAGGTACTGACCGACAGGTCCTGTGTTTCTCCCATGATTGCTATCATAAGATAAACACGGGGTATTTAGTCAGAGTCTTATTGAGAAGTTATTATATTGAAGCGAGATCTTCAGTCGAACAACACGGTTTGAGTTTATTTGACCCATGGTTATAAAGTCAAACCTCATCTCTGAGTTCTCAAAAACAGATCCAGAAATAGAGAGGACTGAGCTAAAAGAAAGAAAGGCCAAGTATTTTTAAAGCACCTTTTACAACTGCCTAGTTATGAAGTGGAGGCACTGTTATAATGTAGGAAACTGCGTAGGATTACACTATTCATTATTATAGTTTTGGTTTCTAGATGTTCTATTTTCTCTTTTTGTAGGGATTCCATTATTTTTCCCATCACCGATGTTAAGCTGACTAATCTATAATTCTCCCTGTGGCTGAGGAGCTCCTCCCAGAATCACAATGCGGATTTCGTCCACTATGGGATACAAAGGGCATGATCTTCAGGTGCGACAACTGCAAGCTAAATGCAGGGAACAGCACCAACCCTTGTACATGACCTTCTTTGACCTTACAAAGGCCTTTGACACTGTCAACCACGAGGGAATATGGAGCATCCTGCTCCGTTTCATCTGCCCCCAAAAGTTAGTCGCCATCCTCCGCCTGCTCCACGATGACATGCAGGCCGTGATCCTGACCAACGGAACCATCACAGACCCAACCCACGTCCGGACTGGGGTCAAGCAGGGTTGCGTCATCGCGCCAACCCTCTTCTCGATCTTCCTCGCTGCAATGCTCCACCTCACAGTCAACAAGTTCCCCGCTGGCGTAGGACTAAACTACAGAACCAGTGGGAACCTGTTCAACCATCGTCGTCTCCAGGCCAGATCCAAGACTGTCCCAACCTCTGTCGTCGAGCTACAGTACGCGGACGATGGTTGCGTCTGCGCACATTCAGAGAGTGAACTCCAAGCCATCATCAGCATCTTCACTGAGGGATAAGAAAGCATGGGCCTTACACCAAACATCCGTAAGACAAACATCCTCCACCAACCTGACCCCGCCACACAGCACTGCCCCACCCCAGTCATCAAGATCCACGGTGCGGCCCTGGACAACGTGGAACACTTTCCATACCTCGGGAACCTATTATCAGCAAGGGCTGTAAGTGGTTTCCCTGAGGTGTTTTCGAAGCACCTCCACTTTATAATAGTTCTAACGCAGGGAATTATTACTGTACTGAACAGATGAATGAGTCAGGGATGGGTACCTTGGTCCGAGTACCAGCAATGCTTTTATTAAAGTTATAACACACACCTGCACCTAGTAAAACCACACTCTGGTAGTGTAATACAAACAAACACAGTACAACACACAGTCTGGCCTATCTAAACAGACCCCTAACGCGAAGTACCCACGTCTAAAACACCTCCCCTGAAAACCCCTATGAATTTGGTTGGGAGAACGCATGATACCCCCTCACACTGTGGCTGTGATCTTAAAAGATGTGTGTGCAGAGATGATGCTCACCGATTCATTGGCTTACTCGTTGCTTCTGATGGAAAGGTATCTCTTCTGGTTTCTTCCTTCCGTCCCGTATGGAAGGTTGGATTCTTGTCGAGGCGAAGCAGCGAGGCAAGAGAGAGAGCTGTGACCCACATGGCCTCTTTTGTATCCCAATACTGTCCATCCTTTCTGGCTGAATAAAGTTTGTTTCGAAGAGAGACTTCCTGTGAGTGTGTCTTATGCTTTTAGCTCAATAAAGTTTTCTTCCTTTGTTTCGAAGTTTCCTGTTCTTCCAGTGATGGATTTCGCTTCAGAGCAGTCTGTGCTAAATGGCTTTTTATTGTTCTGGTATCTCATCCAGGTAATGGCTCGATCACTGATCAGTTCACTTGACGAGTTCACATTGCTTAACAAAACACAGTCCATCTGCTCATCACCTGCGATGAATTGCTTTAGCTTGGCCATTGTCTTCCCAGAACCCCTGCCCATCATTCTAAGTCCAACATGGAGCAGCACCTGGGCCCCTCCAACAAACAGCTTCCAGCTTTTTCTGCAATGAGAAAAATATTAAAACGCAAATCCTTGGGGATTAAAATGCGGATCCTTGGGGATTCAATGCTTACAGTCCTTACAGAGCAAACATCGACGACAGGGTTCAACACCACCTCCAGTGCAGCAGCGCAGCCTTCGGCCACCTGAGGAAGACAGTGTTCGAAGACCGGGCCTTCAAATCTGGCACCAAGCTCATGGTCTACAAGACTGTAGTGATATCCGCCCTCCTGTATGGCTCAGAAACATGGACCATGTACAGTGGACACCTCAAATCACTGGAGAAATACCACCAACGATGCCTCCACAAGATCTTGCAAATCCCCTGGGAGTTCAGATGCACCAACATTAGCGTCCTCGATTTGGCTAACATCCCTAGCATCGAAGCACTGACCTCACTCGTCCAGCTCCGCTGGGCGGGCCACATTGTTCGCATGCCTGACACAAGACTCCCAAAGCAAGCGCTCTACTCGGAACTCCTACACGGCAAGCGAGCCCCAGGTGGGCAGAGGAAACGTTTCAAGGACACCCTCAAAGCCTCCTTGATAAAGTGCAACATCCCCGCCGACACCTGGGAGTCCCTGGCCAAAGCCAGTCTAAGTGGAAGAAGAGCATCTGGGAGGGCGCTGAGCACCTCGAGTCACGTCACCGAGAGCATGCAGAAACCGAGCACAGGCAGCGGAAGGAGCATGCGGCAAACCAGTCCCACCCACCCTTTCCTTCGACCACTGTCTGCCCCAGTTGTGACAGAGCCTGTAATTCCCGTATTGGACTGTTCAGTCACCTAAGAACTCACTTTTAGAGTGGAAGCAAGTCTTCCTCGATTTCGAAGGATTGCCGATGATGATGATGGATATGTTCTAGTCCCCTTTTTAAATATAGGTATTACGTTATTTATCTGCCACTCCTCTGGCACTACACCTTTTTTGAACGAATTATTAAATATGTGTAGTAATGCCTCTACTATCGCTTCCCTAGATTCTTTTAAAATGAGTGGAATTCGATCCATCCGGACTAGGGTTTTTATCCTCTTTGAGTTTGACTGGTTGATTTATTATATCCTCTATTTGCATTTCAATTGTACTTATCTCATTACTTGTCTCATCATTCAATGTCATGTCCATCAGTTCTATACTAAAGCAAATAATGACAATATTTCTGTCATCTCTCTATTGTTATCTGTGGTATTATCCTGTCTATCCCTTAATGGACCTATTCCGTGCCCCAAACTTCCTTTTTTTATTGTGGCTGTAAAAGATATCACTATTTTGTTTTATGTTCCTTCATAATTTAATTTCATAGCTCCTCTGTGCCTTCCTAATTGTTTTGTAGACTTACATAAGAACACAAGAACATACGAAATAGGAACAGGAGTAGGCCATATGGCCCCTCGAGCCTGCTCCGCCATTCAATAAGATCATGGCTGATCTAATCATGGACTCAGCTCCACTTCCCTGCCCGCTCCCCATAACCCCTTATCGATTAAGAAACCGTCAATTTCTGTCTTAAATGTATTCAATGTCCCAGCTTCCACAGGTCTCTGAGGCAGCAAATTCCACAGATTCACAACCCTCTGAGAGAAGAAATTCCTCCTCATCTCTGTTTTAAATGGGCGTCGCCTTATTCTAAGATTATGCCCTCTAGTTCTAGTCTCCCCCATCAGTGGAAACATCCTCTCTGCAGCCACCCTGTCAAGCCCCCTCATAATCTGATACGTATCGCTAAGATCACCTCTCATTCTTCTGAATTCCAATGAGTAGAGGCCCAACCTACTCAACCTTTCCTCATAAGTCATCCCCCTCATCTCCAGAATCAACCGAGTGAACCTTCTCTGAACTGCCTCCAAAGCAAGTATATCCTTTTGTAAATAAGGAAACCAAAACTGCACGCAGTACTCCAGGTGTGGCCTCACTGTAGCAAAACTTCCCTGTTTTTATACTCCATCCCCTTTGCAATAAAGGCCAAGATACCATTGGCCTTCCTGATCATTTGCTGTCCCTGCATACTAACCTTTTGTGTTTCATGCACAAGTACCCCCAGGTCCCGCTGTACTGCGGCACTTTGCAATTTTTCTCCATTTAATTAATAACTTGCTCTTTGATTTTATTCTGCCAAATTGCATGACCTCACACTTTCCAACATTATACTCCATCTGCCAAATTTTTGCCCACTCACTTAGCCTGTCTATGTCCTTTTGCAGATTTTTTGTGTCCTCACACATTACTTTTCCTCCCATCTTTGTATCGTCAGCAAACTTGGCTACGTTACACTCAGTCCCTTCTTCCAAGTCGTTAATATAGATTCTCTCGTAATCTTTTTGTATTCTTCCTTATCATGCACTCTCCCGCTATCTATGTATTTAATGTATGCCTCTTTCCTTACCCTCAATGGTTCCCTTATGGCTTTATTCATCCATGCAATCTCATTAGTGTTTAATTTGTTTTTTCCTTTTAGCCGAATATATTGTTCCTCAATGATTCCCATCGCTGGTCTACTTTGCTTTTTGCCAATATTGTTGCCCAATTGCTTTTCTCTGTCTCAATGCGAGGAGCATTCGTAATAAGGTGGATGAATTAACTGCGCAGGTAGCTGTTAGCGGACATGATGTAATTGGGATTATGGAGACATGGCTCCAGGGTGACCAAGGCTGGGAACTCAACATCCAAGGGTATAAAATATTCAGGAAGGATAGACAGAAAGAAAAAGGAGGTGGGATAGCGTTACTGGTTAAAGAGAAAATTAATGCAATATTAAGGAAGGACATTAGCGTGGATGATGTGGAATCTATATGGGGAGAGCTGCAGAACGCCAAAGGGCAGAAAACACTCATGGGAGTTGTGTACAGACCATCAAACAGTCATAGTGAGGTTGGGGATGGCATCAAACAGGAAATTAGGGATAGAAACATAGAAAAATAGGTGCAGGAGTAGGCCATTCGGCCCTTCGAGCCTGCACCACCATTCAATAAGATCATGGCTGATCATTCCTTCAGTACCCCTTTCCAACTTTCTCTCCATACCCCTTGATCCCATTAACCGTAAGAGCCATATCTAACTTGAATATATCCAGTGAACTGGCATCAACAACTCTTTGCAGCAGGGAATTCCACAGGTTAACAACTCTCTGAGTGAAGAAGTTTCTCCTCATCTCAGTCCTAAATGGCCTTTCTCTTATCCTAAGACAATGTCCCCTTGTTCTGGACTTCCCCAACATCGGGAACATTCTTCCCACATCTAACCTGTCCAGTCCCGTCAGAATCTTATATGTTTCTATGAGATCCCCTCTCATCCTTCTAAACTCCAATGAATAAAGGCCCAGTTGATCCAGTCTCTCCTCATATGACTACCCAGCCATCCCTGGAATCAGTCTGGTGAACCTTCGCTGCACTCGCTCAATAGCAAGAACATCCTTCCTCAGACTAGGAGACCAAAAGTGAACACCACATTCCAGGTGAGGCCTCACTAAGGCCCTGGACAACTGCAGTAAGACCTCCCTGCTTCTATATTCAAATTCCCTAGCTGTGCAATAAAGGTACAGCAGTTATCATGGGTGACTTTAATCTACATATACATTGGGCTAACCAAACTGGTAGCAATACGGTGGAGGAGGATTTCCTGGAGTGTAGAAGAACTGGTTTTCTAGACCAATATGTCAAGGAACCAACTAGAGAGCTGGGTGTTGTATAATGAGAGAGGATTCATTAGCTGTCTTGTTGTGCGAGGCCCCTTGGGGAAGAGTGACCATAATATGGTAGAATTATTTTTTAAAATGGAGAGTGACAGTGTTAATTCAGAGACTATGGTCCTGAACTTAAAGAAAGGAACTTCGATGGTATGAGACGTGAATTGGCTAGGATAGACTGGTGAATGATACTTAAAGGGTTGATGGTGGATAGGCAATGGCAAACATTTAAAGATCACATGGATGACCTTCAACAATTGTACATCCCTGTCTGGCGTAAAAATAAAACGGGGAAGGTGGCTCAACCGTGGCTAACAAGGGAAATTAAGGATATTGTTAAATCCAAGGAGGAGGCATATAAATTAGCCAGAAAAAGCAACAAACCTGAGGTCTGGGAAAAATTTAGAATTCAGCAGAGGAGGACAAAGGGCTTAATTAGAAGGGGGAAAATAGAGTATGAGAGGAAGCTTGCAGGGAACATAAAAACTAACTGCATAAGCTTCTATAGATATGTGAAGAGACAAAGATTAGTGAAAAAAAACGTAGGTCCCTTGCAGTCAGATTCAGGTGAATTTATAATGGGGAACAAAGAAATGGCAGACCAATTGAACAAGTACTTTGGTTCTGTCTTTACTAAAGAAGAAACAAATAACCTTCCGGAAATACTAGGGGACCGAGGGTCTAGCGAGAAGGAGGAACTGAAGGAAATCCTTCTTAGTCAGGAAATTGTGTTAAGGAAATTGATGGGATTGAAGGCCGATAAATCCCCAGGGCCTGATAGTCTGCATCCCAGAGTACTTAAGGAAGTGGCCCTAGAAATAGTGGATGCATTGGTGGTCATTTTCCAACATTCTATAGACTGTGGATCAGTTCTTATGGATTGGAGGGTAGCTAATATAACCCCACTTTTTAAAAAAGGAGGGAGAGAGAAAACGGCATATTATAGACCAGTTAGCCTGACATCAGTAGTGGCGAAAATGTTGGAATCAATTATTAAAGATGTAGTAGCAGGGCATTTGGAAAGCAGTGACAGGATCGGTCCAAGTCAGCATGGATGTATGAAAGGGAAATCATGCTTGACAAATCTTTTAGAATTTTTTGAGGATGTAACTAGTAGAGTGGACAAGGGAGAACCAGTGGATGTGGTGTATTTGGATTTTCAAAAAGCTTTTGACAAGGTCCCACACAAGAGATTAGTGTGCAAAATTAAAGCACATGGTATTGGGGGTAATGTACTGACGTGGATAGAGAACTGGTTGGCAGACAGGAAGCAGAGAGTCGGGATAAACGGGTCCTTTTCAGAATGGCAGGCAGTGACTAGTGGGGTGCCGCAAGGTTCAGTGCTGGGACCCCAGCCATTTACAATATACATTAAAGATTTAGACGAAGGAATTGATTGTAATATCTCCAAATTTTCAGATGGCACTCAGCTGGGTGGCAGTGTGAGCTGTGAGGAGGATACTAAGAGGCTGCATGGTGACTTGGATAGGTTAGGTGAGTGGGCAAATGCATATCAGATGCAGTATAATGTAGATAAATGTGAGGTTGTGCACTTTGGTGGCAAAAAGGAAGGCAGAATATTATCTGAATGGTGACAGATGAGGAAAAGGGGAGGTGCAACGAGACCTGGGTGTCATGGTACATCCGTCATTGAAAGTTGGCATGCAGGTACAGCAGGCGGTGAAGAAGGCAAATGGCATGTTGGCCTTCATAGCAAGAGGATTTGAGTATAGGAGCAGTGAGATCTTACTGCAGTTGTACAGAGCCTTGGTGAGACCACACCTTGAATATTATGTACAGTTTTGGTCTCCTAATCTGAGGAAGGACATTCTTGCTTTTGAGGGAGTGCAGCGAAGGTTCACCAGACTGATTCCCGGGATGGCAGGACTGACATATGAAAAAAGACTAGGCTTATATTCACTGGAATTTAGAAGAATGAGAGGGGATCTCATAGAAACATATAAAATTCTGAAGGGATTGGACAGATTAGATGCAGGAAGAATGTTCCCGGTGTTGGGGAAGTCCAGAACTAGGGTTCACAGTCTAAGGATAAGGGGTAAGCCATTTAGGACCGAGATGAGGAGCAACTTCTTCACTCAGACAATTGTAAACCGGTGGAATTCTCTACCACAGAAAGTTGTTGAGACCAGTTCGTTAGATATTTTCAAAAGGAAGTTAGATGTGGCCCTTATGGCTAAAGGGATCAAGGGGTATGGAGAGAAAACAGGAATGGGGTCCTGAAGTTGCATGATCAGCCATAATCATATTGAACGGTGGTGCAGGCTCGAAGGGCCGAATGGCCTGCTCCTGCACCTATTTTCTATGTGTCTATGTTTCTCAAGTTCTATTCTCAGCCCCTCAAAAACTCGGGAGTGAATGTTCACAAAACTAGATTCCACAACAGCAACGTGATAATGACCATATCATCTGTTTCAGTGATGTTTATTGAGAGATAGATATTGGCTTGGAGAAGGTGGAGAAATTCTCTGCTGTTGGAATATTGGCTATGGGATCACTTACATCCATCTGACCGGAAGACCTCATCCAAAACACAACACCTCCGACAGTGCAGCACTTCCTCAGCCATATCCCTCTGACAATGCAGTTCTCTCTCTTTACTGCCCCACTGACAAAGCAACGCTCCCTCAGTACTGACCCTCCGACAGTACGGCACTCCCTCAGTACTGCCCCTCTGACAATGCAGCACTCCCTCAGTACTGTCCCTCCGACAGTGGAGCGCTCCCTTAGTACATCCCCCCGACAGTGCGGCGCTCCTTTGGTACTGCCCCTCTGACAGTGCGGTGCTCCTTCAGTCCTGCCCCTCCAATAGTGCTGTGCTCGCTCAGCACTGCCCCTGCTACAGTGCAGTGCTCCCTCAATGCTGTCTCTCCGACAGCGTTGCGGTCCCTCAGTACTGCCCGTCTGAAAGTGCAGCACTCCAATACCGTCCCTCCGACAGTGCGGTGCACCCTCAGTACTGCCCCTTCGACATTGCAGCGCTCCCTCAGTACCATAATGGTATCGTCAACCTTGATTAAATGCTCAAGTCCCTGGACTGGGACTCAAACCCTAAACCTTTTGATTTGGAGGCGTGAATGTCACCCAGAGAGCCATGCTTGACCATCACTGGGATATTTAGTGAAGGAAAAGGCTGGGCCAGCGAATGGTGCAAAAGTGTTCCATAATTTATTTGAATTTAACCAACTTAATGATTCGAGTGAAGGTATATTTCAGCACATTCTTCAACTCCTCTCTAAACCGGGACTGGGTCACCAAGTAGACCCCTGTGTTTGTACAGGAGTTGAGTAACTGAAGCATGGTCCCAGTGCTCTCCACCAGGCGGGCAGGGTGACTGACCATGTCATAGTTGGTGGCAATCCGCTGGTGGAGGTAGGACACGACCTGTGTCCCCCACAGCAGCACGAAGCTGCCTGATATGGCGAAGAGTAAGACGACGGATCTTCGGCGGTTCTCAAGCTCCGAGTCCTTGGGGGATCTGTCTCCGCGCAGTCTCCTGCGGACCTTGTTGGTGGCCAAGACCCGCCGGACAGTGAGAGCGTTGAGCAGCAAGACCAGAAGGAATGGCAGGCACGGCGTCAGCAAGCGGTGGAAGATTTCAAATGCCGTCCATTCCGGTGATGTATAAAAGCTGGCTTTCGGGACGCAGCCCCACGGGACACCGTTTTTCACTTCCCGAGGCCCGTATACAAAATAAACCGGGACGCTCTCCAAACAGCCCAGCACGCACACTACCCCCAGAACCACGGCCGCCGTTTTGTCGGTGCAATATTTCATTTTCAGCTTCTCACAGCAAATGGCCACAAACCGATCAAAGGTGAAAGCGACCGTGAGCCAGACTGAAACCATAATGGCCGCGAACCTCAGGACGTTGGTGAAGCAGCAGACGGGAGTGATGAGCAGGAGCGAAAGGGAGAGGTAATGTGTCTTAATGCGAAGCAGTATCACATCGAAGAAAACGACCAGCAGATCCGCAGCAGCCATTCCCACCAGGTAGCGAGTGATGCATTTGGAGAGGCCGCACTTTCTCCGGGACAGGATCACAATCGCCACCAAGTTCACTTTAACAGAGAGAGAAAATAACACAAGAGATTTAATGCCCAGACTACCTGTCAAATCCGAAGCTACGCAGCAGCTACACTGAGAAGGCTGTGGACCAAGAAAGTCACATTTGAGACTTGAGGTGCAGAGGAAAATTGGGCGAGAAGGACTGCATTTCCCTTTCCCGAATACACCCAATCTTCATTCAATGGAAGGAGAAACGGGCCAAGAATTTGGTCTTTGCGGTCTTTGTGTATTTCGCCACTTTCTCCCATTTGAACTTCACTTCATTCCTTCTTCCATTGATCCCCTTGGACCTTCAGAAGGTCCTTCGCAGTCTGACCTTTGAATATCACCCAACCTGTTACAGTGCCTTGCAGCACATTCAAAATGCTGCTTCCTGAATATTAATCCCATTCGCTGCTTCTCCACCACGATAGTGTGAGCTGAACCTATGACCTTCAGTACTATAGATTCACAGAATGACATAGCACAGGGGGAGGCCATTCGGAACATTGTGCCTTGGAAACAGCTTCCCAATTCGTCCACTTCCCACTCCCCTGCTCTTCCCCATAACCCTGCGATGTTCTCCCCTTCAAGGATATATCCAGTTCCCTGTTGAAAGTTCCGATTTCGGCACCCTTTCATGCAGCGCATTAAGAATATAAGAACAAAAGACACAGGAGCAGAAGTAGGCCATATGGCCCCTCGGGCCTGCTCCACCATTTAATACGATCATGGCTGATCCGATCATGGATTCAGCTCCACTTCCCCGCCCGCCCCCTTATCGGTTCAGAAACTGTCTATCTCTGTCTTAAATTTATTCAATGTCCCAGCTTCCACAGCTCTCTGAGGCAGAGAATTCCACAGATTTACAACCCTCTGAGAGAAGAAATTCCTCCTCATCTCAGTTTTAAATGGGCGGCCTCTTATTCTAAGATTATGCCCTCTAGTTCTAGTCTCCCCCATCAGTGGAAACATCCTCTCTGCATCCACCTTGTCAAGCCCCTTCATAACCTTATATATTTCGATCAGATCACCTCTCATTCTTCTGAATTCCAATGAGTAGAAGCCCAACCTTTTCCTCAAAAGTCAAACCCCCTCATCTCCAGAATCAACCGCGTGAACCTTCTCTGAACGGCCTCCAAAGCAAGTATATCCTTTCGTAAATATGGAAACCAAAACTGGATGCAGTATTCCAGATGTGGCCTCACCGATACCCTGTATAACTGTAGAAAGACTTCCCTGCTTTTATACTCCATCCCCTTTGCAATAAAGGCCAAGATACCATTGGCCTTCCTGATCACTTGCTGTACCTGCATACTAACCTTATGTGTTTCATGCACCAGGACCCCCAGGTCCCGCTGTACTGCAGCACTTAGCAATTTTTCTCCATTTAAATAATAACTTGCTCCTCGATTTTTTTCTGCCAAAGTGCATGACCTCACACTTTCCAACATTATACTCCACCTGCCAAATTGTTGCCCACTCACTTAGCCTGTCTATGTCCTTTTGCAGATTTTTTGTATCCTCTTCACACATTGCTTTTCCTCCCATCCTTGTATTGTCAGCAAACTTGGCTACGTTACACTCAGTCCCTTCATCCAAGTCGTAAATTGTAAATAGTTGGGGTCCCAGCACTGATCCCTGCCAACCCCAAAATGAACCGTTTATCCCGACTCTCTTTTCTGTAATCCTCTGTGCATGCAACCCATATTATCCTCAACCCCGTGAACTTTTATCCTGTGCAGTAACATTTTATGTGGCACCTTGTCAAATGCTTTCTGGAATTCCAAATACACCACATCCACTGGTTCCCCCTTATCCACCCTATTCATTACATCCTCAAAGAACTCCAGCAAATTTGTCAAATATGACTTCCTCTTCATAAATCCATGCTGACTCTGCCTAACTGAATTATGCTTTTCCAAATATCCTGCTACTGCTTCTTTAATAATGGACTCCAACATCTTCCCAACTACAGATGTTAGACTAACTAGTCTATAGTTTCCTGCTTTTTGTCTGCCTTCTTTTTTAAATTGGGGCGTTACATTTGCAGTTTTCCAATCTGGGGGACCTTCCCAGAATCCAGGGAATTTTGGTAAATTACAACCAATGCATCCACAATCCCTGCCATTACTTCTCTTAAGACCCTAGTATGCAAGCCGTCAGGTGCAGGGGATTTATCCGCCTTTAGTTTCATTATCTTACTGAGTACCACCTCCTTAGTGATTGTGATTGTGTTAAGTTCCTCCTCCCCCCCCCCCCACCCCTACAGCCCCTTGACTATCCACTGTTGGGATATTGTTAGTGTCCAATACCTTAAAGACTGATACAAAATATTTGTTCAGAGTTTCTGCGATCTCCATGTTCCTCATTACTAATTCCCCGGTCTAAGGGACCAACATTTACTTTAGCCACTCTTTTCCTTTTTCTATACCTATAGAAACTCTTGCTATCTGTCTTTATATTTTGTGCTAGTTTACTTTCATAGTCTATCTTCCCTTTCTTAATCATTCTTTTAGTCTTTCTTGGCTGGCTTTTAAAAGCTTCCCAATCTTATGTCCTCCCACTAGTTTTGGCCACTTTCTTTGCCCTTGTTTTTAATTCGATACCGTCCTTTATTTCTTTAGTTAACCACGGATGGCTATCTATTCTTTTACACCGTTTCCTCCTCATTTAATATATTTTTCTTGAGAGTTATGAAATATCTCCATAAATGTACGCCACTGTTCATCAACCATCCTAAACTTTAATCTATTTTCTCAGTTCACTTTAGCCAACTCTGCCTTCATACATTTGTACTCTCCTTTATTTAAGCTTAGTACGCTGGTTTGTGATAGAAACATAGAAACATAGAAAATAGGTGCAGGAGTAGGCCATTCGGCCCTTCGAGCCTGCACCACCATTCGATAAGATCGTGACTGATCATTCCCTCAGTACCCCTTTCCTGCTTTCTCTCCATACCCCTTGATCCCTTTAGCCGTAAGGACCATATCTAACTCCCTCTTGAATATATCCAATGAACTGGCATCAACAACTGGCATGAAACTGAGATCCAACTTTCTCACTCTCCACCTGAATTTGAAATTCAACCATGCTATGGTCACTTGTTCCAAGGGGATCCTTCACTGGGAGATTGTTTATTAATCCTGTCTCATTACACAGGACCAGATCCAAGATAGCTTTCCCGTGGTTGATTCCGGTATATACTGCTCAAGTAACCTGTCCCTTCTGCACTCTCTGAACTCTTCCTCAAAGCTATCCAGAACAATTTGATTTGTCCAGTCAATATGGAGGTTAAAGTCACCCATGATTGCTGCTGTTCCCTTTTTACAAGCCCGCAGTATTTCCTGGTTTATACTCTGACCAACAGAGATGCTACTGTTAGGGGGCCTACAGACTTTGCCCACCAGTGACTTTTTCCACTTATTGTTCCTTATCTCCACCCAAACTGTTTCAACATCCTGATCATTTGAGCCAATATCGTTTCTCGCTATTGCAGTGATTCCATCCTTTATCAACAGAGCGACCCCACCTCCTTTTCCTTTCTGCCTGTCCTTCCGAATTGTCAAGTACCCCTGAATGTTTAGTTCTCAGTCTTGGTCATTTTGCAACCACGTCTCTGTTATGGCTATCAGATCATACCCATTTGTAACTATTTGTGCCGACAACTCATCTAATTTATTATGAATGCTGCGTGCATTCAGGCAAAGAGCTTTTAAATGTATTTTCTCACCATTTTCTCCTGCTATGGCCCCAGTTTCTGATACACTTTTATGTTTATAGATTCTGTCCCTTCCTGTCATGCTCCGGTTTTCGGTTCCCCCAATGCTACCCTGCCCCATTGCCTCCATCTTGTTCTTTGAGCTTTTAGGTTTCTGCTCACCTGAACCATGTCCCCCCCCCCCCCCCCCCCCGCAATTAGTTTAAAGGGCTCTCTGCAGCCCTAGTTATTCGATTGGCCAGGACACTAGTCTCAGCACGGTTCAAATGGACTCCGTCCTGACGGAACAGTTGCCTCTTACCCCAGTGCCCCAGGAACCAAAACCCATTTCTGCCATGCCAGTCTTTGAACCCCGAGTTTAGCTCTCTGATCTTATTTACCCTATGTAGATTTTTCGTGGCTCGGGTTAGTAATCCAGAGATTATTACCTTTGTGGTTCTGCTTTTTAATTTGGCCCCTAGCTGCTCGTAATCACTTAGCAGAACCTTCTTGTCTGTCCTAGCTATGTTGTTGGTACCCATGTGAACCATGACAACTGGATTTACCCCCCTCTCACTCCAAGTTCCTCTCCAGCCCTGAGGAGATGCCCTTAAGCCTGGCACCGGGCAGGTAACACAGCCTTCGGGACTCACGCTCCCGGCTGCAGAGAACTGTATCTATCCCCCCCCTAATGATACTGTCCCCTACCACTACAAAGTTTATTTTGACTACCCCTGCTTGAATGGCCCCCTGTACCGTGGTGATGTGGTCAGTCTGCTCATCCTCCCTGCAGTCCGTGCTCTCGTCCACACAGGGAGTTAGAGCCTCAAACCTCTTGGACAAGAGCAAGGGCCGAGGCTCCTCCATCACTGCATCCTGAGTCCCCATACCTCCTCCTGGTCCTTAACCGCTAGCCAAATCTGAGTTAGTTAACCTAAGGGGTGTGACTTCCCCCTGGAACACTAAGGATAACAACCTCAGAATCTCTCGACACCCTCATCCCTGGTACCTATCAGGTAAATGCACCCTCTCTAAGGCTTTGACATCCTTCCTAACGTGTGATGCCCAGAATTGGGCACAATACTCTAGCTGTGACCGAACCAGTCATTTATAAAGTGTTACCTGAACATTCGTGCTTTTGTAATCTATGCCTCTATTTATAAAGCCCAGGTTCCCATTTACCTTTTTACTCTTTCTGTGCCAGTCATGTACGGCATTAACATGTCTCCCATTTCCCAGTTCTGACCAAGCATCTCTCCCCGAGACCTCACCCTACCTTTCCGACCGTCAGACGCGTGATGCCTTGTTTCTGCTTAATCCTGTCCTCATTCTCCTAACGCTATTTACAATTCGATGCCAGCACCAGAAATAATTTTGAAATGAAGAGAGAAGAATCAGAATATTTTTGAGACTGATCCTTTGTGAAATAAATACTGGAAGTTAAGACATTCTAGTCGGAACTGCTATTGAACACACAACATAAACCGATTCTATTAGAGAGATGATAAACCCAATCCTGCTGAACACTCAATGACATAAACCCAATCCTGCTGAACACTCACTGACACAGAGAACGGGTTGGGAATGCACACACATACCAGGGAACCCAGCGGCAGCAAGGATGGGATAGTAAATCTCTTCCACCTCGACAATGACTGAATATCCCATCGTTTGGTCATTCACTGCGGTGATATAACGATTCAGCTGGCAGCATACTAAGCAATCCCCATTTTATAAACAGGAGACAAATCTCACGAGGCAGCAGTAAGATGATTGCAATTAGTGACACTTGTCTGAACAAACAAATTAGGACAAGCCACAGGCTTTATTTTGAAATTGAGGTGACAGAGTTTGAAACGAAACTAGGGACTACAACTCACCCCTCAGCATGTTGGAGGAGGGTCGGAGCCCCACGCCAGTGAAAGGGTGACAATTCCATAGCCCTATGGTTCTGACTGGGAAATGACCCACTGACATTCTGTCAGTTATCAATCTATAGAGGAATTGGTTTCAGCATCGGGCATCTGCGTAAAACAGGTTAAAGGCTTGAGCCGGATTATAGAATATGATGAAGTAAATAAATTCCGACATTGTATATGGACAAGTGACCAATCCTCCCTTTTATCTAACACATCAGCTGTATGTAGAGAGACTGGTTTATAAATCAGAACCATACAGCATTGAATATAGTGACACGGGTGTATAATATTGAACCATAGATTATTTAATATAATGAGATTGATGTATAATACAGAAGCACACCGCATTCACTATAGTGGCACTGGTGTATAATACAGAGCCATTGTGCATTGTTAATAGTGACACTGATGTATAATAAAGAATCACACAGCTTTGAATATAGAGAGACTGGCGTATATTAACGAACCATACAGCATTGAATATAGAGAGACTGGTGTATATTAACGAACCATACAGCATTGAATATAGAGAAACTGGTGTATAGTAACGAACCACACAGCATTGAATATAGCGGGATGGATGTATAATACAGAAGCACACATCATTGAATATAGTGAGACCGATGTATAATAGAGAGCCATCCAACATTGAATATAATGACACTATGTATAATAGAGAGCCATACAACATTGAATATAGTACACTGATGTTTAAAGAAAACCATACAGCGTTTAATATAGTGAACTGATTTATAATATAGGCCCATTCAACATTGGATATCGTGACACTGGAGTATAATATAGAACCATACAGCATTGAACATAGTGACATAGAAACATAGAAAATAGGTGCGGGAGTAGGCCCTTCGGCTCTTCGAGCCTGTACCACCATTCAATAAGATCATGTCTGATCATGCAACTTCAGTACCCCTTTCCTGCTTTCTCTCCATACCCCTTGATCCCTTTAGCCGTAAGGGCTACATCTAACTCCCTCTTGAATATATCCAATGAACTGGCCTCAACAACTTTATGTGGTAGAGAATTCCACAGGTTCACAATTCTCTGAGTGACGAAGTTTCTCCTCATCTCAGTCCTAACTGGCTTACCCCTTATCCTTAGACTGTGACCCCTGGTTCTAGACTTCCCCAACATCAGGAACATTCTTCCTGCATCTAACCTGTCCACTCCCGTCAGAATTTTATATGCTTCTATGAGATCCCCTCTCATTCTTCTAAATTACAATGAATATAAGCCTAGTCGATCCAGTCTTTCTTCATATGTCAGTCCTGCCATCCCGGGAATCAGTCTGGTGAACCTTCGCTGCACTCCCTCAATAGCAAGAATGTCCTTCCTCAGATTAGGAGACCAAAACTGCATATATAGTGACACTGGAGTATAATACAGAACCATATAACATTAAATATAATGAGACTGATATGTAATACAAATCCATTCCACATTGACTATCGTGAGAATAGGGTATAATGCAGAACCATACAAAATTGATTATAGTTTTACCAGTGTATATTACAGAACCATACAGCATTGTATACAGTGACACTGTGTATAATACACGACTGGGCCTGTATTCACTGGAGTTTAGAAGAATGAGAGGGGATCTCATCGAAAGGTATAAAATTCTGACGGGGTTGGACAGACTGGATGCGGGGAGGATGTTTCCCCGGGGCTGGGAAGTCTAGAACAAAGGGGTCACAGTCTCAGGATACGGGGCAGGAAATTTAGGATCGAGATGAGGAGAAATGTTTTCACTCAGAGGGTGGTGAACCTGTGGAATTCTCTACCACAGAAGGCTGTGGAGTCCAAGTCACTGAATATATTTAAGAGGGAGATAGATAGATTTCTAGACACAAAAGGCATCAAGGGGCATGGGGAGAAAGCGGGAATATGGTGTTGAGATAGAGGATCAGCCATGATCATAATGAATAGCGGAGCAGGCTCGAAGGGCCGAATGGCCTACTACTGCTCCTATTTTCTATGTTTCTAAGCTCGTTCTGAAATCCGAGTGTGCAGCAGACTGACAGAGACGCTGTCAGAACTTCTTAAAGGGACACACACTTCTCTCATACAAGTTTGCATTTAAGATTTTGGACTGGATTTTCTACATTTTGATGAAGTAGTGGCTTGGTACAATATATGTTGAGATTTTTGCATGTACAGGAAGTGAAGGAGTGCTGCTGGAGTCTTGCAAGTCCTCGGAGGGTAAAGGAAGGCCTCTGAAAAGACTGCAAATGCAGATAATACGCAGCAGTTCAGGCAACATCCGTGGAGAGAGAAACAGAGTTCCTGTCTCAGGTCACAATGCTGCCTGACCTGCTGAGTATTTCCAGCATTGGATGCTGTCTTGTCACATACATAGTATCTGCTCACAGAGGGAAGAGGAAGATGCAGAGGAGGGGAAAGCAGAAAAGGGGGAAGCCAAAGGAAGGATGCAACCAGACAGCACCTTTCTAGCCGGGATATCAGAGGTGGAATCATTCGCCTGTGGTACCAGTGACCACTACCCCAATTCCCCTTTCAACATTTGTGGCACACCTTACCTTCCCTCCATTACTGATCATCACAGTGTTCTCTTGGCCAATGCTGAAATAGAAGCCACCACAATGCAAACGTTCCAATCCAAGTTTATCATAATAATACAACTCTCGATTATCCGCACACGATGCAACAGGAAACCCTTGTAACGGCATTTAAAATTCCGTGCGCGCATGCTGCTGCAGCCGCTGTCTCTCGCGGCCGCCGCTGACGTTGGAGTCCTTTCGGCCCGGGAAGGTATCGGGCCGGTGCGTGCGGAGTCCTTTCGGCCCGGGAAAACATCAGGCCGGTGCGTTCGGAGTCCTTTCGGCCCGGAAACGCAGCGCGCTCCGGAATCCCGGAGCTAGACAATCTCCTCCTCGAGGCCACTTGCATGCATGCTGGTAATGTCCACACTTAACTGCCTTGTTACTGTTTGCACAGTATTTATTCATTGAAGTTTTAACTTTATGTCAACTCGCTCTCATGGAGAAATCGTTTAGCCGGCATAGCCCAATCCCCGAGGGACCCGGATAATCGAGAGATGCCTGTAATAATAACTTGTATTTATAAAGTGCCTTTAACGTAGTAAAATGTCCCAAGGCGCTTCACAAGAATTTTACAACACGTTAGATCTTGACCATTGAGAGAAAGAGAGAAAAATTGTGAGAAGGACGTGTGAAAAGAGGTTAAAGGCTCGGGTCCGAAGTGGCAGCCAAAATGTGCATGCAGGCGATAAAACTAAAACAAAAAGAAATTCAAATTACATTGTAAATAATACAATAAGGAGTATACTATAGTAAAATCAGTATATTAAAGATGAATTATAATTAAACAAAATTAAATACTATAATTATAAATTAAGTTAAAATTAGAAAATCAGCAATTCAATCAAATTAAATCAGTTATTTGTTTCATTCATTCATTACCTTCCAGTGATTCAATTAATCTGGAAGAACCAATCACTGTTTTCCATCCTTGTGATGTCATAACGTTATTACTCTTTATTTCTCATTTTGTCCTCTTAACAGGACCTGTAACAAGTTAGCTTATGTTTCAAACGCCCTCCAGGTGCTCCAGGCTCGAGCTGCCTCCCGTTATCAAGGAGACACATGTCTCAAATGCCCTCCAGATGCTCCAGGCTCGAGCTGCCTCCGTTATCAGGGAGACACATGTTTCAAACGCCCTCCAGCTGCTCAGGCTCCCGCTGTCTCTGTTGTCAGGGAGAAAAAAACACAACAAAAGGGCCTTGGAAATGTTTGGCAAGCCCCCCCCCCCCCCCCCCCAGATCGGGGGGGACACGATTTAATGATTTAATGTTTTAATTTTCTCACAAAAAGAGTTCTGTTGTCAGGAAGATGCTTATGTTTCAAACTCCTATCCATCCAATATGACATCAAGAAATTAACTAATTACCCTTATGCATTCCCTTGGTGACTGTCCTATGTGCCGTTGCCTCATCATCATCATCATAGGCAGTCCCTTGAAATTGAGGCAGACTTGCTTCCACTCTAAAAGTGAGTTCCCAGGTGACTGAACAGTCCACTACAGGAATTACAGTCTCTGTCACAGGTGGGGCAGACAGTGGTTGAAGGAAAGGGTGGGTGGGGAGTCTGGTTTGCCGCAAGCTCCTTCCACTGTCTGTGCTTGATTTCTGCATGCTCTCGGCGATGAGACTCGAGGTGCTCAAGGCCCTCCCGGATGCTCATCCTCCACTTTGGGTGGTTTTGGGCCAGGGATTCTCAAGTGCTGGTGAGGACGTTGCATTTTATCAAGGAGGCTTTGAGGGTGTCCTTGAAACATTTCCTCTGCCCACCTGGGGCTCGCTTGCTGTGTAGGAGTTCCAAGTAGCGCGCTTGCTTAGGGAGTCTCGTGTCGGGGCATGCGGACGATGTGGCCCGCCCAATGGAGCTGGTCGAGTGTGGTCAGTGCTTCGATGCTGGTGATGTTGGCCTGAGTGAGAACACTGACATTGGTGCGTCTATCCTGGCAGTGGATTTGCAGGATCTTGCGGAGGCAGTATATATGGTCCACATGTCTGAGCCGTATAGGAGGGTGGATATCACTACTGCCCTGTATACCATAAGCTTGGTGCCTGATTTGAGGTCTTGTTCTTTAAGTACTCTCTTCCTCAGGCAACCGAAGGCTGTGCTGGCACACTGGAGGCGGTGTTGGACCTCATCATCGATGTCTGCCCTTGCCGATAGTAGGCTCCCGAGGTATGGAAAATGGTCCACATTGTCCAAGGGCCTTTGCCTATCCTACTGATGTCACACAGTGCGATCTCAGTGGCTACAGCATGGCTGGTGGAAGGCTGCTGACTTTCAGTGGGGGAAACTGCAAATGGCATTGCCTGGCGATATTGAGGAACTGGTGGCTGGGTGTGTCAAATCAAGTGACAATTCTTCTTCTTCTGGCTGGGCAAGATGCATTTCTTGGTGTGGAAAATGAAGAAGGCACAAGGGTGGGGTTGTGGTGAGAGGGTGAGCTGGAAAGCAAGAGGCGCATGCGAGAATGAGAATAATGTATGAAGATGCCAGCATCTTGTCTCCCTTCTGCTCCACCGCTGGTTAAGGGCTCAGCCAGGCACCCTGCCAAGAACGCCCCCCTGCACCATCTCATCCAAGGGGTGAGGTGAGACTAGGAATGGGAGGCGTGCCTCGTGTTTGCTACAGTTTGTTGGTAGCTGAGTGATTGGGGGAGTCGTTCACTGAGGGATGTGTGAGGGGTGGTGGTACAGTTGGTAGGAGATGGCGTGTATTCTCTGACCTTGACCAGTGGTCTGAGGTCATGAAGCTTCTTTGGGCACTGGAGCCAGATGGTGTGGGCGACACTGCCGACAGTGACGGCCTCGGTGATATTGTCTCACGTCCTTCTTTCTGGAGGGCCTCCTGGCTCCTGTGGATCACTATCCGTGGCCTCACTGGCAGTGTTCATGTCCTGCACAAAGTGGGAGTGTTGCGTGCGAGACCCGAGGTGACCCTTCCCTGATTGCTGAGCCATTTGTGTTGGTGCTGAAGCACATTTGTCATTTTTTGAGGTGCAGGAGGCAGATTCGCTTCAAGTGCTGAAAACTCCCATTTGAGACTCTTCAATATTGATTTTTTTTTCAGAAGACAGTTGGTCTGTCAGAGCTAAAAACTGCCTATTTTAAAATTATTATTTTTTTCCATTTTAGAAGGCAGCTCCCCTTTAAGTGACCAAACTGCTTTCTGCAATGTCAAATTGATTTGTTTTGTCTGAAAACACTCCTGTGAAGTGCCTTGGGATGTTTTACTACGTTAAAGGTGCTATATAAATACACGTTGTTATTGTTGTTGTTGTTGAAATGACAAACTTGCTTTAAGAGAAGGCTGTTCTTGCTGCAATGACACAATGGCCACCTACATTGGGACTAACGCCATGGATATCCCCGCCAGAAAGTGGCTGTCAAGGTTGTATCCTTCCATCTGCTTCCTCCTCTTCTGCTCATCCACTTCTGCTGCTTCCTCTTCTGTTTCCTCCTCCTCTGAGTCTTCCTCTTTTGCTTTGCCTTCTCCCCTTTGCGAAGGGTGCTGTCAATGTGAAATGACGGCATAAAATGCTGTAAAAACTCAGCAGGTCAGGCAACATCTTGACCCGAGATGTGAACTTGGTTTCTCTCTCCACGGATTCTGAGTGTTTCCAGCATTTTCTGTCTTCTCAGAGGCCTTCTTTTACCATCCAAAGCCTTGCAAGCGTCCAGCAGCACTCCCTACCCTTCATTCCCCCTCATAGGAATGTTTCTAGCCTAACTACCCCGAACTATCTCATCTTTGAACACCTCCTATTGCTCCCTTACTGTTTTACCTGCCAACCTTTGACTCGAATCCACCTCCCCCAGATTCCTTTTCAACTCATTGAAATTAGGCTGCTTCTAGTTGACTACTTTCACCTGGATTGTTTTTTTCTCCTTGTCCATAACGACTCTAAACCTAAAGATATTGTGATCAGTGTTCCCCAAATGCCCTCCCACTGAAACATACTTCACTTGCAACACTTCATTCCCTCGAACCAGATCCAGCACTGATTCCTTCCTCGTTGGGCTGGAAACACACTGTACAAGAAAGTTCTTCAGGATTTCCTCCTTCTCTTTGCCCTTTACCTTAATTTCCCCCAGTCTCTCATAGGATAATGCCTTCATTATCACGACTTCATGTTTACTTCAGCCTTGAATGGTGGACCAGGTTCGGCCTCCTCCTGTTCCCATGTTACAGGTGATGTCACGTTATTTCTCCACTCTGCTGAAAACAATATTCCCTTCACACCTCCCCCCACAAACTTCCCAACTTCCAATCAGGAGAAAATAATCTGTCACTACTGGGAATAGACACCATCAGAGTCAGCACCTGTGGAGAGAAAAGGTGAGTTATCGTTTGGTGATTGTATTCTTCATCGCAAGAGTTTCTCTGTCCAGGTACTGACCGACAGGTCCTGTGTTTCTCCCATGATTGCTATCATAAGATAAACACGGGGTATTTAGTCAGAGTCTTATTGAGAAGTTATTATATTGAAGCGAGATCTTCAGTCGAACAACACGGTTTGAGTTTATTTGACCCATGGTTATAAAGTCAAACCTCATCTCTGAGTTCTCAAAAACAGATCCAGAAATAGAGAGGACTGAGCTAAAAGAAAGAAAGGCCAAGTATTTTTAAAGCACCTTTTACAACTGCCTAGTTATGAAGTGGAGGCACTGTTATAATGTAGGAAACTGCGTAGGATTACACTATTCATTATTATAGTTTTGGTTTCTAGATGTTCTATTTTCTCTTTTTGTAGGGATTCCATTATTTTTCCCATCACCGATGTTAAGCTGACTAATCTATAATTCTCCCTGTGGCTGAGGAGCTCCTCCCAGAATCACAATGCGGATTTCGTCCACTATGGGATACAAAGGGCATGATCTTCAGGTGCGACAACTGCAAGCTAAATGCAGGGAACAGCACCAACCCTTGTACATGACCTTCTTTGACCTTACAAAGGCCTTTGACACTGTCAACCACGAGGGAATATGGAGCATCCTGCTCCGTTTCATCTGCCCCCAAAAGTTAGTCGCCATCCTCCGCCTGCTCCACGATGACATGCAGGCCGTGATCCTGACCAACGGAACCATCACAGACCCAACCCACGTCCGGACTGGGGTCAAGCAGGGTTGCGTCATCGCGCCAACCCTCTTCTCGATCTTCCTCGCTGCAATGCTCCACCTCACAGTCAACAAGTTCCCCGCTGGCGTAGGACTAAACTACAGAACCAGTGGGAACCTGTTCAACCATCGTCGTCTCCAGGCCAGATCCAAGACTGTCCCAACCTCTGTCGTTGAGCTACAGTACGCGGACGATGGTTGCGTCTGCGCACATTCAGAGAGTGAACTCCAAGCCATCATCAGCATCTTCACTGAGGGATAAGAAAGCATGGGCCTTACACCAAACATCCGTAAGACAAACATCCTCCACCAACCTGACCCCGCCACACAGCACTGCCCCACCCCAGTCATCAAGATCCACGGTGCGGCCCTGGACAACGTGGAACACTTTCCATACCTCGGGAACCTATTATCAGCAAGGGCTGTAAGTGGTTTCCCTGAGGTGTTTTCGAAGCACCTCCACTTTATAATAGTTCTAACGCAGGGAATTATTACTGTACTGAACAGATGAATGAGTCAGGGATGGGTACCTTGGTCCGAGTACCAGCAATGCTTTTATTAAAGTTATAACACACACCTGCACCTAGTAAAACCACACTCTGGTAGTGTAATACAAACAAACACAGTACAACACACAGTCTGGCCTATCTAAACAGACCCCTAACGCGAAGTACCCACGTCTAAAACACCTCCCCTGAAAACCCCTATGAATTTGGTTGGGAGAACGCATGATACCCCCTCACACTGTGGCTGTGATCTTAAAAGATGTGTGTGCAGAGATGATGCTCACCGATTCGTTGGCTTACTCGTTGCTTCTGATGGAAAGGTATCTCTTCTGGTTTCTTCCTTCCGTCCCGTATGGAAGGTTGGATTCTTGTCGAGGCGAAGCAGCGAGGCAAGAGAGAGAGCTGTGACCCACATGGCCTCTTTTGTATCCCAATACTGTCCATCCTTTCTGGCTGAATAAAGTTTGTTTCGAAGAGAGACTTCCTGTGAGTGTGTCTTATGCTTTTAGCTCAATAAAGTTTTCTTCCTTTGTTTCGAAGTTTCCTGTTCTTCCAGTGATGGATTTCGCTTCAGAGCAGTCTGTGCTAAATGGCTTTTTATTGTTCTGGTATCTCATCCAGGTAATGGCTCGATCACTGATCAGTTCACTTGACGAGTTCACATTGTTTAACAAAACACAGTCCATCTGCTCATCACCTGCGATGAATTGCTTTAGCTTGGCCATTGTCTTCCCAGAACCCCTGCCCATCATTCTAAGTCCAACATGGAGCAGCACCTGGGCCCCTCCAACAAACAGCTTCCAGCTTTTTCTGCAATGAGAAAAATATTAAAACGCAAATCCTTGGGGATTAAAATGCAGATCCTTGGGGATTCAATGCTTACAGTCCTTACAGAGCAAACATCGACGACAGGGTTCAACACCACCTCCAGTGCAGCAGCGCAGCCTTCGGCCACCTGAGGAAGACAGTGTTCGAAGACCGGGCCTTCAAATCTGGCACCAAGCTCATGGTCTACAAGACTGTAGTGATATCCGCCCTCCTGTATGGCTCAGAAACATGGACCATGTACAGTGGACACCTCAAATCACTGGAGAAATACCACCAACGATGCCTCCACAAGATCTTGCAAATCCCCTGGGAGTTCAGATGCACCAACATTAGCGTCCTCGATTTGGCTAACATCCCTAGCATCGAAGCACTGACCTCACTCGTCCAGCTCCGCTGGGCGGGCCACATTGTTCGCATGCCTGACACAAGACTCCCAAAGCAAGCGCTCTACTCGGAACTCCTACACGGCAAGCGAGCCCCAGGTGGGCAGAGGAAACGTTTCAAGGACACCCTCAAAGCCTCCTTGATAAAGTGCAACATCCCCGCCGACACCTGGGAGTCCCTGGCCAAAGCCAGTCTAAGTGGAAGAAGAGCATCTTGGAGGGCGCTGAGCACCTCGAGTCTCGTCACCGAGAGCATGCAGAAACCGAGCACAGGCAGCGGAAGGAGCATGCGGCAAACCAGTCCCACCCATCCTTTCCTTCGACCACTGTCTGCCCCAGTTGTGACAGAGCCTGTAATTCCAGTATTGGACTGTTCAGTCACCTAAGAACTCACTTTTAGAGTGGAAGCAAGTCTTCCTCGATTTCGAAGGATTGCCGATGATGATGATGGATATGTTCTAGTCCCCTTTTTAAATATAGGTATTACGTTATTTATCTGCCACTCCTCTGGCACTACACCTTTTTTGAACGAATTATTAAATATGTGTAGTAATGCCTCTACTATCGCTTCCCTAGATTCTTTTAAAATGAGTGGAATTCGATCCATCCGGACTAGGGTTTTTATCCTCTTTGAGTTTGACTGGTTGATTTAATATATCCTCTATTTGTATTTCAATTGTACTTATCTCATTACTTGTCTCATCATTCAATGTCATGTCCATCAGTTCTATACTAAAGCAAATAATGACAATATTTCTGTCATCTCTCTATTGTTATCTGTGGTATTATCCTGTCTATCCCTTAATGGACCTATTCCGTGCCCCAAATTTCCTTTTTTTATTGTGGCTGTAAAAGATATCACTATTTTGTTTTATGTTCCTTCATAATTTAATTTCATAGCTCCTCTGTGCCTTCCTAATTGTTTTGTAGACTTACATAAGAACACAAGAACATACGAAATAGGAACAGGAGTAGGCCATATGGCCCCTCGAGCCTGCTCCGCCATTCAATAAGATCATGGCTGATCTAATCATGGACTCAGCTCCACTTCCCTGCCCGCTCCCCATAACCCCTTATCGATTAAGAAACCGTCAATTTCTGTCTTAAATGTATTCAATGTCCCAGCTTCCACAGGTCTCTGAGGCAGCAAATTCCACAGATTCACAACCCTCTGAGAGAAGAAATTCCTCCTCATCTCTGTTTTAAATGGGCGTCCCCTTATTCTAAGATTATGCCCTCTAGTTCTAGTCTCCCCCATCAGTGGAAACATCCTCTCTGCAGCCACCCTGTCAAGCCCCCTCATAATCTGATACGTATCGCTAAGATCACCTCTCATTCTTCTGAATTCCAATGAGTAGAGGCCCAACCTACTCAACCTTTCCTCATAAGTCATCCCCCTCATCTCCAGAATCAACCGAGTGAACCTTCTCTGAACTGCCTCCAAAGCAAGTATATCCTTTTGTAAATAAGGAAACCAAAACTGCACGCAGTACTCCAGGTGTGGCCTCACTGTAGCAAAACTTCCCTGTTTTTATACTCCATCCCCTTTGCAATAAAGGCCAAGATACCATTGGCCTTCCTGATCATTTGCTGTCCCTGCATACTAACCTTTTGTGTTTCATGCACAAGTACCCCCAGGTCCCGCTGTACTGCGGCACTTTGCAATCTTTCTCCATTTAATTAATAACTTGCTCTTTGATTTTATTCTGCCAAATTGCATGACCTCACACTTTCCAACATTATACTCCATCTGCCAAATTTTTGCCCACTCACTTAGCCTGTCTATGTCCTTTTGCAGATTTTTTGTGTCCTCCTCACACATTACTTTTCCTCCCATCTTTGTATCGTCAGCAAACTTGGCTACGTTACACTCAGTCCCTTCTTCCAAGTCGTTAATATAGATTATCTCTTAATCTTTTTGTATTCTTCCTTATCATGCACTCTCCCGCTATCTATGTATTTAATGTATGCCTCTTTCCTTACCCTCAATTGTTCCCTTATGGCTTTATTCATCCATGCAATCTCATTAGTGTTTAATTTGTTTTTTCCTTTTAGCCGAATATATTGTTCCTCAATGATTCCCATCGCTGGTCTACTTTGCTTTTTGCCAATATTGTTGCCCAATTGCTTTTCTCTGTCTCAATGCGAGGAGCATTCGTAATAAGGTGGATGAATTAACTGCGCAGGTAGCTGTTAGCGGACATGATGTAATTGGGATTATGGAGACATGGCTCCAGGGTGACCAAGGCTGGGAACTCAACATCCAAGGGTATAAAATATTCAGGAAGGATAGACAGAAAGGAAAAGGAGGTGGGATAGCGTTACTGGTTAAAGAGAAAATTAATGCAATATTAAGGAAGGACATTAGCGTGGATGATGTGGAATCTATATGGGGAGAGCTGCAGAACACCAAAGGGCAGAAAACACTCATGGGAGTTGTGTACAGACCATCAAACAGTCATAGTGAGGTTGGGGATGGCATCAAACAGGAAATTAGGGATAGAAACATAGAAAAATAGGTGCAGGAGTAGGCCATTCGGCCCTTCGAGCCTGCGCCACCATTCAATATGATCATGGCTGATCATTCCTTCAGTACCCCTTTCCAACTTTCTCTCCATACCCCTTGATCCCATTAACCGTAAGAGCCATATCTAACTTGAATATATCCAGTGAACTGGCATCAACAACTCTTTGCAGCAGGGAATTCCACAGGTTAACAACTCTCTGAGTGAAGAAGTTTCTCCTCATCTCAGTCCTAAATGGCCTTTCTCTTATCCTAAGACAATGTCCCCTTGTTCTGGACATCCCCAACATCGGGAACATTCTTCCCACATCTAACCTGTCCAGTCCCGTCAGAATCTTATATGTTTCTATGAGATCCCCTCTCATCCTTCTAAACTCCAATGAATAAAGGCCCAGTTGATCCAGTCTCTCCTCATATGACTACCCAGCCATCCCTGGAATCAGTCTGGTGAACCTTCGCTGCACTCGCTCAATAGCAAGAACATCCTTCCTCAGACTAGGAGACCAAAAGTGAACACCATATTCCAGGTGAGGCCTCATTAAGGCCCTGGACAACTGCAGTAAGACCTCCCTGCTTCTATATTCAAATTCCCTAGCTGTGCAATAAAGGTACAGCAGTTATCATGGGTGACTTTAATCTACATATACATTGGGCTAACCAAACTGGTAGCAATACGGTGGAGGAGGATTTCCTGGAGTGTAGAAGAACTGGTTTTCTAGACCAATATGTCAAGGAACCAACTAGAGAGCTGGGTGTTGTATAATGAGAGAGGATTCATTAGCTGTCTTGTTGTGCGAGGCCCCTTGGGGAAGAGTGACCATAATATGGTAGAATTATTTTTTTAAATGGAGAGTGACAGTGTTAATTCAGAGACTAGGGTCCTGAACTTAAAGAAAGGTAACTTCGATGGTATGAGACGTGAATTGGCTAGGATAGACTGGTGAATGATACTTAAAGGGTTGATGGTGGATAGGCAATGGCAAACATTTAAAGATCACATGGATGACCTTCAACAATTGTACATCCCTGTCTGGCGTAAAAATAAAACTGGGAAGGTGGCTCAACCGTGGCTAACAAGGGAAATTAAGGATATTGTTAAATCCAAGGAGGAGGCATATAAATTGGCCAGAAAAAGCAACAAACCTGAGGTCTGGGAAAAATTTAGAATTCAGCAGAGGAGGACAAAGGGCTTAATTAGAAGGGGGAAAATAGAGTATGAGAGGAAGCTTGCAGGGAACATAAAAACTAACTGCATAAGCTTCTATAGATATGTGAAGAGAAAAAGATTAGTGAAAAAAAACGTAGGTCCCTTGCAGTCAGATTCAGGTGAATTTATAATGGGGAACAAAGAAATGGCAGACCAATTGAACAAGTACTTTGGTTCTGTCTTCACTAAAGAAGAAACAAATAACCTTCCGGAAATACTAGGGGACCGAGGGTCTAGCGAGAAGGAGGAACTGAAGGAAATCCTTCTTAGTCAGGAAATTGTGTTAGGGAAATTGATGGGATTGAAGGCCGATAAATCCCCAGGGCCTGATAGTCTGCATCCCAGAGTACTTAAGGAAGTGGCCCTAGAAATAGTGGATGCATTGGTGGTCATTTTCCAACATTCTATAGACTGTGGATCAGTTCTTATGGATTGGAGGGTAGCTAATGTAACCCCACTTTTTAAAAAAGGAGGGAGAGAGAAAACGGCATATTATAGACCAGTTAGCCTGACATCAGTAGTGGCGAAAATGTTGGAATCAATTATTAAAGATGTAGTAGCAGGGCATTTGGAAAGCAGTGACAGGATCGGTCCAAGTCAGCATGGATGTATGAAAGAGAAATCATGCTTGACAAATCTTTTAGAATTTTTTGAGGATGTAACTAGTAGAGTGGACAAGGGAGAACCAGTGGATGTGGTGTATTTGGATTTTCAAAAAGCTTTTGACAAGGTCCCACACAAGAGATTAGTGTGCAAAATTAAAGCACATGGTATTGGGGGTAATGTACTGACGTGGATAGAGAACTGGTTGGCAGACAGGAAGCAGAGAGTCGGGATAAACGGGTCCTTTTCAGAATGGCAGGCAGTGACTAGTGGGGTGCCGCAAGGTTCAGTGCTGGGACCCCAGCCATTTACAATATACATTAAAGATTTAGACGAAGGAATTGATTGTAATATCTCCAAATTTGCAGATGGCACTCAGCTGGGTGGCAGTGTGAGCTGTGAGGAGGATACTAAGAGGCTGCATGGTGACTTGGACAGGTTAGGTGAGTGGGCAAATGCATATCAGATGCAGTATAATGTAGATAAATGTGAGGTTGTGCACTTTGGTGGCAAAAAGGAAGGCAGAATATTATCTGAATGGTGACAGATGAGGAAAAGGGGAGGTGCAACGAGACCTGGGTGTCATGGTACATCCGTCATTGAAAGTTGGCATGCAGGTACAGCAGGCGGTGAAGAAGGCAAATGGCATGTTGGCCTTCATAGCAAGAGGATTTGAGTATAGGAGCAGTGAGATCTTACTGCAGTTGTACAGAGCCTTGGTGAGACCACACCTTGGATATTATGCACAGTTTTGGTCTCCTAATCTGAGGAAGGACATTCTTGCTTTTGAGGGAGTGCAGCGAAGGTTCACCAGACTGATTCCCGGGATGGCAGGACTGACATATGAAAAAAGACTAGGCTTATATTCACTGGAATTTAGAAGAATGAGAGGGGATCTCATAGAAACATATAAAATTCTGAAGGGATTGGACAGATTAGATGCAGGAAGAATGTTCCCGGTGTTGGGGAAGTCCAGAACCAGGGTTCACAGTCTAAGGATAAGGGGTAAGCCATTTAGGACCGAGATGAGGAGCAACTTCTTCACTCAGACAATTGTAAACCGGTGGAATTCTCTACCACAGAAAGTTGTTGAGACCAGTTCGTTAGATATTTTCAAAAGGAAGTTAGATGTGGCCCTTATGGCTAAAGGGATCAAGGGGTATGGAGAGAAAACAGGAATGGGGTCCTGAAGTTGCATGATCAGCCATAATCATATTGAACGGTGGTGCAGGCTCGAAGGGCCGAATGGCCTGCTCCTGCACCTATTTTCTATGTGTCTATGTTTCTCAAGTTCTATTCTCAGCCCCTCAAAAACTCGGGAGTGAATGTTCACAAAACTAGATTCCACAACAGCAACGTGATAATGACCATATCATCTGTTTCAGTGATGTTTATTGAGAGATAGATATTGGCTTGGAGAAGGTGGAGAAATTCTCTGCTGTTGGAATATTGGCTATGGGATCACTTACATCCATCTGACCGGAAGACCTCATCCAAAACACAACACCTCCGACAGTGCAGCACTTCCTCAGCCATATCCCTCTGACAATGCAGTTCTCTCTCTTTACTGCCCCACTGACAAAGCAACGCTCCCTCAGTACTGACCCTCCGACAGTACGGCACTCCCTCAGTACTGCCCCTCTGACAATGCAGCACTCCCTCAGTACTGTCCCTCCGACAGTGGAGCGCTCCCTTAGTACATCCCCCCGACAGTGCGGCGCTCCCTTGGTACTGCCCCTCTGACAGTGCGGTGCTCCTTCAGTCCTGCCCCTCCAATAGTGCTGTGCTCGCTCAGCACTGCCCCTGCTACAGTGCAGTGCTCCCTCAATGCTGTCTCTCCGACAGCGTTGCGGTCCCTCAGTACTGCCCGTCTGAAAGTGCAGCACTCCAATACCGTCCCTCCGACAGTGCGGTGCACCCTCAGTACTGCCCCTTCGACATTGCAGCGCTCCCTCAGTACCATAATGGTATCGTCAACCTTGATTAAATGCTCAAGTCCCTGGACTGGGACTCAAACCCTAAACCTTTTGATTTGGAGGCGTGAATGTCACCCAGAGAGCCATGCTTGACCATCACTGGGATATTTAGTGAAGGAAAAGGCTGGGCCAGCGAATGGTGCAAAAGTGTTCCATAATTTATTTGAATTTAACCAACTTAATGATTCGAGTGAAGGTATATTTCAGCACATTCTTCAACTCCTCTCTAAACCGGGACTGGGTCACCAAGTAGACCCCTGTGTTTGTACAGGAGTTGAGTAACTGAAGCATGGTCCCAGTGCTCTCCACCAGGCGGGCAGGGTGACTGACCATGTCATAGTTGGTGGCAATCCGCTGGTGGAGGTAGGACACGACCTGTGTCCCCCACAGCAGCACGAAGCTGCCTGATATGGCGAAGAGTAAGACGACGGATCTTCGGCGGTTCTCAAGCTCCGGGTCCTTGGGGGATCTGTCTCCGCGCAGTCTCCTGCGGACCTTGTTGGTGGCCAAGACCCGCCGGACAGTGAGAGCGTTGAGCAGCAAGACCAGAAGGAATGGCAGGCACGGCGTCAGCAAGCGGTGGAAGATTTCAAATGCCGTCCATTCCGGTGATGTATAAAAGCTGGCTTTCGGGACGCAGCCCCACGGGACACCGTTTTTCACTTCCCGAGGCCCGTATACAAAATAAACCGGGACGCTCTCCAAACAGCCCAGCACGCTCACTACCCCCAGAACCACGGCCGCCGTTTTGTCGGTGCAATATTTCATTTTCAGCTTCTCACAGCAAATGGCCACAAACCGATCAAAGGTGAAAGCGACCGTGAGCCAGACTGAAACCATAATGGCCGCGAACCTCAGGACGTTGGTGAAGCAGCAGACGGGAGTGATGAGCAGGAGCGAAAGGGAGAGGTAATGTGTCTTAATGCGAAGCAGTATCACATCGAAGAAAACGACCAGCAGATCCGCAGCAGCCATTCCCACCAGGTAGCGAGTGATGCATTTGGAGAGGCCGCACTTTCTCCGGGACAGGATCACAATCGCCACCAAGTTCACTTTAACAGAGAGAGAAAATAACACAAGAGATTTAATGCCCAGACTACCTGTCAAATCCGAAGCTACGCAGCAGCTACACTGAGAAGGCTATGGACCAAGAAAGTCACATTTGAGACTTGAGGTGCAGAGGAAAATTGGGCGAGAAGGACTGCATTTCCCTTTCCCGAATACACCCAATCTTCATTCAATGGAAGGAGAAACGGGCCAAGAATTTGGTCTTTGCGGTCTTTATGTATTTCGCCACTTTCTCCCATTTGAACTTCACTTCATTCCTTCTTCCATTGATCCCCTTGGACCTTCAGAAGGTCCTTCGCAGTCTGACCTTTGAATATCACCCAACCTGTTACAGTGCCTTCCAGCACCTTCAAAATGCTGCTTCCTGAATATTAATCCCATTCGCTGCTTCTCCACCACGATAGTGTGAGCTGAACCTATGACCTTCAGTACTATAGATTCACAGAATGACATAGCACAGGGGGAGGCCATTCGGAACATTGTGCCTTGGAAACAGCTTCCCAATTCGTCCACTTCCCACTCCCCTGCTCTTCCCCATAACCCTGCGATGTTCTCCCCTTCAAGGATATATCCAGTTCCCTGTTGAAAGTTCCGATTTCGACACCCTTTCATGCAGCGCATTAAGAATATAAGAACAAAAGACACAGGAGCAGAAGTAGGCCATACGGCCCCTCGAGCCTGCTCCACCATTTAATACGATCATGGCTGATCCGATCATGGATTCAGCTCCACTTCCCCGCCCGCCCCCTTATCGGTTCAGAAACTGTCTATCTCTGTCTTAAATTTATTCAATGTCCCGGCTTCCACAGCTCTCTGAGGCAGAGAATGCCACAGATTTACAACCCTCTGAGAGAAGAAATTCCTCCTCATCTCAGTTTTAAATGGGCGCCCCCTTATTCTAAGATTAGGCCCCCTAGTTCTAGTCTCCCCCATCAGTGGAAACATCCTCTCTGCATCCACCTTGTCAAGCCCCCTCATAATCTTATATATTTCGATCAGATCACCTCTCATTCTTCTGAATTCCAATGAGTAGAGGCCCAACCTTTTTCTCAAAAGTCAAACCCCCTCATCTCCAGAATCAACCGCGTGAACCTTCTCTGAACGGCCTCCAAAGCAAGTATATCCTTTCATAAATATGGAAACCAAAACTAGATGCAGTATTCCAGGTGTGGCCTCACCGATACCCTGTATAACTGTAGAAAGACTTCCCTGCTTTTATACTCCATCCCCTTTGCAATAAAGGCCAAGATACCATTGCTGTACCTGCATACTAACCTTATGTGTTTCATGCACCAGGACCCCCAGGTCCCGCTGTACTGCAGCACTTAGCAATTTTTCTCCATTTAAATAATAACTTGCTCCTCGATTTTTTTCTGCCAAAGTGCATGACCTCACACTTTCCAACATTATACTCCACCTGCCAAATTTTTGCCCACTCACTTAGCCTGTCTATGTCATTTTGCAGATTTTTTGTATCCTCTTCCCACATTGCTTTTCCTCCCATCCTTGTATTGTCAGCAAACTTGGCTACGTTACACTCAGTCCCTTCATCCAAGTCGTTAATACAAATTGTAAATAGTTGGGGTCCCAGCACTGATCCCTGCCAACCCCAAAATGAACCGTTTATCCCGACTCTCTTTTCTGTAATCCTCTGTGCATGCAACCCATATTATCCCCAACCCCGTGAACTTTTATCCTGTGCAGTAACATTTTATGTGGCACCTTGTCAAATGCTTTCTGGAATTCCAAATACACCACATCCACTGGTTCCCCCTTATCCACCCTATTCATTACATCCTCAAAGAACTCCAGCAAATTTGTCAAATATGACTTCCTCTTCATAAATCCATGCTGACTCTGCCTAACTGAATTATGCTTTTCCAAATATCCTGCTACTGCTTCTTTAATAATGGACTCCAACATCTTCCCAACTACAGATGTTAGACTAACCAGTCTATAGTTTCCTGCTTTTTGTCTGCCTTCTTTTTTAAATAGGGGCGTTACATTTGCAGTTTTCCAATCTGGGGGACCTTCCCAGAATCCAGGGAATTTTGGTAAATTACAACCAATGCATCCACAATCCCTGCCATTACTTCTCTTAAGACCCTAGGATGCAAGCCGTCAGGTGCAGGGGATTTATCCGCCTTTAGTTTCATTATCTTACTGAGTACCACCTCCTTAGTGATTGTGATTGTGTTAAGTTCCTCCCCCCCCCCCCCCCACCCCTACAGCCCCTTGACTATCCACTGTTGGGATATTGTTAGTGTCCAATACCTTAAAGACTGATACAAAATATTTGTTCAGAGTTTCTGCGATCTCCATGTTCCTCATTACTAATTCCCCGGTCTAAGGGACCAACATTTACTTTAGCCACTCTTTTCCTTTTTCTATACCGATAGAAACTCTTGCTATCTGTCTTTATATTTTGTGCTAGTTTACTTTCATAGTCTATCTTCCCTTTCTTAATCATTCTTTTAGTCTTTCTTGGCTGGCTTTTAAAAGCTTCCCAATCTTATGTCCTCCCACTAGTTTTGGCCACTTTCTGTGCCCTTGTTTTTAATTCAATACCGTCCTTTATTTCTTTAGTTAACCACGGATGGCTATCTATTCTTTTACACCATTTCCTCCTCATTTAATATATTTTCTTGAGAGTTATGAAATATCTCCATAAATGTACGTCACTGTTCATCAACCATCCTAAACTTTAATCTATTTTCTCAGTTCACTTTAGCCAACTCTGCCTTCATACATTTGTACTCTCCTTTATTTAAGCTTAGTACGCTGGTTTGAGATAGAAACATAGAAACATAGAAAATAGGTGCAGGAGTAGGCCATTCGGCCCTTCGAGCCTGCACCACCATTCGATAAGATCGTGACTGATCATTCCCTCAGTACCCCTTTCCTGCTTTCTCTCCATACCCCTTGATCCCTTTAGCCGTAAGGACCATATCTAACTCCCTCTTGAATATATCCAATGAACTGGCATCAACAACTGGCATGAAACTGAGATCCAACTTTCTCACTCTCCACCTGAATTTGAAATTCAACCATGCTATGGTCACTTGTTCCAAGGGGATCCTTCACTGGGAGATTGTTTATTAATCCTGTCTCATTACACAGGACCAGATCCAAGATAGCTTTCCCGTGGTTGATTCCGTTATATACTGCTCAAGTAACCTGTCCCTTCTGCACTCTCTGAACTCTTCCTCAAAGCTATCCAGAACAATTTGATTTGTCCAGTCAATATGGAGGTTAAAGTCACCCATGATTGCTGCTGTTCCCTTTTTACAAGCCCGCAGTATTTCCTGGTTTATACTCTGACCAACAGAGATGCTACTGTTAGGGGGCCTACAGACTTTGCCCACCAGTGACTTTTTCCCCATATTGTTCCTTATCTCCACCCAAACTGTTTCAACATCCTGATCATTTGAGCCAATATCGTTTCTCGCTATTGCAGTGATTCCATCCTTTATCAACAGAGCGACCCCACCTCCTTTTCCTTTCTGCCTGTCCTTCCGAATTGTCAAGTACCCCTGAATGTTTAGTTCTCAGTCTTGGTCATTTTGCAACCACGTCTCTGTTATGGCTATCAGATCATTCCCATTTGTAACTATTTGTGCCGACAACTCATCTAATTTATTATGAATGCTGCGTGCATTCAGGCAAAGAGCTTTTAAATGTGTTTTCTCACTATTTTCTCCTGCTATGGCCCCAGTTTCTGATACACTTTTATGTTTATAGATTCTGTCCCTTCCTGTCATGCTCCGGTTTTCGGTTCCCCCAATGCTACCCTGCTCCATTGCCTCCACCTTGTTCTTTGAGCTTTTAGGTTTCTGCTCACCTGAACCATGTCCCCCCCCCCCCCTCCCGCAATTAGTTTAAAGGGCTCTCTGCAGCCCTAGTTATTCAATTGGCCAGGACACTAGTCTCAGCACGGTTCAAATGGACTCCGTCCTGACGGAACAGTTCCCTCTTACCCCAGTGCCCCAGGAACCAAAACCCATTTCTGCCATGCCAGTCTTTGAACCCCGAGTTTAGCTCTCTGATCTTATTTACCCTATGTAGATTTTTCGTGGCTCGGGTTAGTAATCCAGAGATTATTACCTTTGTGGTTCTGCTTTTTAATTTGGCCCCTAGCTGCTCGTAATCACTTAGCAGAACCTTCTTGTCTGTCCTAGCTATGTTGTTGGTACCCATGTGAACCATGACAACTGGATTTACCCCCCTCTCACTCCAAGTTCCTCTCCAGCCCTGAGGAGATGCCCTTAAGCCTGGCACCGGGCAGGTAACACAGCCTTCGGGACTCACGCTCCCGGCTGCAGAGAACTGTATCTATCCCCCCCCCCTAATGATACTGTCCCCTACCACTACAAAGTTTATTTTGACTACCCCTGCTTGAATGGCCCCCTGTACCGTGGTGATGTGGTCAGTCTGCTCATCCTCCCTGCAGTCCGTGCTCTCGTCCACACAGGGAGTTAGAGCCTCAAACCTCTTGGACAAGAGCAAGGGCCGAGGCTCCTCCATCACTGCATCCTGAGTCCCCATACCTCCTCCTGGTCCTTAACCGCTAGCCAAATCTGAGTTAGTTAACCTAAGGAGTGTGACTTCCCCCTGGAACACTAAGGATAACAACCTCAGAATCTCTCGACACCCTCATCCCTGGTACCTATCAGGTAAATGCACCCTCTCTAAGGCTTTGACATCCTTCCTAACGTGTGATGCCCAGAATTGGGCACAATACTCTAGCTGTGACCGAACCAGTCATTTATAAAGTGTTACCTGAACATTCGTGCTTTTGTAATCTATGCCTCTATTTATAAAGCCCAGGTTCCCATTTACCTTTTTACTCTTTCTGTGCCAGTCATGTACGGCATTAACATGTCTCCCATTTCCCAGTTCTGACCAAGCATCTCTCCCCGAGACCTCACCCTACCTTTCCGACCGTCAGACGCGTGATGCCTTGTTTCTGCTTAATCCTGTCCTCATTCTCCTAACGCTATTTACAATTCGATGCCAGCACCAGAAATAATTTTGAAATGAAGAGAGAAGAGTCAGAATATTTTTGAGACTGATACTTTGTGAAATAAATACTGGAAGTTAAGACATTCTAGTCGGAACTGCTATTGAACACACAACATAAACCGATTCTATTAGAGAGATGATAAACCCAATCCTGCTGAACACTCAATGACATAAACCCAATCCTGCTGAACACTCACTGACACAGAGAATGGGTTGGGAGTGCACACACATACCAGGGAACCCAGCGGCAGCAAGGATGGGATAGTAAATCTCTTCCACCTCGACAATGACTGAATATCCCATCGTTTGGTCATTCACTGCGGTGATATAACGATTCAGCTGGCAGCATACTAAGCAATCCCCATTTTATAAACAAGAGACAAATCTCACGAGGCAGCAGTAAGATGATTGCAATTAGTGACACTTGTCTGAACAAACAAATTAGGACAAGCCACAGGCTTTATTTTGAAATTGAGGTGACAGAGTTTGAAACGAAACTAGGGACTACAACTCACCCCTCAGCATGTTGGAGGAGGGTCGGAGCCCCACGCCAGTGAAAGGGTGACAATTCCATAGCCCTATGGTTCTGACTGGGAAATGACCCACTGACATTCTGTCAGTTATCAATCTATAGAGGAATTGGTTTCAGCATCGGGCATCTGCATAAAACAGGTTAAAGGCTTGAGCCGGATTATAGAATATGATGAAGTAAATAAATTCCGACATTGTATATGGACAAGTGACCAATCCTCCCTTTCATCTAACACACCAGCTGTATGTAGAGAGACTGGTTTATAAATCAGAACCATACAGCATTGAATATAGTGACACGGGTGTATAATATTGAACCATAGATCATTTAATATAATGAGATTGATGTATAATACAGAAGCACACCGCATTCACTATAGTGGCACTGGTGTATAATACAGAGCCATTGTGCATTGTTAATAGTGACACTGATGTATAATAAAGAATCACACAGCTTTGAATATAGAGAGACTGGCGTATATTAACGAACCATACAGCATTGAATATAGAGAGACTGGTGTATAGTAACGAACCACACAGCATTGAATATAGCGGGATGGATGTATAATACAGAAGCACACATCATTGAATATAGTGAGACCGATGTATAATAGAGAGCCATCCAACATTGAATATAATGACACTATGTATAATAGAGAGCCATACAACATTGAATATAGTACACTGATGTTTAAAAAAACCATACAGCGTTTAATATAGTGAACTGATTTATAATACAGGCCCATTCAACATTGGATATCGTGACACTGGAGTATAATATAGAACCATACAGCATTGAACATAGTGACATAGAAACATAGAAAATAGGTGCGGGAGTAGGCCCTTCGGCTCTTCGAGCCTGTACCACCATTCAATAAGATCATGTCTGATCATGCAACTTCAGTACCCCTTTCCTGCTTTCTCTCCATACCCCTTGATCCCTTTAGCCGTAAGGGCTACATCTAACTCCCTCTTGAATATATCCAATGAACTGGCCTCAACAACTTTATGTGGTAGAGAATTCCACAGGTTCACAATTCTCTGAGTGACGAAGTTTCTCCTCATCTCAGTCCTAACTGGCTTACCCCTTATCCTTAGACTGTGACCCCTGGTTCTAGACTTCCCCAACATCAGGAACATTCTTCCTGCATCTAACCTGTCCACTCCCGTCAGAATTTTATATGCTTCTATGAGATCCCCTCTCATTCTTCTAAATTCCAATGAATATAAGCCTAGTCGATCCAGTCTTTCTTCATATGTCAGTCCTGCCATCCCGGGAATCAGTCTGGTGAACCTTCGCTGCACTCCCTCAATAGCAAGAATGTCCTTCCTTAGATTAGGAGACCAAAACTGCATATATAGTGACACTGGAGTATAATACAGAACCATATAACATTAAATATAGTGAGACTGATATGTAATACAAATCCATTCCACATTGACTATCGTGAGAATAGGGTATAATGCAGAACCATACAAAATTGATTATAGTTTTACCAGTGTATATTACAGAACCATACAGCATTGTATACAGTGACACTGTGTATAATACACGACTGGGCCTGTATTCACTGGAGTTTAGAAGAATGAGAGGGGATCTCATCGAAAGGTATAAAATTCTGACGGGGTTGGACAGACTGGATGCGGGGAGGATGTTTCCCCGGGGCTGGGAAGTCTAGAACAAAGGGGTCACAGTCTCAGGATACGGGGTAGGAAATTTAGGATCGAGATGAGGAGAAATGTTTTCACTCAGAGGGTGGTGAACCTGTGGAATTCTCTACCACAGAAGGCTGTGGAGTCCAAGTCACTGAATATATTTAAGAGGGAGATAGATAGATTTCTAGACACAAAAGGCATCAAGGGGCATGGGGAGAAAGCGGGAATATGTTGTTGAGATAGAGGATCAGCCATGATCATAATGAATAGCGGAGCAGGCTCGAAGGGCCGAATGGCCTACTACTGCTCCTATTTTCTATGTTTCTAAGCTCGTTCTCAAATCCGAGTGTGCAGCAGACTGACAGAGACGCTGTCAGAACTTCTTAAAGGGACACACACTTCTCTCATACAAGTTTGCATTTAAGATTTTGGACTGGATTTTCTACATTTTGATGAAGTAGTGGCTTGGTACAATATATGTTGAGATTTTTGCATGTACAGGAAGTGAAGGAGTGCTGCTGGAGTCTTGCAAGTCCTCGGAGGGTAAAGGAAGGCCTCTGAAAAGACTGCAAATGCAGATAATACGCAGCAGTTCAGGCAACATCCGTGGAGAGAGAAACAGAGTTCCTGTCTCAGGTCACAATGCTGCCTGACCTGCTGAGTATTTCCAGCATTGGATGCTGTCTTGTCACATACATAGTATCTGCTCACAGAGGGAAGAGGAAGATGCAGAGGAGGGGAAAGCAGAAAAGGGGGAAGCCAAAGGAAGGATGCAACCAGACAGCACCTTTCTAGCCGGGATATCAGAGGTGGAATCATTCGCCTGTGGTACCAGTGACCACTACCCCAATTCCCCTTTCAACATTTGTGGCACACCTTACCTTCCCTCCATTACTGATCATCACAGTGTTCTCTTGGCCAATGCTGAAATAGAAGCCACCACAATGCAAACGTTCCAATCCAAGTTTATCATAATAATACAACTCTCGATTATCCGCACACGATGCAACAGGAAACCCTTGTAACGGCATTTAAAATTCCGTGCGCGCATGCTGCTGCAGCCGCTGTCTCTCGCGGCCGCCGCTGACGTTGGAGTCCTTTCGGCCCGGGAAGGTATCGGGCCGGTGCGTGCGGAGTCCTTTCGGCCCGGGAAAACATCAGGCCGGTGCGTTCGGAGTCCTTTCGGCCCAGAAACGCAGCGCGCTCCGGAATCCCGGAGCTAGACAATCTCCTCCTCGAGGCCACTTGCATGCATGCTGGTAATGTCCACACTTAACTGCCTTGTTACTGTTTGCACAGTATTTATTCATTGAAGTTTTAACTTTATGTCAACTCGCTCTCATGGAGAAATCGTTTAGCCGGCATAGCCCAATCCCCGAGGGACCCGGATAATCGAGAGATGCCTGTAATAATAACTTGTATTTATAAAGTGCCTTTAACGTAGTAAAATGTCCCAAGGCGCTTCACAAGAATTTTACAACACGTTAGATCTTGACCATTGAGAGAAAGAGAGAAAAATTGTGAGAAGGACGTGTGAAAAGAGGTTAAAGGCTCGGGTCCGAAGTGGCAGCCAAAATGTGCATGCAGGCGATAAAACTAAAACAAAAAGAAATTCAAATTACATTGTAAATAATGCAATAAGGAGTATACTATAGTAAAATCAGTATATTAAAGATGAATTATAATTAAACAAAATTAAATACTATAATTATAAATTAAGTTAAAATTAGAAAATCAGCAATTCAATCAAATTAAATCAGTTATTTGTTTCATTCATTCATTACCTTCCAGTGATTCAATTAATCTGGAAGAACCAATCACTGTTTTCCATCCTTGTGATGTCATAACGTTATTACTCTTTATTTCTCATTTTGTCCTCTTAACAGGACCTGTAACAGTTAGCTTATGTTTCAAACGCCCTCCAGGTGCTCCAGGCTCGAGCTGCCTCCCGTTATCAAGGAGACACATGTCTCAAATGCCCTCCAGATGCTCCAGGCTCGAGCTGCCTCCGTTATCAGGGAGACACATGTTTCAAACGCCCTCCAGCTGCTCAGGCTCCCGCTGTCTCTGTTGTCAGGGAGAAAAAAACACAACAAAAGGGCCTTGGAAATGTTTGGCAAGCCCCCCCCCCCCCCCCCCCAGATCGGGGGGGACACGATTTAATGATTTAATGTTTTAATTTTCTCACAAAAAGAGTTCTGTTGTCAGGGAGATGCTTATGTTTCAAACTCCTATCCATCCAATATGACATCAAGAAATTAACTAATTACCCTTATGCATTCCCTTGGTGACTGTCCTATGTGCCTTTGCATCATCATCATCATCATAGGCAGTCCCTTGAAATTGAGGCAGACTTGATTCCACTCTAAAAGTGAGTTCCCAGGTGACTGAACAGTCCACTACAGGAATTACAGTCTCTGTCACAGGTGGGGCAGACAGTGGTTGAAGGAAAGGGTGGGTGGGGAGTCTGGTTTGCCGCAAGCTCCTTCCACTGTCTGTGCTTCATTTCTGCATGCTCTCGGCGATGAGACTCGAGGTGCTCAAGCCCCTCCCGGATGCTCATCCTCCACTTTGGGTGGTTTTGGGCCAGGGATTCTCAGGTGCTGGTGAGGACGTTGCATTTTATCAAGGAGGCTTTGAGGGTGTCCTTGAAACATTTCCTCTGCCCACCTGGGGCTCGCTTGCTGTGTAGGAGTTCCAAGTAGCGCGCTTGCTTAGGGAGTCTCGTGTCGGGGCATGCGGACGATGTGGCCCGCCCAATGGAGCTGGTCGAGTGTAGTCAGTGCTTCGATGCTGGTGATGTTGGCCTGAGTGAGAACACTGACATTGGTGCGTCTATCCTGGATTTGCAGGATCTTGCGGAGGCAGTATATATGGTCCACATGTCTGAGCCGTATAGGAGGGTGGGTATCACTACTGCCCTGTAGACCATAAGCTTGGTGCCTGATTTGAGGTCTTGTTCTTTAAGTACTCTCTTCCTCAGGCAACCGAAGGCTGTGCTGGCACACTGGAGGCGGTGTTGGACCTCATCATCGATGTCTGCCCTTGCCGATAGTAGGCTCCCGAGGTATGGAAAATGGTCCACATTGTCCAAGGGCCTTTGCCTATCCTACTGATGTCACACAGTGCTATCTCAGTGGCTACAGCATGGCTGGTGGAAGGCTGCTGACTTTCAGTGGGGGAAACTGCAAATGGCATTGCTTGGCGATATTGAGGAACTGGTGGCTGGGTGTGTCAAATCAAGTGACAATTCTTCTTCTTCTGGCTGGGCAAGATGCATTTCTTGGTGTGGAAAATGAAGAAGGCACAAGGGTGGGGTTGTGGTGAGAGGGTGAGCTGGAAAGCAAGAGGCGCATGCGAGAATGAGAATAATGTATGAAGATGCCAGCATCTTGTCTCCCTTCTGCTCCACCGCTGGTTAAGGGCTCAGCCAGGCACCCTGCCAAGAATGCCCCCCCCCGCACCATCTCATCCAAGGGGTGAGGTGAGACTAGGAATGGGAGGCGTGCCTCGTGTTTGCTACAGTTTGTTGGTAGCTGAGTGATTGGGGGAGCCGTTCACTGAGGGATGTATGAGGGGTGGTGGTACAGTTGGTAGGAGATGGTGTGTATTCTCTGACCTTGACCAGTGGTCTGAGGTCATGAAGCTTCTTTGGGCACTGGAGCCAGATGGTGTGGGCGACACTGCCGACAGTGACGGCCTCGGTGATATTGTCTCGCGTCCTTCTTTCTGGAGGGCCTCCTGGCTCCTGTGGATCACTATCCGTGGCCTCACTGGCAGTGTTGATGTCCTGCACAAAGTGGGAGTGTTGCGTGCGAGACCCGAGGTGACCCTTCCCTGGCTGCTGAGCCATTTGAGTTGGTGCTGAAGCACATTTGCCATTTTTTGAGGTGCAGGAGGCAGATTCGCTTCAAGTGCTGAAAACTCCCATTTGAGACTCTTCAATATTGATTTTTTTTTCAGAATACAGTTGATCTGTCAGAGCTAAAAACTGCCTATTTTAAAATTATTTTTTTTTTCCATTTTAGAAGGCAGCTCCCCTTTAAGTGACCAAACTGCTTTCTGCAATGTCAAATTGATTTGTTTTGTCTGAAAACACTCCTGTGAAGTGCCTTGGGATGTTTTACTACGTTAAAGGTGCTATATAAATACACGTTGTTATTGTTGTTGTTGTTGAAATGACAAACTTGCTTTAAGAGAAGGCTGTTCTTGCTGCAATGACACAATGGCCACCTACATTGGGACTAACGCCATGGATATCCCCGCCAGAAAGTGACTGTCAAGGTTGTATCCTTCCATCTGCTTCCTCCTCTTCTGCTTCATCCACTTCTGCTGCTTCCTCTTCTGTTTCCTCCTCCTCTGAGTCTTCCTCTTTTGCTTTGCCTTCTCCCCTTTGCGAAGGGTGCTGTCAATGTAAAATGACGACATAAAACGCTGTAAAAACTCAGCAGGTCAGGCAACATCTTGACCCGAGATGTGAACTTGGTTTCTCTCTCCACGGATTCTGAGTGTTTCCAGCATTTTCTGTCTTCTCAGAGGCCTTCTTTTACCATCCAAAGCCTTGCAAGCGTCCAGCAGCACTCCCTACCCTTCATTCCCCCTCATAGGAATGTTTCTAGCCTAACTACCCCGAACTATCTCATCTTTGAACACCTCCTATTGCTCCCTTACTGTTTTACCTGCCAACCTTTGACTCGAATCCACCTCCCCCAGATTCCTTTTCAACTCATTGAAATTAGGCTGCTTCTAGTTGACTACTTTCACCTGGATTGTTTTTTTCTCCTTGTCCATAACGACTCTAAACCTAAAGATATTGTGATCAGTGTTCCCCAAATGCCCTCCCACTGAAACATACTTCACTTGCACCACTTCATTCCCTCGAATCAGATCCAGCACTGATTCCTTCCTCGTTGGGCTGGAAACACACTGTACAAGAAAGTTCTTCAGGATTTCCTCCTTCTCTTTGCCCTTTACCTTAATTTCCCCCAGTCTCTCATAGGATAATGCCTTCATTATCACGACTTCATGTTTACTTCAGCCTTGAATGGTGGACCAGGTTCGGCCTCCTCCTGTTCCCATGTTACAGGTGATGTCACGTTATTTCTCCACTCTGCTGAAAACAATATTCCCTTCACACCTCCCCCCACAAACTTCCCAACTTCCAAACAGGAGAAAATAATCTGTCACTACTGGGAATAGACACCATCAGAGTCAGCACCTGTGGAGAGAAAAGGTGAGTTATCGTTTGGTGATTGTATTCTTCATCGCAAGAGTTTCTCTGTCCAGGTACTGACCGACAGGTCCTGTGTTTCTCCCATGATTGCTATCATAAGATAAACACGGGGTATTTAGTCAGAGTTTTATTGAGAAATTATTATATTGAAGCGAGATCTTCAGTCGAACAACACGGTTTGAGTTTATTTGACCCATGGTTATAAAGTCAAACCTCATCTCTGAGTTCTCAAAAACAGATCCAGAAATAGAGAGGACTGAGCTAAAAGAAAGAAAGGCCAAGTATTTTTAAAGCACCTTTTACAACTGCCTAGTTATGAAGTGGAGGCACTGTTATAATGTAGGAAACTGCGTAGGATTACACTATTCATTATTATAGTTTTGGTTTCTAGATGTTCTATTTTCTCTTTTTGTAGGGATTCCATTATTTTTCCCATCACCGATGTTAAGCTGACTAATCTATAATTCTCCCTGTGGCTGAGGAGCTCCTCCCAGAATCACAATGCGGATTTCGTCCACTATGGGATACAAAGGGCATGATCTTCAGGTGCGACAACTGCAAGCTAAATGCAGGGAACAGCACCAACCCTTGTACATGACCTTCTTTGACCTTACAAAGGCCTTTGACACTGTCAACCACGAGGGAATATGGAGCATCCTGCTCCGTTTCATCTGCCCCCAAAAGTTAGTCGCCATCCTCCGCCTGCTCCACGATGACATGCAGGCCGTGATCCTGACCAACGGAACCATCACAGACCCAACCCACGTCCAGACTGGGGTCAAGCAGGGTTGCGTCATCGCGCCAACCCTCTTCTCGATCTTCCTCGCTGCAATGCTCCACCTCACAGTCAACAAGTTCCCCGCTGGCGTAGGACTAAACTACAGAACCAGTGGGAACCTGTTCAACCATCGTCGTCTCCAGGCCAGATCCAAGACTGTCCCAACCTCTGTCGTCGAGCTACAGTACGCGGACGATGGTTGCGTCTGCGCACATTCAGAGAGTGAACTCCAAGCCATCATCAGCATCTTCACTGAGGGATAAGAAAGCATGGGCCTTACACCAAACATCCGTAAGACAAACATCCTCCACCAACCTGACCCCGCCACACAGCACTGCCCCACCCCAGTCATCAAGATCCACGGTGCGGCCCTGGACAACGTGGAACACTTTCCATACCTCGGGAACCTATTATCAGCAAGGGCTGTAAGTGGTTTCCCTGAGGTGTTTTCGAAGCACCTCCACTTTATAATAGTTCTAACGCAGGGAATTATTACTGTACTGAACAGATGAATGAGTCAGGGATGGGTACCTTGGTCCGAGTACCAGCAATGCTTTTATTAAAGTTATAACACACACCTGCACCTAGTAAAACCACACTCTGGTAGTGTAATACAAACAAACACAGTACAACACACAGTCTGGCCTATCTAAACAGACCCCTAACGCGAAGTACCCACGTCTAAAACACCTCCCCTGAAAACCCCTATGAATTTGGTTGGGAGAACGCATGATACCCCCTCACACTGTGGCTGTGATCTTAAAAGATGTGTGTGCAGAGATGATGCTCACCGATTCGTTGGCTTACTCGTTGCTTCTGATGGAAAGGTATCTCTTCTGGTTTCTTCCTTCCGTCCCGTATGGAAGGTTGGATTCTTGTCGAGGCGAAGCAGCGAGGCAAGAGAGAGAGCTGTGACCCACATGGCCTCTTTTGTATCCCAATACTGTCCATCCTTTCTGGCTGAATAAAGTTTGTTTCGAAGAGAGACTTCCTGTGAGTGTGTCTTATGCTTTTAGCTCAATAAAGTTTTCTTCCTTTGTTTCGAAGTTTCCTGTTCTTCCAGTGATGGATTTCGCTTCAGAGCAGTCTGTGCTAAATGGCTTTTTATTGTTCTGGTATCTCATCCAGGTAATGGCTCGATCACTGATCAGTTCACTTGACGAGTTCACATTGTTTAACAAAACACAGTCCATCTGCTCATCACCTGCGATGAATTGCTTTAGCTTGGCCATTGTCTTCCCAGAACCCCTGCCCATCATTCTAAGTCCAACATGGAGCAGCACCTGGGCCCCTCCAACAAACAGCTTCCAGCTTTTTCTGCAATGAGAAAAATATTAAAACGCAAATCCTTGGGGATTAAAATGCAGATCCTTGGGGATTCAATGCTTACAGTCCTTACAGAGCAAACATCGACGACAGGGTTCAACACCACCTCCAGTGCAGCAGCGCAGCCTTCGGCCACCTGAGGAAGACAGTGTTCTAAGACCGGGCCTTCAAATCTGGCACCAAGCTCATGGTCTACAAGACTGTAGTGATATCCGCCCTCCTGTATGGCTCAGAAACATGGACCATGTACAGTGGACACCTCAAATCACTGGAGAAATACCACCAACGATGCCTCCACAAGATCTTGCAAATCCCCTGGGAGTTCAGATGCACCAACATTAGCGTCCTCGATTTGGCTAACATCTCTAGCATCGAAGCACTGACCTCACTCGTCCAGCTCCGCTGGGCGGGCCACATTGTTCGCATGCCTGACACAAGACTCCCAAAGCAAGCGCTCTACTCGGAACTCCTACACGGCAAGCGAGCCCCAGGTGGGCAGAGGAAACGTTTCAAGGACACCCTCAAAGCCTCCTTGATAAAGTGCAACATCCCCGCCGACACCTGGGAGTCCCTGGCCAAAGCCAGTCTAAGTGGAAGAAGAGCATCTTGGAGGGCGCTGAGCACCTCGAGTCTCGTCACCGAGAGCATGCAGAAACCGAGCACAGGCAGCGGAAGGAGCATGCGGCAAACCAGTCCCACCCATCCTTTCCTTCGACCACTGTCTGCCCCAGTTGTGACAGAGCCTGTAATTCCAGTATTGGACTGTTCAGTCACCTAAGAACTCACTTTTAGAGTGGAAGCAAGTCTTCCTCGATTTCGAAGGATTGCCGATGATGATGATGGATATGTTCTAGTCCCCTTTTTAAATATAGGTATTACGTTATTTATCTGCCACTCCTCTGGCACTACACCTTTTTTGAACGAATTATTAAATATGTGTAGTAATGCCTCTACTATCGCTTCCCTAGATTATTTTAAAATGAGTGGAATTCGATCCATCCGGACTAGGGTTTTTATCCTCTTTGAGTTTGACTGGTTGATTTAATATATCCTCTATTTGTATTTCAATTGTACTTATCTCATTACTTGTCTCATCATTCAATGTCATGTCCATCAGTTCTATACTAAAGCAAATAATGACAATATTTCTGTCATCTCTCTATTGTTATCTGTGGTATTATCCTGTCTATCCCTTAATGGACCTATTCCGTGCCCCAAATTTCCTTTTTTTATTGTGGCTGTAAAATATATCACTATTTTGTTTTATGTTCCTTCATAATTTAATTTCATAGCTCCTCTGTGCCTTCCTAATTGTTTTGTAGACTTACATAAGAACACAAGAACATACGAAATAGGAACAGGAGTAGGCCATATGGCCCCTCGAGCCTGCTCCGCCATTCAATAAGATCATGGCTGATCTAATCATGGACTCAGCTCCACTTCCCTGCCCGCTCCCCATAACCCCTTATCGATTAAGAAACCGTCAATTTCTGTCTTAAATGTATTCAATGTCCCAGCTTCCACAGGTCTCTGAGGCAGCAAATTCCACAGATTCACAACCCTCTGAGAGAAGAAATTCCTCCTCATCTCTGTTTTAAATGGGCGTCCCCTTATTCTAAGATTATGCCCTCTAGTTCTAGTCTCCCCCATCAGTGGAAACATCCTCTCTGCAGCCACCCTGTCAAGCCCCCTCATAATCTGATACGTATCGCTAAGATCACCTCTCATTCTTCTGAATTCCAATGAGTAGAGGCCCAACCTACTCAACCTTTCCTCATAAGTCATCCCCCTCATCTCCAGAATCAACCGAGTGAACCTTCTCTGAACTGCCTCCAAAGCAAGTATATCCTTTTGTAAATAAGGAAACCAAAACTGCACGCAGTACTCCAGGTGTGGCCTCACTGTAGCAAAACTTCCCTGTTTTTATACTCCATCCCCTTTGCAATAAAGGCCAAGATACCATTGGCCTTCCTGATCATTTGCTGTCCCTGCATACTAACCTTTTGTGTTTCATGCACAAGTACCCCCAGGTCCCGCTGTACTGCGGCACTTTGCAATCTTTCTCCATTTAATTAATAACTTGCTCTTTGATTTTATTCTGCCAAATTGCATGACCTCACACTTTCCAACATTATACTCCATCTGCCAAATTTTTGCCCACTCACTTAGCCTGTCTATGTCCTTTTGCAGATTTTTTGTGTCCTCCTCACACATTACTTTTCCTCCCATCTTTGTATCGTCAGCAAACTTGGCTACGTTACACTCAGTCCCTTCTTCCAAGTCGTTAATATAGATTCTCTCTTAATCTTTTTGTATTCTTCCTTATCATGCACTCTCCCGCTATCTATGTATTTAATGTATGCCTCTTTCCTTACCCTCAATTGTTCCCTTATGGCTTTATTCATCCATGCAATCTCATTAGTGTTTAATTTGTTTTTTCCTTTTAGCCGAATATATTGTTCCTCAATGATTCCCATCGCTGGTCTACTTTGCTTTTTGCCAATATTGTTGCCCAATTGCTTTTCTCTGTCTCAATGCGAGGAGCATTCGTAATAAGGTGGATGAATTAACTGCGCAGGTAGCTGTTAGCGGACATGATGTAATTGGGATTATGGAGACATGGCTCCAGGGTGACCAAGGCTGGGAACTCAACATCCAAGGGTATAAAATATTCAGGAAGGATAGACAGAAAGGAAAAGGAGGTGGGATAGCGTTACTGGTTAAAGAGAAAATTAATGCAATATTAAGGAAGGACATTAGCGTGGATGATGTGGAATCTATATGGGGAGAGCTGCAGAACACCAAAGGGCAGAAAACACTCATGGGAGTTGTGTACAGACCATCAAACAGTCATAGTGAGGTTGGGGATGGCATCAAACAGGAAATTAGGGATAGAAACATAGAAAAATAGGTGCAGGAGTAGGCCATTCGGCCCTTCGAGCCTGCACCACCATTCAATAAGATCATGGCTGATCATTCCTTCAGTACCCCTTTCCAACTTTCTCTCCATACCCCTTGATCCCATTAACCGTAAGAGCCATATCTAACTTGAATATATCCAGTGAACTGGCATCAACAACTCTTTGCAGCAGGGAATTCCACAGGTTAACAACTCTCTGAGTGAAGAAGTTTCTCCTCATCTCAGTCCTAAATGGCCTTTCTCTTATCCTAAGACAATGTCCCCTTGTTCTGGACATCCCCAACATCGGGAACATTCTTCCCACATCTAACCTGTCCAGTCCCGTCAGAATCTTATATGTTTCTATGAGATCCCCTCTCATCCTTCTAAACTCCAATGAATAAAGGCCCAGTTGATCCAGTCTCTCCTCATATGACTACCCAGCCATCCCTGGAATCAGTCTGGTGAACCTTCGCTGCACTCGCTCAATAGCAAGAACATCCTTCCTCAGACTAGGAGACCAAAAGTGAACACCATATTCCAGGTGAGGCCTCATTAAGGCCCTGGACAACTGCAGTAAGACCTCCCTGCTTCTATATTCAAATTCCCTAGCTGTGCAATAAAGGTACAGCAGTTATCATGGGTGACTTTAATCTACATATACATTGGGCTAACCAAACTGGTAGCAATACGGTGGAGGAGGATTTCCTGGAGTGTAGAAGAACTGGTTTTCTAGACCAATATGTCAAGGAACCAACTAGAGAGCTGGGTGTTGTATAATGAGAGAGGATTCATTAGCTGTCTTGTTGTGCGAGGCCCCTTGGGGAAGAGTGACCATAATATGGTAGAATTATTTTTTTAAATGGAGAGTGACAGTGTTAATTCAGAGACTAGGGTCCTGAACTTAAAGAAAGGTAACTTCGATGGTATGAGACGTGAATTGGCTAGGATAGACTGGTGAATGATACTTAAAGGGTTGATGGTGGATAGGCAATGGCAAACATTTAAAGATCACATGGATGACCTTCAACAATTGTACATCCCTGTCTGGCGTAAAAATAAAACTGGGAAGGTGGCTCAACCGTGGCTAACAAGGGAAATTAAGGATATTGTTAAATCCAAGGAGGAGGCATATAAATTGGCCAGAAAAAGCAACAAACCTGAGGTCTGGGAAAAATTTAGAATTCAGCAGAGGAGGACAAAGGGCTTAATTAGAAGGGGGAAAATAGAGTATGAGAGGAAGCTTGCAGGGAACATAAAAACTAACTGCATAAGCTTCTATAGATATGTGAAGAGAAAAAGATTAGTGAAAAAAAACGTAGGTCCCTTGCAGTCAGATTCAGGTGAATTTATAATGGGGAACAAAGAAATGGCAGACCAATTGAACAAGTACTTTGGTTCTGTCTTCACTAAAGAAGAAACAAATAACCTTCCGGAAATACTAGGGGACCGAGGGTCTAGCGAGAAGGAGGAACTGAAGGAAATCCTTCTTAGTCAGGAAATTGTGTTAGGGAAATTGATGGGATTGAAGGCCGATAAATCCCCAGGGCCTGATAGTCTGCATCCCAGAGTACTTAAGGAAGTGGCCCTAGAAATAGTGGATGCATTGGTGGTCATTTTCCAACATTCTATAGACTGTGGATCAGTTCTTATGGATTGGAGGGTAGCTAATGTAACCCCACTTTTTAAAAAAGGAGGGAGAGAGAAAACGGCATATTATAGACCAGTTAGCCTGACATCAGTAGTGGCGAAAATGTTGGAATCAATTATTAAAGATGTAGTAGCAGGGCATTTGGAAAGCAGTGACAGGATCGGTCCAAGTCAGCATGGATGTATGAAAGAGAAATCATGCTTGACAAATCTTTTAGAATTTTTTGAGGATGTAACTAGTAGAGTGGACAAGGGAGAACCAGTGGATGTGGTGTATTTGGATTTTCAAAAAGCTTTTGACAAGGTCCCACACAAGAGATTAGTGTGCAAAATTAAAGCACATGGTATTGGGGGTAATGTACTGACGTGGATAGAGAACTGGTTGGCAGACAGGAAGCAGAGAGTCGGGATAAACGGGTCCTTTTCAGAATGGCAGGCAGTGACTAGTGGGGTGCCGCAAGGTTCAGTGCTGGGACCCCAGCCATTTACAATATACATTAAAGATTTAGACGAAGGAATTGATTGTAATATCTCCAAATTTGCAGATGGCACTCAGCTGGGTGGCAGTGTGAGCTGTGAGGAGGATACTAAGAGGCTGCATGGTGACTTGGACAGGTTAGGTGAGTGGGCAAATGCATATCAGATGCAGTATAATGTAGATAAATGTGAGGTTGTGCACTTTGGTGGCAAAAAGGAAGGCAGAATATTATCTGAATGGTGACAGATGAGGAAAAGGGGAGGTGCAACGAGACCTGGGTGTCATGGTACATCCGTCATTGAAAGTTGGCATGCAGGTACAGCAGGCGGTGAAGAAGGCAAATGGCATGTTGGCCTTCATAGCAAGAGGATTTGAGTATAGGAGCAGTGAGATCTTACTGCAGTTGTACAGAGCCTTGGTGAGACCACACCTTGGATATTATGCACAGTTTTGGTCTCCTAATCTGAGGAAGGACATTCTTGCTTTTGAGGGAGTGCAGCGAAGGTTCACCAGACTGATTCCCGGGATGGCAGGACTGACATATGAAAAAAGACTAGGCTTATATTCACTGGAATTTAGAAGAATGAGAGGGGATCTCATAGAAACATATAAAATTCTGAAGGGATTGGACAGATTAGATGCAGGAAGAATGTTCCCGGTGTTGGGGAAGTCCAGAACCAGGGTTCACAGTCTAAGGATAAGGGGTAAGCCATTTAGGACCGAGATGAGGAGCAACTTCTTCACTCAGACAATTGTAAACCGGTGGAATTCTCTACCACAGAAAGTTGTTGAGACCAGTTCGTTAGATATTTTCAAAAGGAAGTTAGATGTGGCCCTTATGGCTAAAGGGATCAAGGGGTATGGAGAGAAAACAGGAATGGGGTCCTGAAGTTGCATGATCAGCCATAATCATATTGAACGGTGGTGCAGACTCGAAGGGCCGAATGGCCTGCTCCTGCACCTATTTTCTATGTGTCTATGTTTCTCAAGTTCTATTCTCAGCCCCTCAAAAACTCGGGAGTGAATGTTCACAAAACTAGATTCCACAACAGCAACGTGATAATGACCATATCATCTGTTTCAGTGATGTTTATTGAGAGATAGATATTGGCTTGGAGAAGGTGGAGAAATTCTCTGCTGTTGGAATATTGGCTATGGGATCACTTACATCCATCTGACCGGAAGACCTCATCCAAAACACAACACCTCCGACAGTGCAGCACTTCCTCAGCCATATCCCTCTGACAATGCAGTTCTCTCTCTTTACTGCCCCACTGACAAAGCAACGCTCCCTCAGTACTGACCCTCCGACAGTACGGCACTCCCTCAGTACTGCCCCTCTGACAATGCAGCACTCCCTCAGTACTGTCCCTCCGACAGTGGAGCGCTCCCTTAGTACATCCCCCCGACAGTGCGGCGCTCCCTTGGTACTGCCCCTCTGACAGTGCGGTGCTCCTTCAGTCCTGCCCCTCCAATAGTGCTGTGCTCGCTCAGCACTGCCCCTGCTACAGTGCAGTGCTCCCTCAATGCTGTCTCTCCGACAGCATTGCGGTCCCTCAGTACTGCCCGTCTGAAAGTGCAGCACTCCAATACCGTCCCTCCGACAGTGCGGTGCACCCTCAGTACTGCCCCTTCGACATTGCAGCGCTCCCTCAGTACCATAATGGTATCGTCAACCTTGATTAAATGCTCAAGTCCCTGGACTGGGACTCAAACCCTAAACCTTTTGATTTGGAGGCGTGAATGTCACCCAGAGAGCCATGCTTGACCATCACTGGGATATTTAGTGAAGGAAAAGGCTGGGCCAGCGAATGGTGCAAAAGTGTTCCATAATTTATTTGAATTTAACCAACTTAATGATTCGAGTGAAGGTATATTTCAGCACATTCTTCAACTCCTCTCTAAACCGGGACTGGGTCACCAAGTAGACCCCTGTGTTTGTACAGGAGTTGAGTAACTGAAGCATGGTCCCAGTGCTCTCCACCAGGCGGGCAGGGTGACTGACCATGTCATAGTTGGTGGCAATCCGCTGGTGGAGGTAGGACACGACCTGTGTCCCCCACAGCAGCACGAAGCTGCCTGATATGGCGAAGAGTAAGACGACGGATCTTCGGCGGTTCTCAAGCTCCGGGTCCTTGGGGGATCTGTCTCCGCGCAGTCTCCTGCGGACCTTGTTGGTGGCCAAGACCCGCCGGACAGTGAGAGCGTTGAGCAGCAAGACCAGAAGGAATGGCAGGCACGGCGTCAGCAAGCGGTGGAAGATTTCAAATGCCGTCCATTCCGGTGATGTATAAAAGCTGGCTTTCGGGACGCAGCCCCACGGGACACCGTTTTTCACTTCCCGAGGCCCGTATACAAAATAAACCGGGACGCTCTCCAAACAGCCCAGCACGCTCACTACCCCCAGAACCACGGCCGCCGTTTTGTCGGTGCAATATTTCATTTTCAGCTTCTCACAGCAAATGGCCACAAACCGATCAAAGGTGAAAGCGACCGTGAGCCAGACTGAAACCATAATGGCCGCGAACCTCAGGACGTTGGTGAAGCAGCAGACGGGAGTGATGAGCAGGAGCGAAAGGGAGAGGTAATGTGTCTTAATGCGAAGCAGTATCACATCGAAGAAAACGACCAGCAGATCCGCAGCAGCCATTCCCACCAGGTAGCGAGTGATGCATTTGGAGAGGCCGCACTTTCTCCGGGACAGGATCACAATCGCCACCAAATTCACTTTAAGAGAGAGAGAAAATAACACAAGAGATTTAATGCCCAGACTACCTGTCAAATCCGAAGCTACGCAGCAGCTACACTGAGAAGGCTATGGACCAAGAAAGTCACATTTGAGACTTGAGGTGCAGAGGAAAATTGGGCGAGAAGGACTGCATTTCCCTTTCCCGAATACACCCAATCTTCATTCAATGGAAGGAGAAACGGGCCAAGAATTTGGTCTTTGCGGTCTTTGTGTATTTCGCCACTTTCTCCCATTTGAACTTCACTTCATTCCTTCTTCCATTGATCCCCTTGGACCTTCAGAAGGTCCTTCGCAGCCTGACCTTTGAATATCACCCAACCTGTTACAGTGCCTTCCAGCACCTTCAAAATGCTGCTTCCTGAATATTAATCCCATTCGCTGCTTCTCCACCACGATAGTGTGAGCTGAACCTATGACCTTCAGTACTATAGATTCACAGAATGACATAGCACAGGGGGAGGCCATTCGGAACATTGTGCCTTGGAAACAGCTTCCCAATTCGTCCACTTCCCACTCCCCTGCTCTTCCCCATAACCCTGCGATGTTCTCCCCTTCAAGGATATATCCAGTTCCCTGTTGAAAGTTCCGATTTCGACACCCTTTCATGCAGCGCATTAAGAATATAAGAACAAAAGACACAGGAGCAGAAGTAGGCCATACGGCCCCTCGAGCCTGCTCCACCATTTAATACGATCATGGCTGATCCGATCATGGATTCAGCTCCACTTCCCCGCCCGCCCCCTTATCGGTTCAGAAACTGTCTATCTCTGTCTTAAATTTATTCAATGTCCCGGCTTCCACAGCTCTCTGAGGCAGAGAATTCCACAGATTTACAACCCTCTGAGAGAAGAAATTCCTCCTTATCTCAGTTTTAAATGGGCGGCCCCTTATTCTAAGATTAGGCCCCCTAGTTCTAGTCTCCCCCATCAGTGGAAACATCCTCTCTGCATCCACCTTGTCAAGCCCCCTCATAATCTTATATATTTCGATCAGATCACCTCTCATTCTTCTGAATTCCAATGAGTAGAGGCCCAACCTTTTTCTCAAAAGTCAAACCCCCTCATCTCCAGAATCAACCGCGTGAACCTTCTCTGAACGGCCTCCAAAGCAAGTATATCCTTTCGTAAATATGGAAACCAAAACTAGATGCAGTATTCCAGGTGTGGCCTCACCGATACCCTGTATAACTGTAGAAAGACTTCCCTGCTTTTATACTCCATCCCCTTTGCAATAAAGGCCAAGATACCATTGCTGTACCTGCATACTAACCTTATGTGTTTCATGCACCAGGACCCCAGGTCCCGCTGTACTGCAGCACTTAGCAATTTTTCTCCATTTAAATAATAACTTGCTCCTCGATTTTTTTCTGCCAAAGTGCATGACCTCACACTTTCCAACATTATACTCCACCTGCCAAATTTTTGCCCACTCACTTAGCCTGTCTATGTCATTTTGCAGATTTTTTGTATCCTCTTCACACATTGCTTTTCCTCCCATCCTTGTATTGTCAGCAAACTTGGCTACGTTACACTCAGTCCCTTCATCCAAGTCGTTAATACAAATTGTAAATAGTTGGGGTCCCAGCACTGATCCCTGCCAACCCCAAAATGAACCGTTTATCCCGACTCTCTTTTCTGTAATCCTCTGTGCATGCAACCCATATTATCCCCAACCCCGTGAACTTTTATCCTGTGCAGTAACATTTTATGTGGCACCTTGTCAAATGCTTTCTGGAATTCCAAATACACCACATCCACTGGTTCCCCCTTATCCACCCTATTCATTACATCCTCAAAGAACTCCAGCAAATTTGTCAAATATGACTTCCTCTTCATAAATCCACGCTGACTCTGCCTAACTGAATTATGCTTTTCCAAATATCCTGCTACTGCTTCTTTAATAATGGACTCCAACATCTTCCCAACTACAGATGTTAAACTAACCAGTCTATAGTTTCCTGCTTTTTGTCTGCCTTCTTTTTTAAATAGGGGCGTTACATTTGCAGTTTTCCAATCTGGGGGACCTTCCCAGAATCCAGGGAATTTTGGTAAATTACAACCAATGCATCCACAATCCCTGCCATTACTTCTCTTAAGACCCTAGTATGCAAGCCGTCAGGTGCAGGGGATTTATCCGCCTTTAGTTTCATTATCTTACTGAGTACCACCTCCTTAGTGATTGTGATTGTGTTAAGTTCCTCCTCCCCCCCCCCGCCCCCCCCCACCCCTACAGCCCCTTGACTATCCACTGTTGGGATATTGTTAGTGTCCAATACCTTAAAGACTGATACAAAATATTTGTTCAGAGTTTCTGCGATCTCCATGTTCCTCATTACTAATTCCCCGGTCTAAGGGACCAACATTTACTTTAGCCACTCTTTTCCTTTTTCTATACCTATAGAAACTCTTGCTATCTGTCTTTATATTTTGTGCTAGTTTACTTTCATAGTCTATCTTCCCTTTCTTAATCATTCTTTTAGTCTTTCTTGGCTGGCTTTTAAAAGCTTCCCAATCTTATGTCCTCCCACTAGTTTTGGCCACTTTCTGTGCCCTTGTTTTTAATTCAATACCGTCCTTTATTTCTTTAGTTAACCACAGATGGCTATCTATTCTTTTACACCCTTTCCTCCTCATTTAATATATTTTTCTTGAGAGTTATGAAATATCTCCATAAATGTACGTCACTGTTCATCAACCATCCTAAACTTTAATCTATTTTCTCAGTTCACTTTAGCCAACTCTGCCTTCATACATTTGTACTCTCCTTTATTTACGCTTAGTACGCTGGTTTGTGATAGAAACATAGAAACATAGAAAATAGGTGCAGGAGTAGGCCATTCGGCCCTTCGAGCCTGCACCACCATTCGATAAGATCGTGACTGATCATTCCCTCAGTACCCCTTTCCTGCTTTCTCTCCATACCCCTTGATCCCTTTAGCCGTAAGGACCATATCTAACTCCCTCTTGAATATATCCAATGAACTGGCATCAACAACTGGCATGAAACTGAGATCCAACTTTCTCACTCTCCACCTGAATTTGAAATTCAACCATGCTATGGTCACTTGTTCCAAGGGGATCCTTCACTGGGAGATTGTTTATTAATCCTGTCTCATTACACAGGACCAGATCCAAGATAGCTTTCCCGTGGTTGATTCCGTTATATACTGCTCAAGTAACCTGTCCCTTATGCACTCTCTGAACTCTTCCTCAAAGCTATCCAGAACAATTTGATTTGTCCAGTCAATATGGAGGTTAAAGTCACCCATGATTGCTGCTGTTCCCTTTTTACAAGCCCGCAGTATTTCCTGGTTTATAATCTGACCAACAGAGATGCTACTGTTAGGGGGCCTACAGACTTTGCCCACCAGTGACTTTTTCCCCTTATTGTTCCTTATCTCCACCCAAACTGTTTCAACATCCTGATCATTTGAGCCAATATCGTTTCTCGCTATTGCAGTGATTCCATCCTTTATCAACAGAGCGACCCCACCTCCTTTTCCTTTCTGCCTGTCCTTCAGAATTGTCAAGTACCCCTGAATGTTTAGTTCTCAGTCTTGGTCATTTTGCAACCACGTCTCTGTTATGGCTATCAGATCATACCCATTTGTAACTATTTGTGCCGACAACTCATCTAATTTATTATGAATGCTGCGTGCATTCAGGCAAAGAGCTTTTAAATGTGTTTTCTCACCATTTTCTCCTGCTATGGCCCCAGTTTCTGATACACTTTTATGTTTATAGATTCTGTCCCTTCCTGTCATGCTCCGGTTTTCGGTTCCCCCAATGCTACCCTGCTCCATTGCCTCCACCTTGTTCTTTGAGCTTTTAGGTTTCTGCTCACCTGAACCATGTTCCCCCCCCCCCCCCCGCAATTAGTTTAAAGGGCTCTCTGCAGCCCTAGTTATTCGATTGGCCAGGACACTAGTCTCAGCACGGTTCAAATGGACTCCGTCCTGACGGAACAGTTCCCTCTTACCCCAGTGCCCCAGGAACCAAAACCCATTTCTGCCATGCCAGTCTTTGAACCCCGAGTTTAGCTCTCTGATCTTATTTACCCTATGTAGATTTTTCGTGGCTCGGGTTAGTAATCCAGAGATTATTACCTTTGTGGTTCTGCTTTTTAATTTGGCCCCTAGCTGCTCGTAATCACTTAGCAGAACCTTCTTGTCTGTCCTAGCTATGTTGTTGGTACCCATGTGAACCATGACAACTGGATTTACCCCCCTCTCACTCCAAGTTCCTCTCCAGCCCTGAGGAGATGCCCTTAAGCCTGGCACCGGGCAGGTAACACAGCCTTCGGGACTCACGCTCCCAGCTGCAGAGAACTGTATCTATCCCCCCCCTAATGATACTGTCCCCTACCACTACAAAGTTTATTTTGACTACCCCTGATTGAATGGCCCCCTGTACCGTGGTGATGTGGTCGGTCTGCTCATCCTCCCTGCAGTCCGTGCTCTCGTCCACGCAGGGAGTTAGAGCCTCAAACCTCTTGGACAAGAGCAAGGGCCGAGGCTCCTCCATCACTGCATCCTGAGTCCCCATACCTCCTCCTGGTCCTTAACCGCTAGCCAAATCTGAGTTAGTTAACCTAAGGGGTGTGACTTCCCCCTGGAACACTAAGGATAACAACCTCAGAATCTCTCGACACCCTCATCCCTGGTACCTATCAGGTAAATGCACCCTCTCTAAGGCTTTGACATCCTTCCTAACGTGTGATGCCCAGAATTGGGCACAATACTCTAGCTGTGACCGAACCAGTCATTTATAAAGTGTTACCTGAACATTCGTGCTTTTGTAATCTATGCCTCTATTTATAAAGCCCAGGTTCCCATTTACCTTTTTACTCTTTCTGTGCCAGTCATGTACGGCATTAACATGTCTCCCATTTCCCAGTTCTGACCAAGCATCTCTCCCCGAGACCTCACCCTACCTTTCCGACCGTCAGACACGTGATGCCTTGTTTCTGCTTAATCCTGTCCTCATTCTCCTAACGCTATTTACAATTCGATGCCAGCACCAGAAATAATTTTGAAATGAAGAGAGAAGAATCAGAATATTTTTGAGACTGATACTTTGTGAAATAAATACTGGAAGTTAAGACATTCTAGTCGGAACTGCTATTGAACACACAACATAAACCGATTCTATTAGAGAGATGATAAACCCAATCCTGCTGAACACTCAATGACATAAACCCAATCCTGCTGAACACTCACTGACACAGAGAACGGGTTGGGAATGCACACACATACCAGGGAACCCAGCGGCAGCAAGGATGGGATAGTAAATCTCTTCCACCTCGACAATGACTGAATATCCCATCGTTTGGTCATTCACTGCGGTGATATAACGATTCAGCTGGCAGCATACTAAGCAATCCCCATTTTATAAACAGGAGGCAAATCTCACGAGGCAGCAGTAAGATGATTGCAATTAGTGACACTTGTCTGAACAAACAAATTAGGACAAGCCACAGGCTTTATTTTGAAATTGAGGTGACAGAGTTTGAAACGAAACTAGGGACTACAACTCACCCCTCAGCATGTTGGAGGAGGGTCGGAGCCCCACGCCAGTGAAAGGGTGACAATTCCATAGCCCTATGGTTCTGACTGGGAAATGACCCACTGACATTCTGTCAGTTATCAATCTATAGAGGAATTGGTTTCAGCATCGGGCATCTGCGTAAAACAGGTTAAAGGCTTGAGCCGGATTATAGAATATGATGAAGTAAATAAATTCCGACATTGTATATGGACAAGTGACCAATCCTCCCTTTTATCTAACACACCAGCTGTATGTAGAGAGACTGGTTTATAAATCAGAACCATACAGCATTGAATATAGTGACACGGGTGTATAATATTGAACCATAGATCATTTAATATAATGAGATTGATGTATAATACAGAAGCACACCGCATTCACTATAGTGGCACTGGTGTATAATACAGAGCCATTGTGCATTGTTAATAGTGACACTGATGTATAATAAAGAATCACACAGCTTTGAATATAGAGAGACTGGCGTATATTAACGAACCATACAGCATTGAATATAGAGAGACTGGTGTATATTAACGAAGCATACAGCATTGAATATAGAGAAACTGGTGTATAGTAACGAACCACACAGCATTGAATATAGCGGGATGGATGTATAATACAGAAGCACACATCATTGAATATAGTGAGACCGATGTATAATAGAGAGCCATCCAACATTGAATATAATGACACTATGTATAATAGAGAGCCATACAACATTGAATATAGTACACTGATGTTTAAACAAAACCATACAGCGTTTAATATAGTGAACTGATTTATAATACAGGCCCATTCAACATTGGATATCGTGACACTGGAGTATAATATAGAACCATACAGCATTGAACATAGTGACATAGAAACATAGAAAATAGGTGCGGGAGTAGGCCCTTCGGCTCTTCGAGCCTGTACCACCATTCAATAAGATCATGTCTGATCATGCAACTTCAGTACCCCTTTCCTGCTTTCTCTCCATACCCCTTGATCCCTTTAGCCGTAAGGGCTACATCTAACTCCCTCTTGAATATATCCAATGAACTGGCCTCAACAACTTTATGTGGTAGAGAATTCCACAGGTTCACAATTCTCTGAGTGACGAAGTTTCTCCTCATCTCAGTCCTAACTGGCTTACCCCTTATCCTTAGACTGTGACCCCTGGTTCTAGACTTCCCCAACATCAGGAACATTCTTCCTGCATCTAACCTGTCCACTCCCGTCAGAATTTTATATGCTTCTATGAGATCCCCTCTCATTCTTCTAAATTACAATGAATATAAGCCTAGTCGATCCAGTCTTTCTTCATATGTCAGTCCTGCCATCCCGGGAATCAGTCTGGTGAACCTTCGCTGCACTCCCTCAATAGCAAGAATGTCCTTCCTCAGATTAGGAGACCAAAACTGCATATATAGTGACACTGGAGTATAATACAGAACCATATAACATTAAATATAATGAGACTGATATGTAATACAAATCCATTCCACATTGACTATCGTGAGAATAGGGTATAATGCAGAACCATACAAAATTGATTATAGTTTTACCAGTGTATATTACAGAACCATACAGCATTGTATACAGTGACACTGTGTATAATAGACGACTGGGCCTGTATTCACTGGAGTTTAGAAGAATGAGAGGGGATCTCATCGAAAGGTATAAAATTCTGACGGGGTTGGACAGACTGGATGCGGGGAGGATGTTTCCCCGGGGCTGGGAAGTCTAGAACAAAGGGGTCACAGTCTCAGGATACGGGGTAGGAAATTTAGGATCGAGATGAGGAGAAATGTTTTCACTCAGAGGGTGGTGAACCTGTGGAATTCTCTACCACAGAAGGCTGTGGAGTCCAAGTCACTGAATATATTTAAGAGGGAGATAGATAGATTTCTAGACACAAAAGGCATCAAGGGGCATGGGGAGAAAGCGGGAATATGGTGTTGAGATAGAGGATCAGCCATGATCATAATGAATAGCGGAGCAGGCTCGAAGGGCCGAATGGCCTACTACTGCTCCTATTTTCTATGCTTCTAAGCTCGTTCTGAAATCCGAGTGTGCAGCAGACTGACAGAGACGCTGTCAGAACTTCTTAAAGGGACACACACTTCTCTCATACAAGTTTGCATTTAAGATTTTGGACTGGATTTTCTACATTTTGATGAAGTAGTGGCTTGGTACAATATATGTTGAGATTTTTGCATGTACAGGAAGTGAAGGAGTGCTGCTGGAGTCTTGCAAGTCCTCGGAGGGTAAAGGAAGGCCTCTGAAAAGACTGCAAATGCAGATAATACGCAGCAGTTCAGGCAACATCCGTGGAGAGAGAAACAGAGTTCCTGTCTCAGGTCACAATGCTGCCTGACCTGCTGAGTATTTCCAGCATTGGATGCTGTCTTGTCACATACATAGTATCTGCTCACAGAGGGAAGAGGAAGATGCAGAGGAGGGGGAAGCCGAAGGAAGGATGCAACCAGACAGCACCTTTCTAGCCGGGATATCAGAGGTGGAATCATTCGCCTGTGGTACCAGTGACCACTACCCCAATTCCCCTTTCAACATTTGTGGCACACCTTACCTTCCCTCCATTACTGATCATCACAGTGTTCTCTTGGCCAATGCTGAAATAGAAGCCACCACAATGCAAACGTTCCAATCCAAGTTTATCATAATAATACAACTCTCGATTATCCGCACACGATGCAACAGGAAACCCTTGTAACGGCATTTAAAATTCCGTGCGCGCATGCTGCTGCAGCCGCTGTCTCTCACGGCCGCCGCTGACGTTGGAGTCCTTTCGGCCCGGGAAGGTATCGGGCCGGTGCGTGCGGAGTCCTTTCGGCCCGGGAAAACATCAGGCCGGTGCGTTCGGAGTCCTTTCGGCCCGGAAACGCAGCGCGCTCCGGAATCCCGGAGCTAGACAATCTCCTCCTCGAGGCCACTTGCATGCATGCTGGTAATGTCCACACTTAACTGCCTTGTTACTGTTTGCACAGTATTTATTCATTGAAGTTTTAACTTTATGTCAACTCGCTCTCATGGAGAAATCGTTTAGCCGGCATAGCCCAATCCCCGAGGGACCCGGATAATCGAGAGATGCCTGTAATAATAACTTGTATTTATAAAGTGCCTTTAACGTAGTAAAATGTCCCAAGGCGCTTCTCAAGAATTTTACAACACGTTAGATCTTGACCATTGAGAGAAAGAGAGAAAAATTGTGAGAAGGACGTGTGAAAAGAGGTTAAAGGCTCGGGTCCGAAGTGGCAGCCAAAATGTGCATGCAGGCGATAAAACTAAAACAAAAAGAAATTCAAATTACATTGTAAATAATACAATAAGGAGTATACTATAGTAAAATCAGTATACTAAAGATGAATTATAATTAAACAAAATTAAATACCATAATTATAAATTAAGTTAAAATTAGAAAATCAGCAATTCAATCAAATTAAATCAGTTATTTGTTTCATTCATTCATTCCCTTCCAGTGATTCAATTAATCTGGAAGAACCAATCACTGTTTTCCATCCTTGTGATGTCATAACGTTATTACTCTTTATTTCTCATTTTGTCCTCTTAACAGGACCTGTAACAGTTAGCTTATGTTTCAAACGCCCTCCAGGTGCTCCAGGCTCGAGCTGCCTCCGTTATCAGGGAGACACATGTTTCAAACGCCCTCCAGCTGCTCAGGCTCCCGCTGTCTCTGTTGTCAGGGAGAAAAAAACACAACAAAAGGGCCTTGGAAATGTTTGGCAAGCCCCTCCCCCACAGATCGGGGGGGACACGATTTAATGATTTAATGTTTTAATTTTCTCACAAAAAGAGTTCTGTTGTCAGGGAGATGCTTATGTTTCAAACTCCTATCCATCCAATATGACATCAAGAAATTAACTAATTACCCTTATGCATTCCCTTGGTGACTGTCCTATGTGCCGTTGCCTCATCATCATCATCATAGGCAGTCCCTTGAAATTGAGGCAGACTTGCTTCCACTCTAAAAGTGAGTTCCCAGGTGACTGAACAGTCCACTACAGGAATTACAGTCTCTGTCACAGGTGGGGCAGACAGTGATTGAAGGAAAGGGTGGGTGGGGAGTCTGGTTTGCCGCAAGCTCCTTCCACTGTCTGTGCTTGATTTCTGCATGCTCTCGGCGATGAGACTCGAGGTGCTCAAGGCCCTCCCGGATGCTCATCCTCCACTTTGGGTGGTTTTGGGCCAGGGATTCTCAGGTGCTGGTGAGGACGTTGCATTTTATCAAGGAGGCTTTGAGGGTGTCCTTGAAACATTTCCTCTGCCCACCTGGGGCTCGCTTGCTGTGTAGGAGTTCCAAGTAGCGCGCTTGCTTAGGGAGTCTCGTGTCGGGGCATGCGGACGATGTGGCCCGCCCAATGGAGCTGGTTGAGTGTGGTCAGTGCTTCGATGCTGGTGATGTTGGCCTGAGTGAGAACACTGACATTGGTGCGTCTATCCTGGCAGTGGATTTGCAGGATCTTGCGGAGGCAGTATATATGGTCCACATGTCTGAGCCGTATAGGAGGGTGGATATCACTACTGCCCTGTAGACCATAAGCTTGGTGCCTGATTTGAGGTCTTGTTCTTTAAGTACTCTCTTCCTCAGGCAACCGAAGGCTGTGCTGGCACACTGGAGGCGGTGTTGGACCTCATCATCGATGTCTGCCCTTGCCGATAGTAGGCTCCCGAGGTATGGAAAATGGTCCACATTGTCCAAGGGCCTTTGCCTATCCTACTGATGTCACACAGTGCTATCTCAGTGGCTACAGCATGGCTGGTGGAAGGCTGCTGACTTTCAGTGGGGGAAACTGCAAATGGCATTGCCTGGCGATATTGAGGAACTGGTGGCTGGGTGTGTCAAATCAAGTGACAATTCTTCTTCTTCTGGCTGGGCAAGATGCATTTCTTGGTGTGGAAAATGAAGAAGGCACAAGGGTGGGGTTGTGGTGAGAGGGTGAGCTGGAAAGCAAGAGGCGCATGCGAGAATGAGAATAATGTATGAAGATGCCAGCATCTTGTCTCCCTTCTGCTCCACCGCTGGTTAAGGGCTCAGCCAGGCACCCTGCCAAGAACGCCCCCCTGCACCATCTCATCCAAGGGGTGAGGTGAGACTAGGAATGGGAGGCGTGCCTCGTGTTTGCTACAGTTTGTTGGTAGCTGAGTGATTGGGGGAGTCGTTCACTGAGGGATGTGTGAGGGGTGGTGGTACAGTTGGTAGGAGATGGCGTGTATTCTCTGACCTTGACCAGTGGTCTGAGGTCATGAAGCTTCTTTGGGCACTGGAGCCAGATGGTGTGGGCGACACTGCCGACAGTGACGGCCTCGGTGATATTGTCTCGCGTCCTTCTTTCTGGAGGGCCTCCTGGCTCCTGTGGATCACTATCCGTGGCCTCACTGGCAGTGTTGATGTCCTGCACAAAGTGGGAGTGTTGCGTGCGAGACCCGAGGTGACCCTTCCCTGGTTGCTGAGCCATTTGTGTTGGTGCTGAAGCACATTTGCCATTTTTTGAGGTGCAGGAGGCAGATTCGCTTCAAGTGCTGAAAACTCCCATTTGAGACTCTTCAATATTGATTTTTTTTTCAGAAGACAGTTGGTCTGTCAGAGCTAAAAACTGCCTATTTTAAAATTATTATTTTTTTCCATTTTAGAAGGCAGCTCCCCTTTAAGTGACCAAACTGCTTTCTGCAATGTCAAATTGATTTGTTTTGTCTGAAAACACTCCTGTGAAGTGCCTTGGGATGTTTTACTACGTTAAAGGTGCTATATAAATACACGTTATTGTTGTTGTTGTTGAAATGACAAACTTGCTTTAAGAGAAGGCTGTTCTTGCTGCAATGACACAATGGCCACCTACATTGGGACTAACGCCATGGATATCCCCGCCAGAAAGTGGCTGTCAAGGTTGTATCCTTCCATCTGCTTCCTCCTCTTCTGCTCATCCACTTCTGCTGCTTCCTCTTCTGTTTCCTCCTCCTCTGAGTCTTCCTCTTTTGCTTTGCCTTCTCCCCTTTGCGAAGGGTGCTGTCAATGTGAAATGACGGCATAAAATGCTGTAAAAACTCAGCAGGTCAGGCAACATCTTGACCCGAGATGTGAACTTGGTTTCTCTCTCCACGGATTCTGAGTGTTTCCAGCATTTTCTGTCTTCTCAGAGGCCTTCTTTTACCATCCAAAGACTTGCAAGCGTCCAGCAGCACTCCCTACCCTTCATTCCCCCTCATAGGAATGTTTCTAGCCTAACTACCCCGAACTATCTCATCTTTGAACACCTCCTATTGCTCCCTTACTGTTTTACCTGCCAACCTTTGACTCGAATCCACCTCCCCCAGATTCCTTTTCAACTCATTGAAATTAGGCTGCTTCTAGTTGACTACTTTCACCTGGATTGTTTTTTTCTCCTTGTCCATAACGACTCTAAACCTAAAGATATTGTGATCAGTGTTCCCCAAATGCCCTCCCACTGAAACATACTTCACTTGCACCACTTCATTCCCTCGAACCAGATCCAGCACTGATTCCTTCCTCGTTGGGCTGGAAACACACTGTACAAGAAAGTTCTTCAGGATTTCCTCCTTCTCTTTGCCCTTTACCTTAATTTCCCCCAGTCTCTCATAGGATAATGCCTTCATTATCACGACTTCATGTTTACTTCAGCCTTGAATGGTGGACCAGGTTCGGCCTCCTCCTGTTCCCATGTTACAGGTGATGTCACGTTATTTCTCCACTCTGCTGAAAACAATATTCCCTTCACACCTCCCCCCACAAACTTCCCAACTTCCAAACAGGAGAAAATAATCTGTCACTACTGGGAATAGACACCATCAGAGTCAGCACCTGTGGAGAGAAAAGGTGAGTTATCGTTTGGTGATTGTATTCTTCATCGCAAGAGTTTCTCTGTCCAGGTACTGACCGACAGGTCCTGTGTTTCTCCCATGATTGCTATCATAAGATAAACACGGGGTATTTAGTCAGAGTTTTATTGAGAAGTTATTATATTGAAGCGAGATCTTCAGTCGAACAACACGGTTTGAGTTTATTTGACCCATGGTTATAAAGTCAAACCTCATCTCTGAGTTCTCAAAAACAGATCCAGAAATAGAGAGGACTGAGCTAAAAGAAAGAAAGGCCAAGTATTTTTAAAGCACCTTTTACAACTGCCTAGTTATGAAGTGGAGGCACTGTTATAATGTAGGAAACTGCGTAGAATTACACTATTCATTATTATAGTTTTGGTTTCTAGATGTTCTATTTTCTCTTTTTGTAGGGATTCCATTATTTTTCCCATCACCGATGTTAAGCTGACTAATCTATAATTCTCCCTGTGGCTGAGGAGCTCCTCCCAGAATCACAATGCGGATTTCGTCCACTATGGGATACAAAGGGCATGATCTTCAGGTGCGACAACTGCAAGCTAAATGCAGGGAACAGCACCAACCCTTGTACATGATCTTCTTTGACCTTACAAAGGCCTTTGACACTGTCAACCACGAGGGAATATGGAGCATCCTGCTCCGTTTCATCTGCCCCCAAAAGTTAGTCGCCATCCTCCGCCTGCTCCACAATGACATGCAGGCCGTGATCCTGACCAACGGAACCATCACAGACCCAACCCACGTCCGGACTGGGGTCAAGCAGGGTTGCGTCATCGCGCCAACCCTCTTCTCGATCTTCCTCGCTGCAATGCTCCACCTCACAGTCAACAAGTTCCCCGCTGGCGTAGGACTAAACTACAGAACCAGTGGGAACCTGTTCAACCATCGTCGTCTCCAGGCCAGATCCAAGACTGTCCCAACCTCTGTCGTCGAGCTACAGTACGCGGACGATGGTTGCGTCTGCGCACATTCAGAGAGTGAACTCCAAGCCATCATCAGCATCTTCACTGAGGGATAAGAAAGCATGGGCCTTACACCAAACATCCGTAAGACAAACATCCTCCACCAACCTGACCCCGCCACACAGCACTGCCCCACCCCAGTCATCAAGATCCACGGTGCGGCCCTGGACAACGTGGAACACTTTCCATACCTCGGGAACCTATTATCAGCAAGGGCTGTAAGTGGTTTCCCTTAGGTGTTTTCGAAGCACCTCCACTTTATAATAGTTCTAACGCAGGGAATTATTACTGTACTGAACAGATGAATGAGTCAGGGATGGGTACCTTGGTCCGAGTACCAGCAATGCTTTTATTAAAGTTATAACACACACCTGCACCTAGTAAAACCACACTCTGGTAGTGTAATACAAACAAACACAGTACAACACACAGTCTGGCCTATCTAAACAGACCCCTAACGCGAAGTACCCACGTCTAAAACACCTCCCCTGAAAACCCCTATGAATTTGGTTGGGAGAACGCATGATACCCCCTCACACTGTGGCTGTGATCTTAAAAGATGTGTGTGCAGAGATGATGCTCACCGATTCGTTGGCTTACTCGTTGCTTCTGATGGAAAGGTATCTCTTCTGGTTTCTTCCTTCCGTCCCGTATGGAAGGTTGGATTCTTGTCGAGGCGAAGCAGCGAGGCAAGAGAGAGAGCTGTGACCCACATGGCCTCTTTTGTATCCCAATACTGTCCATCCTTTCTGGCTGAATAAAGTTTGTTTGGAAGAGAGACTTCCTGTGAGTGTGTCTTATGCTTTTAGCTCAATAAAGTTTTCTTTCTTTGTTTCGAAGTTTCCTGTTCTTCCAGTGATGGATTTCGCTTCAGAGCAGTCTGTGCTAAATGGCTTTTTATTGTTCTGGTATCTCATCCAGGTAATGGCTCGATCACTGATCAGTTCACTTGACGAGTTCACATTGCTTAACAAAACACAGTCCATCTGCTCATCACCTGCGATGAATTGCTTTAGCTTGGCCATTGTCTTCCCAGAACCCCTGCCCATCATTCTAAGTCCAACATGGAGCAGCACCTGGGCCCCTCCAACAAACAGCTTCCAGCTTTTTCTGCAATGAGAAAAATATTAAAACGCAAATCCTTGGGGATTAAAATGCGGATCCTTGGGGATTCAATGCTTACAGTCCTTACAGAGCAAACATCGACGACAGGGTTCAACACCGCCTCCAGTGCACCAGCGCAGCCTTCGGCCACCTGAGGAAGACAGTGTTCGAAGACCGGGCCTTCAAATCTGGCACCAAGCTCATGGTCTACAAGACTGTAGTGATATCCGCCCTCCTGTATGGCTCAGAAACATGGACCATGTACAGTGGACACCTCAAATCACTGGAGAAATACCACCAACGATGCCTCCACAAGATCTTGCAAATCCCCTGGGAGTTCAGATGCACCAACATTAGCGTCCTCGATTTGGCTAACATCCCTAGCATCGAAGCACTGACCTCACTCGTCCAGCTCCGCTGGGCGGGCCACATTGTTCGCATGCCTGACACAAGACTCCCAAAGCAAGCGCTCTACTCGGAACTCCTACACGGCAAGCGAGCCCCAGGTGGGCAGAGGAAACGTTTCAAGGACACCTTCAAAGCCTCCTTGATAAAGTGCAACATCCCCGCCGACACCTGGGAGTCCCTGGCCAAAGCCAGTCTAAGTGGAAGAAGAGCATCTTGGAGGGCGCTGAGCACCTCGAGTCTCGTCACCGAGAGCATGCAGAAACCGAGCACAGGCAGCGGAAGGAGCATGCGGCAAACCAGTCCCACCCATCCTTTCCTTCGACCACTGTCTGCCCCAGTTGTGACAGAGCCTGTAATTCCCGTATTGGACTGTTCAGTCACCTAAGAACTCACTTTTAGAGTGGAAGCAAGTCTTCCTCGATTTCGAAGGATTGCCGATGATGATGATGGATATGTTCTAGTCCCCTTTTTAAATATAGGTATTACGTTATTTATCTGCCACTCCTCTGGCACTACACCTTTTTTGAACGAATTATTAAATATGTGTAGTAATGCCTCTACTATCGCTTCCCTAGATTCTTTTAAAATGAGTGGAATTCGATCCATCCGGACTAGGGTTTTTATCCTCTTTGAGTTTGACTGGTTGATTTAATATATCCTCTATTTGTATTTCAATTGTACTTATCTCATTACTTGTCTCATCATTCAATGTCATGTCCATCAGTTCTATACTAAAGCAAATAATGACAATATTTCTGTCATCTCTCTATTGTTATCTGTGGTATTATCCTGTCTATCCCTTAATGGACCTATTCCGTGCCCCAAATTTCCTTTTTTTATTGTGGCTGTAAAAGATATCACTATTTTGTTTTATGTTCCTTCATAATTTAATTTCATAGCTCCTCTGTGCCTTCCTAATTGTTTTGTAGACTTACATAAGAACACAAGAACATACGAAATAGGAACAGGAGTAGGCCATATGGCCCCTCGAGCCTGCTCCGCCATTCAATAAGATCATGGCTGATCTAATCATGGACTCAGCTCCACTTCCCTGCCCGCTCCCCATAACCCCTTATCGATTAAGAAACCGTCAATTTCTGTCTTAAATGTATTCAATGTCCCAGCTTCCACAGGTCTCTGAGGCAGCAAATTCCACAGATTCACAACCCTCTGAGAGAAGAAATTCCTCCTCATCTCTGTTTTAAATGGGCGTCCCCTTATTCTAAGATTATGCCCTCTAGTTCTAGTCTCCCCCATCAGTGGAAACATCCTCTCTGCAGCCACCCTGTCAAGCCCCCTCATAATCTGATACGTATCGCTAAGATCACCTCTCATTCTTCTGAATTCCAATGAGTAGAGGCCCAACCTACTCAACCTTTCCTCATAAGTCATCCCCCTCATCTCCAGAATCAACCGAGTGAACCTTCTCTGAACTGCCTCCAAAGCAAGTATATCCTTTTGTAAATAAGGAAACCAAAACTGCACGCAGTACTCCAGGTGTGGCCTCACTGTAGCAAAACTTCCCTGTTTTTATACTCCATCCCCTTTGCAATAAAGGCCAAGATACCATTGGCCTTCCTGATCATTTGCTGTCCCTGCATACTAACCTTTTGTGTTTCATGCACAAGTACCCCCAGGTCCCGCTGTACTGCGGCACTTTGCAATCTTTCTCCATTTAATTAATAACTTGCTCTTTGATTTTATTCTGCCAAATTGCATGACCTCACACTTTCCAACATTATACTCCATCTGCCAAATTTTTGCCCACTCACTTAGCCTGTCTATGTCCTTTTGCAGATTTTTTGTGTCCTCCTCACACATTACTTTTCCTCCCATCTTTGTATCGTCAGCAAACTTGGCTACGTTACACTCAGTCCCTTCTTCCAAGTCGTTAATATAGATTCTCTCTTAATCTTTTTGTATTCTTCCTTATCATGCACTCTCCCGCTATCTATGTATTTAATGTATGCCTCTTTCCTTACCCTCAATTGTTCCCTTATGGCTTTATTCATCCATGCAATCTCATTAGTGTTTAATTTGTTTTTTCCTTTTAGCCGAATATATTGTTCCTCAATGATTCCCATCGCTGGTCTACTTTGCTTTTTGCCAATATTGTTGCCCAATTGCTTTTCTCTGTCTCAATGCGAGGAGCATTCGTAATAAGGTGGATGAATTAACTGCGCAGGTAGCTGTTAGCGGACATGATGTAATTGGGATTATGGAGACATGGCTCCAGGGTGACCAAGGCTGGGAACTCAACATCCAAGGGTATAAAATATTCAGGAAGGATAGACAGAAAAAAAAGGAGGTGGGATAGCGTTACTGGTTAAAGAGAAAATTAATGCAATATTAAGGAAGGACATTAGCGTGGATGATGTGGAATCTATATGGGGAGAGCTGCAGAACACCAAAGGGCAGAAAACACTCATGGGAGTTGTGTACAGACCATCAAACAGTCATAGTGAGGTTGGGGATGGCATCAAACAGGAAATTAGGGATAGAAACATAGAAAAATAGGTGCAGGAATAGGCCATTCGGCCCTTCGAGCCTGCACCACCATTCAATAAGATCATGGCTGATCATTCCTTCAGTACCCCTTTCCAACTTTCTCTCCATACCCCTTGATCCCATTAACCGTAAGAGCCATATCTAACTTGAATATATCCAGTGAACTGGCATCAACAACTCTTTGCAGCAGGGAATTCCACAGGTTAACAACTCTCTGAGTGAAGAAGTTTCTCCTCATCTCAGTCCTAAATGGCCTTTCTCTTATCCTAAGACAATGTCCCCTTGTTCTGGACTTCCCCAACATCGGGAACATTCTTCCCACATCTAACCTGTCCAGTCCCGTCAGAATCTTATATGTTTCTATGAGATCCCCTCTCATCCTTCTAAACTCCAATGAATAAAGGCCCAGTTGATCCAGTCTCTCCTCATATGACTACCCAGCCATCCCTGGAATCAGTCTGATGAACCTTCGCTGCACTCGCTCAATAGCAAGAACATCCTTCCTCAGACTAGGAGACCAAAAGTGAACACCACATTCCAGGTGAGGCCTCACTAAGGCCCTGGACAACTGCAGTAAGACCTCCCTGCTTCTATATTCAAATTCCCTAGCTGTGCAATAAAGGTACAGCAGTTATCATGGGTGACTTTAATCTACATATACATTGGGCTAACCAAACTGGTAGCAATACGGTGGAGGAGGATTTCCTGGAGTGTAGAAGAACTGGTTTTCTAGACCAATATGTCAAGGAACCAACTAGAGAGCTGGGTGTTGTATAATGAGAGAGGATTCATTAGCTGTCTTGTTGTGCGAGGCCCCTTGGGGAAGAGTGACCATAATATGGTAGAATTATTTTTTAAAATGGAGAGTGACAGTGTTAATTTAGAGACTAGGGTCCTGAACTTAAAGAAAGGTAACTTCGATGGTATGAGACGTGAATTGGCTAGGATAGACTGGTGAATGATACTTAAAGGGTTGATGGTGGATAGGCAATGGCAAACATTTAAAGATCACATGGATGACCTTCAACAATTGTACATCCCTGTCTGGCGTAAAAATAAAACGGGGAAGGTGGCTCAACCGTGGCTAACAAGGGAAATTAAGGATATTGTTAAATCCAAGGAGGAGGCATATAAATTGGCCAGAAAAAGCAACAAACCTGAGGTCTGGGAAAAATTTAGAATTCAGCAGAGGAGGACAAAGGGCTTAATTAGAAGGGGGAAAATAGAGTATGAGAGGAAGCTTGCAAGGAACATAAAAACTAACTGCATAAGCTTCTATAGATATGTGAAGAGAAAAAGATTAGTGAAAAAAAACGTAGGTCCCTTGCAGTCAGATTCAGGTGAATTTATAATGGGGAACAAAGAAATGGCAGACCAATTGAACAAGTACTTTGGTTCTGTCTTCACTAAAGAAGAAACAAATAACCTTCCGGAAATACTAGGGGACCGAGGGTCTAGCGAGAAGGAGGAACTGAAGGAAATCCTTCTTAGTCAGGAAATTGTGTTAAGGAAATTGATGGGATTGAAGGCCGATAAATCCCCAGGGCCTGATAGTCTGCATCCCAGAGTACTTAAGGAAGTGGCCCTAGAAATAGTGGATGCATTGGTGGTCATTTTCCAACATTCTATAGACTGTGGATCAGTTCTTATGGATTGGAGGGTAGCTAATGTAACCCCACTTTTTAAAAAAGGAGGGAGAGAGAAAACGGCATATTATAGACCAGTTAGCCTGACATCAGTAGTGGCGAAAATGTTGGAATCAATTATTAAAGATGTAATAGCAGGGCATTTGGAAAGCAGTGACAGGATCGGTCCAAGTCAGCATGGATGTATGAAAGGGAAATCATGCTTGACAAATCTTTTAGAATTTTTTGAGGATGTAACTAGTAGAGTGGACAAGGGAGAACCAGTGGATGTGGTGTATTTGGATTTTCAAAAAGCTTTTGACAAGGTCCCACACAAGAGATTAGTGTGCAAAATTAAAGCACATGGTATTGGGGGTAATGTACTGACGTGGATAGAGAACTGGTTGGCAGACAGGAAGCAGAGAGTCGGGATAAACGGGTCCTTTTCAGAATGGCAGGCAGTGACTAGTGGGGTGCCGCAAGGTTCAGTGCTGGGACCCCAGCCATTTACAATATACATTAAAGATTTAGACGAAGGAATTGATTGTAATATCTCCAAATTTGCAGATGGCACTCAGCTGGGTGGCAGTGTGAGCTGTGAGGAGGATACTAAGAGGCTGCATGGTGACTTGGACAGGTTAGGTGAGTGGGCAAATGCATATCAGATGCAGTATAATGTAGATAAATGTGAGGTTGTGCACTTTGGTGGCAAAAAGGAAGGCAGAATATTATCTGAATGGTGACAGATGAGGAAAAGGGGAGGTGCAACGAGACCTGGGTGTCATGGTACATCCGTCATTGAAAGTTGGCATGCAGGTACAGCAGGCGGTGAAGAAGGCAAATGGCATGTTGGCCTTCATAGCAAGAGGATTTGAGTATAGGAGCAGTGAGATCTTACTGCAGTTGTACAGAGCCTTGGTGAGACCACACCTTGAATATTATGTACAGTTTTGGTCTCCTAATCTGAGGAAGGACATTCTTGCTTTTGAGGGAGTGCAGCGAAGGTTCACCAGACTGATTCCCGGGATGGCAGGACTGACATATGAAAAAAGACTAGGCTTATATTCACTGGAATTTAGAAGAATGAGAGGGGATCTCATAGAAACATATAAAATTCTGAAGGGATTGGACAGATTAGATGCAGGAAGAATGTTCCCGGTGTTGGGGAAGTCCAGAACCAGGGTTCACAGTCTAAGGATAAGGGGTAAGCCATTTAGGACCGAGATGAGGAGCAACTTCTTCACTCAGACAATTGTAAACCGGTGGAATTCTCTACCACAGAAAGTTGTTGAGACCAGTTCGTTAGATATTTTCAAAAGGAAGTTAGATGTGGCCCTTATGGCTAAAGGGATCAAGGGGTATGGAGAGAAAACAGGAATGGGGTCCTGAAGTTGCATGATCAGCCATAATCATATTGAACGGTGGTGCAGGCTCGAAGGGCCGAATGGCCTGCTCCTGCACCTATTTTCTATGTGTCTATGTTTCTCAAGTTCTATTCTCAGCCCCTCAAAAACTCGGGAGTGAATGTTCACAAAACTAGATTCCACAACAGCAACGTGATAATGACCATATCATCTGTTTCAGTGATGTTTATTGAGAGATAGATATTGGCTTGGAGAAGGTGGAGAAATTCTCTGCTGTTGGAATATTGGCTATGGGATCACTTACATCCATCTGACCGGAAGACCTCATCCAAAACACAACACCTCCGACAGTGCAGCACTTCCTCAGCCATATCCCTCTGACAATGCAGTTCTCTCTCTTTACTGCCCCACTGACAAAGCAACGCTCCCTCAGTACTGACCCTCCGACAGTACGGCACTCCCTCAGTACTGCCCCTCTGACAATGCAGCACTCCCTCAGTACTGTCCCTCCGACAGTGGAGCGCTCCCTTAGTACATCCCCCCGACAGTGCGGCGCTCCCTTGGTACTGCCCCTCTGACAGTGCGGTGCTCCTTCAGTCCTGCCCCTCCAATAGTGCTGTGCTCGCTCAGCACTGCCCCTGCTACAGTGCAGTGCTCCCTCAATGCTGTCTCTCCGACAGCGTTGCGGTCCCTCAGTACTGCCCGTCTGAAAGTGCAGCACTCCAATACCGTCCCTCCGACAGTGCGGTGCACCCTCAGTACTGCCCCTTCGACATTGCAGCGCTCCCTCAGTACCATAATGGTATCGTCAACCTTGATTAAATGCTCAAGTCCCTGGACTGGGACTCAAACCCTAAACCTTTTGATTTGGAGGCGTGAATGTCACCCAGAGAGCCATGCTTGACCATCACTGGGATATTTAGTGAAGGAAAAGGCTGGGCCAGCGAATGGTGCAAAAGTGTTCCATAATTTATTTGAATTTAACCAACTTAATGATTCGAGTGAAGGTATATTTCAGCACATTCTTCAACTCCTCTCTAAACCGGGACTGGGTCACCAAGTAGACCCCTGTGTTTGTACAGGAGTTGAGTAACTGAAGCATGGTCCCAGTGCTCTCCACCAGGCGGGCAGGGTGACTGACCATGTCATAGTTGGTGGCAATCCGCTGGTGGAGGTAGGACACGACCTGTGTCCCCCACAGCAGCACGAAGCTGCCTGATATGGCGAAGAGTAAGACGACGGATCTTCGGCGGTTCTCAAGCTCCGGGTCCTTGGGGGATCTGTCTCCGCGCAGTCTCCTGCGGACCTTGTTGGTGGCCAAGACCCGCCGGACAGTGAGAGCGTTGAGCAGCAAGACCAGAAGGAATGGCAGGCACGGCGTCAGCAAGCGGTGGAAGATTTCAAATGCCGTCCATTCCGGTGATGTATAAAAGCTGGCTTTCGGGACGCAGCCCCACGGGACACCGTTTTTCACTTCCCGAGGCCCGTATACAAAATAAACCGGGACGCTCTCCAAACAGCCCAGCACGCTCACTACCCCCAGAACCACGGCCGCCGTTTTGTCGGTGCAATATTTCATTTTCAGCTTCTCACAGCAAATGGCCACAAACCGATCAAAGGTGAAAGCGACCGTGAGCCAGACTGAAACCATAATGGCCGCGAACCTCAGGACGTTGGTGAAGCAGCAGACGGGAGTGATGAGCAGGAGCGAAAGGGAGAGGTAATGTGTCTTAATGCGAAGCAGTATCACATCGAAGAAAACGACCAGCAGATCCGCAGCAGCCATTCCCACCAGGTAGCGAGTGATGCATTTGGAGAGGCCGCACTTTCTCCGGGACAGGATCACAATCGCCACCAAGTTCACTTTAACAGAGAGAGAAAATAACACAAGAGATTTAATGCCCAGACTACCTGTCAAATCCGAAGCTACGCAGCAGCTACACTGAGAAGGCTATGGACCAAGAAAGTCACATTTGAGACTTGAGGTGCAGAGGAAAATTGGGCGAGAAGGACTGCATTTCCCTTTCCCGAATACACCCAATCTTCATTCAATGGAAGGAGAAACGGGCCAAGAATTTGGTCTTTGCGGTCTTTGTGTATTTCGCCACTTTCTCCCATTTGAACTTCACTTCATTCCTTCTTCCATTGATCCCCTTGGACCTTCAGAAGGTCCTTCGCAATCTGACCTTTGAATATCACCCAACCTGTTACAATGCCTTCCAGCACCTTCAAAATGCTGCTTCCTGAATATTAATCCCATTCGCTGCTTCTCCACCACGATAGTGTGAGCTGAACCTATGACCTTCAGTACTATAGATTCACAGAATGACATAGCACAGGAGGAGGCCATTCGGAACATTGTGCCTTGGAAACAGCTTCCCAATTCGTCCACTTCCCACTCCCCTGCTCTTCCCCATAACCCTGCGATGTTCTCCCCTTCAAGGATATATCCAGTTCCCTGTTGAAAGTTCCGATTTCGGCACCCTTTCATGCAGCGCATTAAGAATATAAGAACAAAAGACACAGGAGCAGAAGTAGGCCATATGGCCCCTCGAGCCTGCTCCACCATTTAATACGATCATGGCTGATCCGATCATGGATTCAGCTCCACTTCCCCGCCCGCCCCCTTATCGGTTCAGAAACTGTCTATCTCTGTCTTAAATTTATTCAATGTCCCGGCTTCCACAGCTCTCTGAGGCAGAGAATTCCACAGATTTACAACCCTCTGAGAGAAGAAATTCCTCCTCATCTCAGTTTTAAATGGGCGGCCTCTTATTCTAAGATTATGCCCCCTAGTTCTAGTCTCCCCCATCAGTGGAAACATCCTCTCTGCATCCACCTTGTCAAGCCCCTTCATAATCTTATATATTTCGATCAGATCACCTCTCATTCTTCTGAATTCCAATGAGTAGAGGCCCAACCTTTTCCTCAAAAGTCAAACCCCCTCATCTCCAGAATCAACCGCGTGAACCTTCTCTGAACGGCCTCCAAAGCAAGTATATCCTTTCGTAAATATGGAAACCAAAACTGGATGCAGTATTCCAGATGTGGCCTCACCGATACCCTATATAACTGTAGAAAGACTTCCCTGCTTTTATACTCCATCCCCTTTGCAATAAAGGCCAAGATACCATTGGCCTTCCTGATCACTTGCTGTACCTGCATACTAACCTTATGTGTTTCATGCACCAGGACCCCCAGGTCCCGCTGTACTGCAGCACTTAGCAATTTTTCTCCATTTAAATAATAACTTGCTCCTCGATTTTTTTCTGCCAAAGTGCATGACCTCACACTTTCCAACATTATACTCCACCTGCCAAATTTTTGCCCACTCACTTAGCCTGTCTATGTCCTTTTGCAGATTTTTTGTATCCTCTTCACACATTGCTTTTCCTCCCATCCTTGTATTGTCAGCAAACTTGGCTACGTTACACTCAGTCCCTTCATCCAAGTCGTTAATACAAATTGTAAATAGTTGGGGTCCCAGCACTGATCCCTGCCAACCCCAAAATGAACCGTTTATCCCGACTCTCTTTTCTGTAATCCTCTGTGCATGCAACCCATATTATCCTCAACCCTGTGAACTTTTATCCTGTGCAGTAACATTTTATGTGGCACCTTGTCAAATGCTTTCTGGAATTCCAAATACACCACATCCACTGGTTCCCCCTTATCCACCCTATTCATTACATCCTCAAAGAACTCCAGCAAATTTGTCAAATATGACTTCCTCTTCATAAATCCATGCTGACTCTGCCTAACTGAATTATGCTTTTCCAAATATCCTGCTACTGCTTCTTTAATAATGGACTCCAACATCTTCCCAACTACAGATGTTAGACTAACTAGTCTATAGTTTCCTGCTTTTTGTCTGCCTTCTTTTTTAAATAGGGGCGTTACATTTGCAGTTTTCCAATCTGGGGGACCTTCCCAGAATCCAGGGAATTTTGGTAAATTACAACCAATGCATCCACAATCCCTGCCATTACTTCTCTTAAGACCCTAGGATGCAAGCCGTCAGGTGCAGGGGATTTATCCGCCTTTAGTTTCATTATCTTACTGAGTACCACCTCCTTAGTGATTGTGATTGTGTTAAGTTCCTCCCCCCCCCCCCCCCACCCCTACAGCCCCTTGACTATCCACTGTTGGGATATTGTTAGTGTCCAATACATTAAAGACTGATACAAAATATTTGTTCAGAGTTTCTGCGATCTCCATGTTCCTCATTACTAATTCCCCGGTCTAAGGGACCAACATTTACTTTAGCCACTCTTTTCCTTTTTCTATACCTATAGAAACTCTTGCTATCTGTCTTTATATTTTGTGCTAGTTTACTTTCATAGTCTATCTTCCCTTTCTTAATCATTCTTTTAGTCTTTCTTGGCTGGCTTTTAAAAGCTTCCCAATCTTATGTCCTCCCACTAGTTTTGGCCACTTTCTTTGCCCTTGTTTTTAATTCGATACCGTCCTTTATTTCTTTAGTTAACCACGGATGGCTATCTATTCTTTTACACCGTTTCCTTCTCATTTAATATATTTTTCTTGAGAGTTATGAAATATCTCCATAAATGTACGCCACTGTTCATCAACCATCTAAACTTTAATCTATTTTCTCAGTTCACTTTAGCCAACTTTGCCTTCATACATTTGTACTCTCCTTTATTTAAGCTTAGTACGCTGGTTTGTGATAGAAACATAGAAACATAGAAAATAGGTGCAGGAGTAGGCCATTCGGCCCTTCGAGCCTGCACCACCATTCGATAAGATCGTGACTGATCATTCCCTCAGTACCCCTTTCCTGCTTTCTCTCCATACCCCTTGATCCCTTTAGCCGTAAGGACCATATCTAACTCCCTCTTGAATATATCCAATGAACTGGCATCAACAACTGGCATGAAACTGAGATCCAACTTTCTCACTCTCCACCTGAATTTGAAATTCAACCATGCTATGGTCACTTGTTCCAAGCGGATCCTTCACTGGGAGATTGTTTATTAATCCTGTCTCATTACACAGGACCAGATCCAAGATAGCTTTCCCGTGGTTGATTCCGTTATACACTGCTCAAGTAACCTGTCCCTTCTGCACTCTCTGAACTCTTCCTCAAAGCTATCCAGAACAATTTGATTTGTCCAGTCAATATGGAGGTTAAAGTCACCCATGATTGCTGCTGTTCCCTTTTTACAAGCCCGCAGTATTTCCTGGTTTATACTCTGACCAACAGAGATGCTACTGTTAGGGGGCCTACAGACTTTGCCCACCAGTGACTTTTTCCCCTTATTGTTCCTTATCTCCACCCAAACTGTTTCAACATCCTGATCATTTGAGCCAATATCGTTTCTCGCTATTGCAGTGATTCCATCCTTTATCAACAGAGCGACCCCACCTCCTTTTCCTTTCTGCCTGTCCTTCCGAATTGTCAAGTACCCCTGAATGTTTAGTTCTCAGTCTTGGTCATTTTGCAACCACGTCTCTGTTATGGCTATCAGATCATACCCATTTGTAACTATTTGTGCCGACAACTCATCTAATTTATTATGAATGCTGCGTGCATTCAGGCAAAGAGCTTTTAAATGTGTTTTCTCACCATTTTCTCCTGCTATGGCCCCAGTTTCAGATACACTTTTATGTTTATAGATGCTGTCCCTTCCTGTCATGCTCCGGTTTTCGGTTCCCCCAATGCTACCCTGCCCCATTGCCTCCACCTTGTTCTTTGAGCTTTTAGGTTTCTGCTCACCTGAACCATGTCCCCCCCCCCCCCCCCCGCAATTAGTTTAAAGGGCTCTCTGCAGCCCTAGTTATTCGATTGGCCAGGACACTAGTCTCAGCACGGTTCAAATGGACTCCGTCCTGACGGAACAGTTGCCTCTTACCCCAGTGCCCCAGGAACCAAAACCCATTTCTGCCATGCCAGTCTTTGAACCCCGAGTTTAGCTCTCTGATCTTATTTACCCTATGTAGATTTTTCGTGGCTCGGGTTAGTAATCCAGAGATTATTACCTTTGTGGTTCTGCTTTTTAATTTGGCCCCTAGCTGCTCGTAATCACTTAGCAGAACCTTCTTGTCTGTCCTAGCTATGTTGTTGGTACCCATGTGAACCATGACAACTGGATTTACCCCCCTCTCACTCCAAGTTCCTCTCCAGCCCTGAGGAGATGCCCTTAAGCCTGGCACCGGGCAGGTAACACAGCCTTCGGGACTCACGCTCCCGGCTGCAGAGAACTGTATCTATCCCCCCCCTAATGATACTGTCCCCTACCACTACAAAGTTTATTTTGACTACCCCTGCTTGAATGGCCCCCTGTACCGTGGTGATGTGGTCAGTCTGCTCATCCTCCCTGCAGTCCATGCTCTCGTCCACACAGGGAGTTAGAGCCTCAAACCTCTTGGACAAGAGCAAGGGCCGAGGCTCCTCCATCACTGCATCCTGAGTCCCCATACCTCCTCCTGGTCCTTAACCGCTAGCCAAATCTGAGTTAGTTAACCTAAGGGGTGTGACTTCCCCCTGGAACACTAAGGATAACAACCTCAGAATCTCTCGACACCCTCATCCCTGGTACCTATCAGGTAAATGCACCCTCTCTAAGGCTTTGACATCCTTCCTAACGTGTGATGCCCAGAATTGGGCACAATACTCTAGCTGTGACCGAACCAGTCATTTATAAAGTGTTACCTGAACATTCGTGCTTTTGTAATCTATGCCTCTATTTATAAAGCCCAGGTTCCCATTTACCTTTTTACTCTTTCTGTGCCAGTCATGTACGGCATTAACATGTCTCCCATTTCCCAGTTCTGACCAAGCATCTCTCCCCGAGACCTCACCCTACCTTTCCGACCGTCAGACGCGTGATGCCTTGTTTCTGCTTAATCCTGTCCTCATTCTCCTAACGCTATTTACAATTCGATGCCAGCACCAGAAATAATTTTGAAATGAAGAGAGAAGAATCAGAATATTTTTGAGACTGATACTTTGTGAAATAAATACTGGAAGTTAAGACATTCTAGTCGGAACTGCTATTGAACACACAACATAAACCGATTCTATTAGAGAGATGATAAACCCAATCCTGCTGAACACTCAATGACATAAACCCAATCCTGCTGAACACTCACTGACACAGAGAACGGGTTGGGAGTGCACACACATACCAGGGAACCCAGCGGCAGCAAGGATGGGATAGTAAATCTCTTCCACCTCGACAATGACTGAATATCCCATCGTTTGGTCATTCACTGCGGTGATATAACGATTCAGCTGGCAGCATACTAAGCAATCCCCATTTTATAAACAAGAGACAAATCTCACGAGGCAGCAGTAAGATGATTGCAATTAGTGACACTTGTCTGAACAAACAAATTAGGACAAGCCACAGGCTTTATTTTGAAATTGAGGTGACAGAGTTTGAAACGAAACTAGGGACTACAACTCACCCCTCAGCATGTTGGAGGAGGGTCGGAGCCCCACGCCAGTGAAAGGGTGACAATTCCATAGCCCTATGGTTCTGACTGGGAAATGACCCACTGACATTCTGTCAGTTATCAATCTATAGAGGAATTGGTTTCAGCATCGGGCATCTGCGTAAAACAGGTTAAAGGCTTGAGCCGGATTATAGAATATGATGAAGTAAATAAATTCCGACATTGTATATGGACAAGTGACCAATCCTCCCTTTTATCTAACACACCAGCTGTATGTAGAGAGACTGGTTTATAAATCAGAACCATACAGCATTGAATATAGTGACACGGGTGTATAATATTGAACCATAGATCATTTAATATAATGAGATTGATGTATAATACAGAAGCACACCGCATTCACTATAGTGGCACTGGTGTATAATACAGAGCCATTGTGCATTGTTAATAGTGACACTGATGTATAATAAAGAATCACACAGCTTTGAATATAGAGAGACTGGCGTATATTAACGAACCATACAGCATTGAATATAGAGAGACTGGTGTATATTAACGAACCATACAGCATTGAATATAGAGAAACTGGTGTATAGTAACGAACCACACAGCATTGAATATAGCGGGATGGATGTATAATACAGAAGCACACATCATTGAATATAGTGAGACCGATGTATAATAGAGAGCCATCCAACATTGAATATAATGACACTATGTATAATAGAGAGCCATATAACATTGAATATAGTACACTGATGTTTAAACAAAACCATACAGCGTTTAATATAGTGAACTGATTTATAATACAGGCCCATTCAACATTGGATATCGTGACACTGGAGTATAATATAGAACCATACAGCATTGAACATAGTGACATAGAAACATAGAAAATAGGTGCGGGAGTAGGCCCTTCGGCTCTTCGAGCCTGTACCACCATTCAATAAGATCATGTCTGATCATGCAACTTCAGTACCCCTTTCCTGCTTTCTCTCCATACCCCTTGATCCCTTTAGCCGTAAGGGCTACATCTAACTCCCTCTTGAATATATCCAATGAACTGGCCTCAACAACTTTATGTGGTAGAGAATTCCACAGGTTCACAATTTTCTGAGTGACGAAGTTTCTCCTCATCTCAGTCCTAACTGGCTTACCCCTTATCCTTAGACTGTGACCCCTGGTTCTAGACTTCCCCAACATCAGGAACATTCTTCCTGCATCTAACCTGTCCACTCCCGTCAGAATTTTATATGCTTCTATGAGATCCCCTCTCATTCTTCTAAATTCCAATGAATATAAGCCTAGTCGATCCAGTCTTTCTTCATATGTCAGTCCTGCCATCCCGGGAATCAGTCTGGTGAACCTTCGCTGCACTCCCTCAATAGCAAGAATGTCCTTCCTCAGATTAGGAGACCAAAACTGCATATATAGTGACACTGGAGTATAATACAGAACCATATAACATTAAATATAGTGAGACTGATATGTAATACAAATCCATTCCACATTGACTATCGTGAGAATAGGGTATAATGCAGAACCATACAAAATTGATTATAGTTTTACCAGTGTATATTACAGAACCATACAGCATTGTATACAGTGACACTGTGTATAATACAAAAAAAATACAGTTGTCAATATGGTGAGGCAGGTGTATAATACAGAATCATATTGTGCTGTATATCGAGAGCCTGGTGTACAATAGAGATTCAAACAGCATTGTTTATAGAGTGACTGGTGTATATTAACGAACCATACAGCATTGAATATAGTGACACTGATGTATACCACAGATTCAAACAGCATTGAATATAATCACAGTGGTGTATAATACAGATTCAAATGGCATTGTTTATAGTCAGACTACTGTATTATAAAGCAGCATACTCCATTGAATATAGTGAGACTGAAATATAATGAAGAACCATGCAGAATTCAATATAGTGAGACTGATATATAATACAGATCCATTCAGCATGGAATATCGTGACACTGGAGTATAGTACAAATGGTATGTTGGCCTTCATAGCTAGGGGATTTGAGTATAGGAGCAGGGAGTTCTTACTGCAGTTGTACAGGGCCTTGGTGAGGCCTCACCTGGAATATTGTGTTCAGTTTTGGTCTCCTAATCTGAGGGAGGACATTCTTGCTATCGAGGGAGTGCAGTGATGGTTCACCAAACTGATTCCCGGGATGGCTGAACTGACATATGAGGAGAGACTGGATCACCTGGGCCTGTATTCACTGGAGTTTAGAAGGATGAGAGGGGATCTCAAATAAACTTATAACATTCTGACGGGACTGGACAGGTTAGATGCAGTTCTCGATGATGGGGAAGTCCAGAACCAGGGGTCACAGTCTAAGGATAAGGGGTAGGCCATTTAGGACCGAGATGAGGAGAAATTTCTTCATTCAGAGAGTTGTTAACTTGTGGAATTCTCTACCGCAGAGAGTTGTTGATGCCAGTTCATTGGATATATTCAAGAGGGAGTTAGATGTGGCCCTTGCGGCTAAAGGAATCAAGGGGTATGGAGTGAAAGTAGGAAAGGGGTACTGAGGTGAATGATCAGCCATGATCTTATTGAATGGTGGTGCAGGCTCGAAGGGCCGAATGGCCTACTCCTGCACCTATTTTCTATGTTTCTATGTACAGAACCTTACATCATTGAATATAGTGATACTGGTGTATAATACAGAACCTTATTTCACTGTATATAGTGTTACTAGTGTATAACACAGAATCATTCAGAATTGCATATAGTGTGACTGGTTTACAATAGGGAGCCATGCAGTATTGAATATAGTGAGACTGATGTATAATGCAGAATTATAACACCTTGACTATAACGACACTGGTATATAATGCAAAAAAATACAGCCGTGAATATTGTGGGTTAGGTGTATAATGCATAATCATATTGCACTGTATATCATGAGACTGATGTATCAAACAGATTAAAATAGTATTATATATAGTGAGACTGGTGGATATTAAAGGATCACACAGCATCGAATGTAGTAACAATGATGTATAATACACAGCCATACAGCACTGAATATAGTGGGATTGGTGCATAATATCGAACCATACAGCATTGAAAATAGTTCCACTGGTGTATAATTCAGCACTGAATATAATGTCACTGATGTATGACACAGAACTGAGTTTGAAGGAGAGAGCAAACAAGCAGGAAAAAAGGGTAAAAAAACAAACATAAAGGCACTTTGTCTAAATGCACGTAGCATTCGTAACAGAATAGATGAGTTGACGGCACAAATAGATACAAATGGGTATGATCTGATAGCCATTACAGAGAGGTGGTTGCAAGGTGATCAGGACTGGAAATTAAATATTCAGGGATATTTGACAATCCTGAAGGACAGACAGAAAGGAAAAGGAGGTGGGGTAGCTCTATTGATAAAGGATGGAATCACTGCAATAGTAAGAAACGATATTGGCTCAAATGATCAGGATGTTGAAACAGTTTGGGTGGAGATAAGGAATAATAAGTGGATAAAGTCACTGGTGGGCGTAGTCTATAGGCTCCCTAACAGTAGCAACTCTGTTGGTCAGAGTATAAACCAGGAAATAGTGGGGGCTTGTAAAAAGGGAACAGCAATAATCATGGGTGATTTTAACCTCCATATTGATTGGACAAATCAAATTGGTCAGGGTAGCCTTGAGGAAGAGTTCATAGAATACATAATTGGATGGGTTCCTTAAGCAGTATTTAACGGAACCAACCAGTGGGTAGGCTATCTTGGATCTGGTCCTGTGTAATGAGACAGGATTATAAACAATCTCCTAGTAAAGGATCCCCTTGGAATGAGTGATCATAGCATGATTGAATTTCAAATTCAGATGGAGGGTGAGAAAGTTGGATCTCAAACCAGCATACAAAGCTTAAATAAAGGTCATTATGAAGATATGAGGGCAGAGTTGGCTAAAGTGGACTGGGAAAATAGATTGAAGTATAGGACGGTTAATGAACGGTAGTGTATATTTAAGGATATATTTCACAACTCTCAAGAATAATATATTCCAGTGAGGAGAAAAGGGTGTAAAAGAAAAGATAGCCATCTGTGGCTAACTAAAGAAATAAAGGACGGTATCCAATTAAAAACAAGGGCATACAAAGTGGCCAAAACTAGTGGGAGGACAGACAATTGGGAAACTTTTAAAAGCCAGCAAAGAATGACTAAAAAAATGATTAAGAAAGAGAAGATAGACTATGAAAGTAAATTAGCATGAAATATAAAGACAGATAGCAAGAGTTTCTATCGGTATATAAAAAGAAAAAGAGTGGCTAAAGTAAATGTTGGTCCCTTAGAGGATGAGACCGGGGAATTAGTAATGGGGAACATAGAGATGGCAGAAACTCTGAACAAATATTTTGTATCAGTCTTTACAAACAATATCCCAACAGTGGATAGTCAAGGGGCTATAGGGAGGGAGGAACTTAACACAATCACAATCACTAAGGAGATGGTATTCAGTAAGGTAATGGGACTAAAGGCGGATAAATCCCCTGGACCTGATGGCTTGCATCCTAGGGTCTTAAGAGATGTAGCGACAGGGATAGTGGATGCATCATTGTAATTTACCAAAATTCCCTGGATTCTGGGGAGGTCCCTGCAGACTGGAAAACTGCAAATGTAACGTCCCTATTTAAAAAAGGAGGCAGACAAAAAGCAGGAAACTACAGACCAGTTAGCCTAACATCTGTGGTTGGGAAAATGTTGGAGTCCATTATTAAAGAAGCAGTAGCAGGACATTTGGAAAAGCATAATTCGGTCAGGCAGAGTCAGCATGGATTTATGAAGGGGAAGTCATGTTTGACAAATCTGCTGGAATTCTTTGAACAGGGTGGATAAAGGGGAACCAGTGGATGTGATGTATTTGGACTTCCAGAAGGCATGTGACAAGGTACCACATAAAAGATTATTGCACAAGATAAAAGTTCACGGTGTTGGGGGTAATATATTAGCATGGATAGAGATTTGGCTAACTAACAGAAGACAGTATCGGGATAAATGGTTCATTCTCGTGTTGGCAATCAGTAACTAGTGGGGTGCCGCAGAGATCAGTGCTGGGACCCTAACTATTTACAATCTATATTAACAACTTGGAAGAAGGGACTGAGTGTAACGTAGCCAAGTTTGCTGATGATACAAAGATGGGAGGAAAAGCAATGTGTGAGGAGGACACAAAAAATCTGCAAAAGGACATAGACAGGCTAAGTGAAGGAACAACAATTTGTCAGATGGAGTATAAGGTTGGAAAGTGTGAGGTCATGCACTTTGGCAGAAAAAAATCAAAGAGCAAGTTATTAATTAAATGGAGAAAAATTGCAAAGTGCTGCAGTACAGCGGGACCTGGGGGTACTTGTGCATGAAACAAAAAAGGTTAGTTTACAGGTACAGCAAGTGATCAGGAATGCCAATGGAAACTTGGCCTTTATTGTAAAGGGGATGGAGTATAAAAGCAGGGAAGTCTTGCTACAGTTATACAAGGTATTGGTAAGGTCACACCTGGAATACTGCGTGCAGTTTTGGTTTCCATATTTACGAAAGGATATACTTGCTTTGGAGGCAGTTCAGAGAAGGTTCACTCGGTTGATTCCGGAGATGAGGGGGTTGACACATGAGGAAAGGTTGAGGAGTTTGGGCCTCTACTCATTGGAATTCAGAAGAATGAGAGGTGATCTTATCGAGACGTATAAGATTATGAGGGGGCTTGACAAGGTGGATGCAGAGAGGATGTGTCCACAGATAGGGGAGACTAGAACTAGGGGGCATAATCTTAGAATAAGGGGCCACCCATTTAAAACAGATGAGGAGGAATTTCTTCTCTCAGAGGGTTGCAAATATGTGGAATTCACTGCCTCAGCGAGCTGTGGAAGCCGGGACATTGAATAAATTTAAGACCGAGATAGATAGTTTCTTAACCGATAAGGGAATAAGGGGGCGCGCAGGGAAGTGGAGCTGAGTCCATGATCGGATCAGCCATGATTGTATTAAATGGCGGAGCAGGCTCGAGGGGCCGTATGGCCCACTCCTGCTCCTATTTCTTATGTTATGTTCTTATCATTGACTATAATGAGACAGGTTTTTAATACTGACCTTATTTTACAGTATATAGTGTTACTGGTGTATAATACAGAACCATATTGCATTGAATATAGTGTTACTGGCTTAGAATACAAATGCATACAGCATTGAATGAAGTGACACTAGTATTTAATACAGAACCATAGAACATTGAATTTAGTGAGAATGATGTATAATACGGAACCGTGTTGCACTGTATATAGCTTTACTAGTGTATAATAAACAACCATACAGCATTGAATATAGTGACACTGGTGTATAATACAAGAAAATACAGCCGACAGTATAGCGAGACAGTTGTATAATGCAGAACCATATTGCACTGTATATCGTGAGACTGGTGTATAACACATAACCACACAGGATTGAATATAGCAAGACTGGTATATAATACTATGGTGTCCTTAGATGCTCTAACAATGACTCCACAAGGCAGTGTGTTGTACTTGAACTGTAGTGATCTTAGTCCTTTATTAGTAAATGCCAGAGTGAGGATCACACCTGGTGGCCTGCCTTTTATACAAGGCCAGGCACACCTGTACAGGTAACCTAGGAGTCTCCCACTGCTGTGCCCTCTGGTGACACACCTTGTGGTAGTACCAATAGTAGTCAAAAATGATACATGACAAATACAGGAATATACAGCATTGAATACAGGAATAATAAATTATCTCCTAGTAAAAGATTCTCTCGGAATGAGTGATCACAGTATGGTTGAATTTGTAATACAGATTGAGGGTGAGGAAGTAGTGTCTCAAACGAGCGTACTATGCTTAAACAAAGGGGACTACAGTGGGATGAGGGCAGAGTTGGCTAAAGTAGACTGGGAACACAGACTAAACGGTGGCACAATTGAGGAACAGTGGAGGACTTTTAAGGAGCTCTTTCATAGTGCTCAACAAAAATATATTCCAGTGAAAAAGAAGGGCGGTAAGAGAAGGGATAACCAGCCGTAGATAACCAAGGAAATAAAGGAGAGTATTAAATTAAAAACCATGCATATAAAGTGGCCAAGGTTAGTGGGAAAATAGAATATTGGGAAAATTTTAAACGACAGCAAAGAATGACTAAGAAAGCAATAAAGAAAGGAAAGATAGATTACGAAAGTAAACTTGCGCAAAACATAAAAACAGATAGTAAAAGCTTTTACCAATATATAAAATGGAAAAGATTGACTAAAGTAAATGTTGGTCCCTTAGAAGATAAGAAGGGGGATTTAATAATGGGAAATGTGGAAATGGCTGAGATCTTAAACAATTATTTTGCTTCGGTCTTCACAGTGGAAGACACAAAAACCATGCCAAAAATTGTTGGTCACGGGAATGTGGGAAGGGAGGACCTTGAGACAATCACTATCACTAGGGGGGTAGTGCTGGACAGGCTAATGGGACTCAAAGTAGACAAGTCCCCTGGTCCTGATGAAATGCATCCCAGGGTATTAAAAGAGATGGCGGAAGTTAGAGCAGATGCATTCATTATAATCTACCAAAATTCTCTGGACTCTGGGGAGGTACCATCGGATTGGAAAGCAGCTAATGTAACGCCTCTGTTTAAAAAAGGCAGATAACTATAGGCCGGTTAGTTTAACATCTGTAGTGGGGAAAATGCTTGAAGCTATCATTAAGGAAGAAATAGTGGGACATCTCGATAGGAATAGTGCAATCTAGCAGACGCAACATGGATTCATGAAGGGGAAATCATGTTTAACGAATTTACTGGAATTCTTTGAGGATATAATGAGCATGGTGGATAGAGGTGTACCGATGGATGTGGTGTATTTAGATTTCCAAAAGGCATTCGATAAGGTGCCACACAAAAGGTTACTGCAGAAGATAAAGGTACGCGGAGTCAGAGGAAATGTATTAGCATGGATCGAAAATTGGCTGGCTAACAGAAAGCAGAGAGTCGGGATAAATGGGTTCTTTTCAGGTTGGAAATCGGTGGTTAGTGATGTGCCACAGGGATCGGTGCTGGGACCACAACTATTTACAATATACATAGATGACCTGGAAGAGGGGACAGAGTGTAGTGTAACAAAATTTGCAGATGAAACAAAGATTAGTGGGAAAGCGGGTTGTGTAGAGGACACAGAGAGGCTGCAAAGGGATTTAGATAGGTTAAGCGAATGGGCTAAGGTTTGGCAGATGGAATACAATGTCGGAAAATGTGAGGTCATCCACCTTGGGAAAAAAACACAGTAAAAGGGAATATTATTTGTATGGGGAGAAATTACAACATGCTGCGGTGCAGAGGGACCTGGGGGTCCTTGTGCATGAATCCCAAAAAGTTAGTTTGCAGGTGCAGCAGGTAATCAGGAAGGCGAATGGAATGTTGGCCTTCATTGCGAGAGGGATGGAGTACAAAAGCAGGGAGGTCCTGCTGCAACTGTACAGGGTATTGGTGAGGCCGCACCTGGAGTACTGCATGCAGTTTTGGTCATCTTACTTAAGGAAGAGTATACTAGTTTTGGAGGGGGTACAGATACGATTTACTAGGCTGATTCCAGAGATGAGGGGGTTACCTTATGATGATAGATTGAGTAGACTGGGTCTTCACTCATTGGAGTTCAGAAGGATGAGGGGTGATCTTATAGAAACATTCAAAATAATGAAAGGGATAGACAAGATAGAGGTAGAGAGGTTGTTTCCACTGGTCGTGGAGACTCGAACCAGGGGGCACAGCCTCAAAATACGGGGGAGCCAATTTAAAACCGAGCTGAGAAACATAGAAACATAGAAAATAGGTGCAGGAGCAGGCCATTCAGCCCTTCTAGCCTGCACCGCCATTCAATGAGTTCATGGCTGAACATGAAACTTCAGTACCCCCTTCCTGCTTTCTCGCCATAACCCTTGATCCCCCGAGTAGTAAGGACTTCATCTAACTCCCTTTTGAATATATTTAGTGAATTGGCCTCAACTACTTTCTGTGGTAGAGAATTCCACAGGTTCACCACTCTCTGGGTGAAGAAGTTTCTCCTCATCTCGGTCCTAAATGGCTTACCCCTTATCCTCAGACTGTGACCCCTGGTTCTGGACTTCCCCAACATTGGGAACATTCTTTCTGCATCTAACCTGTCTAAACCCGTCAGAATTTTAAACGTTTCTATGAGGTCCCCTCTCATTCTTCTGAACTCCAGTGAATACAAGCCCAATTGATCCAATCTTTCTTGATAGGTCAGTCCCGCCATCCCGGGAATCAGTCTGGTGAACCTTCGCTGCACTCCCTCAATAGCAAGAATGTCCTTCCTCAAGTTAGGAGACCAAAACTGTACACAATACTCCAGGTGTGGCCTCACCAAGGCCCTGTACAACTGTAGCAACACCTCCCTGCCCCTGTATTCAAATCCCCTCGCTATGAAGGCCAACATGCCATTTGCTTTCTTAACCGCCTGCTGTACCTGCATGCCAACCTTCAATGACTGATGTACCATGACACCCAGGTCTCGTTGCACCTTCCCTTTTCCTAATCTGTCACCATTCAGATAATAGTCTGTCTCTCTGTTTTTACCACCAAAGTGGATAACCTCACATTTATCCACATTATACTTCATCTGCCATGCATTTGCCCACTCACCTAACCTATCCAAGTCACTCTGCAGCCTAATAGCATCCTCCTCGCAGCTCACACTGCCACCCAACTTAGTATCATCCGCAAATTTGGAGATACTGCATTTAATCCCCTCGTCTAAATCATTAATGTACAATGTAAACAGCTGGGGCCCCAGCACAGAACCTTGCGGCACTCCACTAGTCACTGCCTGCCATTCTGAAAAGTACCCGTTTACTCCTACTCTTTGCTTCCTGTCTGACAACCAGTTCTCAATCCACGTCAGCACACTACCCCCAATCCCATGTGCTTTAACTTTGCACATTAATCTCTTGTGTGGGACCTTGTCGAAAGCCTTCTGAAAGTCCAAATATACCACATCAACTGGTTCTCCTTTGTCCACTTTACTGGAAACATCCTCAAAAAATTCCAGAAGATTTGTCAAGCATGATTTCCCTTTCACAAATCCATGCTGACTTGGACCTATCATGTCACCATTTTCCAGATGCACTGCTATGACATCCTTAATAATTGATTCCATCATTTTACCCACTACTGAGGTCAGGCTGACCGGTCTATAATTCCCTGTTTTCTCTCTCCCTCCTTTTTTAAAAAGTGGGGTTACATTGGCTACCCTCCACTCCATAGGAACTGATCCAGAGTCAATGGAATGTTGGAAAATGACTGTCAATGCATCCGCTATTTCCAAGGCCACCTCCTTAAGTACTCTAGGATGCAGGCCATCAGGCCCTGGGGATTTATCTGCCTTCAATCCCATCAATTTCCCCAACACAATTTCCCGACTAATAAAGATTTCCCTCAGTTCCTCTACCTTACTAGACCCTCTGACCCCTTTTATATCCGGAAGGTTGTTTGTATCCTCCTTAGTGAATACCGAACCAAAGTACTTGTTCAATTGATCCGCCATTTCTTTGTTCCCCGTTATGACTTCCCCTGATTCTGACTGCAGGGGACCTACGTTTGTCTTCACCAACCTTTTTCTCTTTACATACCTATAGAAACTTTTGCAATCCGCCTTAATGTTCCCTGCAAGCTTCTTCTCGTACTCCATTTTCCCTGTCCTAATCAAACCCTTTGTCCTCCTCTGCTGAGTTCTAAATTTCTCCCAGTCCCCAGGTTCGCTGCTATTTCTGGCCAATTTGTATGCCACTTCCTTGGCTTTAATACTATCCCTGATTTCCCTAGATAGCCACGGTTGAGCCACCTTCCCCTTTTTATTTTTACGCCAGACAGGAATGTACAATTGTTGTACTTCATCCATGCGGTCTCTAAATGTCTGCCATTGCCCATCCACAGTCAACCCCCTAAGTATCATTCGCCAATCTATCCTAGCCAATTCTCGCCTCATACCTTCAAAGTTACCCTTCTTTAAGTTCTGGACCATGGTCTCTGAATTTACTGTTTCATTCTCCATCCTAATGCAGAATTCCACCATATTATGGTCACTCTTCCCCAAGGGGCCTCGCACAATGAGATTGCTAATTAATCCTCTCTCATTACACAACACCCAGTCTAAGATGGCCTCCCCCCTAGTTGGTTCCTCAACATATTGGTCTAGAAAACCATCCCTTATGCACTCCAGGAAATCCTCCTCCACCGTATTGCTTCCAGTTTGGCTAGCCCAATCTATGTGCATATTAAAGTCACCCATTATAACTGCTACACCTTTATTGCATGCACCCCTAATTTCCTGTTTGATGCCCTCCCCAACATCCCTATTACTGTTTGGAGGTCTGTACACAACTCCTACTAACGTTTTTTGCCCTTTGGTGTTCTGCAGCTCTACCCATATAGATTCCACATCATCCAAGCTAATGTCTTTCCTAACTATTGCATTAATCTCCTCTTTAACCAGCAATGCTACCCCACCTCCTTTTCCTTTTATTCTATCCTTCCTGAATGTTGAATACCCCTGAATGTTGAGTTCCCAGCCCTGATCATCCTGGAGCCACGTCTCCGTAATCCCAATCACATCATATTTGTTAACATCTATTTGCACAATTAATTCATCCACCTTATTGCGGATACTCCTTGCATTAAGACACAAAGCCTTCAGGCTTGTTTTATTAACACCCTTTGTCCTTTTAGAATTTTGCTGTACAGTGGCCCTTTTTGTTCTTTGCCTTGGGTTTCTCTGCCCTACACTTTTCCTCCTCTCCTTTCTGTCTTTTGCTTTTGGCTCCTTTTTGTTTCCCTCTGTCTCCCTGCATTGGTTCCCATCCCCCTGCCATATTAGTTTAAATCCTCCCCAACAGCACTAGCAAACACTCCCCCGAGGACATTGGTTCCAGTCCTGCCCAGGTGCAGACCGTCCGGTTTGTACTGGTCCCACCTCCCCCAGAACCGGTCCCAATGCCCCAGGAATTTGAATCCCTCCCTGCTGCACCACTGCTCAAGCCACGTATTCATCTGCGCTATCCTGCGATTCCTACTCTGACTATCACGTGGCACTGGTAGCAATCCCGAGATTACTACTTTTGAGGTCCTACTTTTTAATTTAGCTCCTAGCTCCTTAAATTCGTTTCGTAGGACCTCATCCCTTTTTTTGCCTATGTCGTTGGTACCAATGTGCACCACGACAACTGGCTGTTCTCCCTCCCATTTCAGAATGTCCTGCACCCGCTCCGAGACATCCTTGACCCTTGCACCAGGGAGGCAACATACCATCCTGGAGTCTCGGTTGCGGCCGCAGAAACGCCTATCTATTCCCCTCACAATTGAATCCCCTATCACTATCGCTCTCCCACTCTTTTTCTTGCCCTCCTGTGCAGCAGAGCCAGCCACGGTGCCATGAACTTGGCTGCTGCTGCCCTCCCCTGATGAGTCATTCCCCTCAACAGTACCCAAAGCGGTGTATCTGTTTTGCAGGGGGATGACCGCAGGGGACCCCTGCACTACCTTCCTTGCTCTACTCTTCCTGCTGGTCTTCCATTCCCTATCTGGCTGTGGACCCTTTCCCTGCGGTAAGACCAACTCACTACACGTGATACTCACGTCATTCTCAGCATCGTGGATGCTCCAGAGTGAATCCACCCTCAGCTCCAATTCCGTAACGCGGACCGTCAGGAGCTGGAGGCGGATACACTTCCCGCACACGTAGTCGTCAGGGACACCGGAAGTGTCCCTGAGTTCCCACATGGTACAGGAGGAGCATAACACCCGACCGAGCTCTCCTGCCATGTCTTAACCCTTAGATACACTTAAACTGGTAATAACAATGTTAAAAGTTACTGACCAATATAAGAAGAAAAAGAAAAACTACTCACCAATCACCAGCCAATCACTTACCCCCTAGGCTGTGACGTCACCTTTGTTTTTTTGCCTTCTCCCTGTAGCTGCACCGGTACGCCTCTCGCCGACCCCGGACTCGCGCTGCTCCGAGCTCCCGCCTCCTCGACTGACTGCTCCGAGCTCCCGCTGGCCTTTATAGGCCTCTCGCCGACCCCGGACTCGCGCTGCTCCGAGCTCCCGCCTCCTCGACTGACTGCTCCGAGCTCCCGCTGGCCTTTATAGGCCTCTCGCCGACCCCGGACTCGCGCTGCTCCGAGCTCCCGCCTCCTCGACTGACTGCTCCGAGCTCCCGCTGGCCTTTATAGGCCTCTCGCCGACCCCGGACTCGCGCTGCTCCGAGCTCCCGCCTCCTCGACTGACTGCTCCGAGCTCCCGCTGGCCTTTATAGGCCTCTCGCCGACCCCGGACTCGCGCTGCTCCGAGCTCCCGCCTCCTCGAATTTCTTCTCCCAGAGGGTTGTGAATCTGTGGAATTCTCTGCCCAAGGAAGCAGTTGAGGCTAGCTCATTGAATGTATTCAAATCACAGATAGATAGATTTTTAACCAATAAGGGAATTAAGGGTTACGGGGAGCGGGCGGGTAAGTGGAGCTGAGTCCACGGCCAGATCAGCCATGATCTTTTTGAATGGTGGAGCAGGCTCGAGGGGCTAGATGGCCTACTCCTGTTCCTAATTCTTATGTTCTTATGTTCTAATGTTCTGTATAATACTTAACCATACAGAATTGACTATAGTGACACTGATGCATAATTCAGAACCATATTGCGCTGTATATAGAGTTACTGGTGTATAATACAGAACCATACAGCCTTGATTATTGGGACACTGATGTATAGTACAGAACCATTAAGCATTGTGTATAGTGAGACTAATGTATAATGCAGAACCACAGCATTGAATATAGTGAGACTGATATATACCACAGAACCATACAATATTGAATATAGCGAGACTGATGTATACCACAGAACCATACAATATTGAGTATAGTGAGACTGATATATACTACAGAACCATATTTCACAGTAATGTAAGAATAAACATGTATGTTAAGAATAGAATTGATGTGGGATTTATGTAATAAAGATGAATTTAACGTGTATCTATAAATGTCAAAAATACAGATTATACAGATGGGCTGCGGTTTGAACTCAAGGGCACAAAATGGACACATCAAGTTCAAGTCTCCTCTGGCTGGGCAGAGCTTAAAGAGCTTGACTTTTGGGGTAAATAAATCCATCGAACTAGCAGAAGTGTTAAAAGATGTTAATGCGAAAAACGATTAAGCTGATCAAGAAACGGCACCAGGTTTTGCAGACTGTCACATATGTGAGAGAAGCCGATTAAAAAACGTCCATGAAACTAAGACCCAATCGTGGGGCTTTACCAACAAATGCTAAGAAACAATGGACTTAAAAGATATAAAAGAGGAATCACAAACCGCGTTCTCTACACCGAGCAGAGCAAAAAGCAAGGAAAAAGATTTGCTTGACTCAGAGGGCATTATATGTCTGTTTAAATCATTACCTTACCTTGTAATTAAGTAGAGTCATAGGACACAAGTCCACTGTTGTATTGTCCGATAGGCTACGTGCATGTGCGTGTGTTGAATAAACTTATTCAAAATTGTTTTAAAATAATTGGTCTTACTGTCAATTTAATACCAGGGAGAGAAAAGCTCACAAAATGGGAGCTCAGCCGGGATCGGGCGAGATAGCTTTAGATCATCCTCTTCAACAATTGGAAATCTCTAGACTTGCGATTCTTACCTGTGTTGCGAAGTTTAAATGTATAAACGAATCGGGAGAGTTACGTTTAAGGGGGGGACCCATCAGTAGTTAAATTCAAAAGACACAGGATCAAGGGATCGGTGGCTTTCTAAAAACCAGCAAAAAAGACGTAGCCATAGCCTACCATGGGAAAATACATGAAAAGGTGTCCATAAGTGACTTACAAGAGTTATGGGCACGATACCTCTCTGTCAGGGCCAACATGCGTCCTTTGGGGAGCTCGTGGCATTCATCCAGGAGAGAGTATATGAGGGAAAGCCCAGGCCCAAACAGGCACACGGTATCTTGGCATTCGGGGTATATTACTGTGCTCGGGGAGATGAGGAACTAATGAAGCAGGATGCAGAAGAGATTCGAAATTTAAGGGAAGAGATACAAGATATAAAAGAACGACAAGTAAAAGAGAATCAAAGTATGAAAGAACAAAAGGCAGAAGAGATGCAAGATTTAACGGAATTGCAAATAAAATAGATTCGACTAAAAGAAAAAAGAGTTTCAAAGTATAAAAGAACAGAAAGAAGAAGGCATCCAGCTTGTTAGGCAGCTAAAGAAGGGAGAAATCTCGCATTTGAGACAAGAAATCGATCGATTAAGCCACAGTATCAGGCAACTAGAAAGAACAGCTGAGCAGGGAGCTTACAGCAACAAAGCCTCTCAAATGTAAATGCTGCAGCAGATGTTGCTGACGCAAATTAAACCAGATTAGAACTCAATAAATATACATTGGAAAACCTGGGGTTCCGGCTGGAAGTTGAAGACGTGAGGGGGGCATTAAGGGAAGAAATTAAGAGGTCACATAGGGATGTAGACCACCCCCGGTGCCAACTAGAAATGGCGCGGCTTAAGAGTAAGTTAGCGCAACAGCAGGCTTTGGTATCCGCAGGAACACTTGGGAGCCATAACAGAGGCAACAGAAGGGGACGAGGGGGAGACAGATTGGGAGGAGGAAGGCCCCAGGAGGACGGTGAAGAACGGGATAACTTGGAGATGCAAGGGCCAACCGGAGCAGCAGTGACCATCTGTTTGTGGTGTAATGTGCATGGTCACATCACCAGTAACCATACCGACTCACAGCCCACACCTGGTGCTGACGCCACAGAGCGTGTAGCCGCGAGTTGGGGCCCGTTAATGATGGGGCGGCCCACTGGGAGTTAATAGGGAGGTGGGCAGATTTCAGGAGGGGTTACCCCCAGTTAATAAGAACATAAGAAATAGGAGCAGGAGTCGGCCATATGGCCGCCGGAGCCTGCTCCGCCATTTAATACGATCATAGCTGATCGTATGATAGACTCCGGTCCACTTCCCTGTCCGCTCCCCGTTAGAAGAGGGAGACTTAACAGGAGTCCTGCTCGTGGCCTGTTCCACTTCTTTAAAGAATAATCTGCCAGATGCAATCCTCCAGCCTGGCACAGCAACCGATGTCGTCCCGACTGAGATGCTATCCCATATAGGGTTCCGAAACTTAAACTTATTGGTGATGCTTACTCAGACCAAACAGCGCCCAGAAGAGACGCCTGGAGCCTTCAGTATTCGCCTGTACGATATCTAGGAACGCACCCAGAACCAGGCACATGTAAATGCTGCCGTGGGAAAGAATCAGGAACAATTTAAATTGATGTTCCTGACCTGAATTCCACTCTTTAGTTAAAACCACCCTGGGCATAGCCGTGAGATCCGCCAATCAGTGGACAGATATAAAGACCAACGCTCAAAGAGCCTGGGAGATGGTAAAAGACCAGTTGAAGGTGAAGTCACCACCCACCACAAATAAACCAGTGTCAGCAGTGGAGGGATCTAGGTACTGTCCTTTTAGGGGACAGTGCTTCCATTGTCAGACAGAAGGTCACTTAGAAAAGACTCAGACGGGCAACGGGCCATGATGCAACACATAGCTACCTCCCAAGGGACAAACCCATACCCTCTGGGATGGAACAACAATTGGCTCAGTTAGTTACTCTTCTACAGAAGGACGAATCCAAGACCTCCGGGATGGATCAACAATGGACCAGTTGATAACCCTCATGAGAGCCCAAATTGTCACGGGGTAAGGTGTAAAATAATTTGCCGGTGCACACAATCGTCAATGCACACCCATTGGAGCGACCGCTCCAAGGATCCACCCTGTGAAGGCATCCGACCCCCCAGTGATTGGTCGGAAGTGGAGTTCCGACTTGATGGTAATTGGAGACCAGTAGTTCTTATCTTAAAAGGGGACCGGCAACGGGTTATCAATATTGGCTCAGCCGTTGACATCATCCACGCCCCATACCCTGAACGCCACGCAACAGCGAGCAAGGGTTGTATGGCCCTTAAAGGATTTAATGGTGATACAACCACTGCATATACAGGGATGTCCTCCGAATGTGAGTTGGGAGGCCTCACCTGTAAGGTCCCAGCACCGATGCTGATGACCACCCTCGATGGAAGGGGAATTTTAGGGACTGATATGTTGGATCAGTATGGCGCGGTAATAGATTACAATCGGGATGGGTTTGGATGGGATTGGGAAATAATGCAAGAGTGATAGAAATTTCAGATGCTCACTTGGTTTTTGTTATTGTTAGTATGACCCTCCGGGGTGTGAAAATGAAGCTGTGGCAAAAATAATTCAGGAACACCTGGCGGTGTTTGCCATGTGCAAGCATGATTGTGGAAAAATATCAGGTGAAGAATCTATTGAGGGACCTCGCCAGTCATTCACTAAACAGTACCCCATCCCCAAGGGAGAGTCAGTCTGACAATCGAAACGCCATAAAATTCCTCGTCGAGTAGGGTGTTGTTAGGGCAGGCACTTTCACAATTCACCCACATGGCCGGTTAAAAAGCCTGATAACTGGCGACTGACTGTTGATTACAGAAAGTTACATTCTGTAGTGCCAGCCTGCTCACCGGTAGTAAGAGAAGCTCCCACCATATTATCTCAGATTCCTAGTGGTTCCAAGTACTTTGCGACCCTTGACATTGTCAATGGATTCTGGAGCATCTCCGTTCGAGGGGAAGACCAGTACAAATTCACGTTCACATTTGAGGACCAGAGCTACACCTGGACATGCTTGCCCCGGGGGTTCCACAATGCCCCCACGATCTTCCACAAAAGAATGGCCGCAGTTTGAAAAGACTCTTCCCGCCCGACCTGCTTGCTGCCGACTGCTGGCAACCAACAGCATGGAGGAGCATCTGTCCCTTTTGCACTAACTGTTGACATTGCTGGCTCAGGCGGGACGAAAGGTGAATCCCCGTAAGGCTCAGTTGGTAAATGAACGGGTCACCTTTCTAGGAGTGGCCATTTCTCCAGAGGTATCGTCCCCCCGACTCTCACACGGTGGAGTTAATACAGCCACTGCCATTACCCACTTCCAAAACAGCCCTACGATCACTCTTGGGTTTGGCGGGAACTTTATCGCAGGCTTTGCAGATTGCGCAAAGCCCCTGTATGATTTGGTAAAACTGCAGGGTGATGATATACGCCCGGCATAGACTGATGCTCACGCACAGTGCAAAGCCTCACCGCAGTTCTGCGCCAAACGCAAGCTAATCGACGACAGACCATTGCGTATGCGTCTCTAATCCTGCAGGGGGCAGAAAAACCGTATACCGCGTGCGATCGCCACCTGCTGGTCGTCTTCTGGGCGGTACATCATTTTACCTATATTACTGGGCTGCAAGCGGACATAGACCTCCGAGCCTACTGATGAAACCTGGAGATTCGTTAGTTTCCTCACAGCCCTGCAGCAAATCGACATTGGAATTTATGGAACGAGACATTGATATAATTTCCAAACGCACCACATGGCTGCCGCAATTTCTGATCGAGGAGAGGGACCCGCATGAATGTCCGTTACACCCGATTAAATTTGAGACCCATCCTGTGCCGAAAGAGGCCCAGATGTCTACATTGACGTGTCCTCATATCGCATCGAGGGATTCCCCTCACATGCAATTGCCAGTGAGAACCACCCAGCGTTGATGCAACCGACAGTCCTCACCTTATGCAGAAATCGCTACACTTCTAACCGCTGTGAAGGAAAACCTGAGATAGACCTGTGACTATTTGGTCGGATAGGGCCTATGCTACAAACACCATGCTCTCCCTGCCCCTACACCACAAAAATGACCATCGTACAATAGACGGTAAGGCCCTGGTCCATTGTCCCTGGTTACAGCTGCCCTGGTCATACCTTAAACAGCGATTCCAGCCCTGCATCGTAGGAAAGGTAGCAGCCCATAGAAAAGATGGTCCAAATAGCGAGGAAAATTCCAGAGCAGACAGAACAGCCAAGAACGTTGCAATTGATGGGGAGATGGAGGATATAGTTGTTGAGCCCTGCAATGCTGTTAGCAAGGCCTCCCCAACAGATCACCGACATTTAAAATCCCTGCATGAGCAATACGCCATTGTAAGTGCCTGGCATAAGGAAGGCAGACCCCTTCCTCAACCGACTGTCTGGGCCCCCACTACCAGACTAGCCACTGCCCCAGACTCAGCGGAGCAGTTGCTGATGTTCAAAAGAAAGCCAAACGCCTGCCCGGGGGTGTGCGGTCCACCAGAGGTGGGTCAGGAACTGCTCTCCCCTCTTTCAGTCCCACCCCACGGCAAGGCACTATTCGGCCCTGGTAACCTTCAATAAGGTGGCACCCACAGCGTAGTCGCCTTCGATGAGGGAGACAGTCAACCAATATGCGGCATGATGCCTACCATGCGTAGAATCACAGGATCACAGAAGTTTAGGAAGGAGGCCATTTCAGCCCAGCGTGTCCGTGCCGGCCGACCAAGAGCTATCCAGCCTAATACCACTTTTCAGTCTTGGTCTGTAGCCATGTGGTTACGGCACTTGAAATGCACATCCAAGTATTTTTTAAATGTGCTGAGGGGTTCTGCCTCCACCAACATTTCAGGCATGGAGCTCCAGACCACCATCACCCACTGGGTGAAGACATTTCCCCTCATATCTCCTCTAAACCTCCTACCAATTAAATTAAATCTATGCCCCCTGGTTGTTGACCCCTCTGCTAAGGCAAACAGGTCCTTTTCATCCACTCTATCCAGGCCCCTCATAATTTTATACACTTCAATCAGGTCTCTCCTCAGCCTCCTCTGTTCCGAAGAAAACAGACACAGCTTCTCCAATCTTTCCTCATAGCCAACATTCTCCAGTCCAGGCAACATTCTTGTAAATCTCCTCTGCACCCTCTCCAGTGTAATCACATCCTTCCTGTAATGTGGTGACCAGAACTGCACGCAGTACTCCAGCTGCGACCTAACCAGTGTTTTATACAATTCAAGCATAACCTCCTTGTTCTTGTATTCCATGAAGGCAAGTATTCCATATGCCTTCTCAACCACCATATCTAACTGGCCTGTTACCTTCAGGGATCTGTGGACCTGCACGGCAAGATGCCTTTGTTCCTCTACATTTTTCAGTGTTGTACCATTTAATGTGTATTCCCTTGCCTTGTTAGATCTCCAGAAATGCATTACCTCACACTTATCCCGATTGAATTCCATTTGCAACTGTTCCACCCACTTTACCAGTACATTGATATCTTCCTGCAGTCCACAGCTTTCTTCTTCATTATCAACCACACAGCCGATCTAAGTGTCAATTGCAAACTTCTTAATCATACCCCCAACATTCAAGTCCAAGTCATTGATATATATACCACAAAAAGCAAGGGACCCAGCACTGAGCCCTGTTGAACCCCACTGGAAATATCCTTCCAGTCACAAAAACACCCATCGACCATTACCCTTTGCTTCCTGCCTCTGAGCCAATTTTGGAGCCAACTTGCCACTTTGCCCTCGATCGCATGCGCTTTAACTTTTGTGACCTTATCAAAAGCTTTGCTAAAATCTATGTATACTACATCATATGCACTGCCATCATCGGCCCTCCTTGTTACCTCCTACAGCACAATCCTCCCGTGTGCACTAACTGAGCCTTGCTTCAAAGCGCGCCCCCACCTCAAGGACCATGGACTCGCCTCCAGATAGACTTGATTCCGCAGGCACCAGACAATTTTCGGCATGCCCTAGTGGTGGTGGATCAATTCAATAAATAGATGGGAGTATTTCCCTGCCGCTCCAACACCGCAATCGCGGCAGCCAAAACACGATTAAATCATGTGTTTTGTAGATGGGGAATACCAGTACAAGTGGACAGTGATCAAGGTTCGCACTTTACCGGTAAAATGTTTACGCACCTGCACGGAATTTTTGGAATAAAACACAAACTACATATTTCTCACCGCCCCCGGTTGTCCAGAGGGCTCAAAAGGGGGAACAGGACCCTCAAGTTAATGTTACAAAAATTGTGTGTGGACCACCTCACTAACTGGGCTATAACGCTGCCAATGTGCTTAATGGCAATGAGATCCACACCTCATAAAACAACAGGAACCCCCCCCCCCCCATATCCGGCCATGACGGGGAGAATCATGAGAACACCAGGCCAGCTAACACTCACAGGGATGAGTCCCCTGACAATGGAACCATGTAGTTCCAAGTGGCTGGAACAAGTGGTAGATCACAGCGATCAGATGAATCGATTTGTGGCCACGAAATTTGGGGAAGTCAAAAAGACAAGGTAAAAAGAACTTTGAGAAGAAAGTATGTCTCGTAGAGTATCAGGTGGGGGAACACCGTAATTATTCCAAATCATGAGAAAAGGAAACATGCCTTTGAGCTCAGCTGGTGGGGACCACATACCATTATAGACCAATTGATCTCCGCAGTTTATTTGAGTTAGTTACCGGGGATAAAGGGCATTAAGTACAAGAAATGGTATCACATTAATTAGTTAAAAAGTGCCAGAGAGTAGATACTCACTGATCTTGTTTCCCACAGGACGATCTGGAATAAAAAGCACGTGTCAGTAATGGTGACCGTGAAACTAACAGATTGTCGTAAAAATCCATCTGGTTCACTATAGTCCTTCAGGGAAGGAAATCTGTCGTCCTTACCTGGTCTGGCCGTTATGCAACTCCAGACCCACAGCAACGTGGTTGACTCTTAACTGCCCTCTGAAATGGCCTAGCAAGCAACTCAGTTGCGCACAACCGCTACGAAAAACCATGAGGTAGAAATTCCAACGTCCCAGAAACGTACGAAGTTTCTATGGACCCGGAAAGGCATCGGAAAAGCTGCTTTTCATATGCGCATGCGCTGAAAACCGGCTTTTCCGATCTGCCAAACTGGAGCTCGACAGACCGTAGCCAGATCGGGAGCGAGGACATTTGCAAGGGCACGATTGCGATATTTACGCATATCCTGCCCGGCAAATGTCCTAAAAAATCTTGCGCCTGATAAAAGCAGACACATAGCCTACTTTTACAGGCGCAAGTGTTTTAAAACACACAAAAACATATTAAAATAAAGTTATGAAAACATATTTTATTGTTCAAACCCTCCCCACTACGGTAAGTTTATTTTAAGGCATAATTTTAAAAACTTTTTTAAAAATTGGGAATATATATTTTTTTTTATAAGACATTCATAACTTTAATTTAAATGAATCTTAAATATATAGTGTATATTTTCTTATTTTTTATTAGTATTTTGGGTGTTTGGGGGTTTCTCATTCACAATAATGGGAACTCCAACTTACAGAGTTCCCATTATTATGAATGAGAAAATACTGTACCTTGATTGGCTGCCCAGAGCCAAGTGACTCCAGCTCCAGCTTAAGGACGTCCCTGCGTGCACGTGCTGTGATGCGCAGGGAGAAGAGGCCTGTGGACTGTGATCTCGACCGGGCACAGCAGTTTCAGGTAGGTGCGCATTTTTTCTCTAAAATCTAGTCGAACGCCCGCGGGAAGGAGAAAGCGGGATTTCTGGGCCAATATTAACAATTTAAAAAATGGATGGACATTCCGGCAGCAACCTCGGCACTGGCTATGGACGAGACAACAGAACACCCAGTCCAATCGACCCTGCAAAGTCCTTCTCACCAACCTCTGGAGACTTCTGCCAAAATTGGGAGAACTGTCCCATAGACTGGTCAAGCAACAGCCTGACATAGTCGTACTAACAGAATCATACCTTTCTGACAATGTCCCAGACTCCTCCATCACCATCCCTGGGTATATCCTGTCCCACCGGCAGTACAGACCCTCCAGGGGTGGGTCGGGAGGGAGTGGCCTTGGAAGTCCTCAACATTGACTCTCATGGCCTCAGGTCAAGCATGGGCATGAAAACGTCCTGCTGATTACTACCTACTGCCCTCCCTCAGCTGATGAATCAGTACTCCTCCATGTTGAACAGCTCTTGGAAGAAACATAGAAACATAGAAAATAGGTGCAGGAGTAGGCCATTCGGCCCTTCGAGCCTGCACCGCCATTCAATGAGTTCATGGCTGAACATGCAACTTCAGTACCCCATTCCTGCTTTCTCGCCATACCCCTTGATCCCTCTAGTAGTAAGGACTACATCTAACTCCTTTTTGAATATATTTAGTGAATTGGCCTCAACAACTTTCTGTGGTAGAGAATTCCACAGGTTCACCACTCTCTGGGTGAAGAAGTTTCTCCTCATCTCGGTCCTAAATGGCTTACCCCTTATCCTTCGACTGTGACCCCTGGTTCTGGACTTCCCCAACATTGGGAACATTCTTCCTGCATCTAACCTGTCTAAACCCGTCAGAATTTTAAACGCTTCTATGAGATCCCCTCTCATTCTTCTGAACTGGGGTGATGTCTTTTTTCTAAGGATAAGGGGTAAGCCATTTAGGACCGAGATGAGGAGAAACTTCTTCACCCAGAGAGTGGTGAACCTGTGGAATTCTCTACCACAGAAAGTAGTTGAGGCCAATTCACTAAATATATTCAAAAGGGAGTTAGATGAAGTCCTTACTACTCGGGGGATCAAGGGGTATGGCGAGAAAGCAGGAAGGGGGTACTGAAGTTTCATGTTCAGCCATGAACTCATTGAATGGCGGTGCAGGCTAGAAGGGCTGAATGGCCTGCTCCTGCACCTATTTTCTATGTTTCTATGTCTATGTAACTCCAGTGAATACAAGCCCAGTTGATCCAGTCTTTCTTGATATGTCAGTCCCGCCATGCCGGGAATCAGTCTGGTGAACCTTCGCTGCACTCCCTCAGTAGCAAGAATGTCCTTCCTCAAGTTAGGAGACCAAAACTGTACGCTGTACACTGAAGCACTGAGAGCAGCAAGGGAACAGAATGTACTCTGGGTGGGGGACTTCAATGTCCATCACCAAGAGTGGCTCGGTAGCGCTACTACTGACCGAGCTGGCTGAGTCCTGAAGGACATTGCTGCCAGACTGGGCCTGCGGCAGGCGGTGAGAGAACCAACACGAGGGAAAAACCTACTTTTTCATGACAGCATTGGTAGCATCGACCACTGCACTGTGCTTGTGGGGATAAAGTCCCGTCTCAGTCCACCACAATCTGTAATCTCATGGCCCAACATATCATAGAAACATAGAAACCAAAAAGTAGGTGCAGGAGTAGGCCATTCGGCCCTTCGAGCCTGCACCACCATTCAATATGATCATGGTTGGTCATTCAACCTCAGTACCCCACCCCAGCCTTCTCTCCATACCCCTTGATCCCTTTAGCCATAAGGGCCACATCTAATTCCCTTTTGAATATATCCAACGAACTGGACTCAACAACTTTCAGTGGCAGAGAATTCAACAGGTTCACAACTCTCTGAGTGAAGAAGTTTCTCCTCATCTCATTCCTAAATGGCTTACCCCTTATCCTTAGACTGTCCCCTGGTTCTGGACTTCTCCAACATCGGGAACATTCTTCCTGCATCTAACCTGTCCAATCCCGTCAGAATTTTATACGTTCCCTCACTCTACCATTACCATCAAGCCTGGGGACCACCCTGGTTCAATGAATAGTACAGAAGAGCATGCCAGGAGCAACACCAGGCATACCTAACAATGAGGTGCCAACCTAGGGAGCTGCAACACAGGAATACATGCATGCTAAGCAGCAGAAGCAGCATGCTATACACAGGGCTGAGCGATCCCACAAGCAATGGATCAGATTAAAGCTCTGTAGTCCGGCCACATCCAGTCATGAATGATGGCGGACCATTACACAATTAAGAGGAGGGGGAGGAGGCTCCATGAATATCCCCATCCTCAATGATAGTGGAGCCGAGCACATGAGTGCAAAAGACAAGGCTGAAGCGTTTACAACCATCTTCAGCCAGAAGTGCCGAGTGGATGATCCATATCGGCCTCCTCCTGAGGTCCCCATCATCACAGAAGCCAGTCTTCAGCCAATTCTTTTCACTACGTGCGATATTGCATGTGGATACAGCAAAGGCTATGGGCCCCGACAACATTCTGACTGTCGTGCTGAAGACTTGTGCTCCAGAACTAGCCGCGCCTCTAGCCGAGCTGCTCCAGTACAGCCACAACACTGGCATCTAACCGACAATGTGGAAAACTGCCCGGGTATGTCCTGTCCACAAAAAGCAGGACAAATCCAATCCGGCCAATTACCGCCCCATCAGTCTACTCCCAATCATCAGCAAAGTGATGGAAGGTGCCATCGATAGTGCTATCAAGCAGCACTTACTCATCAATGACCTGCTCACCGATGCCAGTTTGGGTTCCCCCACGACCACTCGGCTCCTGACCTCATTGCAGCCTTGGTCCAAACATGGACAAAATAGCTGAATTCCAGAGGTAAGGTGAGAGTGACGGCCCTTGACATCAAGCCAGCATTTGACCGATTGTGGCATCAAGGAGTTCTAGTAAAGCTGAAGTCAATGGGAATCAGGGGGAAAGCTCTTCACTGGCTGGAGTCATACCGAGCACAAAGGAAGATGGTTGTGGTGGTTGGAGGCCAATCATCCCAGCCCCAGGACATCGCTGCAGGAGTTCCTCAGGGCAATGTCCTCGGCCCAACCATCTTCAGTTGCTTCATCAATGAACTTCCTTCCATCATAAGGTCAGAAGTGGGGATGTTCGCTGATGACTGCACAGTGTTCACTTCCATTCGCAACTCCTCAGATAATGGAGCAGTCCGTGCCCGCATGCAGCAAGACATGGACGACATTCAGACTTGGGCTGATAAGTGGCAAGTAACATTCGCACCACAGAAGTGCCAGGCAATGACCATCTCCAACAAGCGAGAGTCTTAACCACCGCCCCTTAACATTTAATGGAATTACCATCGCCGAATCCCCTACCTTCAACATCCTGGGGGTCACCATCGACCAGAAACTTAAGTGGACCAGCTACATAAATACTGTGGCCACAAGAGCGGGTCAGAGGCTGGGTATTCTACAGCGAGTGTCTCACCTCCTGACTCCCCAAAGCTTTTCCACCATCGACAAGTCAGGAGTGTGATGGAACACTCCCCACTTGCCTGGGTGAGTTGCAGCTCCAACAACACTCGAGAAGCTCGACACCATCCGGGACAAAGCAGCCCGCTTGATGGGCCACGCTACCCACCACCTTCAACACTCACTCCCTCCACCACCGGCGCACCGTGGCTGCAGTGTGCACCGTCGACAAGATGCACCGCGGCAACTCACCAAGGCTTCTTCGGCAGCACCTCCCAAACCCGTGACCTCTACCGCCCAGAAGGACAAGGGCAGCAGGCGCATGGGAACACCACCACCTCCACGTTCCCCTCCCAGTCACACACCATTCCTCGACTTGGAAATATATCGGCCGTTCCTCCATCGTCGCTGGCTCACAATCCTGGAACTCCCTCCCTAACAGCACTGTGGGAGCGCCTTCACCACACGGACTGCAGCGGTTCAAGAAGGCGGCTCACCACCACCTTCTCAAGGGGCCATTAGGGCTGGGCAATAAATGCCAGCCTTGCCAGCGACGCCCACATCCAGTGAACGAATTATAAGTTTAAAAAAATGATACGGATCGTTACGAGTGTCGGGACGATACTGGTCACATCCGAAGCTGAGGGAAGATGGAGAACTGGAACCTGCTGCATGACTTACAAATGTCATGGATGTGCATTGTGTAGCGATGGTGCACTGGGAATATGGGTGGGATGAGGTCAGGTGGGAGGTTAAAGTGATAAAAATATGAATCCCCTAGGTGTGGCATATACCTTACCAAATCATGTATACAAGTCACGGGGCATATTACGTGAGGACCAATGCCAAGACAAAGAGGCATGGGAATCAGGAGTGCCCAATTAAGTTGTTTCACGCCAACCACATCGACTGTATTCGTTGATGCTCGGCAGCTCCCAGAAGGCATTCATAACATCACCGACCTCAAGGCAGAGTTTCTAGTTCACACAGAGGCCCTGAGAGCCATGGATAACTTTGGCCATCCACTTTCCCCTTCTCTCTCTAAGTTGAAAATCCATCCTACAGTGGTCAACCGCACAGAAACATTCAATACAGATGAGACAGAACAAGGCCATAAATAACAAGATCCTGCAAATCCCCTGGGAGGACAGGCGCACCAACATCAGTGTCCTCATCCAGGCCAACATCCCCAGCATCGAAGCACTGACCACACTCGATCAGCTCCGCTGGGCAGGCCACATAGTCCGCATGCCAGACACGAGACTCCCAAAGCAAGTGGTTTATGCGGAGCTCCTTCACGGCAAACGAGCCAAAGGTGGGCAGCAGAAACGTTACCTTCAAAGCCTCCCTGATAAAGTGCAACATCCCCACTGACACCTGGGAGTCCCTGGCCAAAGACCAGTCCTGCCCTAAGTGGAGGAAGTGCATCCGGGAGGGCGCTGAGCACCTCGGGTCAACGCTGAGCACGTGCAAAAATCGAGCACAGACGGCGGAAAGAGTGTGCGGCAAACCAGTCCCACCCACCCCTTCCCTCAGCGACTATCTGTCCCACCTGTGACAGAGTCTGTGGCTCCCGTATTGGACTGTTCAGCCACCAAAGGACTCACTTCAGGAGTGGAACCAAGTCTCCCTCGATTCCGAGGGACTGCCGATGATGATGAAATAGCAGAGCTGTGCAGGAGTCAGCCCATGGTGGGAAACAGTGCATAATGTAGGACAACATCCCTGGCTCAGGATCCTCTCAATGTTTATGATACTGGCACAAGCCATGATTGTAGTGGTGGGAACATTATAATCTGCTACCTCAGAAAACGCCTCAGGAAACTGAACCACCATATGTGAGCCCTGAGTAGATAAACCAAACGATGAGTCATTAAGGATATTTCCCTCTCAAGGCGGGGAATCTGTAAGAATAAATGTGGATGTTAATAATAGAATTGATATGGGATGTATGTAATGAAGGTGAATTGTGTGTGTATGTATAAATGTCGAAAATACAGATTACACAGCTGCGGTTTTAACGCAAGAGCACAAAATGGATGCTATGAGGCTGCAGAGTGACTTGGACAGGTTAGGTGAGTGGGCAAATGCATGGCAGATGAAGTATAATGTGGTAAAAACAGAGAGACAGACTATTATTTGAATGGTGACAGATTAGGAAAAGGGGAGGTGCAACGAGACCTGGGTGTCATGGTACATCAGTCATTGAAGGTTGGCATGCAGGTACAGCAGGCGGTTAAGAAAGCAAATGGCATGTTGGCCTTCATAGCGAGGGGATTTGAGTACAGGGGCAGGAGGTGTTACTACAGTTGTACAGGGCCTTGGTGAGGCCACACCTGGAGTATTGTGTACAGTTTTGTTCTCCTAACTTGATGAAGGACATTCTTGCTATTGAGGGAGTTCAGCGAAGGTTCACCAGACTGATTCCCGGGATGGCGGGACTGACATATCAAGAAAGACTGGATCAACTGGGCTTGTATTCACGGGAGTTCAGAAGAATGAGAGCGGATCTCATAGAAATGTTTAAAATTCTGATGGGTTTAGACAGGTTAGATGCAGGAAGAATGTTCCCAATGTTGGGGAAGTCCAGAACCAGGGGTCACAGTCTAAGGATAAGGGGTAAGCCATTTAGGACCGAGATGAGGAGAAACTTCTTCACCCAGAGAGTGGTGAACCTGTGGAATTCTCTACCACAGAAAGTTGTTGAGGCCAATTCACTAAATATATTCAAAAAGGAGTTAGATGTAGTCCTTACTACTTGGGGGATCAAGGGGTATGGCGAGAAAGCAGAAATGGGGTACTGAAGTTGCATGTTCAGCCATGAACTCATTGAATGGCGGTGCAGGCTCGAAGGGCCGAATGGCCTACTCCTGCACCTATTTTCTATGTTTCTATGTTTCTATATTTCTAATACAGAACTCTGCAGCATTGAATGTATCGAAACTGATATTGACCAATATGTTGAATGTGTACGAGACGGTTTTTTAGACCGGTATTGTTGTGGAGTATTAAAAATATAACACTCACACGAAAGGTCTTTTATAGAGAAAAGAGTTGTTTCTTAAAACCTGAGTGATCAAGGGAGATCTGGCCACATCAGTACCGTTAATGAGTGCTCTCCACGCCGATCTCACAGGTACATGTTTATAGAGTCGAAATACAGAAACTAGGTGGGGAAGTGTTTCATTGGTTATTTGCCACCAGTCCCCGCCCACCTACTACTAATACATTGGTTGATACAGGTTACAGGCAATTTCATTGGTTACAGTCATTTCTATTGATTCTATTGGTTCATTCAGTTCTGACAGCTGTTGCTACGGAACAGCCCCTGCAGGTTATGTGAACTTTCCTGGGAACGTCTTCCCAGGCTTGTTATCTTTGGCAGAGTCTGGTTACACTCTACTTTAAAGAGGCTTTTGTCCCTCTTATCTCCTGTGTCTGGAACATCGTGGCTAATATGTCCTTACTATACAGTATAAATGCACACGAGGCCCATACTTGAGAGAAGGTCACTCTGTGACCAGTTACCTTTCGTACCGAGACCTCAAGAGATGAAGGTGGGTGGAGCTTCCCCTTTTATACCGGAAAGTCCAGGTTTGGAGTGTCCCCCACAAGTTTGCCCCCTTGTGGTCAGTGTTCTCAAGGTGTACAACTTAGGTCAGCTTATTCATGGGTTACAATGATCATTGAATACATGACAGTGGCCTTCTCTCATTATTTCTGTGAGCTGTCTACGTAAATCTTGTGGGTGTTCTTATCTCCTAAGAGAATTTCTCTGACCTTAGTTTTTCTGCCTAATTCAGCTATTCTACCATGAATGCATTTTAAACCTCACTCTCAGTCTTTCTTGCTTTATTTTAATTACCCTGAATTACTTTACCCCTAATTAAGGTTTTTCACCCTTACAATCCCCCATTTGATCAGGTGGTAACCCCTAATACCCACCACGAACAACAACTTTTCCTCTCCCTGTCTCTTCCTGTCTTGATTTGTGTGTCTTCCCCCCCCCCCCGGTTTCGTTGATCAGGCGATAGGATTGGGACACTCACGACTCATATCAGGCATTCAGGCCATCTTTGTGTTTGATTACCCCTTTTTGGATCTAGCAAAGGCTTTGTGCGTCCTTGGTTACAGGCCTTGGCCAACTTCTTCGCTCTGCGTCTCATGTATCTGCCTGAACAGTCTCCCAGGAGCATCAGCACCACTATCAGCTGCACTAGGACTAACATTTGGGATATCATTCTAATTCCTATCTTGTAACTTTACTCGGGTATGCCTCTCCTGTCTTTGCTCTTGTTGCATAACATCACCAACCAACTCAAGGCTATTCATATCTGGACTGCCACTAGGGTATGTGAGAGGATCCTTATCCACGGATGTATCATCTCAAGTACCAAGGCGGGTTTTTCAGGTTATCCTTTATTTCGCTGTCCAGTTCTTTGCCTTTAACCTTTAGCTCATAATATCTTTTAATGTTATTTCTTAATAGCCCTTTGAGCTCAGTTAAATCTTCAAGTAACAGGGGAATTGTTCTTCCATGTAATCATCAATATCTTGCTTAATCTCATCGCTTATATTTAACGTCATTGTCTCCCTGGCGTGTATATACGTCATGCGTGCTCTTCCCGTTGCCATCGGCGCTCTGGGAGTAAAGCAAAAGTTAGGCGCTGTAATGTTACAAGTCAAGCCTCCATAATCATAAGTTCCCAGGCTAGTTCCCACACAATAGTCTCCTCGCCCTTGAGAGGCGGAATGTGTGGGTTCGGTTCGGGCAGGGCTTATTCCAATGACACATCCTTCCGTATTATCGTCAAACCCGCAGCTATCCTTGCTCCCATCTCCCACTGGGTGAGGGCGTATAGTTGGGCTTCCTTCTTTAGTTGTACAGGGCCTTGGTGAGGCCACACCTGGAGTATTGTGTACAGTTTTGGTCTCCTAACCTGAGGAAGGACATTCTTGCTATTGAGGGAGTGCAGCGAAGGTTCACCAGACTGATTCCCGGGATGGTGGGACTGACCTATCAAGAAAGACTGGATCAACTGGGCTTGTATTCACTGGAGTTCAGAAGAATGAGAGGGGACCTCATAGAAACGTTTAAAATTCTGATGGGTTTAGACAGGTTAGATGCAGGAAGAATGTTCCCAATGTTGGGGAAGTCCAGAACCAGGGGTCACAGTCGAAGGATAAGGGGTAAGCCATTTAGGACCGAGATGAGGAGAAACTTCTTCACTCAGAGAGTGGTGAACCTGTGGAATTCTCTACCACAGAAAGTAGTTGAGGCCAATTCACTAAATATATTCAAAAGGGAGTTAGATGAAGTCCTTACTACTCGGGGGATCAAGGGGTATGGCGAGAAAGCAGGAATGGGGTACTGAAGTTTCATGTGCAGCCATGAACTCATTGAATGGCGGTGCAGGCTAGAAGGGCTGAATGGCCTGCTCCTGCACCTATTTTCTATGTTTCTATGTTTCCCGCACCCGGATAAGGATATTCCCCTTATATTTCCATTCTTTTTGATCTCCATCGCGGATGTACTCTTCCCCTCGTATTATGTTTGTTGTCCCTCACATCCTCCTGTAACTGCATACACCCTAGTCATTCCTTTCGGTGTGCAGGTGTCTAATGGCCCAGTGTGCTGTGCCATTCCTTTCAACTGGGTGCTATTTATCCAATCTGGAACTGGCCCGGTTTGTATCTGATCCATACTGTGTCTCATCTGACCGATCATCCATCTCCCATAGGCATGATACGTGTCTCTTTTCCTGTCCTCGGCAGGGTCCTTCATTCCTGCTTATTTACCTCGTTAATTGTTCGTGCATGGCCTTCCAATATGGATATACCCTCTAGCAGTATTTTGGATTTTTTAGATCCTAACTCTGAAGATTCTATCCCTATCCCGGCCTGTTTCCTCATTAGAAACATAGAAACATAGAAAATAGGTGCAGGAGTAGGCCATTCGGCCCTTCTAGCCTGCACCGCCATTCAATGAGTTCATGGCTGAACATTCAACTTCAGTACCCCATTCCTGCTTTCTCGCCATACCCCTTGATCCCCCTAGTAGTAAGGACCTCATCTAACTCCTTTTTGAATATATTTAGTGAATTGGCCTCAACAACTTTTTGTGGTAGAGAATTCCACAGGTTCACCACTCTCTGGGTGAAGAAGTTCCTCCGCATCTCGGTCCTAAATGGCTTACCCCTTATCCTTAGACTGTGACCTCTGGTTCTGGACTTCCCCAACATTGGGAACATTCTTCCTGCATCTAACCTGTCTAACCCCGTCAGAATTTTAAACATTTCTATGAGGTCCCCTCTCATTCTTCTGAACTCCAGTGAATACAAGCCCAGTTGATCCAGTCTTTCTTGATAGGTCAGTCCCGCCATCCCGGGAATCAGTCTGGTGAACCTTCGCTGCACTCCCTCAATAGCAAGAATGTCCTTCCTCAGGTTAGGAGACCAAAACTGTACACAATACTCCAGGTGTGGCCTCACCAATGCCCTGTACAACTGTAGCAACACCTCCCTGCCCCTGTACTCAAATCCCCTTGCTATGAAGGCCAACATGCCATTTGCTTCCATCGTTCCCCTCAAACTATCTACTCCTGCCTGGATCACCTGTATATCTAGTGCATCAACTAGAGAGGTCCCTGTACTTACTCCAGTTAATACATCATTCCCTATAGATCTCCTCTGTCTTCCTCCTTTGTGTCACAGCTGCTTGTGTTACTCCCTTGTTCCTGATGTGTCACCAGCTTTTCTCAGGATTGTGTTGAGCAATCGTGTGTACAATGCTTTCGTCTTGGGGCTGAACTTTTCTGGCAGGTATTGGGCTGTTAAATTTATGCTCACAGGTAACATTTCATGCTGCACATTGTCAAATAGCATTACTTCTGTTCCAGGTTTAACTACCACATACTTTCCCAAGGGTTAATTCCCCTGCTTTACAATATTCTGGTAACATTTTGTTACCCACTTCTCTTGTGGCTTTAAGATAAACGCTCCTGACACTTGGATGCCACCTCCTAGGGGCTGCTTGTAGCTTATCCTTGTAGAATCGGAAGGGCGATGGTGATCACATTTATATTCTGTTGATAAAACACATCCTGGTTGTTCCAGGTTTTTAGTTAGAGTCTTACCATTTCTATTTCAACTAGATTGTTTGCACCGTTTCTCCGGGCATGTGCCCTTTTCCAGATCCATTTTATTATTGGACATGGTCCTAGTTCCTTGGGATATTTCGTGTCCCAGGTACTGTACCACGGCTTGTCCGATTTGTGCCTTTTTGGGATTTACTTTAAATCCTGCTTTCCATTATCTCAAATGTATTTTCCATAACTGGAACAGAGTCTAGCACGTAGGCTTTGAAAGCTGCTTTCCGTTATCTCAAATGTTCCAGTTTCAAGGTCATTACATCTCACTTTCTGTGGTTCTTCAACCACCGTATCTGAAGTCACAAGTTCAACTTACATTGTCCTTTGTTCTAAACTACTAAAACCTGCTGTTTTAACATTTTAATTTTCCAAAAGTCCCTTTTACACTTTCGCAGATAGCTCCCCACTTGTCCAGGAGTTTGACCTGATCGCTGAAGGTATTTCTAGATTGTTTCCAAACCTTTTCGTTTTATTTCTCTTTCTTTTTAAAAGGGATCAGATTTAACTTTTTATTTTAAATGTATCGCATTTTGTTGTGCCTTTTCTTAACCAGTGGTACTTGAAAACTTCAAAACAAAATTAACTCTTCACTGTTCCCATCCTAATTTCTGCTCCCCTTTTGTAGTATTTGTATTTATTGTTCAATTACAAAATGTCAAATATGGTAATACTATTTTTTTAAATATCGGGCTTCTCATTTATGCTTATAGTGATTCACAGATCACAGAATGCAAAGTACTTGTTTTATAATTGTGTGCCTAACTTCTGTTTTAGAAGCTGAACATTAAAAACTTTAATCTTTTGCTCTGTAACTTCAATTTTGTGATACAGTATCTCATAAATTACATCTTTTTAAGCTTCAGCTTCTGACGCAGTATGTGTACTTTTATTGAAAAAGATTTCCAAACCCAAGATTTTCCAATACAACCAAAATGTCTATCAAGGAGAATCACCTGAAATATCTCAAAATCCCAATTCAAATATTGTACTGCCAATCTTTTATTTAAAATTCTTTTTACTGAGCTAGAAGCTTTCGCGTCAGGTTTTACACAAAGGAAAATGAGGGCGTACTTCCCCAGCCCACAGCCTCGAGAGACCCGCACAGGCTTTTTTAAAAGGCATTACAACTTCCCTTCTCCGTTCTTTATCCCATTCCTAGACTAAATTTATTGTCTTTCAACCCAATGTAATCAATGATTGTTTTCTTTTGACAAGTAAGTGAGCGTGTCAAATTTTTTTTTAAACCAATGGGACCACGTATTTTTTAGCTTTTGCTCAACAAACCTATCCTTTGTGCATTTCCTAACTCCATAACATATTATCCGAATAAATCCGCACCTGTGTTTCTAACTTAAAATGTAATTCAGTTCTCGGTTCACACTTTCTTAAAACTTCCCGCATACAGGACAACACTGCAAAGGGTTAAAAAAAACTTTCACTCTGTCTGAAAAAGTGGATGGAGCTAAAACAGACAGCTCCACCATTTTTTCAAACAGGCTTTCAGACACGTGAAAAATTCATGAATTCCCACCTCAAATACTCCGCAGTCAAAAATCACACAAGCCCTTTTCATTCAAACACAGACATTCACAAAAGTCTCTTTTCATTCAACAAAGCTTATTGTTTGGCCAGCTCTATTTTTGGATCCATACGATAGTCACTATCAGGTTTTTTATGTTCGTCCGAAAAATATCTACGAAGTGAGCCGTCTGGCCCCCAGTCTAGTATATCTTGTCGATTAAGCACTTCCGGTCGCCTGCATAGAATCTAGTAAGGGTGCCTTCTTCACCCCAGTCTAATTCTTTCCCCGACGCCATTCTGTGATCCGACAATGGGTGGTCCCACCGCACTGGTCCTTTCACACAACTTTAATCCTGCCCCAAGATTTCCCTGTTCATGTATTCTAGATATCGACTGTCCCTCTAATCGGTTTCCCCTACCCCTCGAGCCTGCAGTCCCATCGATACCCTTATCGATTTATCTGTATTCTAGATACTGATGGTGCCTCTACCCGGTTCCCTTTGAACTCAGAGGCCACATCCACATTGATGCCTTCTGATAGTATCTATCGTGACTCCCCAATTCCCCCAAGTCTTTCACACCATAAGAGACCCTTCACAGATTCTGATACCCCGGGCAACAGACAAGTCTCATAACGTCTCACATCGGATTATGAGTGGCAGTTAAAGATACTCACTCATGATGGATTCGTACACGCTTGTCTGTAGGCTGCCCGTTGTATCCTGGTCGCGTCGCCAAATGTTGTGGAGTATTAAAAAATATAACATTCACACGAAAGGTCTTTTATAGAGGAAAGAGTTGTTTATTAAAACCTGATTGATCAAGGGAGATCTGGCCGCATCAGTACCATTACTGAGTGCTCTCCACGCCGCTCTCACAGGACAGGCGGTGCAAGTGCATGTTTATAGAGTCGAAATACAGAAACTAGGCGGGGAAATGTTCCATTAGTTATTTGCCACCAGTCCCTGCCCACCTACTACTAATACATTGCTGGATACAGGTTACAGGCAATTTCATTGGTTACAGGCATTTCTAATGATTCTATTAGTACATTCAGTTCTGACTGACTGCTAGGGAACAGCCCCTGCAGGTTATGTGTACTTTCCTGGGAACGTCTTCCCAGGATTGTTATCTTTGGCAGAGTCTGGTTACACTCTATTTTAAAGAGGCTTTTGTCCCTCTTATCTCCTGTGTCTGGAACATTGTGACCTTCTCTCATTATTTCTGTGAGCTGTCTACGTAAATCTTGTGTGTGTTCTTATCTCCAAAGAGAATTTCTCTGACTTTAGTTTTTCTGCCTAATTCAGCTATTCTACCATGAACGCATTTAAAACCTTACTCTCAATCTTTCTTACTTTATTTTAATTACACCGAATTACTTTTCCCCTAATTAAGGTTTTTCACCCGTACAAGTATGTTGAGAAGCCTACTTGGGAACAGGCTATCCTAGATTGGGTATTGTGTAATGAGAAGGGGTGAATTAACAGTCTTGTTGTGCGGGGTCCTATAGAGAAGAGTGACCATAACATGATTGAATTCTTTATTAAGATGGAAAGTGAAGTAGTACAATCCGAAACTAGGGTCCTAAATCTAAACAAAGGAAACTACGAAGGACCTCAAAAGTAGTAATCTCGGGATTGCTACCAGTGCCACGTGCTAGTCAGAGTAGGAATCGCAGGATAGTGCAGATGAATACGTGGCTTGAGCAGTGGTGCAGCAGGGTGGGATTCAAATTCTTGGGGCATTGGAACCTGTTCTGGGGGAGGTGGGACCAGTACAAACCGGACGGTCTGCACCTGGGCAGGACCAGAACCAATGTCCTAGGGGGAGTGTTTGCTAGTGCTGTTGGGGAGGAGTTAAACTAATATGGCAGGGGGATGGGAACCAATGCAGGGAGACAGAGGGAGACAAAAAGGAGGCAAAAGCAAAAAACAGAAAGGAGATGAGGAAAAGTGGAGGGCAGAGAAACCCAAGGCAAAGAACAAAAAGGGCCACTGTACAGCAAAATTCTAAAAGGACAAAGGGTGTTAAAAAAACAAGCCTGAAGGCTTTGTGTCTTAATGCAAGGAGTATCCGCAATAAGGTGGATGAATTAACTGTGCAAATAGATGTTAACAAATATGATGTGATTGGGATTACGGAGACGTGGCTCCAAGATGATCAAGGCTGGGAACTCAACATCCAGGGGTATTCAACATTCAGGAAGGATAGAATAAAAGGAAAAGGAGGTGGGGTAGCATTGCTGGTTAAGGAGGAGATTAATGCAATAGTTAGGAAATACATTAGCTTGGATGATGTGGAATCTATATGGGTAGAGCTGCAGAACACCAAAGGGCAAAAAACGTTAGTGGGAGTTGTGTACAGACCTCCAAACAGTAGTAGTGATGTTGGGGAGGGCATCAAACAGGAAATTAGGGGTGCATGCAATAAAGGTGCAGCAGTTATAATGGGTGACTTTAATATGCACATAGATTGGGCTAGCCAAACTGGAAGCAATACGGTGGAGGAGGATTTCCTGGAGTGCATAAGGGGTGGTTTTCTAGACCAATATGTCGAGGAACCAACTAGGGGGAGGCCATCTTAGACTGGGTGTTGTGTAATGAGAGAGGATTAATTAGCAATCTCATTGTGCGAGGCCCCTTGGGGAAGAGTGACCATAATATGGTGGAATTCTGCATTAGGATGGAGAATAAAACAGTTAATTCAGAGACCATGGTCCAGAACTTAAAGAAGGGTAACTTTGAAGGTATGAGGCGTGAATTGGCTAGGATAGATTGGCGAATGATACTGAAGGGGTTGACTGTGGATGGGCAATGGCAGACATTTAGAGACCGCATGGATGAATTACAACAATTGTACATTCCTGTCTGGCGTAAAAATAAAAAAGGGAAGGTGGCTCAACCGTGGCTATCTCGGGAAATCAGGGATAGTATTAAAGCCAAGGAAGTGGCATACAAATTGGCCAGAAATATCAGCGAACCCGGGGACTGGGAGAAATTTAGAACTCAGCAGAGGAGGACAAAGGGTTTGATTAGGGCAGGGAAAATGGAGTACGAGAAGAAGCTTGCAGAGAACATTAAGGCGGATTGCAAAAGTTTCTATAGGTATGTAAAGAGAAAAAGGTTAGTAAAGACAAACGCAGGTCCCCTGCAGTCAGAATCAGGGGAAGTCATAACGGGGAACAAAGAAATGGCAGACCAATTGAACAAGTACTTTGGTTCGGTATTCACTAAGGAGGACACAAACAACCTTCCAGATATAAAAGGGGTCAGAGGGTCTAGTAAGGAGGAGGAACTGAGGGAAATCTTTATTAGTCGGGAAATTGTGTTGGGGAAATTGATGGGATTGAAGGCCGATAAATCCCCAGGGCCTGATGGACTGCATCCCAGAGTACTTAAGGAGGTGGCCTTGGAAATAGCGGATGCATTGACAGTCATTTTCCAACATTCCATTGACTCTGGATCAGTTCCTATCGAGTGGAGGGTAGCCAATGTAACCCCACTTTTTAAAAAAGGAGGGAGAGAGAAAACAGGGAATTATAGACCGGTCAGCCTGACCTCAGTAGTGGGTAAAATGATGGAATCAATTATTAAGGATGTCATAGCAGCGCATTTGGAAAATGGTGACATGCTAGGTCCAAGTCAGCATGGATTTGTGAAAGGGAAATCATGCTTGACAAATCTTCTGGAATTTTTTGAGGATGTTTCCAGTAAAGTGGACAAAGGAGAACCAGTCGATGTGGTATATTTGGACTTTCAGAAGGCTTTCGACAAGGTCCCACACAAAAGATTAATGTGCAAAGTTAAAGCACATGGGATTGGGGGTAGTGTGCTGACGTGGATTGAGAACTGGTTGTCAGACAGGAAGCAAAGAGTAGGAGTAAATGGGTACTTTTCAGAATGGCAGGCAGTGACTAGTGGGGTACCGCAAGGTTCTGTGCTAGGACCCCAGCTGTTTACATTGTACATTAATGATTTAGACGAGGGGAGTAAATGTAGTATCCCCAAATTTGCGGATGACACTAAGTTGGGTGGCAGTGTGAGCTGCGAGGAGGATGCTATGAGGTTGCAGAGTGACTTGGATAGGTTAGGTGAGTGGGCAAATGAATGGCAGATGAAGTATGATGTGGATAAATGTGAGGTTATCCACTTTGGTGGTAAAAACAGAGAGACAGACTATTATCTGAATGGTGACAGATTAGGAAAAGGGAAGGTGCAACGAGACCTGGGTGTCATGGTACATCAGTCATTGAAGGTTGGCATGCAGGTACAGCAGGCGGTTAAGAAAGCAAATGGCATGTTGGCCTTCATAGCGAGGGGATTTGAGTACAGGGGCAGGGAGGTGTTGCTACAGTTGTACAGGGCCTTGGAGAGGCCACACCTGGAGTATTGTGTACAGTTTTGGTCTCCTAACTTGAGGAAGGACATTCTTGCTATTGAGGGAGTGCAGCGAAGATTCACCAGACTGATTCCCGGGATGGTGGGACTGACCTATCAAGAAAGACTGGATCAACTGGGCTTGTATTCACTGGAGTTCAGAAGAATGAGAGGGGACCTCATAGAAACGTTTAAAATTCTGACGGGTTTAGACAGGTTAGATGCAGGAAGAATGTTCCCAATGTTGGGGAAGTTCAGAACCAGGGGTCACAGTCGAAGGATAAGGGGTAAGCCATTTAGGACCGAGATGAGGAGAAACTTCTTCACCCAGAGAGTGGCGAACCTGTGGAATTCTCTACCACAGAAAGTAGTTGAGGCCAATTCACTAAATATATTCAAAAGGGAGTTAGATGAAGTCCTTACTACTCGGGGGATCAAGGGGTATGGCGAGAAAGCAGGAATGGGGTACTGAAGTTGCATGTTCAGCCATGAACTCATTGAATGGCGGTGCAGGCTAGAAGGGCTGAATGGCCTGCTCCTGCACCTATTTTCTATGTTTCTATGTTTCTATGAGGAATGAATTGTCCATGATGGATTGGGAAGATTCATTAAACGGCATGACGGTGGATAGGCAATGGCTAACATTTAAGGAACGAATGCATGATTTGCAACAGTTATACATTCCTTTCTGGTGTAAAAACACAAAAGGAATAGTGGCCCCAACCATGGCTAACAAAATAAATTAAGGATAGTATTAGATCCAAAGAGGAGTTATATAAAGTGGCCAGAAAAAATAGCAAGCCTGAGGATTGGGAGCAGTTTAGAATTCAGCAAAAAAGGACCAAGAGATTGATTAAGAGGGGAAAAATAGAGTATGAGAGTAAACTTGCAAGGAACATAAAAAACGACTGCAAAAGTTTCTAAAAGTACGCAAAAAGAAAAAGATTAGTGAAGACAAATGTAGGTCCTTTACAGACAGAAATGGGAGACTTTATAATGGGGAACAAGGAAATGGCAGAACAATTAAATAAATACTTCGGTTCTGTCTTAGAAACATAGAAACATAGAAAATAGGTGCAGGAGTAGGCCATTCGGCCCTTCGAGCCTGCACCACCATTCAATAAGATCATGGCTGATCATTCCCTCAGTACCCCTTTCCTGCTTTCTCTCCATACCCCTTGATCCCCTTAGCTGCAAGGGCCACATCTAACTCCTTCTTGAATATATCCAATGAACTGGCCTCAACAACTCTCTGCGGTAGATAATTCCACAGGTTAACAACTCTCTGAGTGAAGAAGTTTCTTCTCATCTCAGTCCTAAATGGCTTACCCCTTATCCTATGACTGTGACCCCTGGTTCTGGATTTCCCCATCATCGGGAACATTCTTCCCGCATCTATCCTGTCCAGTCCCGTCAGAATCTTGTAAGTTTCTATGAGATTCCCTCTCATCCTTCTAAACTCCAGTGTAAAAAGGCCCAGTTGATCCAGTCTCTCCTCATATGTCAGTTCCGCCATCCCGGGAATCAGTCTGGTGAACCTTCGCTGCACTCCCTCAAAAGCAAGAATGTCCTTCCTCAGATTAGGAGACCAAAACTGAACACAATATAACAGATGAGGCCTCACCAAGGCCCTGTACAACTGCAGTAAGACCTCCCTGCTCCTATACTCAAATCCCCTCGCTATGAAGGCCAACATACCATTTGCCTTCTTCACTGCCTGCTGTACCTGCATGCCAACTTTCAATGACTGATGAACCATGACACCCAGGTCTCGTTGCACCTCCCCCTTTCCTAATCTGCCACCATTCAGATAATATTCTGCCTTCATGTTTTTGCCATCAAAGTGGATAACCTCACATTTATCCACATTATACTGCATCTGCCATGCATTTGCCCACTCACCTAACCTGTCCAAGTCACCCTGCAACCTCTTAGCATCCTCCTCACAGCTCACACTGCCACCCAGTTCAGTGTCATCTGCAAACTTGGAGATATTACATTCAATTCCTTCATCTAAATCATTAATGTATATTGTAAAGAACTGGGGTCCCAGCACTGAGCCCTGCGGCACCCCACTAGTCACTGCCTGCCATTTTGAAAAGGCCCCATTTATCCCGACTCTCTGCTTCCTGTCTGCCAACCAGTTCTCTATCCATGTCAGTACATTACCCCCAATACCATGTGCTTTGATTTTGCACACCAATCTCTTGTGTGGGACCTTGTCAAAAGCCTTTTGAAAGTCCAAATACACCACATCCACTGGTTCGCCCTTGTCCACTCTACTAATTACATCCTCAAAAATTCCAGAAGATTTGTCAAGCATGATTTCCCTTTCATAAATCTATGCTGACTTGGACCGATCCTGTCACTGCTTTCCAAATGCGCTGCTATTTCATCTTTAATAATTGATTCCAACATTTTCCCCACTACTGATGTCAGGCTAACCAGTCTATAATTACCTGTTTTGTCTCTCCCTCCTTTTTTAAACAGTCGTGTTACATTAGCTACTCTCCAGTCCATAAGAACTGATCCACAGTCGACAGACTGTTGGAAAATGATCACCAATGCATCCACTATATCTATGGCCACTTCCTTAAGTACTCTGGGATGCAGACTATCAGGCCCTGGGGATTTATCGGCCTTCAATCCCATCAATTTCCTGAACACACTTTCCCGCTTTATAAGGATATCCTTCAGTTCCTCCTGCTCACGAGACCCTCGGTCCCCTATTATTTCCGGAAGGTTATTTGTGTCTTCCTTCGTGAAAACAGAACCAAAGTATCTGTTTAACTGGTCCGCCATTTCTTTGTTCCCCATTATAAATTCACCTGAATCTGACTGCAAGGGACCTACTTTTGTTTTCACTAATCGTCTTCTCTTCACATATCTATAGAAGCTTTTGCAGTCAGTTTTTATGTTCCCAGCAAGCTTCCTCTCATACTCTATTTTCCCCCCTCCTAATTAAACCCTTTGTCCTCCTCTGTTGTGTTACAAAATTCTCCCAGTCCTCAGGTTTGCTGCTTTTTGTAGCCAATTTATATGCCTCTTCCTTGGATTTAACACTATCCTTAATTTCCCTTGTTAGCCACGGTTGAGCCACCTTCCCCATTTTATTTTTGCTCCAGACAGGAATGTACAATTGTTGAAGTTCATCCATGTGATCTTTAAATATTTGCCATTGCCTATCCACCATCAGCCCTTTAAGTAACACTCGTCAGTCTATTCTAGCCAAGTCACGTCTCATACCATCGAAGTTACCTTTCCCCAAGTTCAGGACCCTAGTCTCTGAATTAACTGTGTCACTCTCCATCTCAATAAAGAATTCTGCCATATTATGGTCACTGTTCCCCAAGGAGCCTTGCACAGCATGATTGTTAATTAGTCCTTTCTCATTACACATCACCCAGTCTAGGATGGCAAGCCCTCTAGTTAGTTCCTCGACATATTGGTCTATAAAACCATCACTAATGATTCCAGGAAATCCCCCTCCACCACATTGCTACCAGTTTGGTTAGCCCAGTCAATATGTAGATTAAAGTCGTCCAAGATAACTGCTGTACCTTTATTGCACACATCCCTAATTTCTTGTTTGATGCTGTCCCCATCATCATTACTACTGTTTGGTGGTCTGTACACAACCCCCATTAGAGTTTTCTGCCCTTTGGTATTCCGTAGCTCCACCCATACCAATTCCACATCTTCTAAGCTAATGTCATTCTTTACTTTTGCATTAATTTCCTCTTTAACCAGCAACGCCACCCCACCTCCTTTTCCTTTCTGTCTATCCTTCCTAAATGTTGAATACCCCTGGATGTTGAGTTCACCGCCTTGGTCATCCTGGAGCCATGTCTCCGTGATGCGAAGTACATCGTATCCGTTAACTGCTATCTGCGCAGTTAATTCATCCACCTTATTCCGAATACTCCTCGCATTGAGGCACAGAGCCTTAAAGCTTGTCTTTTTAACACCCTTTGCCCCTTTAGGATTTTGCTGTAATGTGGCCCTTTTCGCTTTTTCCCTCCACTTTTACTTTTCTTCTTTCTATCTTTTGCTTCCTCCCCCATTCTACTTCCCTCTTTCTTCCTGCATAGGTTCCCATCCCCCTGCCATATTAGTTTAAACCCTCTCCAACAGCACTAGCAAACACTCCCCCTAGGACATTCGTTCTGGTCCTGCCCAGGTGCAGACCATCCGGTTTGTACTGGTCCCACCTCCCCCAGAACCAGTCCCAGGAATTTGAATCCCTCCCTTCTGCACCACTCCTCAAGCCACGTATTCATCTCAGCTATCCTGCGATTCCTACTCTGACTAGCACGTGGCACTGGTAGCAATCCTGAGATTACTACTTTTGAGGTCCTACTTTTTAATTTAGCTCCTAGCTCCCTAAATTTGTCTTGTAGGACCTCATCCCATTTTTTACCTATATCGTTGGTACCTATATGCACCACGACAACTGGCTGTTTACCCTCCCCCTTCAAAATGTCCTGCACCTGCTCCGAGATATCCTTGACCCTTGCACCAGGGAGGCAACGTACCATCCTGGAGTCTCGATTGAGGATGCAAATAACTTCCCAGAAATGCTAGGGAACCAAGGGTCTAGTGAGCAAGAGGAATTATAGGAAATGATTATTAGTAAGAAAGTAGTGCTGGAGAAACTAATGGGACTGAAGGCCGATAAATCCCCAGGGCCTGATGATCTGCATCCCAGAGTACGAAAAGAGGTAGCCATGAAAATAATGGATGCCTTGGTAGTCATCTTCCAAAATTCAATAGGTTATGGAACAGTTCCTGCAGATTGGAGGGTGGCAAATGTAACCACACTATTTAAAAAAGAAGGGAGAGAGAAAACAGGGAACTACAGACCGGTTAGCCTGACATCATTCGTCGGGAAAATGCTAGAGTCTATTATAAAGGATGTGATAACGGTACACTTAGATAATGTTAACGGGATTAGGCAAAGTCAACATGGATTTATGAAAGGAAAATCACGTTTGACAAACCTACTGGAGTTTTTTGAGGATGTAAGTGATAGATTAGATAAGGGAGAACCAGTGGATGTGGTGTATTTGGATTTTCAGAAGGCCTTTGATAAAGTAACCACATAAGAGGTTAGTGTACAAAATTAAATAACGTAAGCTTGGGGGTAATATACTGACATGGTTTGAAAATTGGTTAACTGACAGGAAACGGAGAATAGGAATAAACGGGTCTTTTTCGAGGTGGTGGGCAGTGACTAGTGGGGTACCACAGGGATCAGTGCTGGGGCCCCAGCTATTCACAATATATATAAATGATTTGGATGAGGGAACCAAATGTAATATTTCCAAGTTTGCTGACGACACAAAACTAGGTGGGATTGTGAGTTGTGAGGAGGATGCAAAGATGTTGCAAGGCGATTTAGATAGGTTGAGTGAGTGGGCAAACACATGGCAGATGCAGTATAAGGTGGATAAATGTGATGTTATCCACTTTGGTAGGAAAAACATAAACACAAAGTATTACTTAAATGGTGATAGCTTGGGAAGTGCCGATGTACAAAGGGACCTGGGTGTCCTTGTACACCAGTCATTGAAAGCAAACACGCAGGTGCAGCAAGCAGTTAGGAAGACAAATGACATGTTGGCCTTCATTGCGAGGGGATTTGAGTACAGGAGTAAGGATGTCTTACTACAGTTATACAGGGCCTTGGTGAGACCACACCTGGAGTATTGTGTGCAGTTTTGGTCTCCTTACCTAAGGAAGGATATACTTTCCATAGAGGGAGTGCAGCGAAAGTTCACCAGACTGATTCCTGGGATGGCAGGACTGTCGTATGAGGAGAGATTGGATCGACTAGGCCTGTATTCACTGGAGTTTAGAAGAATGAGAGGGGATCTCATCGAAAGGTATAAAATTCTGACGGGGTTGGACAGACTGGATGCGGGAAGGATGTTTCCCCCGGGGCTGGGAAGTCTAGAACAAGGGGTCACAGTCTCAGGACACGGGGCAGGAAATTTAGGACCGAGATGAGGAGAAATGTTTTCACTCCGAGGGTGATGAACCTGTGGAATTCTCTACCACAGAAAGCTGTGGAGGCCAAGTCACTGAATATATTTAAGAAGATGATAGATAGATTTCTGGACACAAAAGGCTTCAGGGGGTATGGGAAAATAGAGGGAATATGGTGTTGAGATAGAGGATCATATTGAATGGCGGTGCAGGCTCGAAGGACTGAATAGCCTATGACTGCTCCTATTTTCTATGTTTCTAACACAGAATCATACATCATGGAATATCGTGAGACAAATGTATAATGCCGAACGATATTTCATAGTATATAGGGCCCAAGTTTCCACATGATTTGCGCCTGATTTTTAGGAGCAACTGGGGGAGAACGGACTATCTTAGAAATCGCAATTCTCCACATTTTTTTTCTGCAGTTCTAGTGAGGTAGAACAGTTCTACTTTAGAACAGAATTTTTTCTTCAAAAGGGGGCGTGTCAGGCCACTGACGCCTGATTTCAAAGTTTCCACAGTGAAAACGTACTCCAAATTAAAGTAGAATGGAGCAAGTGAAGATTTTTGTAGAACTGAAAAAACCTGTTCTACACATTAAAAAATCAGGCGCAGGTTACAAATTAGGAGTCCAGAACGAGGTGGGGGGGGGGAGGGAAGTCATTAAATTCTACAATAAATCCTTATTTATACTTATACAAATATTATACAAATAAATCCAACCTGAAGAAACATTTATAACAAAGAAAAGATTAAATAAACCATCTTCCTACCTGTGTGAAAGTGCTTCAGCCATCGTTCGAAGGAAACCGCCGTTTGTTGCCGCGGAGGGGAGGGAGGGGAAGGAGTCAGCGGCTTGTTGCCGTGGAGGGAGGGGAGGGAGGGGCAGGAGACAGCGGCTTGTTGCTGCGCAGGGGAGGGAGGGGAAGGAGACAGCGGCTTGTTGCCGCGCAGGGGAGGGAGGGGAAGGAGACAGTGAGAAGGAAAGCCTCAGTGCTGTTGTGCTGATGGCAATGTGGTTTTATTAAAAAATGTTCAAAAATTAAACAGCTACAAAGAACTACAAAAATGGCCGAGTGCCAATGTTTTTTTTCACACTGAGCATGCGCGAACGCTCCAATGTGCACGCGCAGCGTTGCCGGCAGGAAAAAAACTAATTTAAATAGTACCCGTCCCCTCCCACTTACAAAATCGGCACGAGTGTAGGCTCCGCCCCCCTGGGCGCCGTGCCAAACAGACAAGGAGCTGCAAAGCGCTCGAGAATAGCGCGTTTTTTTTCTGGTGCCGTTTTAGGCGCGAAAAACAGGCGCCCAGCTCAGAGGGGCGCCCGTTTTTTATCCTGTGGAAACTTGGGCCCATTGTATTATTGTTGTATAATCCAGAACCATACAGTGTTGAAACAATGTTCCTGGTGTATAATACAAAACCATGCAGTGTTGAATATAGTGACACTGCTGTATAATGTAGAATAATGCAATCTTGAATATAGTGACACTGATATATAATGCAGAACTATATAGCGTCGAATATTGTGATACGGGTGTATAATACAGAACCACACATCATTGAATATCGTGACACTGTTGTACAATACAGAACCCTATTGCACTGTAAATAGTGTTACAGGTGTAGCATAAAAGACTATACGGCATTGAATATAGTGACACCAGTGTTTAATACAGAACCATACGGCATTGGATATCGTGACAGTGATGTATGACACAGAATCAGACAGCATCGTATAACGTGATACTGGTGAATAATTTGGAACAATACAGCATTGAATGGAATGAGACCGGTGCATAAGACATAACCACACAGCATTGGATAGCGTGAGACGAATGTATAATACCGAACCATATTTCACAGTATACAGTGACACTGGTGTATATTAAAGAGCCATACTTGCATTGAATATCGTGAGACTGATGTATAATACAGACCCGTATTGAACTGTAAATAGTGTTACAGGTGTAGAATACAATACATTGCGTATAGTGACACTCGTGTTTAATACAGAACAATACAGCATTGAATATAGTGACACTAGTTTGTAATACAGAACGATTACAACATTGATTATAGTGACACTGATGTGTAATACGGAACCTCACAGCTTCGTCTATAGTGATACTGGTGAATAATACAGTACGATACAGCATTCGATATAATAACACTAGTGTATAATAAAGAACTATACTCCATTGAATATATTGGGATTGATGTATAATACAGAAACATAATGCACTATGTCATCATCATAGGCGGTCCCTCGAACGAGGATGACTTGCTTCCATACCAAAAGGGATGAGTTCACAGATGTTTCAATGAAGGACCCGATGTTCCAGTCCTGACCTCCAGTTGAGGGGGTGGAAGATGCCTGTGCGTGGATTTATTTAACGTGTGGTGACTGTTGCACACCAGCCACCACACAGGCTTGACAGAGCTCAGCCTTTGTCCAGTGGCAAGGGTTAACCAGGACGACTGGAGACCTGCTCTGCTGCACGGGCCTAGAACGCACACATATCGCACAGTGTGGGCTGGTCCGTGCTGCCCCTGGGCCCTCGGCTCTTCTGGGCCCCGTACCTTTACATGCCGCTCCTCCGCCACGATCTCGCACCGCTCCTCCGCCCCGATCTCTCGCCGCTCCTCCGCCACGATCTCTCACCGCTCCTCCGCCACGATCTCTCGCCGCTCCTCCGTCCTGATCATTTGCCGCACTTCCGCCACGGTCCCACGCCGCTCAACTGCCCCGATCTTCCCGCTTCTCTGCTGTCCCAGGGCCCCGCCGATGTTGCTGCCCAAGCTCCAATCGGCGACCTGGGCTTTGGTATCATCACCGAGTCGCCCACCTCGAAGTCATCGCATGCTTTGAAATGCTCACGCTCTTCCTGACCTGCGGTGGTGTTCTTTCACAGGTCGGGGTGCACTCTATGTAGTGACATTTGTGTATAATGTAGAACCATACAGTATTGTATATAGTGACACTGATCTATAATAAAGAACCATATTGCACTGTAAATATTGTATAGAACACAAGACCATACAGCATTGCATATAGTGACACTAGTGTTTAATACTGAACCATTCAGCATTGAAAAAAGTGATACTGATGTACGATACAGAACATATATCGTGGTACTTATGTATAATAGAGAAACATACAGCATTGAATATAGTGAAAACATTGTACAATACAAAACCATCCAGCACTGTATATGGTGACACTTGTCTAAAAGAAAGAACAATACTCAATTGCATATCGTGAGACCAAGAGGGTAATCTTTGTGTGGAGGCAGAAGATGTTGTTAAGGTTCTTAATGAACACTTTGCATCTGTTTTCACAAAGGAAAGGGGCAATGCAGATACTGCTATCGAGGAGGAGTGTGATATTCTGGATGAAGTAAACATAGTGAGAGAGGAAGTATTAAGGGGTTCAGCAGCTTTAAAAGTAGATAAGTCCCCAGGCCCAGATGAAATGCATCCCAGGATGTTGAGCAAAGTCAAAGAGGAAATAGCAGAGGACTTGACCATCATTTTCCAGTCCTCTTTGGATTTGGGCATGGTGCCGGAGGATTGGAGGACTGCTAATGTAGTACCCTTTAAGGAGGGAGAAAGGAATAGGCCGAGTAATTACAGGCCTGTCAGCCTAACCTCAGTGGTGGGAAAAGTTTTGGGGAAAATCCTGAAAGACAGGATAAATCTACATTTGGAAAGGCAAGGATTAATTAGGGACAGTCAGCACGGATTTGTTAAGGGAAGATCGTGTTTGACTAACCTGATTGAATTTTCTTGAGGAGGTAACCAACAGGGTCGATGAGGGTAGTGCATACGATGTAGTGTGTATGGACTTTAGCAAAGCTTTTGATAAGGTCCCACATGGTAGACTGGTCATGAAGGTTAAAGCCCATGGGATCCAGGGCAAAGTGGCAAGTTGGATCCAAAATTGGCTTGGAGGTAGGAAGCAAAGGGGAATGGTTCATGGATGGTTTTGTGACTGGAACGATGTTTCCAGTGGGGTTCCGCAGGGCTCAGTACTGGGTCCCTTGCTTTTTGTGGTATATATCAATGATTTAGATTTGAATATAGGGAGTATGATTAAGAAGTTTACAGACAACACTAAAATTGGCAGTGTGGTTGATAATGAAGAGGAAAGTCATGGGCTGCAGGAGGATATCAATCTACTGGTCAGGTGGGCAGAGCAGTGGCAAATGGAATTTAATTCAGAGAAATGTGAGGTGATGCACTTTGGGAGGGCTAATAAGGAAAGGGTATACACATTAAGTGGTAGATCACTTAACAGCGTATATGAACAAAGGGACCTTGGAGTACTTGTCTACAGATCCCTGAAAGTAGCAGGCCAGGTGGATAAGGTGGTTAAGAAGGCATACGGAATGCTTGCCTTTATTGGCCGAGGCATAGAATATAAGAGCAGGGAGGTTATGCTTACATTGCATAATACTTTGGTTAGGCCACAGCTGGACTACTGCCTGCAATTCTGGTTGCCGTATTATAGGAAGGATTTGCTTGCACTAGAGAGGGTGCAGAGGAGATTTATTAGAATGCTGCCTGGAATGGAGAATCTTAGCAATGAGGACAGATTGGATAGGCTGGGTTTGTTCTCATTGGAACAGAGGAGGTTGAGAGGAGACCTCATTGAGGGGGACATAGTGGATAGTAAGGGTCTATTTCCAATGGTGGAGGGGTCTATTACGAGGGGGCATAGTTTTAAGGTGGTTGGTGGAAGGTTTAGAGAGGATTTGAGGGGGGGCTTCTTTACGCAGAGGGTTATGGGGATCTGGAACTCGCTGCCTGGAAGAGTGGTGGATGCAGAAACCCTCACCACATTTAAGGGATGGTTGGATGGGCACTTAAAGTGCAGTAACCTGCAGGGTTACGGACCTAGAGCTGGTAATTGGGATTAGACGGGATGACCTCTTGTTGGTTGGTGCAGATATAATGGTAAGTACTGCAGGGAATCGAATACGGCCAGGGTGATCTCCTGGACTAGTGTCGATCGCCCGGATGGGTCGGAAAGGAATTTTCACAGATTTTTTTCCTCCAAATTGGCCTGGGTTTTTATCTGGTTTTTGCCTCTCCCAGGAGATCACATGGCTTCGGTCGGGGTGGAGTGTAGAATGTTTCGGTGTAAAGGGTGTCGCAGTTGTGTGGGGCGGACTGGTTGGGCTGGGTGCTCTGTGCCTTTCCGTCATTGTTCATGGGTTTATATGTAACCTTCAGGACTGCTGACCGAGGGTCGTGCGGCTCTTTGTTGGCCGGCGCGGACACGATGGGCCGGAATGTCCTCCTTCTGCGCTGTAGATTTCTATGATTCCATGTTTCTATGTTTCTAAAACAGAACCATTTTCCTTAGGCGCTCCCTTGGAGTCCGGGATGACTTGCTTCCACACTAAAATGAGTTCTCAGGTGACTGCAGAGTCCAATATGGGACAGACAGTCTCTGTCGCAGTTGGGGCAGACGGTGGTTGGAGGAATGGGCGGTTGGGGTGCCTGGGTTTGCCGTGAGCTCATTCCACTGTTGACGCTTGGCTGCAGCTTACTCAGAGTGAAGAGACTCGAGGTGTTCAGCTCCTTCCCGGATGTTTTCCTCCACTTTGGGCGGTCTTGGACCAAGGATTGACAGTTGTCGGTGGGGATGTTGCACGTTTTCAAGGAGGCTTTGAGGGTATCCTTCCAGCGTTTCCTCTGCCCACCTGGGGCTTGCTTGCCGTGTAGGAGCTCCGATAGAGCGTTTGTTTTGGGAGTCTCGTGTCAAGTATGCGAACAATGTGGCCCCGCCCAACGGAGCTGGTCGAGTGTGGTCAGTGCTTCGATGCTGGGGATGTTGGCCTGAGTGAGAACACTAACGTTGGTGCGTCTGTCCTCCCGGGGGATTTGCAGGATCTTGCAGAGGCACCGTTGCTGGTATTGGAACTTAGAAGAATGAGAGGGGATCTCATAGAAACATATAAAATTCTGAAGGGACTGGACAGGTTAGATGCAGGAAGAATGTTCCCGATGTTGGGGAAGTCCAGAGCCAGGGGTCACAGTCTAAGGATAAAGGGGTAAGCCGTTTAGGACTGCGATGAGGAGAAACTTCTTCACTCAGAGAATTGTGAACCTGTGGAATTCTCTACCACAGAAAGTTGTTGAGGCCAGTTCATTAGATATATTCAAAAGGGAGTTAGATGTGGCCTTTACGGCTAAAGGGATCAAGGGGTATGGAGAGAAAGCAGGAATGGGGTACTGAAGTTGCATGATCAGCCATGATCTTATTGAATGGTGGTGCAGGCTCGAAGGACCGAATGGCCTACTCCTGCACCTATTTTCTATGTTTCTATCTTTCTGCAATGCTTTGAGGTACCTGCTGTACATAGTCCATGTCTTTGAGTCACATAGGAAGGCGGGTATCACTACTGCTCTGTAGAACATGAGCTTGGTGTTAAGTTTGAGGTCCTGGTCTTCAACACTCTCTTTCTCAGGCGACCGAAGGCTGCTCTGACACACTGAAGCAGTGTTTGACCTCGTCATCAATGTCTGCCCTTTTGGACAATAGACTGCCGAGGTGTGAAAAATGGTCCACTTTGATAACTGGTGGGCAGTGCTGTATGGTTGGGGCAGGTTGGTAGAGGACCTTGGTCTTACGGATGTTTAGTGTAAGACCCAAGCTCCCGTACGCCTTGGTGAAGGTGTTGACGATGGCTTGGAGTTCGGCCTCCGAGTGTGTGCAGACGCAAGCTTTGTCTGCGTACTGTAACTCGATGACAGAGGACGGAACCACCTTGGATCTGGCCTGGAGGTGGCGGAGATTGAAAAGATTCCCGTTTGTCCCCTAATTTAGCTCCACTCCAGCGGGGTGCTTGCTGAGGCGCAGTCAAGATGACCTGCGGCCCAAGCACCCAAGGCCCTACCCCACTGCTGGCCAAGATCGGGGAGGCACTCATCAAGGACAGAGAGGCAGTCAGTGCCCGCTGGAAGGAACACTTCAAAGATGTCCTTAACCGAGACTCTGTCATCGACGTGAGTGTCCTCGAGTCCATCCCACAGTATGCCACCCGCCACCATCCCAGCAAAACCCCAGCCTGGCACGAGGCTGAAAAGACCATTCGACAACTGAAGAACAACATGGCATCAAGAGCAGATGGAATCCCCGCCAAAGCACTAAAGCATGGCGGAGAAGGACTACTGGCACGGATTTATGATCTCATCTCTCTTAACTGGAAGGAGGTAATCATGCCAGGAGAGCTCAGAGACGCTGTAATCGTGACCATCAAGAAAAGTGACAAGTCCGACTGCAGTAACTACAGAGGAATCTCCCTGTTGTCGAACACCAGGAAAGTAATCGCAAGAATCCTCCTCAATCGCCTTCTCCCTGTGGCTGAAGAGCTCCTCCCAGAATCGCAATACGGATTCCACCCGCTAGGGGGGGCGCAACGGACATGATCTTCACTGCGCGGCCGTTACAAGAAAAATTCAGGGAACAACACCAACCCTTGGACATGGCCTTCTTTGAACTCACAAAAACCTTTGACACTCTCAACCGTGAGGGATTATGGAGCATCCTACTCAGATTCGGCTGCCCTCAAAGGTTTGTCACCATCTTCCGCCTGCTCCACGACCACATCCAAGCCGTAGTCCTGAACAACGGATCCACCACAGAGCCATTCCACATTCGGAATGGAGTCAAGCAGGGCTGTATCATCGCACCAATGCTCGTCTCGATCTCCCTCGCTGCAATGCTCCATCTCACAGCATTGAATATAGTGAGACGGGTTTGTAATAAAGAACCTTACGCCATCGTATATAGTGATATAGTTGAATAATTCAAAACAATACAGCATTGAATACAGTGAGAATGGTGTACAATGCAGAACCCTATTGCACTGTAAATTGTGTTATGGGTGTAGATTACAGGACCGCACTCCATTACATATCGTGCGATTGGTGTACAATACAGAACCATATTGCACTGTTTATAATTTTACTGATGTATACAACAGAACCATGAAGCATTGAATATAGTGAGACCGGTATATAATATACAACCATTACACCATTGAATATTGTGAGACTGATGCATTTTACAGAACCACACAGCATTGAATATAGTGATACTGTTGTATAATACAGAACACTAAAGCATTGTACGTAGTGAGACTGGTGTATAATAAATAACTATTCATCATTGTATAGAGCGCCACTGATGAATAATACAGAACCACACAAAATGGTACATATTGACACTACTGTATAATACAGTACCATACAGCATTGAATAAAAAGAGAGTAGTGTATAATACAGAACCATTCAGCATTGTATATAGTGACATAAGTGTATAATGCTGATCCATATTGCAATCTATATAGTGAGACTTGTATATAATATAGAACCAAATAGAATTGTATATAGTGACACTTGTGTATAATGCAGAACCATATAGAAATGTATAGAGTTATACTGGTGAATAATACAGTACCGTTAAGCATTGTATACATTGAGACTGATGTATAATGCAGAACTCTACAGCAATGAATATAGTGTGACTGATTTATAAACAAAACCATACAACATTGTATATAGTGAAACATGAGAACTTAAGAAGTAATAGCTCGAGCCTGCTCCGCCATTTGATGAGATCATGACTGATCTGGTCTTGGGCTCAGCTCCACTTCCCCACCTGCTCCCCATAACCCTTCACTCCCTTATCGCTCAACAATCTGTCTATCTCCACATTAAATATATTCAATGTCCCAGCCTCCACAGCTCTCTGGGGCAGAGAATTCCACAGATTTACAACCCTCTGAGAAGAAATTCCTCCTCATCTCAGTTCTATATGGGCGACCCCTTATCCTTTAATTATGCCCCCTAGTTCTAGAGTGGAAACATCCTCTCTGCATCTACCCTGTTGAGCCCCCTCAGATATGTTTCAATAAGATCATCTCTCATTCTTCTAAATTCCAATGAGTGCAGACCCAACCTGCTCAACTATTCTTCATAAGTCAATCCCTTCATCTCAAGTCTCAAGCTAGTGAAACTGCTCTGAACTGCCTCCAATGCACGTATATCCCGGAGACCAGAAGTGTACACAGCACTCTAGGTGTGGTCTCCCCAATACCCTGTCCAGTTATAGCAGGCCTTCCCTGCTTTTATACTCTATCCCCCTTTGCAATGAAGGCCAACGTTCCATTGGCCTTCCTGATCACTTGCTGTACCTGCATACTAACCTTTTGTGTTTCATGCACAAGTACCCCCAGGTCACTCTGTACTGCAGCATTTTGTAATCTCTCTCCCTTTAAATAATAATTAGCATTTTTATTTTCCTGCCAAAGTGGATAACCTCACACTTTCCCACATTATACTCCATCTGCCAAATGTTTGCCCACTAATTAGCCTATCTATATCCCTTTGCAGATTCTTTGTGTCATCCACAAAACTTGCTTCCCCACCCATCTTTGTATCATCAGCAAACCTGGCTACATTACACTCGATCCCTTCATCCACGTCATTAAAATAGCTTGTAAATAGTTGAGGCCCCAGCACTGATCCCTGTGGCACCCCTCTAGTTACCGTTTGCCAACCGGAAATTGACCCATTTATCCCAACTCTCTCTTTTCTATTAGTTAGCCAATCCTCTAACAATGCTTATATATTGGCCTGAAGAGAATTTTTATGAGAGTACCTGGTGGTCTAGGAGGTGCCCTGAATTCCAGTGGGGAGGCCTTCTCTTCCTGGGCTGTGAAGCGCGCTCCCGTCCGGAGGGTTCCCACGCAGAAGATGCAGTCATGTGTGACTGCTCAGCCAATCAGTTACATATTTCACAGGTTCCCAATTAATAGCACTGAGAACTCCGTATCTACGAGTTCTCATTGCCATTAATGGGGGAAAAAAACAAACACACAATAAAAAAGAATAAAAAACAGACCACACATATTTAAAATTAATTGAAATTAAAGTTATTAAAAAATACATATTTTCCCTATTTTTAAAATGTTTTTTTAAATTATGGTTAAAAATAAACTTACCGTAGTGGGGAAGGTTTTTAAACAATAAAATATGTTTTTATAATTTATTTTATCATGTTTTTGTGGGTTTTAAAACACTTTCACCTGTAAAAGTAGGCTATGCGCCTGCTCTTATCAGGCACAAGATTTTTGCGGACATTTGCTGGGCAAGATATGCGTAAATACCGCAATCTTGCCCAAGCAAATGTCTTCGCTCCCGATATGTGTAGAATCTGTCAAGCTCCAGCTTGACAGATCAGAAAAGCCAGTTTTCAACGCATGCGCATTGCACACTGAAAACCAACTTTCCCATGAGTCCTTATCTTGTGCAGTAACCTTTTATGTGGCACCTTATCGAATGCCTTCTGGAAATCCAAATACACCACATCCACTGGTTCCCCCTTATCCACCCTGTTCGTTACATCCTCAAAGAACTCCAGAAAATTTGTCAAGCTTGATGTCGCTTTCATTATTCCATGCTGACTCTGATTGTCTGTATTATGCTTTCCAAAATGTCCTGCTACTGCTTCCTTAATAAGGGGCTCCAATATTTTCCCAATGACAGATGCAAGGCCAACTGGTCTATAATTTCCTGCTTCCTGCCTCCATCCATTTACATTGAAGACAGTGACACTGGTGTATGATACAGAACCATACAGCATTGTATACAGTGAGACTGGTGGATGTACAGAAGACACCTCAAGTCGCTGGAGAAATGCCACCAACGCTGTCTCCGCAAGATCCTGCAAATCCCCTGGGAGGACAGACGCACCAACGTTAGTGTCCTTGCCCAGGCTAACATCCCCAGCATTGAAGCACTGACCACGCTAGATCAGCTTCGCTGGGCAGGCCACATCGTCCACGTGCCAGATACGAGACTCCCTAAGCAATTATTCTATGTGGAGCTCCTTCATGGCAAACGAGCCAAAGGTGGGCAACGGAAACGTTACAAGGACACCCTCAAAGCCTCCCTGGTAAAGTGCGACATCACCACTGACACCTGGGAGACCCTGGCCGACGACCGCCCGAGGTGGAGAAGGTGCATCCGGGAAGTGCGTTGAGCTCTTCGAATCTCAACGGCGTGAGCATGAAGAGGTCAGGCGCAGGCAGCGGAAGGAGCGCGCAGCAAACATGTGCGGGAAGTGTGTCCACCTCCGGCTACTGACGGTCCGCGTTGCGGAGTTGGAGCTGAAGGTGGATTCACTCTGGAGCATCCACGATGCTGAGAATGACGTGAGTATCACGTGTAACGAGTTGGTCTTACCGCAGGAGAAGGGTCCACAGCCAGCGAGGGAATGGAAGACCAGCAGGAAGAGTAGTGCAAGGAAGGTAGTGCAGGGGTCCCCTGTGGTCATCCCACTGCAAAACAGATACACTGCTTTGAGTGCTGTTGAGGGGGATGACTCATCAGGAGCGGGCAGCAGCAGCCAAGTTCATGGCACCGTGGCTGGCTCTGTTGCACAGGAGGGCAGGAAAAAGAGTGGGCGAGCGATAGTGATAGGGGATTCAATTGTAAGGGGAATAGATAGGCGTTTCTGCGGCCGCAACCGAGACTCCAGGATGGTATGTTGCCTCCCTGGTGCAAGGGTCAAGGATGTCTCGGAGCGGGTGCAGGACATTCTAAAAAGGGAGGGAGAACAGCCAGTTATCGTGGTGCACGTTGGTACCAATGACATAGGTAAAAAAAGGGATGAGTTCCTACGAAATGAATTTAAGGAGCGAGGAGCTAAATTAAAAAGTAGGACCTCAAAAGTAGTAATCTCGGGATTGCTACCAGTGCCACGTGCTAGTCAGAGTAGGAATCGCAGGATAGCTCAGATGAATACGTGGCTTGAGCAATGGTGCAGCAGGGAGGGATTCAAATTCCTGGGGCATTGGGACCGGTTCTGGGGGAGGTGGGACCAGTACAATCCGGACGGTCTGCACCTGGGCAGAATCGGAACCAATGTCCTCAGGGGAGTGTTTGCTAGTGCTGTTGGGGAGGAGTTAAACTAATATGGCAGGGGGATGGGAACCAATGCAGGGAGATAGCGGGAAACAAAAAGGAGGCAAAAACAAAAGACAGAAAGGAGATGAGGAAAAGTGGAGGGCAGAGAAACCCAAGGCAAAGAACAAAAAGGGCCATTGTACAGCAAAATTCTAAAAGGACAGAGGGTGTTAAAAAAACAAGCCTAAAGGCTTTGTGTCTTAATGCAAGGAGTATCCGCAATAAGGTGGATGAATTAACTGTGCAAATAGATGTTAACAAATATGATGTGATTGGGATTACGGAGACGTGGCTCCAGGATGATCAGGGCTGGGAACTCAACATCCAGGGGTATTCAACATTCAGGAAGGACAGAATAAAAGGAAAAGGAGGTGGGGTAGCATTGCTGGTTAAGGAGGAGATTAAGGCAATAGTTAGGAAGGACATTAGCTTGGATGATGTGGAATCTATATGGGTAGAGCTGCAGAACACCAAAGGGCAAAAAACGTTAGTGGGAGTTGTGTACAGACCTCCAAACAGTAGTAGTGATGTTGGGGAGGGCATCAAACATGAAATTAGGGGTGCGTGCAATAAAGGTGCAGCAGTTATAATGGGTGACTTTAATATGCACATAGATTGGGCTAACCAAACTGGAAGCAATACGGTGGAGGAGGATTTTCTGGAGTGCATAAGGGATGGTTTTTTAGACCAATATGTCGAGGAACCAACTAGGGGGGAGGCCATCTTAGACTGGGTGTTATGTAATGAGAGAGGATTAATTAACAATCTCGTTGTGCGAGGCCCCTTGGGGAAGAGTGACCATAAAATGGTGGAATTCTGCATTGGGATGGAGAATGAAACAGTTAATTCAGAGACCATGGTCCAGAACTTAAAGAAGGCTAACTTTGAAGGTATAAGGCGTGAATTGGCTGGGATGGATTGGCAAATGATACTTAAGGGGTTGACTGTGGATGGGCAATGGCAGACATTTAGAGACCGCATGGATGAACTACAACAATTGTACATTCCTGTCTGGCATAAAAATAAAAAAGGGAAGGTGGCTCAACCGTGGCTATCAAGGGAAATCAGGGATAGTATTAAAGCCAAGGAAGTGGCATACAAATTCGCCAGAAATAGCAGCGAACCTGGGGACTGGGAGAAATTTAGAACTCAGCAGAGGAGGACAAAGGGTTTGATTAGGGCAGGGAAAATGGAGTATGAGAAGAAGCTTTCAGGGAACATTAAGACTGATTGCAAAAGTTTCTATAGATATGTAAAGAGAAAAAGGTTAGTAAAGACAAACGTAGGTCCCCTGCAGTCAGAATCAGGGGAAGTCATAACGGGGAACAAAGAAATGGCGGACCAATTGAACAAGTACTTTGGTTCGGTATTCACGAAGGAGGACACGAACAACCTTCCGGTTATAAAAGGGGTCGGGGGGTCTAGTAAGGAGGAGGAACTGAGGGAAATCCTTATTAGCCGGGAAATTGTGTTGGGGAAATTGATGGGATTGAAGGCCGATAAATCCCCAGGGCCTGATGGACTGCATCCCAGAGTACTTAAGGAAGTGGCCTTGGAAATAGTGGATGCGTTGACAGCCATTTTCCAACATTCCATTGACTCTGGATCAGTTCCTATGGAGTGGAAGGTAGCCAATGTAACCCCACTTTTTAAAAAAGGAGGGAGAGAGAAAACAGGGAATTATAGACCGGTCAGCCTGACATCGGTAGTGGGTAAAATGATGGAATCAATTATTAAGGATGTCATAGCAGTGCATTTGGAAAGAGGTGACATGATAGGTCCAAGTCAGCATGGATTTGTGAAAGGGAAATCATGCTTGACAAATCTTCTGGAATTTTTTGAGGATGTTTCCAGTAGAGTGGATAAGGGAGAACCAGTTGATGTGGTATATTTGGACTTTCAGAAGGCGTTCGACAAGGTCCCACACAAGAGATTGATGTGCAAAGTTAGAGCACATGGGATTGGGGGTAGTGTACTGACATGGATTGAGAACTGGTTGTCATACAGGAAGCAAAGAGTAGGAGTAAATGTGTACTTTTCAGAATGGCAGGCAGTGACTAGTGGGGTACCGCAAGGTTCTGTGCTGGGGCCCCAGCTGTTTACACTGTACATTAATGATTTAGATGAGGGGATTAAATGTAGTATCTCCAAATTTGCGGATGACACTAAGTTGGGTGGCAGTGTGAGCTGCGAGGAGGATGCTGTGAGGCTGCAGAGCGACTTGGATAGGTTAGGTGAGTGGGCAAATGCATGGCAGATGAAGTATAATGTGGATAAATGTGAGGTTATCCACTTTGGTGGTAAAAACAGAGAGACAGACTATTATCTGAATGGTGACAGATTAGGAAAAGGGGAGGTGCAAAGAGACCTGGGTGTCATGGTACATCAGTCATTGAAGGTTGGTATGCAGGTGCAGCAGGCGGTTAAGAAAGCAAATGGCATGTTGGCCTTCATAGCAAGGGGATTTGAGTACAGGGGCAGGGAGGTGTTGCTACAGTTGTACAGGGCATTGGTGAGGCCACACCTGGAGTATTGTGTACAGTTTTGGTCTCCTAACCTGAGGAAGGACATTCTTGCTATTGAGGGAGTGCAGCGAAGGTTCACCAGACTGATTCCCGGGATGGCGGGACTGACCTATCAAGAAAGACTGGATCAACTGGGCTTGTATTCACTGGAGTTCAGAAGAATGAGAGGGGACCTCATAGAAACGTTTAAAATTCTGACGGGGTTAGACAGGTTAGATGCAGGAAGAATGTTCCCAATGTTGGGGAAGTCCAGAACCAGAGGTCACAGTCTAAGGATAAGGAGTAAGCCATTTAGGACCGAGATGCGGAGGAACTTCTTCACCCAGAGAGTGGTGAACCTGTGGAATTCTCTACCACAGAATGTTGTTGAGGCCAAGTCACTAAATATATTCAAAAAGGAGTTAGATGAGGTCCTTACTACTAGGGGGATCAAGGGGTATGGCGAGAAAGCAGGAATGGGGTACTGAAGTTGAATGTTCAGCCATGAACTCATTGAATGGCGGTGCAGGCTAGAAGGGCCGAATGGCCTACTCCTGCACCTATTTTCTATGTTTCTATGTTTAAACCAGTCCCACCCCCTCACCCGCCCCCCCACTTCCCCCCGACGAATGTCTGTCCCGCCTGTGACAGGGTCTGTGGCTCTCGCAGTGGCCTATTCAGACACCAAAGGACTCACTTTAGGAGTGGAAGCAAGTCTTCCTCGATTCAGAGGGACTGCCTATGATGAAGATGATGTACAATATAGAACCACACAACATTGAATATAGGAAGACTGGTGTATACATCATTGACTATAGTGAGACAGGCTTATACTACTGAACCTTATTTCACATTCAATATAGTGACACTGATGTACAATAGAGAACCACACAGCACTGTCTTATACAGAAACTGGTGTACAATGCATAACAATACACCATTGGATAGAGTGGCACTGGTGTATAATACAGGGACCATAAAGCATTGAATATAGTTCGACCAGTTTATAATATAGAACCGTTACAACATTGAACATAGTGAGACTGGTCTATAATACAAAGCCAAACAACATCGAATATAGTGGAAGTGGTGTATAACACAGAACCATAGAGCAGTGAATATAATGAATTATATTGAACCATACAGAATTGTATATACAGATATTAATGGATAATACAGCTGCATACCGCATTGAATAAAGTTAGACCGGTCTTTATTCCGGAACCATACACCATTCAATATAGCGAGACTGGTGTATTGAATATAGTGACAAAACTGTATAATACAGAATGATACAGCATAGAATATTGTGATACAGATGTATAATACAGAGCCATGTTGCACTGTATATAATTTACTGTTGTATAATGTGGAGCCATACAGCATTGAATATAGTTCGACCGATGTATAATATAGAACTATTATAACATTGAATATTGTGAGACTGGTATATAATACAGAAAGATAGAATATTCAAAAGAGAGGCACTGATGTATAATAACATAAAGAGACTGCACTAAATATAGTGACACAAGTGTATAGTGCAGAACCATACAGCATTGAATATAGTGACTCTGATCTATTATAAAGAAGCATCGTCCGTTCAGTATAGTGACACTGATATAATACAGAACCATACAGCATTGTATGTAGTGACACAAGTGTATAATACAGAACTACTCAGTATTAGATAAGTCATAAACATTTATAATACAGAACCACTCTGTTTTTAATATAGTGACGTGTCACACAGCATTGAATATAGTGGGATTGATGTACAATAAAGATCCATACAGCATTGAATATAGTGAGACTGATGTATAATACAGAGCCATTTTGCACTGTTTATAAATTTACTAGTGTATAATACAGAACTGTACAGCATTGAATATAGTGACACTTTGTATAATACACAACTATAACACATTGTATATACTGCCACTGGTGTATACTATAAAACGACTCAGTGTTGCAGAAGTGGTAATTGTGTACCATACAGAACCACTCAGTTCTGAATAAGTGATAATCGTTTATAATACAGAACCACTCGGGTTTGACTATTATGACACGAACATATAATACAGATTCACACATCATTGAATTTAGTGACACTGCTGTATAATAAAGAACCATACAGCATTAAATTAAAGACACTGTTGTGTAATACAGAAGCATTGAATATAGTGGGATTGATGTATAATACAGAACCATACTGCACTATATACATTGTTACAGGTGTATAATACTAAACCATAGAGAATTGAATATAGTTAGACTGGTGTATAATACAGTACGATATATCATTGAATATAGTGACACTAATATATAATACAGACCCATTCAGAATTAAATATAGTGAGACCGTTGTGTAATATAGAACTATGTTGCACTGTAAATAGTGACATAGGAGTATAATAGAAACATTACAGCATTGAATATAGTGACATTGATGTAAAATACGGAGCAATATTGCAGTTTATTGTTTAATGGTGTATAATACTGAACCATATAGAATTGAATATAGTGCCAATGGTTCAAGATGCAGAAACATACAGCATTGAATAATAGAGACTGGTGTATAATGCATCATTGTATATAATGACACAGGTGTATAACGCAGAACAACACAGCATTGAATATAGTGACTTTGGTGTATACGACAGAACCATTCAGTTTTCATTAGTGACAATGCTGTATAACACAGAACCACTCAGTTTGGTATAGAGTGGCAGTGATGTATGCTACAGAACTATTCAGTATTACATAAGTAACAATGTTGAGTGATACTGAACCACTCAGTTTTGGACTGATGTATAATAAAGAACAATAGAGCATTGAATAATTGACATTGATGTATAATACAGAAGCATGCAACATTGCATATCGTGAGACTGGTGTATAATACAGAACCATATTGCACTATATATATTGTTACCGTCGGATAATAGTGAACCATATAGAATTGAATTTCACTCAATATATTGTTACTGGTGTATAACACAGAACCAAATATCATTGAGTATAGTAACATTTGTATAGAATAAAGATCTTTACTCCACTGGATATTGTGTGACTGATGGTTAATATAGAACCACACAGCCTTGTATATTGTGAAACCGGTGTAAAATACAGAACCATAATTGCACTGTATATAGCGTTTCTGGTATATAATACAGATCCATGCAGCATTGAATATAGTGACAATGGTGTATAATACAGAACCATTCAGCATTACACAAGTGACAATGGTGTATAATACACCAATGGTGAGAACCATATTGCACTATATATATTGTTACCGTCAGATAATAGTGAACCATCGACTATCGTGAGACTGGTGTATATCACAGGCCCACACAGCATTCAATCTGTGTAATACAGAACCATTGCAGCATTATATATAGTGACACTGGTGTATTGTACACAACCTTACAGCATTGAATATAGCGAGACTGGTTTATAATACAGAACCATACAGGATTGAATATAGTGACACTGATATATAATACAGAGACATATTGTGCTGTATATAGAGTTAGTGATGTATAATACAGAACCATACAACATTGAATATAGTGACACTTATGTTTCAAAAGAACCAGTCAGTGTAACATGAGGGACCATGGTGTATAGAAACATAGAAACATAGAAAATAGGTGCAGGAGCAGGCCATTCAGCCATTCTAGCCTGCACCGCCATTCAATGAGTTCATGACTGAACATGAAACTTCAGTACCCCCTTCCTGCTTTCTCGCCATACCCCTTGATCCCCCGAGTAATAAGGATTTCATCTAACTCCCTTTTGAATATATTTAGTGAATTGGCCTCAACAACTTTCTGTGGTAGAGAATTCCACAGGTTCACCACTCTCTGGGTGAAGAAGTCTCTCCTCATCTCGGTCCTAAATGGCTTACCCCTTATCCTTAGACTGTGACCCCTGGTTCTGGACTTCCCCAACATTGGGAACATTCTTCCTGCATCTAACCTGTCTAAACCCGTCAGAATTTTAAACGTTTCTATGAGGTCCCCTCTTATTCTTCTGAACTCCAGTGAATACAAGCCCAGTTGATCCAGTCTTTCTTGATAGGTCAGTCCCACCATCCCGGGAATCAGTCTGGTGAATCTTCGCTGCACTCCCTCAATAGCAAGAATGTCCTTCCTCAAGTTAGGAGACCAAAATTGTACACAATACTCCAGGTGTGGCCTCACCAAGGCCCTGTACAACTGTAGCAACACCTCCCTGCCCCTGTACTCAAATCCCCTCGCTATGAAGGCCAACATGCCATTTGCTTTCTTAACCGCCTGCTGTACCTGCATGCCAACCTTCAATGACTGATGTACCATGACACCCAGGTCTCGTTGCACCTTCCCTTTTCCTAATCTATCACCATTCAGATAATAGTCTGTCTCTCTGTTTTTACCACCAAAGTGGATAACCTCACATTTATCCACATCATACTTCATCTGCCATGCATTTGCCCACTCACCTAACCTATCCAAGTCACTCTGCAGCCTCATAGCATCCTCCTCGCAGCTCACACTGCCACCTAACTTAGTGTCATCCGCAAATTTGGAGATACTACATTTAATCCCCTCGTCTAAATCATTAATGTACAATGTAAACAGCTGGGGCCCCAGCACAGAACCTTGCGGTACCCCACTAGTCACTGCCTGCCATTCTGAAAAGTACCCATTTACTCCTACTCTTTGCTTCCTGTCTGACAACCAGTTCTCAATCCACGTCAGCACACTACCCCCAATTCCATGTGCTTTAACTTTGCACATTAATCTCTTGTGTGGGACCTTGTCGAAAGCCTTCTGAAAGTCCAAATATACCACATCAACTGGTTCTCCCTTATCCACTTTACTGGAAACATCCTCAAAAAATTCCAGAAGATTTGTCAAGCATGATTTCCCCTTCACAAATCCATGCTGACTTGGACCTATCATGTCACCATTTTCCAAATGCGCTGCTATGACATCCTTAATAATTGATTCCACCATTTTCCCCACTACTGATGTCAGGCTAACCGATCTATAATTACCCATTTTCTCTCTCCCTCCCTTTTTAAAACGTGGTGTTACATTAGCTACCCTCCAGTCCATAGGAACTGATCCAGAGTCAATGGAATGTTGGAAAATGACTGTCAATGCATCTGCTATTTCCAAGGCCACCTCCTTAAGTACTCTGGGATGCAGTCCATCAGGCCCCGGGGATTTATCGGCCTTCAATCCCATCAATTTCCCCAATACAATTTCCCGACTAATAAGGATATCTTTCAGTTTCTACTTCTCACTAGACCCTCGGTCCCCGAGTACTTCCGGAAAGTTATTTGTGTCGTCCTTCGTAAAGACAGAACCAAAGTATTTGTTCAATTGGTCTGCCATTTCTTTGTTCCCCATTATAAATTCACCTGAATCTGACTGCAAGGGACTTACATTTGTCTTCACCAATGTTTTTCTCTTCACTTATCTATAGAAGCTTTTGCAGTCAGTTTTTATGTTCCCGGCAAGCTTCTTCTTGTACTCTATTTTCCCCCTCTTAAATAAACCCTTTGTCCTCCTCTGCTGAATTCTAAATTTCTCCCAGTCCTCAGGTTTGTTGCTTTTTCTGACCAATTTATATGCCTCTTCCTTGGATTTAACACTATCCTTAATTTCCCTTGTTAGCCACGGTTGAGCCACCTTCCCCGTTTTATTTTTACTCCAGACAGGGATGTACAATTGCTGAAGTTCATCCATGTGATCTTTAAATGTTTGCCATTGTCTATCCACTGTCAACCCTTTAAGTATCATTTTCCAGTCTATTCTAGCCAATTCATGCCTCAAACCATCGAAGTTACCTTTCCTTAAGTTCAGGACCCTAGTTTCTGATTTAACTGTGTCACTCTCCATCTTAATAAAGAATTCTACCATATGGTCACTCTTCCCCAAGGGGCCTCGCACAACAAGATTGTTAATTAGTCCTTTCTCATTACACATCACCCAGTCTATGATGGCCAGCTCCCTAGTTGGTTCCTCGATATATTGGTCTAGAAAACCATCCCTAATACACTCCAGGAAATCCTCCTCCACCGCATTGCTACCAGTTTGGTAGCCCAATCAATATGTAGATTAAAGTCACCCATGATAACTGCTGTACCTTTATTGCATGCATCCCTAATTTCTTCTTTGATGCTGTCCCCAACCTTACTACTACTGTTCGATGTTCTGTACACAACTCACACTAGCGTTTTCTGCCCCTTAGCATTCCGTAGCTCCACCTATACCAATTCCACATCATCCAAGCTAATGTCCTTTCTTACTATTGCATTAATTTCCTCTTTAACCAGTAATGCCACCCCGCCTCCTTTTCCTTTCTGTCTATCCTTGCTGAATGTTGAATACCCCTGGATGTTGAGTTCCCAGCCTTGGTCACCCTGGAGCCATGTCTCCATGATGCTAATTACATCATATCCGTTAACTGCTATCTGCGCAGTTAATTTGTCCGCCTTATTCCGAATACTCCTCGCATTGAGGCACAGAGCCTTCAGGCTTGTCTTTCTAACACACTTTGCCGCTTTAGAATTTTGGTGTAATATGGCCCTTTTTGCTTTTTGCCTTAGGTTTCTCTGCCCTCCACTTTTACTTTTCTTCTTTCTATCTTTTGCTTCTGCCCCCATTCTACTTCCCTCTGTCTCCCTGCATAGGTTCCCATCCCCCTGCCATATTAGTTTGACTCCTCCCCGACAGCACTAGAAAACACTCCCCCTAGGACATTGGTTCCGGTCCTGCCCAGGTGTAGACCGTCCGATTTGTACTGGTCCCACCTCCCCCAGAGCCGGTTCCAATGTCCCAGGAATTTGAATCCTTCCCTTCTGCACCACTCCTCAAGCCACGTATTCATTTGAGCTATCCTGCGATCCCTACTCTGACTAGCACGTGGCACTGGTAACAATCCTGAGATTACTACTTTTGAGGTCCTAATTTTTAATTTAGCTCCTAGCTCCCTGAATTCATCTCGTAGGACCTCATCCCATTTTTTACCTATATTGTTGGTACCTATATGCACCACGACAACTGGTTGTTCACCCTCCCCCTTCAAAATGTCCTGCACCTGCTCCGAGACATCCTTGACCCTTGCACCAGGGAAGCAACATACCATCCTGAAGTCTCGGTTGCGGCCGCAGAAACGTTTATCTATTCCTCTTACAATTGAATCCCCTATCACTATAGCTCTCCCACTCTTTTTCCTGCCCTCCTATAGAATTGAATATAGTTGGACTGGTGTATAATACGGTATGACATAGCATTGAATGTAGTGACACTAATATATAATACAGACCCATTCAGCATTAAATATAGTGACCATTGTGTAATACAGAACCAGGTTGCACTGTAAATAGTGACACAGGAGTATAATAGAAACATTACAGCATTGAATATAGTGAAATTGATGTATAATATGGAGCAATATTGCACAGTTTATTCTGTTACTGGTATAATACATATAGAATTGAATATAGTGACAATGGTGCAAAATGCAGAAACATACAGCATTGAATATAGGAGACTGGTGTATAACACAGAACAACATTGCATTGAATATAGTGACATTGGTGAATACGACAGAACCATTCAGGTTTACATAAGTGACAATGCTGTATGATACAGAACCACTCAGTTTGGTATATAGTGGCACTGATGTATGCTACAGAACTATTCAGTATTACATAAGTAACAATGTTGTGCAATACTGAACCACTCAGTTTGGTACTGATGTATAATAAAGAACAATAAAGCATTGAATAATTGATACGGATGTACAATACAGAAGCATGCAATATTGCATATCGTGAGACTGGTGTATAATACAGAACCATATTGCACTATATATATTGTTACAGTCAGATAATAGTGAACCATCGAATATCGTGAGACTGGTGTATATCACAGTCCCACACAGCATTCAATCTCGTGAGAATGTTCTGTAATACAGAACCATTACAGCATTAAATCATTAAATATAGTGACACTTGTGTATCGTACACAACCATGCAGCATTGAATATAGTGACACTGATATATAATACAGAGACATATTGTGCTGTATATAGAGTTAATGCTGTATAATACATAACCATACAGGATTGAATATAGTGACACTGATAGATAATACAGAGACATATTGTGCTGTATATAGAGTTAGTGATGTATAATACATAACCATACAACATTGAATATAGTGACACTTATGTTTCAAAAGAACCAGTCAGTGCAACATGAGTGACAATGGTGTATGATACAGAGCCACACAGTTTTGAAGATAGTGACACTGATGTATAAAAAGAACCATAGAACATTAAATAATTGACACTGATGTACAATACAGAATCTTGCAACATTGAATATAGAGACTGGTGTATAATACAGAACCGTACCCCATTGAATGGAGTGGGATTGATATATAATACAGAACATTATTGCACTATATAAATTGTTACAGTCGGATAATAGTGAACCATATAGAATCGAATATCGTGAGAGTGGCGTATAACACAGATCCATAAAGTATTAAATATTGTGAGAATGTTGTGTAATACGGAACCACAGAACACTGTAAATAGTGACACAAGTGTATAATACAGAAACATATTGCATTATATATAGTGACACTTGTGTATCGTACACAACCATATAGAATTGAATATAGTGAGACTGGTATAGAATAAAGAACCAAACAGCATTGTATATAATGATACCGATGTATAATACGGAACCATGCAGCATTGAATAGAGTGACAATGATATATAATAAAGAAGAATATAGCATTGTATATAATGACACTGATGTATACTATGGAACCATACACCATTAAATATTATGACACCGATGAATTATACAGAACCACACAGCATTGTCTGGTAGTGAAACTGGTGTCTAATATAGAACCATACAGCACTGAATATAGTCAGACTGATATATAATGCAGATACATATTGCATTGAATATAGTGACGTCAATGTAGTATACAGAGCAATATTGCAGTTTATTGTGTTACTGGTGCATAATACTGAACCATATAGATATAAATATAGTGACAATGGTACACAATACAGCACCTTACAGCATTGAATATCGTGAAAAACTGTAAAATACAGAGCCATGTTGCACTGTATATAATTTACTGCTGTATAATGTGGAGCCATACAGCATTGAATATAGTTCGACTGGTATATAATATAGAACTATTATAATATTGAATATTGTGAGACTGGTGTATAATACAGAAAGATAGAACATTCAAAAGAGAGACACTGATGTATAATACATAAACAGACAGCACTGAATATAGTGACACAAGTGTATAGTGCAGAACCATACAGCATTGAATATAGTGACTCTGATCTATTATACAGAAGCATCGTCCATTCAGTATAGTGACACTGATATAATATAGAACCATACAGCATTGTATATAGTGACACAGGTGTATAATATAGCACCACTCAGTGTTGAATAAGTGATAATTGTATATAATACAGAACCACTCTGTTTTTACTACAGTAACGTATCATACAGATTCATACAGCATTGAATGGAGTGGGATTGATGTATAATACAGTACCATATTGCACTATATATATTGTTACAGGCGTATAATACAGAACCGTACAACATTGAATATAGTGACACTTTGTATAATACACAACTTTACAACATTGCATATACTGCCACTGGTGTATACTGCAGAACCAGTGTTGCATAAGTGATAATCGTTTATAATACAGAACCACTCAGCTTTGAATATTATGACATGAACATATAATACAGATCCACATATCATTGAATTTAGTGACACTGCTGTATAATTAAGAACCATACAGCATTAAATTAAAGACACTGTTGTGTAATACAGAAGCATACAGCATCGAATATAGTGGGATTGATGTATAATACAGAACCATACTGCACTATATACATTGTTACAGGTGTATAATACTAAACCATATAGAATTGAATTTAGTTAGACTGGTATATAATACGGTATGATATAGCATTGAATATAGTGACACTAATATATAATACAGACCCATTCAGCATTAAATTTTGTGACCGTTGTGTAATACAGAATCATGTTGCACTGTAAATAGTGACACAGGAGTATAATAGAAACATTACAGCATTGAATATAGTGACATTGATGTATAATACGGAGCAATATTGCACAGTTTATTGTTTAATGGTGTATAATACATATAGAATTGAATATAGTGACAATGGTGCAAAATGCAGAAACATACAGCATTGAATATAGGAGACTGGTGTATAATGAATGCATCATTGTATATAATGACACAGGTGTATAACACAGAACAACACAGCATTGAATCTAGTAATTTTGGTGAATACGACAGAACCATTCAGTTTTACATAAGTGACAATGCTGTATGATACAGAACCACTCAGTCTGGTATATTGTGGCACTGATGTATGCTACAGAACTATTCAGTATTACATAAGTAACAATGTTGTGCGATACTGAACCACTCAGTTTGGTACTGATGTATAATAAAGAACAATAAAGCATTGAATAATTGACATTGATGTATAATACAGAAGCATGCAACATTGCATTTCGTGAGACTGGTGTATAATACAGAACCAGATTGCACGATATATATTGTTACCGTCGGATAATAGTGAACCATCGAATATCGTGAGACTGGTGTATATCACAGGCCCACACAGCATTAAATCTGTGTAATACAGAACCATTGCAGCATTAAATATAGTGACACTGGTGTATCGTACACAACCATACAGCATCGAATATAGTGACACTGATGTATAATATAGAACCCAGAGCATTGTATATAGTGTTTCTGGTGTATGATACGCAACCATACAGCATTGACTATAGTCACAGTGTGTATAACATAGAGCCATATTTCACTCTATATATTGTTACTGGTGTATAACGCAGAACCAAATATTATTTTAGTATAGTAACACTTGTATATAATTAAAAAGCTTTACTCCACTGGATATCGTGTGACTGATGGTTAATATAGAACCGCACAGTCTTGTATATTGTGAAACTGGTGTAAAATACAGAACCATAATTGCACTGTATATAGTGTTACTGGTGTATAATACAGATCCATGCAACATTGAATATAGTGACAATGGTTTATAATACAGAACCGTTCAGCATTGAATATAGTGGGATTAATATCTAATAGAGAATCATGTTGCACTATATATCATTTTACTGATGTATAATACTGAACCACATAGACTTGAATATAGTGAGACTGAGTTAAAATATAGAATCATACAGCATGGAATATAGTGAGACAGATATATAATGCAGGAAAATATTGCACTGCATAAAGTGACACTGGTGAATAACCGAGAATCATACAGCATTGTCTATAGTTAGAGATTTCCTGCATTTTCTGTGCTTATTCCAGATTCCATCATCCACAGTATTTTGCGTTTGCATTGTATATAGTTACACCTCTGTATAATACTGAACGATATATTATTGAAAATAGTGAGGCTATTTCATTCAATATAGTGATACTGATACACAATACAGATCATACAGCATTAAATATAATGATACTGATACATAATAAAGAACCATACAGCATTGAGTAAAGTATTACTAATCTACAATAAAGAACTCTCCTGTTTTTTCAGAATAGTACTGGACGATTTATTACGTCCACATGAGAGAGTAAACGGGATCTCCATTCAAAATACGTCTAATCCCTCAGTGCTACCCTGTGACAGTGCAGCAATGTCTCAGTACTGCCTCTCCGACAGTGCAGCACTCCCTCAGTGCTGTCACACAGACAGTGCAGCGCCCCGTCAGTACTGCCGATACATCACTGCCTCACTCGCTCAATATAGCTCTTCCAACAGTGCAGTGCCCTCTCAGTATAGCCAATCCGACAGTGCAGCAATCCTTAAATACTGCCTCTCCGACAGTGCAGCACGCCCTTGGTACTGTTGCATCGACAGTGCAGCACTCCCTCAATACTATCCCTCCGATAATGCAGCTCTTCCTGAGTACTGCCCCTATGATGGTGCAGCATTCCCTCAGTACATCCCCGACAGTACAGCGCTCCTTCAGTACCGCACCTCCGACAGTGCAGCGCTCATCAATACTACCCCTCCGACAGTGCAGCGCTCCCTTCATACTGCCCTCCAATAGTGCAGTGCTCCCCCCGGTACTGCCCCTCCGACAGTGCAACAATCACTCAGTGCTGCCCCTCCGACAGTGCGGTGTTCCCTCAGTCCTGCCCCTCCGACAGTGCGGCACTCCCTCAGTACTGCCCCTCCGACAGTGCAGCGTTCCCTCAGTTCTGCTCCTTAGACAGTGCGGCACTCCCTCAGTACTGCCCCTCCGACAGTGCAGCGTTCCCTCAGTACTGTCCCTCCAACAGTGTGGCACTCCCTCAGTACTGCCCCTCCGACAGTGCAGCGCTCCCTCAGTACCGCCCCTCCGACAGTGCGGTGCTCCCTCAGTACTGCCCCTCCAACAGTGCGGCACTCCCTCAGTAGTGCCCCTCCGACAGTGCGGCATTCCCTCAGTACTGCTCCTCCCACAGTGCGGCGCTCCCTCAGTACTGCCCCTCCGACAGTGCGGCGCTCCCTCAGTACCGCCCCTCGGACAGTGTAGCGCTCCCTCAGTACTGCACCTCCGACAGTGCGGCGCTCCCTCAGTACTGTCCCTCCGACAGGGCACCGCTCCCTCAGTACTGCCCCAAGAATAGTGTACCACTCCCTCAATACTGCCCCATCGATAGTGCAATGCACCCTCGGGACTGCACCTCTGCTCTGAGCTCCCTCAGTGCAGCACACCCTTAACACAGCTCCTCCGACAGTGCAGTGCTCTCTCAATACAACTGCTCCGATTGTGCACCAGTCCCTCGGTACTGCCTGTCCGACAGTGCAGCACTCCCTCAGTACTGCACCACGAAAAGTGCAGTAATCCCTTTGCACTGCCCCATCGACAGTGCAGCGCACCTTTAGTACGGCAATTCCGACAGTGCAGCGCTCCCTGAATACTGACCCTCCATCAATGCTGCACTCGCTCCATAAAGCCCATACAACAGTGCAGTGCTGCCTCAATACATTCCCTCCGGGAGTGTAACATTCCCTCACTGCTGCTCCTCCGACAGTACAGGTCTCCCTCAGCACTGGCCTTCCAGCACTGCAGCCTACGCTCAATACAGCCCCTCCGACAGTGCAGCACTCCGAGTACTGTACCTTCGATAGTGCAGTACTGCTCGACTGTGCAGCACTCCTTCAGTACTGCCCCTCTGATAGTCCAGCACACTGTCAGTACTGCACCTCCAAAAGTGCGGTGCTGACTCAATACAGCCATTCTGAAAGTGCAGCTCCCTCAGTACTGACCCAAGAAACGTGCAGCACTCCCTCAGCCCCTCACACCCTCGGTACCGACATTGCAGCGCTCCCTCAGTACTGACCCTCCGACATTGCAGTGCTCCCTCAGGACTGCCCCTCCGACAGTTCACCGCTCCCTCAGTCATCATTATCATAGACAGTGTCTCGGAATCGAGGAACACTTTAATCCACTCTAAAAATGAGTCCTTAGGGGGCTGAACAGTCCAATACGAGAACCACAGTCTCTGTCACAGGTGGGACTGAGATACCCTCAGTACCGCCCCACCAACAGTGCGGCACTCCCTCAGTACTGCCCCTCCGACAGTGCGGCGCTCCCTCAGTACTGCCCCTCCGACAGTGCGGCGCTCCCTCAGTACTGCCCCTCCGACAGTGCGGCGCTCCCTCAGTACTGCCCCTCCGACAGTGCGGCGCTCCCTCAGTACTGCCCCTCCGACAGTGCGGCACTCCCTCAGTACTGCCCCTCCGACAGTGCGGCGCTCCCTCAGTACCGCCCCTCCGACAGTGCGGCGCTCCCTCAGTACTGCCCCTCCAACAGTGCGGCGCTCCTTCAGTATTGCCCCTCCGACAATGCGGCGCTCCCTCAATACTGCCCCTCCAACAGTGCAGCGCTCCCTCAGTACTGCCCCTCCAACAGTGTGGTGCTCCCTCAGTACTGCCCCTCCGACATTGCGGCCGCTCCCTCAGTACTGCCCCTCCAACAGAGCGGCGATACCTCAGTACTGACTATCGAGAGGGCAGCACTCGATCTCTATTGGCCTAAGAGAGAGTTATATCCATGAGAGGGTTCTATATCTCCGAGAGAGTGAGTTATATCCCTGAGAGATAGTTACATCCCGGATAGAGAGTTAGTTCCCTGAGTGAGAGAGTTATACCCATGCGGGAGGGTCATATCCCTCAGAGAGATAGAGTTATATTCCACAGTTAGAGTTGTTGCTCTGAGAGAGAGTTTTTTTTCCCTGCGAGAGTTATATAAGAACATAAGAACATCAGATATAGGAGCAGGAGTAGGCCAAACGGCCCCTCGAGCCTGTTCCGCCATTTAATACGATCATGGCTGATCCGATCAAGGACTCAGCTCCACTTCCCTGCCCGCTCCCCTTATCGGTTCAGAAACTGTCTATCTCTGTCTTAAATATATTCAATGTCCCGGCTTCCACAGCTCTCTGAGGCAGCGAATTCCACAGATTTACAACCCTCAGAGAGAAGAAATTCCTCCCCATCTCAGTTTTAAATGGGCGGCCCCTTATTCTAAGACCATGCCCCCTAGTTCTAGTCTCCCCCATCAGTGGAAACATCCTCTCTGCATCCACCTTGTCAAGCCCCCTCATAATCTTATACCTTTCGATAAGATCACCTCTCATTCTTCTGAATTCCAATGAGTAGAGGCCCAACCTGCTCAACCTTTCCTCATAAGTCAACCCCCTCATCCCCGGAATCAACCGAGTGAACCTTCACTGAACTGCCTCCAAAGCACGTATGTCCTTTTGCAAATATGGAAAGCAAAACTGCACGCAGTACTCTAGGTGTGGCCTCACCAATACCTTACATAGCTGCAGTAAGACTTCCCTGTTTTATGCTCCATCCCCTTTGCAAGAAAGGCCGAAATATCATTGGCCTTCCTGAGAGAGAGTTATAACCCAGAGTGGGTGTTATCCCTGAGAGAGATTTATATCACTGAGAGACAATTATATCCCCGAGAGAGAGTGAGTTATATCCCCGAGAGAGAGTGAGTTATAGCCCTGAGAGAGAGAATGATATTCCTGAGAGAGAGAGAGTTATCCCTGAGAGTTGGTTTTAACCCAAATAGAGATTTATATCCCTGAGAGAGCGTTATAACCATTAAGTGAGATATCCCCGGGAGCAGGAGAGAGAGAAAAAGTTAGTTATACCCCTGAGAGAGAGTTTTCTCCCTGTTATGTATTTAACCCCTTGTAACCTGCATGACACCTGTCCACTAGAGTTCCTACCTGTTGGACTCCCAAGGGATCCCAGCATCCCTTGCGAGCACAGTATATAAGCAGGCCACTCACGAGATACCTACACTCTGGAACTACAGTACTTGGTCTGATCATTTATTATGAGCATAACAATCCCTGTGTGAGAGAGAGAATTATACTGCTGAGAGAGAGAGATATACCCCTGAGAGAGAGATTTTCCCCTGAGTGCGAGATATAGCCCTGAGAGAGAGATGTACCCCTGAGAGAGAAAGAGTTATATCTCTGAGTGAGCGAGTTATACCCCTGAGAGAGAGATTTTCCCCTGAGTGCGTGATATACGCCTGAGAGAGAGAGAGAGATATATCTGTGAGAGAGAGATATACCCCTGAATGAGAGATATACCCCTGAGAGAGAGATAGAGAGAGAGAGTTATACCCCTGAGAGAGAGTTATACCCATGAGAGAGAGAGAGTTATACCCCTGAGAGATTGCAACATCAGAGAGAGTTAAACCTTGAGGAAGAGTTATATACCTCAGAGAGAGAAAGTTTAGCCCCTGTGATAAATAGTTAATCCCCCGAGATTCCAAAACCTGTGTCGATTTCATTACAGTTGGCATCGTAAAATTGAATGGGAAACAGGGATCGGTGCTGGGACCACAACTGTTTACAATATACATAGATGACCTGGAAGAGGGGACAGAGTGTAGTGTAACAAAATTTGCAGATGACACAAAGATTAGTGGGAAAGCGGGTTGTGTAGAGGACACAGAGAGGCTACAAAGAGATTTAGATAGGTTAAGTGAATGGGCTAAGGTTTGGCAGATGGAATACAATGTCGGAAAATGTGAGGTCATCCACCTTGGGAAAAAAAAACAGTTAAAGGGAATATTATTTGAATGGGGAGAAATTACAACATGCTGCGGTGTAGAGGGACCTGGGGGTCCTTGTGCACGAATCCCAAAAAGTTAGTTTGCAGGTGCAGCAGGTAATCAGGAAGACGAATGGAATCTTGGCCTTCTTTGCGAGAGGGATGGAGTACAAAAGCAGGGAGGTCCTGCTGCAACTGTACAGGGTATTGGTGAGGCCGCACCTGGAGTACTGCGTGCAGTTTGGGTCACCTTACTTAAGGAGGATATACTGGCTTTGGAGAGGGTACAGAAACGATTCATGAGGCTGATTCTGGAGATGAGGGGGTTACCTTATGATGATAGATTGAGTAGACTGGGTCTTTACTCGTTGGAGTTCAGAAGGATGAGGGGTGATCTTATAGAAACATTTAAAATAATGAAAGGGATAGACAAGATAGAGGTAGAGAGGTTGTTTTCACTGGTCGGGGAGACTAGAACTAGGGGGCACAGCCTCAAAATACCGGGGAGCCAATTTAAAACCGAGTTGAGAAGGAATTTCTTCTCCCAGAGGGTTGTGAATCTGTGGAATTCTCTGCCCAAGGAAGCAGTTGAGGCTAGCTCATTGAACGTATTCAAATCACAGATAGATAGATTTTGAACCAATAAGGGAATTAAGGGTTACGGGGAGCGGGCGGGTAAGTGGAGCTGAGTCCACGGCCAGATCAGCCATGATCTTGTTGAATGGCGGAGCAGGCTCGATGGGCTAGATGGCTTACTCCTGTTCCTAATTCTTATGTTCTTATGTTCTTATAAACAATAGGTCAACCGGAAATTGGTTTTGTGAACAGAATGTGCCTGCCGTAAGCAAAATGTTTAATACTGTGTAGATAGCTGGTGGATTAATGTTAATACTACATCCGCGAGTTGCTTGGGCAGTCTGGCTGATAATCATGTACTTTGTCTATCGGGAGGCGATGAATGAATCATCTTTTTTCAGAAAGAGTCTGCACTTCAAACATACAATATGTAACATGTCCATAAAATTGGCATTTGTTCCAGTTTAGATCTTGACAATACTGGAAACCTAATTTATTTAGCAAATATGGATTCATAAATGTATCATATACCTCTTTCTTTTATTACTTTGCTATGTATATGAGAGACAGAGTGAGAGCGAGTAACAGAGTAACAGAATGATTCACATCCATACTAATATGTGCAGTTTAAAGCATTTCCTTTTGGAATTACTCAAATGCAATTGCATTTTTGCAGTGAATCTGTGTTCGGGATCTGGTAATGTTCGCCAACTTCAGTCGACAGTTGAACTGCCGCATTCTTGGAACTGAAGGTGTATGTAACCTACGTTTTATTTCTATTTGTTTTAAATTGTAATTTGTGTTGACTTTATATGCTGAGAGTGGTGGATGCAGAAACCCTCACCACTTTTAAGAGATGGTTGGATGGGCACTTAAAGAGCCATAACCTGCAGGGTTACGGACCTAGAGCTGGTAATTGGGATTAGACTGGATGACCTCTTGTTGGTTGGTGCAGATATAATGGTAAGTACTGCAGGGAATAGAATACGACCAGGGTGATCTCCTGGACTAGTTTCGATCCCTGGATGGGTCGGAGAGGAATTACATAGGTGAATTACATAGCAACATAGAAAGTATGTGCAGGAACAGGCCATTTGGCCCTTCGAGCCTGCACCACCATTCAATATGATCATGGCTGATCATGCAACTTCAGTACCCCATTCCTGCTTTCTCTCCATATCCCTTGATCCCTTTAGCCATAAGGGCCACATCTAACTCCCTTTTGAATATATCTAACGAACTGGCCTCAACAACTTTCTGTGGTAGAAAATTCCACAGGTTCACAATTCTCTGAGTGAAGAAGTTTCTCCTCATCTCAGTCCTAAATGGCTTACCCCTTTATCCTTAGACTGTGACCCCTGGTTCTGGACTTCCCCAACGTCGGGAACATTCTTCCTGCATCTAACCTGCCCAATTACGTCCGAATTTTATATGTTTCTATGAGATCCCCTCTCATTCTTCTAAATTTCAGTGAATCCACTCTTTCTTCATATGCCAGTCTTGCCAACCCGGGAATCAGTCTGGTGAACCTTCGCTGCACTCCCTCAATAGCAATAATGTCTATCCTCAGATTAGGAGACCAAAACTGTACACAATACTCCAGGTGTGGCCTCACCAAAGCCCTGTACAACTGCAGTAAGACCTCCCCGCTCCTATACACAAATACCCTCGCTATGAAGGCCAACATGCCATTTGCTTTCTTTACTGCCTGCTGTACCTGCATGCCAACCTTCAATGACTGTTGAACCATGACACCCAGGTCTCGTTGCACCTCCCCTTTTACTAATCTGTCACCATTCACATAATAATCTGCCTTCCTGTTTTTGCAATCAAAGTGGATAACCTCATATTTATCCACATTATACTGCATCTGCCATGCATTTTCCCACTCACCTAACCTGTCCAAGTCACCCTGCAGCCTCCTAGCATCATCCTCGCAGCTCACACTGCCACCCAGCTTAGTGTCATCTGCAAATTTGGAGATATTACATTCAATTCCTTCGTCTAAATCATTAATGTATATTGTAAATAGCATGGTGTCCCATCACTGAACCCCGCGGCACCCCACTAGTCACTGCCTGCCCTTCTGAAAAGGACCCGTTTATTCCCACTCTTTGCTTCCTGTCTGCCAACCAGTTATCTATCCACATCAATACATTACCGCCAATACCATGTGCCTTAATTTAGCACACTAATCTCTTGTGTGGGACCTTGTCAAAAGCCTTTTGAAAGTCCAAATACACCACATCCACTAGTTCTCCCTTAATCACTCTAATAGTTACATCTTCAAAAATTTCTAGAAGATTTGTTAAGCATGATTTCCCTTTCATGAATCCATGCTGACTTGGATCGATCCTGTCACTGCTTTCCAAATGCGCTGCTATTACATTTTTAATAATTGATTCCAACATTTTCCCCACTACTGATGTCAGGCTAAGTGGTCAATAATTCCCTGTTTTCTCTCTCCTTCCTTTTTTAAAAAGTGGGGTTACATTAGCTACACTCCAATCCATAGGAACTGAACCAGAGTCTATAGAATGTTGGAAAATGACTACCAATGCATCCACTATTTCTCGGACCACTTCCTTAAGTACTCTGGGATGCAGACTATCAGGCCATGGGGATTTATCGGCCTTCAGTCCCTTCAATTTCCCTAACACCGTTTCCTGACTAATAAGGATTTCCCTCAGTTCCCCCTTCTCACTGGACCCTCGGTCCCCTAGTATTTTCGGGAGGTTATTCGTGTCTTCCTTAGTGAAAGCAGAACCAAAGCATTTGTCCAATTGGTCTGCCATATTCTTGTTCCCCATTATGTATTCCCCTGATTCTGACTGCAAGGAACCTACATTAGTCTTCTCTAATCTTTTTCTCTTCACATATCTATAGAAGCTTTTGCAGTCAGTTTTTATGTTCCCTGCAAGCTTACTCTCATACTCCATTTCCCCCTCCTAATTAAACCCTTAGTTCTCCTCTGCTGAATTCTAAATTTCTCCCAGTCCTCAGGTTTGCTGCTTTTTCTGGCCAATTTATATGCTTCTTCCTTGGATTGAACACTATCCCTAATTTTCCTTGTTAGCCACGGTTGAGCCACCTTTCCTGTTTTATTTTTACTCCAGACAGGGATGTACAATTGTTGTAGTTCATCCATGTGATATTTAAATGTCTGCCATTGTCCATCCACCATCAACCCTTTCAGTATCATTCGCCAGTCTATCCTAGCCAATTCACATCTCATACCATCGAAGTTTCCTTTCTTTAAGTTCAGGACACTAGTCTCTGAATTAACTATGTCACTCTCCATCTTAATGAAGAATTCTACCATATTATGGTCACTCTTCCCCAAGGGGCCCCACACGACAGATTGCTAATTAATCCTCTCTCGTTACACAAGACCCAGTCTAGGATGGCCTGTTCTCTAGTTGGTTCCTCGACATATTGGTCTAGAAAATCATCCCTTATACACTCCAGGAAATCCTTCTCCACCATATTGCTACCAGTTTGGTTAGCCCAATCAATATGCAGAATAAAGTCACCCATGATAACTGCTGTACCCTTATTGCACGTGTCCCGAATTTCTTGTTTGATGCCATCCCCAACCTCACTACTACTGTTTTGTGGTCTGTACACAACTCCCACTAATGTTTTCTGCCATTTGGTGTTTCGCAGCTCTCCCCATACCGATTCCACATCATCCACGCTAATGTCCTTCCTTACTATTGCGTTAATCCTCCTCGTTAACCAGCAACGCAACCCCACCTCCTTTTCCTTCTGTCTGTCCTTCCTGAATATTGAATACCCCTGGATGTTGCCTTGGTTACCTTGGAGCCGTATCTCCGTAATCCCAATTATATGATATCCGTTAACAGATATCTGCGCAGTCAATTCATCCACCTTATTACGAATACTCCTCGCATTGAGGCACAGAGCCTTCAGGCTTGTTTTTTTAACACCCTTTGTCCTTTTAGAAGGACCTCGCATGACATTTGGTCTTGCGTTACGGCTGCACCTATATTCGGCTGGACATTGCGGTCGCAGGCTTCTGCATACGCTTCCAATCCGCAAAATATAACAACTGACTTACCTGGTGTGTGCAGAGCTTCGGAGTTTTGTTGTCCTGGGCTCACGTGGGCCAGCCCAACCAATGACAATAAATTCCCATTCTGTCTGGACTCCCATAAGAATAGTACAAACAGTGTGACTGCTGCCAACGACAGAAAGCCGCGCAGAGGCGTACTGCGCATTCATCTGGAACCGGAAGCACGTTGTTGCTGGGTTTGTTCTCCTCAGAGCCGTTTGCCGGCTTCTTCCCCCGCCATTTTCCCACTTCCTCCCTGGACTTTTCTCGCTAACTCCTCCCTCGCAATTGCCCTCAATCCCTGGCAATTGGCCGCTATCCTCCGACCGTTGTCCAGTCCCTCCCCAACATGTCCTCATTTCTAATCTGGCATTTGCCCACTCGCCCGCGGCCATTTTCATGCTCCCTCTACGTCATTTGCCCGCGTGGCAAGAAATTCCTCCTCATCTCAGTCCAAAGTGGCCGACCCCTTATCCTGAGACCGTGACCCCCTGGTTCTAGACTCTCCAGCCAGGGGGAAATATACTCCCTGCATCTACCTTGTCAAGCCCTGTAAGAATGTCATATGCTTCAATGAGATCGCCTCTCATTCCTCTAACCGCGAGAGAATAAAAGCCCAATCGACTCACTCCCTCCTCGCGGGGCAATCCCCGCATCCCAGGAATCAGTCTGGTGAACCTTGGTTGCTCTCATATCGCCCTCACTCTTCGCCTTTCCAATCTAATCCACTGCCTCGACCAGTGGTGCTCACCACACTGGACTTTGAGGCAAACTCCGCAGACAATGGAGTGAGACCTGGGACAAAATCAACCACTCGGGGAGTCCGAGGCTCCACAGCGTGTCTGCTCGGAGGGAGAGAGGTAACTCCCGAGTGGAGCTGGAGAATAAAATAGGATGGTGCTATCAGAGTGTTTTTTTACTTAAAGGCTAATTAATCGAAGGGCGCGGGTTCAATCAATTGACGTTCTTGCAAAATTCCAGCTCCTGTTTTTCTTTGATGTCTATTTCTACCGTTGTCTCCCTCTGTTACCTCCACTAATTTAGATTCTTCTCTCTCTCTCAGCCTCAATCAATACTGATTCATTTCCCAGCTCTGCTGGAGAGTGAAATCCAAAACGCACTGACGGAGATTTCTGCTTGCCAGCCCGCCAGTTATTTCCCAATTACGATGCCTGCGTCTGTGCACAAACAGAGGCTGAACTCCAGGACGTAGTGGACGCATTTACCGAGGCGTACGAAAGCACGGGCCTTACGCTAAACATCCGTAAGACAAAGGTCCTCCACTGGCCTGCCCTCACCGCACAGCACTGCCCCCCAGTCATCAAGATCCACGGCGCGGCCCTGGACAACGTGGACCATTTCCCATACCTCGGCAGCCTCTTATCAACAAGAGCAGGCATCGACAACGAGATCCAACACCGCCTCCAGTGCGCCAGTGCAGCCTGCGGCCGCCTGAGGAAAAGAGTGTTTGAAGACCAGGCCCTCAAAACTGCCACCAAGCTCATGGTCTACAGGGCTGTAGTCATACCCGCCCTCCTGTATGGCTCAGAGACATGGACCATGTACAGTAGACACCTCAAGTTGCTGGAGAAATATCACCAGCGATGTCTCCGCAAGATCCTGCAAATCCCCTGGGAGGACAGACGCACCAACTTCAGGCTAACATCCCCAGCATTGAAGCACTGACCACACTCGATCAGCTCGGCTGGGCGGGTCACATAGTCCCCATGCCAGACACGAGACTCCCAAAGCAAATGCTCGATTCGGAGCAAATGAGCCAAAGGTGGGCAGAGGAAACAGTACAAGGGACACCCTCAAAGCCTCCCTGATAAAGTGCAACATCCCCACCGACACCTGGGAGTCCCCGGCCAAAGACCGCTCTAAGTGGAGGAAGTGCATCCGGGAGGGCGCTGAGCACCTCGAGTCTCGTCGCCGAGAGCGTGCAGAAACCAAGCGCAGGCAGCGGGAGGAGCGTGCGGCAAACCTGTCCCTCCCACCCCTTCCCTCAACCACTGTCTGTCCCACCTGTGACAGAGTCTGTGGCTCTCGTATTGGACTGTTGAGCCACCAAAGAACTCACATCAGGAGTGGAAGCAAGTCTTCCTCGATTCCGAGGAACTGCCTATGATGATGATGACCAGGGAAATCTGGGATTGGCGAGTGTTGAACCCATATTCCTCAACATGTACACATTGAGACAATGTCCAACGTTTCCCACTTAAATTGCAATGCTGATACGGACTATTTATATTTCACACAAATCTAATTGTTTCGGTTGGACTAAATAGTCATGCTATTGAATTTCTCCTCTATTCAACAATCACTAGAGATGTCATGTGTTTTCTGTCCAATCTCCTTTTTAAAGCCAATTACTTATTGTAGATTAATCTCCCATTGCTTGGCAATCCCATCAAGTTTAAACAGCCAATTTTCTGGTTGCAAGACTGAAACTCGCTGGTCACAGAGCATGACATAACATCCAATATAATTCCAAGATAGTTAATCTCCAGTCACCGTCCTCACCAGCAGAGAGCCTATGAGCCAATCACTGGACGTGTCCACTTCTCTCAGGTCTCAGAGAGCGCGGTAACATAGAAACATAGAAAGTAGGTGCAGGAGTAGGCCTTTCGGCCCTTCGAGCCTGCACCACCATTCAATATGATCATGGCTGATCATGCAACTTCAGTACCCCATTCCTGCTTTCTCTCCATACCCCTTGATCCCCTTTAGCCGTAAGGGCCACATCTAACTCCCTTTTGAATATATCTAACGAACTGGCCTCAACAACTTTCTGTGGTAGAGAATTCCACAGGTTCACAATTCTCTGAGTGAAGAAGTTTCTCCACATCTCGATCCTAAATGGCTTACCCCTTAGACTGTGACCCCTGGTTCTGGACTTCCCCAGCATTGGGAACATTCTTCCTGCATCTAACCTGTCTAAACCCGTCAGAATTTTAAACGTTTCTATGAGGTCCCCTCTCATTCTTCTGAATTCCAGTGAATATAAGCCTAGTCGATCCAATCTTTCTTCATATGTCAGCCCTGCCATCCCGGGAATCAGTCTGGTGAACCTTCGCTGCACTCCCTCAATAGCAAGAATGTCCTTCCTCAGATTGGGAGACCAAAACTGTACACAATATTCAAGGTGAGGTCTCACCAAGGCCCTGTACAACTGCAGTAAGAGCTCCCTGCTCCTATACACAAATACCCTCGCTATGAAGGCCAACAGGCCATTTGCTTTCTTCACCACCTGCTGTACTTGCATGCCAACCTTCAATGACTGATGTACCATGACACCCAAGTATCGTTGCACCGCCCCTTTTGCTAATCTGTCACCATTCAGATAATAATCTGCCTTCCTGTTTTTGCCACCAAAGTGGACAACCTCACACTTATCCACATTATACTGCATCTGCCATGCATTTGCCGACTCACCTAACCTGTCCAAGTTCCCCTGTCGCCTCCTAGCATCCTCCTCACAGCTCACACTGCCACCCAGCTTCGTGTCATCTGCAAACTTGGAGATATTACATTCAATTAGAGAAGATAGTCAATGATTAACAATGGCAAAGATTATTTTCAATCAATGTCCTTTCAGTACCCTTTCAATAACTACCATTATTTGGAGCCCTCGTTGACAATTGTAGCTCCAACAACACTCAACAAGCTTGACACCATCCAAGACAAAGCAGCTTGCTTCATTAGCTCCCCATCCACCACCTTCAACATTCACTCTCTCCACCACCAGCATACTGTGGCCACAGTGTGTAATATCTACATGATACACTGCAGCAATTTTCCAAGGCTTCTTCGTCCTAACTTCGTAAAACCTGTGACCTCGACCACAGTGGATGAACTGGTAATGCGTAGTGTGATTGTTAAACCAACTAGTGTTGCTATGAATGCTTAAGCAAGGGATCCATGAAGCAACTACATTACAACCACCTAGAAGCACAAGGGCAGCAGGCCATAGGGAACACTACCACCTCCAAGTTCCCCTCCAAGTCACACACCATCCCGACTTGGAAATATATCGGCCGTTCCTTCATCGTCGCTGGGTCACAATCCTGGAACTCCCTCCCTAACAGCACTGTGGGAGCACCTTCACCACACGGACTGCCATTAGGGATGGGCAATAAATGCTGGCCTTGCCAGCGACGCCCACATCCCAGGAATGAATGAAATAATTGACTAAATTGCTTACTTTTCGGTTGAAAAATGCTTTGTCTTTGGGTGATAACAGGATATTTCTGACAATACAAAAGATAAGTTGAAACCTCAACACAGGCAAAGATTGCACTTTCTCACAGGCTGACTAAGGTCTGTATTCCGACTGGTGCCAGCGTCCATTGGAGATAAAGAATTCTCCAGCGCACCGTACTGGGGAATAACACATCATTACTACTTGTGTTCAAAATTCGAAAAAGTTCAACATTTCAATCAGGAAATCCTATTAGCAAAAGACCTGTGCAATGAACTGATACAATGGAATTGGCGATTAGATCACAAATGTATCGAAACATATCACAAAGGATTACATCGTATAGACGACACAGAAACAGGCCATTTCGCCCAACCAGTCCATGCCGGCATTTATGCTCCACTCGAGCCTCCTCCCGTCTTTCCTCATCTAACTCTATCAGCATAACCCTCTATCCCCTTCTCCCTCATATGCTTGTATAGCCTCCCCTTAAATTCATTGATACTATTTGCTTCAACCACTCCCTGTGGTAGAAAGTTCCACATTCTCACCACTCTCTGGGTACCTACGTTTGTCCTGAATTCTTATATTGATGGCCTCTAGTTATGCTCTTCATCACAACTGTAAATATTCTCTCTGTAGCCACCCTATCAACAGCTTCCTTGATTTTCAAGGCGGCTATTAACTCACCCCTTCGCCTTCTTTTTTCAAGAGAAAAGAGACCCAGCCTGTTCATCCTTTCCCGATATGTACACCCTCGTATTTTTGTTATCATCCTTGTAAATCTTCTCTGCACCCTCTCCAGTGCCTCTCTATCCTTTTTATAACATGGCGACCAGAACTGTGCACAGTACAGGAGGAAACATCTCTGTCTTATATCAACACATGTCAAAACCAACATGTTACAGTGCAAGACAAGCAACAAGTGCAGCAATAGTTACACTGGTTTACACTGTCAGTATCTCCAATTCCTTACCCGTAATACTAATGACTGCAAGAACGGGGTAGTAGATGCGTTCAAACTCAAAGATGAATGGATAGGCCATGTTCTGTATCATGGAGCAATGTCTCCGCTGCTCTGACTGAGAAGTGCCAATTCACTCAAAGGAGACCTAACTTATACCGGGGAGGGGGGCTGGAGGGGGCGGGGAGTGTCTGTTGGGACAATTAGCTGGAGTGCCTCATCAGAGATATTAGTTACATTCAGTTAAACAAATCAACAATTCTCCCCAAAGTTTCATTATGTAACAGATTCTATTTTTAAGGGCTGTTGCAAAACACTTTAAAGTTGCTTTGGAATTTATTCTCAAAACAACAGTGCTCCTGTAGCCCTGGGCCAAGGACAGCCTCGAGGTATTTGTGGCTTCTCAATGGGTTTTACAATTGAAAATCACACTCGCAGGTCGATGGGTGAAACGGGTTGAGGAGGAAGCAAACCTTTTCAGTTGTTACAGCAATATTAACGATTTGACAAGCGCTCAGAATATCATGACCGGGTATTGACGATCGCAAGAGTCAGTTTCAGGACTGTGGACCAATGCGGTCGAGGATATCACAGGAGCTCCACATATCATCATGAGATCATTGACAGCGTTCCGGCCTAAACATTGAATTCAGCAACGTTAGATCATAACCAGTGCTCCGATTATCTCAGGCACAGCCGCTGGTAATAATTCGACTAAAGTTTGAGTAGGTTGGGCCTCTACACATTTGACTTCAGAAGAATAAGAGGTGATCTGATCGAAACGTATAAGATTATGAGTGGGCTTGACAAGGATGTTTCCACTGATGGGGGAGACTAGAACTAGGGGGCATGGTCTTAGAATAAGGGGCCACCCATTTAAAACTGAGATGAGGAGGAATTTCTTCTAATCTGGCATGTTGGCCTTCATAGCGAGGGGATTTGAGTACAGGGGCAGGGAGGTGTTATTACTGTTGTACAGGTACAGGAGGCCACACCTGGAGTATTGTGTACAGTTTTGATCTCCTAACTTGAGGAAGGACATTCTTGCTACTGAGGGAGTGCAGCGAAGGTTCACCAGACTGATTCCCGGGATGGCGGGACTGACATATCAAGAAAGACTGGATCAACTGGGCTTGTATTCACTGGAGTTCAGAAGAATGAGAGGGGATCTCATAGAAACATTTAAAATTCTGACGGGCTTAGACAGGTTAGATGCAGGAAGAATGTTTCCAATGTTGGGGAAGTCCAGAACCAGGGGTCACAGTCTAAGGATAAGGGGTAAGCCATTTAGGACCGAGATGAGGAGAAACTTCTTCACCCAGAGAGTGGTGAACCTGTGGAATTCTCTACCACAGAAAGTTGTTGAGGTCAATTCACTAAATATATTCAAAAAAGAATTGGATGTAGTCCTTACTACTAGGGGGATCAAGGGTTATGGCGAGAAAGCAGGAATGGGGTACTGAAGTTGGGTGTTCAGCCATGAACTCATTGAATGGTGGTGCAGGCTCGAAGGGCTGAATGGCCTACTCCTGCACCTATTTTCTATGTTTCTATGTTTCTATGTTTCTCAGAGGGTTGTAAATCTGTGGAATTCGCTGCCTCAGAGAGCTGTGGAAGCCGGGACATTGAATATATTTAAGACAGAGATAGACAGTTTCTTAACTGATAAGGGGATAAGGGGGCGGGCAGGGAAGTGGAACTGAGTCCATGATCGGATCAGCCATGATCGTATTAAATGGCGGAGCAGGTTCAAGGGGCCTACTCCTGCTCCTATTTCTTATGTTCTTATACGCTGTTGCCATTTATATCATTTCTAGACCCATTTTTTATTTCTGTACTTCCCCCATTACCACTCCTTTTTGGTTTGCATCATCATCGCTTTTGTCATTTAATCTCTCCTGCCCTCACCCTATCACACATCTCCCTGCCCAGGACCCGAGCCCATCTCTTCTATTCGCTCTTTTGTTCTCTTTAATCGCCCCAAGCCCCCCCTCTGCCTTCTTTTATTTCTCCCCTCTCAGGTCCTCAGCCCTCCCAAACCCCTACCCCAACCCTTCCGCTCTCCTTGACATTCCTACTATCTTGCCACCATCCCAGGTTTGATTCGCTCGTCGATAAGCCGACAGCTTCCCACTCCTCGCATCCTCAGCTGTCACTAAGCTGGGTGGCGGTGTGATGTGTGAGGGGGACGCTAAGAGGCTGCAGGGTGACTTGGACAGGTTAGGTGAGTGGGCAAATGCATGGCGGATGCAGTATAATGTGGATAAATGTGAGGTTATCCACTTTGGGGGCAAAAACAGGGAGGCAGAATATTATCTGAATGGTGACAGATTAGCAAAAGGGGAGGTGCAACGAGACCTGGGTGTCATGGTACATCAGTCATTGAAGGTTGGCATGCAGCTACAGCAGACGGTGAAGAAGGCAAATGGCATGTTGGCCTTCATAGCGAGAGGATTTGAGTATCGGAGCAGGGAGGTCTTACTGCAGTTGTACAGGTCCTTGGTGAGATCACACCTTGAATATCGTGTGCAGTTTTGGCCTCCTAATCTGAGGAAGGACATTCTTGCTATTGAGGGAGTGCAGCGAAGGTTCACCAGACTGATTCCCGGGATGGATGGACTGACATATGAAGAAAGACTGGATCGACTAGGCTTATATTCACTGGAATTTAGAAGAATGAGAGGAGATCTCATAGAAACGTATAAAATTCTGACAGGACTGGACAGGTTAGATGCAGGAAGAATGTTCCCGATGTTGGGGAAGTCCAGAACCAGGGGTCACAGTCTAAGGATAAGGGGGTAAGACATTTAGGACCGAGATGAGGAAAAACTTCTTCACTCAGAGAATTGTGAACCTGTGGAATTCTCTACCACAGAAAGTTGTTGAGGCCAGTTCGCTAGATAGATTCAAGAGGGAGTTAGATGTGGCCCTTACGGCTAAAGGGATCAAGGGGTATGGAGGGAAAGCAGGAAAGGGGTACTGAGGTGAATGATCAGCCATGATCACATTGAATGGCGGTGCAGGCTCGAGGGGCCTAATGGCCTGCTCCTGCACCTACTTTCTATGAAGGGCCCATCGAGGCACTCATCGCTACCTCCTTGCGAGCAGCAACCCCAACCGCCACATCCTACTCTTTTGCTAGCCTTGCCGCCCAGCGCTGATGCTGGGAGTTAATGTTTCCTACCTCCTTCCCGTCCCACTCACCCCTCCCAGTGCTGCCCCCCTGTGGACTCTGCTGGTGGATCAGCTATCACTACCCCTCCCCACCTCTCCCTGCAGAATATCCGTCCACTTGCGAGGAAAGCCACGAGATAATCGGGGACGATCGCATTGACATCATAGCCTTAGCAGAAAGCTGGTTGAGAAGTGACGATGACCCCTGAACCTTAAATGAAGCCTCCCCGCCTGGCTATATTTTCCACCACTTGCCCTGCTCAGACTGTCATGGTGGCAGTGTGGGTCTCACCAGCGAATCACACCGTGGTCTGTCCCCGTACTCCTATGGCACTTTCTCCTCTTTGGAGCGTCTCACCATATTCCTCTTAACAGATTTGTCAAACTTGATTTCACTTCCATAAATCCGTGTTGACTCTGCCTCATGTAATTATTATTTCCTAAGTGCTCGATACCAGCATTTTCCCAACTACCGATGTCAGGTTAACTCGTCTGTCGAGCCCCGTTTTCTCTCTCCTTCCTTTCTTAAATAATCATCATCATCATCGGCAGTCCCTCGGAATCGAGGAAGACTTGCTTCCGCTCTTAACATGAGTCCTCGGGTGGCTGAACAGTCCAATACGGGAACCACAGTCCCTGTCACAGGTGGGACAGATAGTGGTTGAGGGAAGGGGAGGGTGGGACAGGTTTGCCGCACGCTCCTTCCGCTGCCTGCGCTTGGTTTCTGCACGCTCTCGGCGACGAGGCTCGAGGTGCTCAGCGCCCTCCCGGATGCACTTCCTCCACTTAGGGCGGACTGGTCTTTGGCCAGGGCCTCCCAGGCGTCGGTGGGGATGTTGCACTTTATCCGGGATGCTTTGAGGGTGTCCTTGTAACGTTTCCTCTGCCCACCTTTGGCTCGCTTGCCGTGAAGGAGTTCCGAGTAGAGCGCTCGCTTTGGGAGTCTCGTGTCCGGCCATGCGGACAATGTGGCCCGCCCAGCGGAGCTGATCGAGTGTGGTCAGTGCTTCGATGCTGGGGATGTTGGCCTGGTCGAGGACGCTAATGTTGGTGCGTCTGTCCTCCCGGGGGATTTGCAGGATCTTGCGGAGACAGCGTAGGTGGTATTTCTCCAGCGACTTGAGGTGTCTACTATACATGGTCCATGTCTCTGAGCCATACAGGAGGGCGGGCATCACTACAGCCCTATAGACCATGAGCTTGGTGGTAGATTTGAGGGCCTGGTCTTCAAACACTCTCTTCCTCAGGCGGCCGAAGGCTGCACTGGCGCACTGGAGGCGGCGTTGGATCTCGTCGTCGATGTCTGTCCTTGCTGATAAGAGGCTCCCGAGGTATGGGAAATGGTCCACGTTGTCCAGGGCATCGCCGTGGATCTTGATGACTGGGGGGCAGTGCTGTGCGGCGAGTACAGGCTGGTGGAGGACCTTTGTCTTATGGATGTTTAGCGTAAGACCCATGCTTTCGTAAGCCTCGGTAAATACGTCGACTATGTCCTGGAGTTCAGACTCTGTATGTGCGCAGATGCAGGTGTCATCCGCGTACTGTAGCTCAACGACAGAGCTTGGGGTGGTCCTGGACCTGGCCTGGAGACGGCGAAGGTTGAACAGGTTCCCACTGGTTCTGTGGTTTAGTTCCACTCCAGCGGGGAGCTTGTGGACTGTGAGGTGGAGCATGGCAGCGAGGAAGATTGAGAAGAGGGTTGGGGGGCGATGACGCAGCCCTGGTTGACCCCGGTCCGGACGTGGATTGGGTCTGTAATGGATCCGTTGGTAAGGATCACGGCCTGCCTATCATCGTGGAGCAGGCGGTGGATGGTGACAAACTTCTGGGGGCATCAGAAACGGAGGAGGACGCTCCATAGACCCTCGCAGTTGACAGTGACATAGACCGAAGGACAACGGTCGAAGAAGGCCATGTATAAGGGCTGGCGCTGCTCCCTGCATTTTTCCTGCAGCTGTCGCGCTGTAAAAACCATGTCCGTTGTGCCTAATAGGGGACAAAATGTGCACTGTGACTCCAAGAGGAGCTCCTCAGCCACAGGGGAGATGACGGTTGAGGAAGACTCTAGCGACGATTTTCCCAGTGGCTGATAGCAGGGAGATTCCCCTGTAGTTGCCGCAGTCGGACTTGTGCCCTTTTTTAAAGATGGTCACGATCACTGCATCTCTAAGATCTCCCGGCATGCTCTCCTCCCTCCAGATGAGAGAGATGAGGTCACGTAGTCACGCCAACAGCGCCTCTCCGCCGTACTTCAGTGCCTCAGCAGGGATTCCATCCGCACCCGTAGCCTTGTTGTTCTTCAGCTGTCTCATGGCCTTTTCTACCTCGTGCACTGTTGGGGTTTTACTGAGGTGATGGCGGATGTTGGCCTGGTCGAGGACGCTAACGTCTGTCCTCCCAGGGGATTTGCAGGATCTTGCGGAGAAATCCTTGGTGGTACTTTTTTCCCCTTACACATGGCCGCCTCTTTTAGTACTCTGGGATGCAGATCATCAGGGCCTGGGGATTTATCGGCCTTCAGTCCCATTATTTTCTCCAGCACTATTTTCTTACTAATAATCATTTCCTTTAATTTCTCTTGCTCACTAGACCCTTGGTTCCCTCGCATTTCTGGGATGTTATTTGTGTCCTCTTCCGTGAAGACAGAACCGAAGTATTTATTTAATTGTTCTGCCATTTCCTTGTTCCCCATTATAAATTCTCCCGTTTCTCTCTGTAAAGGACCTACATTTATCTTCACTAATCTTTTTCTTTTTCATGCTTGTAGAAACTGTTGCAGTCGGTTTTTATGTTCCTTTCAACTTTACTCTCTTACTCTATTTTTCCCCTCTTAATCAATCTCTTGGTTCTTTTTTGCTGAATTCTAAACTGCTCCCGATCCTCAGGCTTACATAAGAACATAAGAACATAAGAATTAGGAACAGGAGTAGGCCATCTAGCCCCTCGAGCCTGCTCCGCCATTCAACAAGATCACGGCTGATCTGGCCGTGGACTCAGCTCCATTTACCCGCCCGCTCCCCGTAACCCTTAATTCCCTTATTGGTTAAAAATCTATCTATCTGTGATTTGAATACATTCAATGAGCTAGCCTCAACTGCTTCCTTGGGCAGAGAATTCCACAGATTCACAACCCTCTGGGAGAAGAAATTCCTTCTCAACTCGGTTTTAAATTGACTCCCCCATATTTTGAAGCTGTGGCCCCCTAGTTCTAGTCTCCCCGGCCAGTGGAAACAATCTCTCTGCCTCTATCTTGTACAGGCTTGCTACTTTTTCTGGCAACTTTGTATAACTCCTCTTTGAATCTAATACTATACTTAATTTCTTTTGTTAGCCATGGTTGGGGCCATTATTTCTTTTGTGTTTTTACCCTCAAAAGGAATGTATAACTGTTCCAATTCATGCATTCGTTCCTTAAATGTTAGCCATTGCCTATCCACCGTCATGCCTTTTAATGAATCTTCCGATCTATCATAGCCAATTCATTCCTCATATCTTCGTAGTTTCCTTTGTTTAGATTTAGGACCCTAATTTCGGAGTGGACTACTTCACTTTCCATCTTAATAAAGAATTCAATTATGTTATGGTCACTCTTCCCTAAAGGACCCCGCACAACAAGATTGTTAATGAACCCCTTCTCATTGCACAATACCCAATCTAGGATAGCCGGTTCCCTAGTAGGTTCCTCAACGTACTGGTCTAAGAAAACATCTTGTACACACTCCAGGAATTCATCTTCGACAGTATTATTACTAATTTAATTTGGCCAGTCTATATTTAGATTAAAGTCACCTACGATTACTGTAGTAACCTTGCTACATACATCTCTAATTTTGTGTTTGATGCCGTCCTCTGTACTAGCACTACTGTTTGGAGGCCTATAGACAACTCCCACCAGTGTTTTTCTCCCTCTTTCTGCTCCTTAACCCCACCCAGACTGATTCTACATCTCGATTTTCTGAGCCAATATCCTGAAGCGGGCAGCTCATACATCCTCCTGAGAGGGCCTCGATTGTCTATGGGTCTTGATGGCCCCCCATCAGAGTGCACCATCTCAGCGTCGGCTTGATCAGTCAGGGCCGTCTGGCTGACAGCCAACTGCAAGGCTAATGCTGAGTGGTGGGAGTGGGAGCAGGAATGTTGCCTTCCGGAGAGAGGCCAGTAGGTTCCTGCTCCGTGATTCCCACGCCTGTACCTCGGGGTGTTTGTTCAGCCAGCCCTGTGATCTGCTGGTGGAAAGATCTGTGGCCATCAGAGAAACTCAGCAAGCCCTTCTGAAATTAAGAATCCAGAGCCACCATGGCATCTGCCCGAGCTTCCATTTCAGCACTTTGCCGCTCCTTGGAAGATGCTTGAGGTTGCTTCGAAGTTGCAAAGTCTGCCGTGGAAGCTCAGTCATGAGATGGTGCACCATATTAGGCGCTACACATCGCTGCTCAAATTGTCTAGCCTCTCCACACTGCAGAGAATGGTTCCTGGCTCTGTCACGTACAAAGTTGGAAGCGGACTCCTCCACGCCGTTAGACATGACCCGTAGGTTTTACGGCCAACTCTCCATTTGGTTTGTCAAATGCGAGGGGATACGGTAGCATAATGGTTCAGTTATCAGAAACATATAAAATTCTGACGGGACTGGACAGGTTAGATGCAGGAAGAATGTTCCCGATGTTGGGGAAGTCCAGAACCAGGGGTCACAGTCTAAGGATAAGGGGTGAGCCATTTCGGACTGAGATGAGGAGAAACTTCTTCACTCAGAGAGTTGTTAACCTGTGGAATTCTCTACCACAGAGAGTTGTTGAGGCCATTTCATTAGATATATTCAAAAGGGAGTTAGATGTGGCCCTTATGGCTAAAGGGATCAAGGGGTATGGAGAGAAAGCATGAATGGGGTACTAAAGTTGCATGATCAGCCATGATCTTATTGAATGGTGGTGCAGGCTCGAAGGGCCGAATGGCCTACCCCTGCACCTATTTTCTATGTTTCCATGTTACTGGAATAGTAATCCAGAGGCCTGAATTACTGATCACAGTAGAACTGAGATTCAAGTGCACCACAGTAACTGGGGAATTTAAATTCAATTAATTAGATAAATCTGGAATAAAAAGCTAGTATCTGGTGACTATGAAACTGCCAGATTGTCGTTAAAAACCCATTTGCTTCATGAATGTTCTTTAGGGAAGCGTATCTGTTGTCCTCAGCCGATCTGGGCTGCATGTGACTCCAGATCCACAGTTATGTAGTTGACTCTTTACTGCCCTCTGTGGTTCAAGAAGGTGGCTCACCACCACCTTCTCAAGGGTCAACTAGGGATGGGCAATAAATGCCGGCCTTGCCAGCGATGCCCACATCCCCTGAATGAAATTTTAAAAAACGTCAGACTTATTTTGCAGCTTGGCTCTGCAAGGTCCAGATCTGCAGCAGATCTGGTGTGCGAGCTTGCCGCTTCGGGTAAAGTGGCCCTTGTGATGTCCCTTGCACCCGTCATGTCTGGTGCTCACTGGTACATGGTGCACTGTACCGTGAGAATCCATCTTCTAAGCTAGCCCCGAAGTTGCGATCTCTGAGCTGGTGAGGAGGGATTATATGTTACAAGGTTCATCAAACGAGGCCATGTGGATTGAATTTAAACACAAAAAAGGGGCGATCACACTGCTGGGAGTGCACTATAGACTCCCCAACAGTCAGAGGGAGATAGTAGAGAAAATGTGTGGGCCAATTTCTGAGAAGTGTAAAAGCTATCGGACAATAAGAGTACGGGATTTCAACTACCCTAATATTAACCGGGATCTCATCTCACTCATAAGCCATCCCTCGAAACGAGGATGACTTGCTTCCACGCCAAGAAAAGATGAGTTCACAGGTGTTTCTATGAAGGACCTGAGCTACATTCTGAAGGGGGGAAGATGCCCGTGCGTGGATTTTTTTAACGTGGGGTGGCCGTTGCACACCAGCCACCACATGGGCTTGACAGAGCTGGATCTTGGTCCAGGGGCAAGGGTTATCCAAGATGAGCTGGAGACCAGCTCTGCTGCACGGACCCAGTGGGCACACATATCGCACAGCGTGGGCATGGGCCCATGCTGCCCCTGGGCCCCTGGCCCCGAGCTCACGCCTCCACTGTGCCCGATCACGTCCCTCTGCAGTCTCTCGTCGCTCCTTCGCCCCCGACCTCGCCGCTCCTGCTGTACCTGCCCACGCTCCAATCACCGACCTGGACCTTGATGACGTCACTCTTCACTGCCGTCGCCTTCCTCCCACGAGGCCTCCACGCTGCTCCTTTTATAGCCCCGACCTGCCGCTGGTGTTCTCACGCAGGTCGGGACCTCCACGTTGTTCCCTCAGGCCTCCACGCTGTTCCTTTTATGGTCCCGACCTGCCGGTGATGTTCTCACGCGAGTCAGATAGAATGCACTCAGGAGAACTTTTGTAGCCAGTATGTAGCAAGTTCAACTAGAGAGGTGGCGGTTCTGGACTTAGTTTTAGGGAATTAAACTGGGCAGCTGGAAGGAGCATCAGTGTGAGAGCATTGTGGTGCTAGTGATCATAATTTAGTCAGCTTTAGTGTAGTTGTGGAAATGGGCAAATAAACTAGGCAAAAAAGTTCTCAATTGGGGGAAAGCCAATTTTATTAAGCAGAGATGTGATTTCACCAAAGTGGACTGGAAACGGCTACTTGAAGGTAAATCGGTGTCAGAGAAGTGGGGGCCATTCACGGGGGAGATCCTGAGGGTTCAGAGCAAGCATGTTTCCTCAAAGACAAAGACTGGAACCAACTCCTACAGCTCCCTGGATGCTGATGGGCATACAGGGAAGGAGAACGATAAAAAGGGAGGTTTATGACAGATACCGAGGGCTCAATGCTGCAGAAATATGAGAGGAGTGTAGAAAGTGCAGGGGTGATATCAAAAAGGAAATTAGGAGACAGCATGAAAAACTATCAGCGGGTAAAATGAAGGAAAAGCCAAATATGTTTTATAAATACATTTAGAGCAAGAGGATAACTAAAGAAAGAGTACTGCCTGTTAGAGATCACACAGGTAATCTGTTTGTGGTGGCGGAAGACGTGGGTATGGTTCTGAATGAATCTATTTTCATAAAAGAGAGGGGCGATGCAGATATTGAAATCAGGGAGGAGGAGTGAGAATTCTTCGGTGAAATAAACATAGTGAGAGGGGAAGTATGAAGGGGTTTAGCAGCTTTGAATGTGGAAAGATTCCCAGGCAGGGCTGCAATGTGTCCCAGGCAAAAGAGAAGCAAAAGGGGAAATTGCAGAGGCTCTGACCATCATTTTCCAGTCAGGCGTGGTGCCAGAGGACTGCAGTACTGCAAATGTTATACCTTTGATTAGCAAGGGAGAAAGGGATAGACAAAGTAATTACAGGCCAGTCAGCCTAATCTCAGTGGTGGGAAAATTATTGGAAAAGAATTGTGATGGACAGGATAAATCTTCATTTATAAAGACACAGGCACGACAAGCTTGGATTTGTTAAGGGAAGCTTGTGTAAGACTAACTTGATTGAATTTTATGAGAAGGTAACAAAGAGGGTCGATGAGGGTAGGGTGTTTGAGGTAATGTATATGGACTTTAGCAAGGCTTTTAATAAGATCCCACATGGCAGACTGGCCACATAAGAACATATGAACATAAGAAATAGGAGCAGGAGTCGGCCATTCGGCCCCTCGAGCCTGCTCCGCCATTCAATAAGATCATGGCTGATCCGATCATGGACTCAACTCCACTTCCCTGCCCGCTTCGCATAACCCTTTACTCCCTTATCGCTCAAAAATCTTACTATCTCTGCCTTAAATATATTCAATGACCCAGCCTCCATAGCTCTCTGGGGCAGAGAATTCCACAGATTTACAACCCTCTGAGAGAAGAAATTTCTCCTCATCTCAGTTTTAAATGGGCGGCGCCTTATTCTAAGACTATGTTTCCTAGTTTTAGTTACTCCTAAGGGTGGAAATATCCTCTCTGCATCCAACCTGTCGAGACCCCTCATTATCTAACAAGATTCAATAAGATCACCTCTCATTCTTCTGAACTCCAATGAGTAGAGGCCCAACCTACTCAACCTTTCCTCATAAGCCAACCCCCTCATCTCCGGAATCAACCGAGTCAACCTTCTCTGAACTGCCTCCAATGCAAGTATACCCTTCCTTAAATACGGAGACCGAAACAGTACGCAGTACTCCAGATGTGGCCTCACCGATACCCTGTGCAGTTGCAGCAGGACTTCTCTGCTTTTATACTGTATCCCCCCCCCCCTTGCAATAAAGGCCAACATTCCTGAAAGGAAAAGCCCATGGGATCCAGGGCAAAGGGGCAAGTTGGATCCAGAATTGGCTCAGAGGCAGGAAGCAAAGGGTAATGGTTGATGGGTGGTTTTGTGACTGGATGGCTGTTTCTAGTGGGCCTCCGCAACGAGGCTCAATGCGAGGTCGCTTGCTTTTTGTGGCAAATATCAATGATTTAGACGTGAATGAGTAAGAAGTTTGCAGGTGATACTAAAATCGGTTGTGAGGTTGCTGATGAAAAAGAAAGCTGTAGACTGCTGGAATGTATCAATGAACTGGTTTGGTGGGCAAATGGAATTAAATCCGCAGAAGAGTGAGGTAATGCATTTTGGGAGGGCTAATAAGGCAAGGGAATACATGTTAAATGGTAGGACACTGAGAAGTGGAGGGGAGTAAAGGGACCATGGAGTGCATATCCACAGATCCCGGAAGGTAGCAGGCCAGGGAGATAAGGCGGTTAAGAGGGTATTGTGTTCCTAACACAGATGAGGCTGCACACAGGGAGGTTAAAGTAACAGAGACCTCAGTCTTTAATAAGACACTCCAGAGTGAGGAACAGGCCTTAGGAGCCAGCTTATATACAGTGCTCCCAAGGGATGCTGGGATCCCTTGGGACTTCAGGGGATGAGCTCCCTGGTGGCGGAACGTGGGAGTGCATGCTTTACAGATACACAACATCACTCCCCCCCACCCCTGCCAAAGTCAAAGTGAAAACTATTTACAAGGTGAGGCGGCCGGGAGCCTTTCTTTCCCTGGTGGGCCGCCTCGGTACAAATGTCTGTTCTGGTGTGTTGGCTGTGCCCTCGCTGGGCTGGCGTGTTGTTGACCCTGCAGGGCTGCTGGGTGAGCCTGGCCTTGCTGGGCTGTTGGGCGTGATGGGTTCGATTTCCTGGTCCGGGGTGGTGTTGTTGATCCTTTGGGTTGTGGGCTCGAAAAAGGTGGTGTCTGCTGTGGGTTGTTCAGGGCAGTCTGTGAACCGCAGCCTCGTTTGGTCCAGGTGTTTTCTGCAAATTTGTCCATTGTCTAGCTTGACTTAAAACCCTACTCCCTTCTTTAGCTATCACCGTGCCCGCGATCCACTTGGGACCATGTCCATAGTTTAGCACATACACAGGGTCATTCAGATCAATTTCCCGTGACACAGTGGTGCGACCATCTTTTACATTTTGTTGCTGCCGCCTGCTCTCTACCTGATCATGCTTGTTGGGGTGAACCAACGAGAGTCTGGTTTTAAGTGTCCTTTTCATGAGTAGCTCAGCCGGGGGCACCATGAGCAAGTGGGGTCTTGTGCGGTAGCTGAGCAGTACTCGGGACAGGCGGGTTTGGAGTGAGCCTTCTGTGACTCGTTTAAGGCTCTGTTTTATTGTTTGTACAACCTGCTCTGCCTGCCCATTGAAGGCTTGTTTAAACGGGGCCGAGGTGACATGTTTGATCCCATTGCGGGTCATGAATTCTTTAAATTCGGCACTGGTGAAACATGGCCCGTTGTCACTGACCAGTATGTCAGGCAGGCCGTGGGTGGCAAACATGGCGCTCAGGCTTTCAATGGTGGCGGTGGCGGTGCTTCCCAACATTATTTCACATACAATCCATTTTGAAAAAGCATCCACCACCACCAGGAACATTTTACCGAGAAACAGGCCCGCATAGTCGACATGGATCCTCGACCATGGTCTGGAGGGCCAGGACCACAAACTTAGTGGTACCTCTCTGGGCATGTTGCTCAACTGACCACATAACGCTGCATTATAAGAACATATAAGAGCATAAGAACATAGGAACATAAGAATTAGGAACAGGAGTAGGCCATCTAGCCCCTCGAGCCTGCTCCGCCATTCAATAAGATCATGGCTGATCTGGCCGTGGACTCAGCTCCACTTACCCGCCCGCTCCCCGTAACCCTTATTGGTTAAAAATCTATCTATCTGTGATTTGAATAAATTCAATGAGCTAGCCTCAACTGCTTCCTTGGGCAGAGAATTCCACAGATTCACAACCCTCTGGGAGAAGAAATTTCTTCTCAACTCGGTTTTAAATTGGCTCCCCTGTATTTTGAGGCTGTGCCCCCTAGTTCTCGTCTCCCCGACCAGTGGAAACAACCTCTCTGCCTCTATCTTATCTATCCCTTTCATTATTTTAAATGTTTCTATAAGATCACCCCTCATCCTTCTGAACTCCAACGAGTAAAGACCCAGTCTGCTCAATCTATCATCATAAGGTAACCCCCTCATCTCTGGAATCAGCCTAGTGAATTGTCTCTGTATGCCCTCCAAAGCCAGTATATCCTTCCTTAAGTAACGTGACCAAAACTGCACGCAGTACTCCAGGTGCGGCCTCACCAATACCCTATACAGTTGCAGCAGGACCTCCCTGCTTTTGTACTCCATCCCTCTCACAATGAAGGCCAAGATTCCATTCACCTTCCTGATCACCTGCTGCACCTGCAAACTAACTTTTTGGGATTCATGCACAAGGACCCCCAGGTCCCGCTGCACCTCAGCATGTTGTAATTTCTCCCCATTCAAATAATATTCCCTTTTACTGTTTTTTTTCCCAAGATGGATGACCTCACACTTTCCGACATTGTATTCCATCTGCCAAACCTTAGCCCATTCGCTTAACCTATCCAAATCTCTTTGCAGCCTCTCTGTGTCCCCTACACAACCCGCTTTCCCACTAACCTTTGTGTCATCTGCAAATTTTGTTACACTACACTCTGTCCCCTCTTCCAGGTTATCTATGTATATTGTAAACAGTTGTGGTCCCAGCACCGATCCCTGTGGCACACCACTAACCACCGATTTCCAATCCGAAATGGACCCATTTATCCCGACTCTCTGCTTTCTGTTCGCCAGCCAATTCTCTATCCATGCTAATACATTTCCTCTGACTCCGCGTACCTCTATTTTCTGCAGTAACCTTTTGTGTGGCACCTTATCGAATGCCTTTTGGAAATCTAAATACACCACATCCATCGGTACACCTCTATCCACCATGTTCGTTATATCCTCAAAGAATTCCAGTAAATTAGTTAAACATGATTTCCCCTTCATGAATCCATGCTGCGTCTGCTTGATTGCACTATTCCTATCTAGATGTCCCGCTATTTCTTCATTGATGATAGTTTCAAGCATTTTCCCCACTACAGATGTTAAACTAACCGGCCTATAGTTACCTGCCTTTTGTCTGCCCCCTTTTTTAAACAGAGGCGTTACATTAGCTGCTTTCCAATCCGCTGGTACCTCCCCAGAGTCCAGAGAATTTTGGTAAATTATAACAAATGCATCTGCTATAACTTCCGCCATCTCTTTTAATACCCTGGGATGCATTTCATCAGGACCAGGGGACTTATCTACCTTGAGTCCCATTAGCCTGTCCAGCACTACCCCCCTAGTGATAGTGATTGTCTCAAGGTCCTCCCTTCTCACATTCCTGTGACCAGCAATTTTTGGCATGGTTTTTGTGTCTTCCACTGTGACGACCGAAGCAAAATAATTGTTTAAAATCTCAGCCATTTCCACATTTCCCATTATTAAATCTCCCTTCTCATCTTCTAAGGGACCAACATTTACTTTAGTCACTCTTTTCTGTTTTATATATCTGTAAAAGCTTTTACTATCTGTTTTTATGTTTTGCACAAGTTTACCTTCGTAATCTATCTTTCCTTTCTTTATTGCTTTTTTAGGCATTCTTTGCTGTTGTTTAAAATGTTCCCAATCTTCTAGTTTCCCACTAACCTTGGCCACCTTATACGCATTGGTCTTTCATTTGATACTCTCCTTTATTTCCTTGGTTATCCACGGCTGGTTATCCCTTCTCTTACCGCCCTTCTTTTTCACTGGAATATATTTTTGTTGCGCACTATGAAAGAGCTCCTTAAAAGTCCTCCACTGTTCCTCAATTGTGCCACTGTTTAGTCTGTGTTTCCAGTCTACTTTAGCCAACTCTGCCCTCATCCCACTGTAGTCCCCTTTGTTTAAGCATAGTACGCTCGTTTCTGACACAACTTCCTCACCTTCAATCTGTATTACAAATTCAACCATACTGTGATCACTCATTCCGAGAGGATCTTTTACTAGGAGATCGTTTATTTTTCCTGTCTCATTACACAGGACCAGATCTAAGATAGCTTGCTCCCTTGTAGCTTCTGTAACATACTGTTCTAAGAAACAATCCCGTATGCATTCTATGAATTCCTCCTCCAGGCTACCCCATGCGATTTGAGTTGACCAATCGATATGTAGGTTAAAATCCCCCATGACTACTGCCATTACTTTTTCACATGCCTCCATTATTCCCTTGATTATTGTCCGCCCCACCGGGAAGTAAACTATGCCCACCAGTGACTTTTTCCCCTTACTATCTCTAATCTCCACCCACAATGATTCAACATTTTGTTCATTGCCGTACACAGGACTCTAAGTCAGAGTCGATACCGGGCCACCACACATGGGATCTGGCTATCACTTTCATCATTACTATACCCGGGTGTGTGCTGTGGAGATCCGAGATGAACGTTTCCCTGCCCTTTTTTGTTAGCACTACGCGGTTACCCCACAACAGGCAGTCTGACTGAATGGACAGCTCGTCCTTTCGCCGCTGGAACGGCTTGATTGACTCTTGCATTTCAAGGGGGATGCTGGCCCAGCTCCCATGTAGTACACAGATTTTTACGAGGGACAGCAGAGGATCTTGGCTGGTCCAAGTCCTAATCTGGCGGGCCACGACAGGTGATTTATCATTTTCAAACGTTTCCATGACCATCAACAAGTCTGCGGGCTGTGCCACTATCAACAAGTTTGCAGGCTGCGCCATTTCCATCCCCGTAGTGGGCAATGATAGCTGACTGAGAGCATCCGCACAGTTCTCGGTGCCTGGCCTGTGGCGGATGGTATAGTTATACGCTGATAGCACGAGTGCCCACCTCTGTATGCGGGCTGAGGCATTAGTATTTATCTCCGTGTTTTCAGCGAGCAGGGATGTGAGGGGCTTGTGATCAGTTTCCAGCTCAAATTTAAGGCCAAACAGGTACTGATGCATTTTCATTACCCAGAACACGCTAATTCCTCTTTCTCAATCATGCTGTAGGCCCTCGCGGCCTTAGACAAGCTCCTGGAAGCATAGGCGACAGGTTGCAACTTCCCCGCAACGTTGGCTTGTTGTAATACACACCCGACTCCGTACGACGACGCGTCACATGCTAGCACAAGTCTTTTTACACGGGTTATACAATACAAGCAGCTTGTTGGAGTATAAAGTGTTTCCGGCTTTCTCAAAAGCAATTACTTGTTTTTTTTCCCCATACCCAGTTCTCACCTTTGCGCAATAACACATGTAGGGGCTCTGAAAGGGTGCTTAACCCCGGTAGGAAGTTACCAAAATAGTTGAGGAGTCCCAGGAACGACCGCAGCTCCGTGACGTTCTGTGGCCTGGGCATGTTCCTGATAGCCTCTGTCTTGGCGTCTGTGGGCCGAATGCCGTCCGCCACTGCAGAGGGCACTCCCATGCTCCAGGTTACCAAGCAGAAGGCGCAGTCACGTGTGACCGCTCAGCCAATCAGGTACGGTGTTCCACAGCTTTCTCATTAATAGCAATGGGAACTCCGTATCTGCGATTCTCAATGGCCCAGAAATCCCGGTTTCTCCTTCCCCTGCAGGCGTTCGATTGGATTTTAGAAAAAAGATGGCCGCCTAGCAGAAGCTGCTGTGTCCAAGCGAGATCCCGGTCCTGAGGCCTCTCCTGACTGCGCATCGCAGCGCACGCACGTACGTTAGGACGTGCGCAGGGCCTGGAGCTGGAGTCACATGGCTCTGGGCAGCCAATCAGGTGTAGTATATTCTCATTCATAATAATGGGAACTCCGTAAGTTGGCGTTCCCTGTATTATGAATGAGAACCGCCCCAAACACTAATAACCAACAATAAAAGATAGAAAAAAAGGCACAACATATTTTTATTAATTTAAATTAAAGTTATTTATGTATTTAAAAAATATTTTTTTTTCCGATTGTTCAAAAAGATTTTTAAATTATGGTTTAAAATACCGTAGTGGGGAGGGTTTTTCAACAATAACGTGTTTTAAAACATTTATTTTACAATGTTTTTGCGTGTTTTAAAACTCTTACACCTGTAAGAGTAGGCGATGGAGCTGCTTTTAGCAGGCGCAAGAGTTTTGAAGAGATTTTCTGAGCTCGGTGCGGGTAAATCCTGCAACCCCGCCCCTGCACATGTCCTCGCTCGCGATCTGTGTCCTCGCGCGGGATCTGTTAAGCCAGAAACTTGACAGTCGCGGGGATGCCGGAATTTGTTGCAGATTAGCCTCTGCCAGTGTACCTGCCTCAAGTCAGTGGCAGCATTTCCCTCGTTGATTGATTTGTTTACCCGACTTGAGTTAAGCACTGACAGACTTGCCACTCAGAATCTTAGGACATTCACAAGCAATGGTGTAGTTTGTTGGTGGGTAGTTGGCTGTTACAACATAGGACACTCAATGAGATAATGACCACATCAATCTGCCTCTAATGATGTCGATTGATAGAGAAACATAGGCAGCACACCGTGGATAACAACCTTACACTTCCCAAAATAGTGCCCTGGGGTTTATTAGGTACGCATGAGAGTAAAAGGAGACTCAGGTCAGTGCGCCATTCAAATGATATCTAACCACTCATTGCTACCTTTCCCTCAGTAACACTCCTCCGACAGTGCAGGGCTCCCTCAGTACCGCCCCTCCGACAGTGCGGCGTTCCCTCAGTATCGCCCCTCCGACAGTGCGGCGCTCCCTCAGTACTGCCCCTCCAACAGTGCGGCGTTCCCTCAGTACCACCCCTCCGACAGTGCGGCGCTCCCTCAGTACCGCCCCTCCGACAGTGCGGCGCTCCCTCAGTACTGCCCCTCCGACAGTGCGGCGTTCCCTCAGTACCGCCCCTCCGACAGTGCAGCGCTCCCTCAGTATCGCCCCTCCGACAGTGCGGCGCTCCCTCAGTACCGCCCCTCCGACAGTGCGGGGCTCCCTCAGTACCGCCCCTCCGACAGAGTATATTCCTGAGATAGAGTTTAGTGGTGAACTAAAGAGGTTATGGATAGCATTAGATTTAATGAATAAGCATAAAATATTGAGAAGAATATTAATAAGCCTGAGGATTGGGTGAGTTTCAGAAACCAGCAGAGGATAACAAAACATTGATAAAAATGGAAAGCTAGACTATGAGAGAAAACCTGCAAGAAATATAAAAAGATTGTCAGAGCTTCTACAAGTATGCAAAAAGGAAGATAATAGCAACCGTAAGCATTGGTCCCTTAGAGGCTGAGGCAGGAGAAATTATAATGGGGAATAAGGAAATGGCAGAAACGTTGAACTAATATTCTTTTATCTTTCTTCACAGTAGAAGATGCAAAAAGCATAGTTAAAATGGTGGGGAACCAAGGGTCTAATGAGGGTGAGGAACATAATGAAATTCACATCAGTCGAGGAAAAGTACGAGAGAAACTAATGCGATGAAAAGCCGACAAATGCCCTGGATATGACGGCCTACATCCTAGGCTCCTAAAAGAGGAGGCTTCATCGATAGTGACTATTGGTTTTGATCTTTCAAAATTTCCTAGCTTCGAGAACGGTCCCAGTGGATTGGAAGGTCGCAAAAGTAACACCGGTATTCAGGAAAGGAGGGAGAGAGAAATTAAGGAACTATAGGCCAGTTAGCCTTACATCAGTCATCGGGAAAATGCTGGCATACTTTGTTAAGGAAGTGGTATCAGGGCACTTAGAACATCATAATATTATTAGGCAGAGTCAACATGGCTTGACATGTTTGACAAATTTATTAGAGTTTGTTGAGGATGTAACTAGCAGGGTAGATAAAGGGGAACCAGTTGATGTCGTATATTTGGATTTACAAAAGGAATTTTATAAGGTGCTATGTAGAGGATTAGTATATTAGTCAGCATGGATTTATGAAAGGGAAATCTTGCTTGACAAATCTAGAATTTTTTGAGGATGTAACTAGTAGAGTGGATAAGGGAGAACCAGTGGATGTGGTGTATTTGGACTTTCAAAAGGCTTTTGACAAGGTCCCACACAAGAGATTAGTGTGCAAAATTAAGGCACATGGTATTGAGGGTAATGTATTCACGTGGATAGAGAACAGGTTGGCAGACAGGAAGCAAAGAGTGGGAATAAACGGGTCCTTTTCAGAATGGCAGGCAGTGACTAGTGGGGTACCGCAAGGTTCAGTGCTGGGACCCCAGCTATTTACAATAAAAATTAATGATTTAGACGAGGGAATTGAGTGTAATATCTTCAAGTTTGCAGATGACACTAAGCTGGGTGGCAGTGAGAGCTGTGAGGAGGATGCTAAGAGGCTGCAGGGTGACTTGGACAGGTTAGGTGAGTGGGCAATTGCATGGCAGATGCAGTAAAATGTGGATAAGTATGACGTTATCCACTTTGGTGGCAAAAACAGGAAGGCAGATTATTATCTGAATGGTGACAGATTAGTAAAAGAGGAGGTGCAACGAGACCTGGGTGTCATGGTACATCAGTTATTGAAGGTTGGCATGCAGGTACAGCAGGCGGTGAAGAAGGCAAATGGTATGTTGGCCTTCATAGCGAGAGGATTTGAGTTTCGGAGCAGGGAGGTCTTACTGCAGTTGTACAGGGCCTTGGTGAGGCCACACCTGGAATATTGTGTTCAGTTTTGGTCTCCTAATCTGAGGAAGGACATTCTTGCAATTGAGGGAGTGCAGCGAAGGTTCACCAGACTGATTCCCGGGATGATAGGACTGATATATGAAGAAAGACTGGATCGACTAGGCTTAGATTCACTGGAATTCAGAAGAAAGGGAGGGGATCTCATAGAGGCATATAAAATTCTGACGGGATTGGACAGGTTAGACGCAGGAAGAATGTACCCGATGTTAGGGAAGTCCAGAACCAGGGGTCACAGTCTAAGGATAAGGGGTAAGCCATTTAGGACCGAGATGAGGAGAAACTTCTTCACTCAGAGAATTGTGAAACTGTGGAATTCTCTACCACAGAATGTTGTTGAGGCCAGTTCATTGGATATATTCAAAAGGGAGTTAGATGTGACCCTTACGGCTAAAGGGATCAAGGGGTATGGACAGAAGGCAGGAATGGGGTACTGAAGTTGCATTATCAGCCATGATCTTATTGAATGGTGGTGCAGGCTCGAAGGGCCGAATGGCCTGCTCCTGCACCTATTTTCTATGTTTCTATGTTTCTAAGATAAGTGCTCATGGGATTGGAGCAGGGATGGAGGATTGGTATACAGACAGTCGGGTATCGACAGGTATTTTTGAGGTTTGGCAGGCTATAGCAAATGGGATGCTGCAAGCATCAGTGATGGGGCCTCAGCTCGTTACAATCTATATTAATGACCTAGATGAAAGGACCAATGTATCTAGGTTTGCTGACGATACAAAGCTAGGTGGGACAGTGGGCTGTGATGAGAATACAAAGCGGGTGCAAAGGGATATAGGTGGACTAAGTGAATCAGCAGTAAGGTGGCGGATGGAGTGTACGTAGGGAAATATGAGGTTATTCACTTTGATAGGAAGAATAGAAAAATAGAATATTTTTTAAATGGTGAGAAACTTTTAAATGTTAGTATTCGGAGAGATTTGTTTGTCCATGTGCAAGAAGCTCAGAAAGCTAGCATGTAAATGCAGCACGCAATGTGGAAGCCAATTGCCATGTTGTCCTTTATTGCAAGGGGGTTGAAGTATTGCTGTCCTTTATTGTAAGGGAGAAGAAAGTCTTGCTACAGTTGTATAGGGCCTAGGTGAGACCACACCTGGAGCACTGTGCACAGTTTTGGTCTCCTTATCTAAGGAAGGATATACTTGCCTTAGAGACAGTACAACGGAGACTCACCAGACTGATTCCTGGGATGAGAGGGTTGTCTTATGATGAGAGGTTAAGTAGAATGGGCTCATACTCTCTGGAGGTTAACAGAATGAGAAGTGATGTGATTGAAACAGTAAAGATTCTGAAGGGAATTGACAGGGTTGATGCTGAGAGGATGATTCCCTTGGCTGGAGTATCCACAACCAGGGGGCATAGTCTCAGGATAAGGGAGCGGTCATTTAAGACAGAGATGAGGATGATTTTTTTAATTCAGAAGGTTGTGAATGTTTCGAATTTTCTGCCCCAGAGGGATGTGGATGTTGAGTCTCTGAATATATTCAAGACTGAGATAGATAGATTTGGTGGGGGGGGGAGTCTCGAGGAATTAAGGGATATGGTGATCGGTCAGGAATGTGGAGGTGAGGTCAACGATCAGCCATGATCTTATTGAATGGTGGAGGTGGTTCGAGAGGCCAAATGGCCGACTCCTGCTCCTATTCCTTATGTTCTTCTATCCCGGGGAAAGAGTAATATCCAGAGATGGTGCTCGTCAGTTTTTAAATCAGTATGCAGCAAGTCAAACACCAGAGGGAGCAGTTTTATATTAAGTTTTGGGGGATGAAGCTGGGCAGGTTGAAGGGGTATTAGTGGGAGAGCACTTGGGTGCCAGTGACCATAATTCAGTCAGATTCAAGTTAGTTATGGATAAGGACAAGGATAGGCCTGGAATAAAAGTTCCAAATGGGGAAAAGCTAATTTTGCAAAGTTAAGAAGTGATTTGGCCACCGTGGACTGGAAACGGCTACTTGTGGGTAAATCAGTGTCGGGACAGTGGGAGGCATTCAAGGAGGAGATCCGGAAAGCTCAGGCCAAGCATGTGCCCTTAAAGAAAAAGGCTGGGAAAAATAATTCGAGAGCCCCCTGGATGTCTAGGGACTTACAGGGGAGGTTAATGAAAAAATGGAAGCTTATGTCATATACCAACGGTTAAATACTATAGAATCTTTCGAGGAATATAGAAAGTTAAGAGGCAAAATTAAAAAGGATATTAGGAATGCTGAGAGAGAGCACGAAAAATTCTTGACTAGTAAAATTAAGGAAAACCGTAAGATGTTCTATAAATATATTCATAGTAAGAGGGTAACTAAAGAAAGGGTAGGGTTTATTAGAGACTATGAGGGTAATCTTTATGTGGAGGCAGAAGATGTTGGGAGGGTTCTTAATGAGTACTTTGCATCTGTTTTCACAAGGGAAAGTGCAATATTCTGGAGGAGGAGTGTGATATTCTGGATGAAATAAATATAGTGAGAGGAAATATTAAGGGGTTTGAAAGTAGGGATAAGTCCCCAGGCCCAGATGAAATGCATCCCAGGATGTTGAGCGAAGTCAAAGAGGAAATAGCAGAGGCCTTGACCATCATTTTCCAGTCCTCTTTGGATTTGGGCATGGTGCCGGAGGATTGGAGGACTGCTAATGTAGTGCCCTTGTTTAAGAAGGGAGAAAGGGATAGGTCGAGTAATTACAGGCTAGTCAGCCTAACTTCAGTGGTGGGAAAATTATGAGAAAAATCCTGAAAGACAGGACAAATCTACATTTGGAAAGGCAAGGATTAATTAGGGACAGTCAGCACTGATTTGTTAAGGGAAGATCGTGTTTGACTAACCTGATTGAATTTTTTGAGGAGGTAACCAAGAGGGTCGATGAGGGTAGTGTGTGCGATGTAGTATATAGGGACTTTAGCAAAGCTTTTGATAAGGTTCCACATGGTAGACTGGTCACGAAGGTTAAAGTCTATGGGATCCAGGGCAAAGTGGCAAGTTGGATCCAAAATTGGCTTAGAGTTATGAAGCAAAGGGTAATGGTTAATGGATGTTTTTGTGACTGGAAGAATGTATACAGTGGGGTTCCGCAGGGCTCAGTACTGGATCCCTTGCTTTTTGTGGTATCTATCAACGATTTAGATTTGAATCGAGGGAGTATGATTAAGAAGTTTGCAGACGACACTAAAATTTGCTGTGCGGTTGATAATGAAGAGGAAAGTCATGGGCTGCAGGAGGATATCAATCTACTGGTCAGGTGGGCAGAGCAGTGGCAAATGGAATTTAATTCAGAGACGTATGAGGTAATGCACTTTGGGAGGGCTAATAAGGAAAGGGTATACACATTAAGCGGTAGGCCACTTAATAGTGTAGATGAGCAAAGGGACCTTGGAGTACTTGTCCACAGATCCCTGAAAGTAGCAGGCCAGGTGGATAAGGTGGGTAACAAGGCATACAGACTGCTTGCCTTTGTTGGCCGAGGCATAGAATACAAGAGCAGGGAGGTTATGCTTAAATTGTATAATACTTTGGTTAGGCCACAGCTGGAGTACTGCGTGCAGTTCTGGTCGGCGTATTATAGGAAGGACGTGTTTGCACTAGAGAGGGTGCAGAGGAGATTTACTAGGATGCTGCCTGGAATGGAGAATCTTAGTTATGAGGACAGATTGGATAGGCTGGGTTTGTTCTCATTGGAACAGAGGAGGTTGATAAGAGACCTCATTGAGGCGTACAAAATATTGAGGGGCCTGGACATAGTGGATAGTAAGGGTCTATTTCCATTGGTGAAGGGGTTTATTACGAGGGGCATAGTTTTAAGGTGGTTGGTGGAAGGTTTAGAGGGGATTTTTTTTGGGGGGACGGGCTTCTTTACACAGAGGGTTGTGGGGATCTGGAACTCGCTGCCTGGAAGAGTGGTGGATGCAGAAACTCTCACCACTTTTAAGAGATGGTTGTATGGACACTTAAAGTGCTGTAACCTGCAGGGTTACGGAGCTAGAGCTGGTAATTGGGATTAGACTGCATAATCTCTTGAATACGATCAGCGTGATCTCCTGGACTAGTGTCGATCGCCTGGATGGGTTGGAGAGGAATTTTCCCAGATTCTTTCTCCCTAAATTGGCCTGGGTTTTTATCTGGTTTTTCCCTCTCCCAAGAGATCACGTGGCTCCGGTTGGAGTGGAGTGTAAAATGTTTCAGTGTGAGGGGTGTCGCAGTTGTGTGGGGTGGACTGGTTGGGCTGGGCGCTCTTTGCATTTCTGTCATTGTTCATTGTTCATAGGTTTATATGTAACCTTCAGGGCTGCTGACCAAGAGCCGTGTGGCTCTTTGTCGGCCGGTGCGGACACGATGGGCCGAAATGGCCTCCTTCTGCGCTGTAAATTTCTATGTTTCTATGTTTCTACCCTTGAGAGAGCGAGAGAGATACATCCTTGTGTGAAACTTATATCACGGAGAGTTTTATCCCTGAGAGAGTTATATCACTGAGAGAGAGCGCTATCCAGTGCAGAGAAATTAAACAGATACTTTGTGTAAGTGGCTGAGAAATTAAACAAAATATTCCAGCATTTTCCCTACGACTGATGTCAGGCTAACTGGTCTGTAGTTCGCCGTTTTCTCTCTCCCTCCTTTCTTAAATAGTCGGGTTACATGAGCTACCTTCCGATCTGATGGAACCGTTGTGACTGCCTTCACGGAAGCAGGCACGAAAAATCTCCAGGAAATAGCGGACTATCAGGGGTCTGGCGAGAATGAGGAGCTGAAATAAATTAATATTAGTGAAATAAATAGTACTGGAGGCATTAATGGGACTGAAAGCCGACAAGTCTGGCCCTGATGGCATACACCCTAGGGTTTTGAAAGAGATAGAGATAGTGGATAAATTGGTTGTCATCTTCCAAAATTCCATTAATTCTGCAACGGTTGCTGCAGGTTGGAAGATAGCTAATATAACCCCGCTGTTTAAGAAAGGAGGGAGAGAGTAAACGGGGAAATACAGACCAGTTGGCCTGATAGCAGTCGGGAATAAGCTAGAATCTATTATTAAGGATGTAGTAACAGGGCACTTAGAAAAGAATGACATGATTGGGCAGAGTCAACACAGATTATGAAAGGGAAATCATGTTTGACAGATCTGTTAGAGTTTTTTGAGGTTGTAACTAACATAATAGCTAAGGGGGGGGGGGGTACAGTGGATGTGGTGTATTTGGATTTTCAGAAGGCATTCAATAAGGTGCTACAGAAGAGGTCACTGAACAAACGTAGGGTTCATGAAATAGGGGGTAGTATCCGAGCATGGATCGAGGATTGGTGAAAGGACAGAAAACAGAGAGTAGGAATAAATGGGGTCGTTTCAGGTTGGCAGGCTGTAACTAGTGAGGTACCATAAGAATCGTTGCTTGGACCCCAGCTATTCACAATCTATATCAATGATTTGGATGAGGATACCAAATAGAATGTATTCAAGTTTGCTAGGTGGGAATATAAGTTGTGAGGAGGATGCAAAGAGATTTCAAGGGGATATAGACAGGGTAAGTGAGTGGGCAAAAAACAAGGAAAATGGAATATAACGTGGAGAAATGGGGTTATCCACTTTGGTAGGAAAAATAGAAAAGCCGAGTATTTTTTTGAAATGGTGAGAGATTGTGAAATGTTGGGGTTCAGAGGGACCTGGGTGTCCTGGTACACCAATCACTGAAAGTTAACATGCAGGTACAGCAAGCAATTAAAGCAAATGGTACGTTGGGCTTTATTATGAGGAATTGAGTATAAGAGTAAAGACGTCTTACTGCAAATATATCGGGCCCTGGTGAGACCACACCTGGTGTATTGTGCACAGTTTTGGTCTCCTTACCTAAGGAAGGATATACACAAGAGATTAATGTGCAAAGTTAAGGCACATGGGATTGGGGGTAGTGTGCTGACGTGGATTGAGAACTGGTTGTCAGACAGGAAGCAAAGAGTAGGAGTAAATGGGGACTTTTTAGAATGGCAGGCAGTGACTAGTGGGGTACCGCAAGGTTCTGTGCTGGGGCCCCAGCTGTTTACACTGTACATTAATGATTTAGACGAGGGGATTAAATGTAGTATCTCCAAATTTGCGGATGACACTAAGTTGGGTGGCAGTGTGAGCTGCGAGGAGGATGCTATGAGGCTGCAGAGCGACTTGGATAGGTTAGGTGAGTGGGCAAATGCATGGCAGATGAAGTATAATGTGGATAAATGTGAGGTTATCCACTTTGGTGGTAAAAACAGAGAGACAGACTATTATCTGAATGGTGACAGATTAGGAAAAGGGGAGGTGCAAAGAGACCTGGGTGTCATGGTACATCAGTCATTGAAGGTTGGCATGCAGGTACAGCAGGCGGTTAAGAAAGCAAATGGCATGTTGGCCTTCATAGCGAGGGGATTTGAGTACAGGGGCAGGGAGGTGTTGCTACAGTTGTACAGGGCCTTGGTGAGGCCACACCTGGAGTATTGTGTACAGTTTTGGTCTCCTAACCTGAGGAAGGACATTCTTGCTATTGAGGGAGTGCAGCGAAGGTTCACCAGACTGATTCCCGGGATGGCGGGACTGACCTATCAAGAAAGACTGGATCAACTGGGCATGTATTCACTGGAGTTCAGAAGAATGAGAGGGGACCTCATAGAAACGTTTAAAATTCTGACGGGGTTAGACAGGTTAGATGCAGGAAGAATGTTCCCAATGTTGGGGAAGCCCAGAACCAGGGGTCACAGTCTAAGGATAAGGGGTAAGCCATTTAGGACCGAGATGAGAGGAATTTCTTCACCCAGAGAGTGGTGAACCTGTGGAATTCTCTACCACAGAAAGTTGTTGAGGCCAATTCACTAAATATATTCAAAAAGGAGTTAGATGAAGTCCTTACTACTCGGGGGATCAAGGGGTATGGTGAGAAAGCAGGAATGGGGTACTGAAGTTTCATGTTCAGCCATGAACTCATTGAATGGCGGTGCAGGCTAGAAGGGCCGAATGGCCTACTCCTGCACCTATTTTCTATGTTTCTATGTTTCTATACTTGTCAATTGAGGGAGTGCAACGAAGGTTCACCAGACTGATTCCTGGGATGGGGGGATTGTTCTATGAGGGGTGATTGAGTAGACCAGGCCGATATTCTCTAGAGTTTAGAAGACTGAGTGGTGATCTCATTGAAAAAAATACACAGATCTTACAAGGCTTGACAGGGCTGATGCAGGGAGAATGTTTAACCTGGTTGAGGAGTCTAGCGCAGGGATTACAATCTCGGAAGAGGGGGTTGGCGATTTAGGACTGAGATGAGGAGAAACTTCTTCACTCAGAGGGTGATGAATCTCTGGAATTCTGTACCTTAGAATGCTGTGGAGGCTCAGTGTTTGAGTATACTCAAGGCAGAGATCTATAGGTTTTTGGATATTAAGGGATTCAAGGGATATGGATATAGTGCAGGAAACTGGAGTTGAGGTCGAAGTTCAGCCTTGATCTCATTGAATGGCGGGGCAGGCTTGAGGATCCGAATGGCCTACTCTTGCTCCTAATTCTATGGTTCTTATGTTAGCGCTGAGAGAGTTATGTCTGAAGAGAGAGTTATATCTCTGAGAGAGAGCTATATCACTGACAGAGTGTTATATCCCTGAGAAACACATATATCTGAGAGAGGTTTATATCCCTGAGTTCGATATATGTCCCCAAGTTATATCCCTGAGAGAGAGAGTTATATACGTGAGAGAGAGAGTTATATCCCCGAGAGAGAGAGTTATATCCCGGAGAGAGTTATATCTCTGAGAGGGAGTTATATCTCTGAGTGAGAGTTATATCCCCGAGAGAGAGTTATATCTCAGAGAGAGAGTTATATCCCCGAGAGAGAGAGAATGATATCCCCATGTTACTCAAATGCAGTTGAATCTTTGCAATGTATCTGTGTTATGGATCTGATAATGTTGGCCTACTTCAGTACAGTTGGCCTCCTGCGTTCTTGGAACTGAAGCTGTATGTAACCTATGTCTTGGTTCTACTTGTTTCAAATTGTAACTTGTGATGACTTTATATGATATCCCTGAGATATCTTCACCATGCCAGATTTCAGGAGGTGAAACCGACAAGGTGAATTACATGACATATGTCCGTGCATCACCGTTGAGCCTATATTGGGCCGGACGTTGTGGCCGCAGGCTTAAGCAGACGCCTCCAATCCGCAGAAAAAAAAAACAACCGACTGATCTAATGTCTGCGGAGCTTCGGACTCTTGTGGTCCAGGGCAGGCAAGTGGACGCCTGCATAAAGGCCTACGCATCCCAGGGGCACAGGCGTCTCTGGGCTGGCGTGGGCCCGCCCAACCAATGACAAAGGGCTAATTAAGCTGGAACCAGACGCATTTTTGCCGCCTTTGAGACGGTTCCCTCCCCGGCGTTTTTGCAAGGACTTCGCTCTCGCTCCGAACTTTGCTCACTCACTCCCCGGCATTTGCCCGCTGCTTCCCTGGCAGTCGGCCAATCGATCCCTGGCATTATAAATATAACCACAGTTTCAAAAATAATTTAAAAATACCCTGTAATTAAACATTATTTTTTAAATGTTTACATTTTGAAAAATTAATTTAAACATTTTTCAACGGGACGATAATAACCAAATCATTTTAAATGTAAGTGAAGATTTAGAAACGTAGAATCATAGAAAATAGGTGCAGGAGTAGGCCATTCGGCCCTGCACCGCCATTCAATGAGTTCATGGCTGAACATTCCCTCAGTACCCTCTGTGAGCTCATCCACATTGGGGAGAAAAAAACAGTAAAAGGGAATATTATTTGAATGGGGAGAAATTACAACATGCTGAGGTGCAGAGGGACCTGGGGGTCCTTGAGCATGAATCCCAAAAAGTTAGTTTTCAGGTGCAGCAGGTAATCAGGAAGGCGAATGGAATGTTGGCCTTCATTGCGAGAGGGATGGAGTACAAAAGCAGGGAGGTCCTGCTGCAACTGTACAGGGTATTGGTGAGGCCGCACCTGGAGTACTGCGTGCAGTTTTGGTCACCTTACTTAAGGAAGGATATACTGGCTTTGGAGGGGGTACAGAGACGATTCACTAGGCTGATTCCGGAGATGAGGGGGTTACCTTATGATGATAGATTGAGTAGACTGGGTCTTTACTCGTTGGAGTTCAGAAGGATGAGGGGTGATCTTATAGAAACATTTAAAATAATGAAAGGGATAGACAAGATAGAAGCGGAGAGGTTGTTTCCACTGGTTGGGGAGACTAGAACTAGGGGGCACAGCCTCAAATTATGGGGGAGCCAATTTAAAACCGAGTTGAGAAGGAATTTCTTCTCGCAGAGGGTTGTGAAGCTGTGGAATTCTCTGCCCAAGGAAGCAGTTGAGGCTAGCTCATTGAATGTATTCAAGTCACAGATATAGATTTTTAACCAATAAGGGAATTAAGGGTTATGGGGAGCGGGCGGGTAAGTGGAGCTGAGTCCACAGCCAGATCAGTCATGATCTTATTGAATGGCGGAGCAGGCTCGAGGGGCTAGATGGCCTACTCCTGTTCCTAATTCTTATGTTTATGTACCCCTTTCCTGCTTTCTCTCCATACCCCTTGATCCCTTTAGCCGTAAGGGCCACATCTAATTCCCTCTTGAATATATCCAATGAACTGGCATGAACAACAGTTCCACACGTTCACAACTCTCTGAGTGAAGAAGTTTCTCCTCATCTCGGTCCTAAATGGCCCACCCCTTATCTTTAGACTGTGTACCCTGGTTCTGGACTTCCCCAACATCGGGAACATTCTTCCTGCATCTAACCTGTCCAGTCCCGTCAGAATCTTATACGTTTCTATGAGATCCCCTCTCACCCTTCTAAACTCCAGTGAATGCAGGCCCAGTCGATCCAGTCTCTCCTCATATGTCAGTCATTAAAAACGTATATATTTTTTTACTTATTTTAACCAAAATGCTGTTAAGGAAGGATTTGCGCCTGCTTTTACCAGGCGTAAGCGTTTGGTAGCTATTTGCTGGGCGGTTGTTGGGCACATAGTGCAACTTTTGCGCTGGCGAAGTTGAATTTGCAAGATGCAGGCGATCTGCCAATGAGAAACTTGATAGGTCACAAGTTACGGGTTTTTGCGCGCGTGTATGCACATACCCGGAACTTGTGGGGCGCTTGCGATGGCGTATGCTGTCATCGGCGCTGTAAAATCCGGGCCAATGTCTTTTGAAATCATTTTTGCGTTAGTTTACATCGGGCACGAAAGGTTTTCAATTGCCTCGCCTGACAAACCTATTAGTTGAAAACAAGTAAGTATTTTGGACAAATTCCAAACAGTGAACCGAATGTACGAACTGTAACGACGCCGTAATGGTTCGGGAAATGAAAGTGCACTAAATTCACAAAGAATGCACTGCGTGTCACATGTTAGTGGTGTGAAGTTAAGCCGTATCGTTCTGCAGCGAAAACTTGATAATAGTTTGTGCAGTTGTCAGCAAGATCGCGATTGGTGGGATCGCTACATCAGCCCGCACAGAAATGTCACTTCCAATCACCACTCGATACTTTTGTATGTTTTTTGGTCTTGAATGATGTACTACTGATGAGATAATAGTTTGTGAAGTTGCTTAACTAAGGAGATTGCAACGCATGTAGCGGGGGAGGGGGTTGCTTTCTTGAAAGCATTTTGAAGATTGGGCTCAGTTAGCTGAAGGGATGTTACTAGAATTAACCAAATCATGACGGCCGGCGGAAATTGCTACACTGATAGAACATTCAGCAATACAGAAGAATGGCCTTGGATCTACGTGTCACAATCTTTCGTTCCAGGACGTATAATGTGTCTGCAATCCAGCTACTGCTCTTTGTAGAAACATAGAAACATAGAAAATAGGTGCAGGAGTAGGCCATTCGGCCCTTCAAGCCTGCACCACCATTCAATAAGATCATGGCTGATCATTCACCTCAGTACCCCTTTCCTGATTTCTCTCCATACCCCCTGATCCCTTTAGCCGTAAGGGCCACATCTAACTCCCTTTTGAATATATCCAACGGACTGGCCTCAACAACTCTCTGCGGCAGGGAATTTCACAGGTTCACAATTCTCTGAGTGAAGAAGTTTCTCCTCATCTCAGTCCTAAATGGCTTACCCCTTATCCTTAGACTGTGTCCCCTGGTTCTGGACTTCCCCAACATCGGGAACGTTCTTCCCGCATCTAACCTGCCCAGTCAGAATTTTATATGTTTTTGTGAGATCCCCTCTCATCCTTCTGAACCCCAGTGAATACAGGCCCAGTCAATCCAGTCTCTCCTCATATGTCAGTCCTGCCATCCCGGGAATCAGTCTGGTGAACCTTCGCTGCACTCCCTCAATAGCAAGAACGTCCTTCCTCAGATTAGGAAACCAAAACTGAACACAATATTCCAGGTGTGGCCTCACCAAGGCCCTGTACAGCTGCAGTGATACCTCCCTGCTCCTATACTCAAATCCCCTCGCTATGAAGGCCAACATGCCATTTGCCTTCTTCACCGTCTGCTGTACCTGCATGCCAACCTTCAATGACTGATGTACCATGACACCCAGGTCTCGTTGCACCTTCCTTTTTCCTAATCTGCTCCCATTCATATAATATTTTGCCGTTGTGTTTTTGCCCCCAAAGTTGCTAACTTCACATTTATCCACATTATACTGCATCTGCCATGCATTTACCCACTCACCTAACCTGTCCAAGTCACCCTGCAGCCTCTTAGCATCCTCCTCACAGCTCACACCGCCACCCAGCTTAGTGTCATCTGCAAACTTGGAGATATTACTCTCAATTCCTTCATCTAAATCATTGATATATATTGTAAATAGCTGGGGTCCCAGCACTGAGCCCTGCAGCACCATCGTGATCAGAAACACCAGTGCTGGGAATAGACCATTTCCCACTCCGGGCACTCGGTGTCAGCATCAAGTACTCAAACACCAGATGCAGTCAGGCGTACAGCAATAACAACCCAAACCCCAGAAGGGCGCCCCCTGCTGTACCGATCAATTATGCCCTAATTTCCAGGGAAACCCTCCTGTGCGCTCTCTTAGAGAAACACTGTTCGCGCCAGATCAGTGGTCAGTTTCAGGCCCTAGAAAACTAAAGAAGACTGGATCATCCAAAACTGGTTCACTCAGAGAGTTGTGAACCTGTGGAATTCTCTTCAGCAGAGAGTTGTTGAGGCTAGTTCGTTGGATATATTCAAGAGGGAGTTAGATATGGCCCTTACGGCTAAAGGGATCAAGGGGTATGGAGAGAAAGCAGGAAAGGGGTACTGAGGGAATGATCAGCCATGATCATATTGAATGGTGGTGCAGGCTCGAAGGGCCGAATGGCCTACTCCTGCACTTATTTTCTATTTCCAGAACGAGGGGTCACAGTCTAAGGATAAGGGGTAAGCCATTTCGGACAGAGATGAGGAGAAACTTCTTCACTCAGAGAGTTGTGAACCTGTGGAATTCCCTGCCACAGAAAGTGGTTGATTGCAGTTCATTAGATATATTCAAGAGAGAGTTGGATGTGGCCCTTACGTCTCAAGGGATCAAGGGGTTATGGAGAGAAAGCAGGAAAGGGGGTACTGAGATAAATAATCAGCCATGATCTTATTGAATGGTGGTGTAGGTTCGAAGGGCCGAATGGTCTACTCCTGCACCTATTTTCTATGTTTCTATGTTTCTAACATGTTATCGCTACACAAATGGTGTACAGCTTTGTTCTGGGCACGTGGTCCATTCTAGCCCGCCATCCTGTGATCACCGTATAACATTGAAAGCTTGAAAGGTTGGGCCCAGCGAGATTCCAATCCCTATATGATACAACACAAAGATGTTGCTTTAATTGCGACGACCAGTTCATGTCCTCCCAGCCTCTGGCCCTGGTCCCTCCCACTTGGAGGCGGGGCAAGTGTCTCAGTCGCTGTTCCTTCCTGTTCTCACAGTAGCTCTTGTTAAAACATGGATCAAGTCGCTTTCTGCTTGGTATTTGGTGAGTCGTGAAACAACCCTTCTGCCTGGAGCGCAAGATTCCCGGGATTGCGATGCGGCAGATTGGGCGAATGTGAGAGGGAAATTGGACAGAGCCCTGAGTTCAGTCTGGTATGGAGCCCCCTACATCGAAAATCTTCCTTGTCTGCTGCATTCGATGGCGAGGGATGACCACTGCTTTTAGTTTTCGGCGAAGGTGAGCGATTTTGGGGCCGGGGAAGAGGCGCAGGGTAAGTGCAGTGGTGCTGGGCTCCGTTGTGAGTTGTTGCACATCTGCCGAGGGCACTCGCAGGGTCCTACCGCCTGTGGTCATTCTTGGGGGGGGGGGTGAAATTGGGCTGGTGACGGCACTCGAACCAAGCCCTATGTGGTCGACAGGAACATAGGGACAGGCGGAGGCCATTCAGCCCCTCGAGCCTGCTCCCGCCGCTCAATGGGATCACGGCTGATCTGCGACCTAACTCCACGTATCCCTTAATACAGGCAACTCGCGAATATCCCGGGGCCCTCGGGAATCGGGCTATTCCGGGTAAGCGATTTCGCCGCTCGGGCAAGTGCACGTCCTTGCCAAGAACGTTTGGGTCCCAAATTTAGACACTACTTTGCTGCTTTTCTGCTTCTGTGCGCTCCAGGAAGGGATTGTCCACCTCTTGGTTGTAATATAAAGTGAAGAGCACCATGTTATACCGTGTCTACGTTTCCTTAAAATGGCCAGGTCTAAAGGCTTCAACCGCTGGAGGTCGAATGAGACTCGGCTTTACTTACCCCCCGAGGCCGCACCCTCAGTGATACTCCAGACTGCACAAGAGCACATTCACCAAGATCAGAAAAGGGAAAGACGGCAGGGAAGGGAGGAAGAGTTGGATACATGTTTTTCCCCTCTGAACTTGCTTCCAGCGTGATGATCTGGACAGTGCCTTAAAAGAGCGGTGTTGGGAGCAATGCCTTCGATTGTACACGGGACAGAATCACAGTTTTTAAAAGTGCAACGGGTTCTCCGTTAGGTGCGTGTGCGGATACTCAAGAGTTGCCCGTACCGTTGGACAACAAAACGCAATCAATCTCGGATTTAAAATTAACAATTGACCTGGCATCAATTGCCGTTCGCGGTCTTGCAAACTTGTACCATCAATTTTGAGCAGCGATGTTTCCTAATTTCACTCCTGAAAGGTCTGGCTCGAATTTTTAGACAGTGTCCCCTCGTCCTAGAATCACCAAACAACAGAAATAGTTTCTCTCTATCTACCCTATCTGTTCCCCTTAATATCCTGCATGCTCATAACATCATAGGCAGTCCCTCGGAATCCAGGAAGACTTGCCTCCAGTCTTAGCATGAGTCCTTAGGTGGCTGAACAGTCCAATACGGGAACCCCAGTCCCTGTCACAGGTGGGACAGACAGTGGTTGAGGGTAGGGGAGGGTGGGACTTGTTTGCAGCACGCTCCTTCCGCTGCCTGCGCTTGGTTTCTGCACGCTCTCGGCGACGAGACTCGAGGTGCTCAGCGCCCTCCCGGATGCACTTCCTCCACTTAGGGCGGACTGGTCTTTGGCCGGGGACTCCCAGGTGTCGGTGGGGATGTTGCACTTTATCGGGGAGGCTTTGAGGGTGGTCCCTTGTAACGTTTCCTCTGCCCACCTTTGGCTCGCTTGCCGTGGGCGCGTTCCGAGTAGAGCGCTTGCTTTGGGAGTCTCGTGTCAGGGGCATGCGGACTATGCGGCCTATGGGCATACTGTGGCAGCTTAAACGTCACGCACGCTTATCAGTTCAACTGACGGTTCAAGTGAATAAATCAGACAGCCTTCAAACCCACGCATATATGTCCCTGCAGCTGTGTCCTCCATGCTGCTGAAGTGGGCCATACCACTGACGAGTATGTCTCCGCAGTGGGTGAGGTGAAACTTAATAACCTTCAATAAACACAGTACAGCAGCTGGCCCGCTGTGCTCAGCAGTTAGCTGTTGATCTACAATTTTCCAGTCTCAGCTCCCACCGCGATTGTATCGCTCCATTTGTAACTCAGACGCCTGCGTTGCAATGTTGTGTCGTGGTGTTGGTGATGCGTGGTGGGGGTGTGTCACAAAGTTCAGTGTTTGCCCACACAAATACACACACACACACACACACACACCCTAGTGGGTAGGCTTCGTATATCAGCGACGGTTTCACTCAGCCACAAAGTGGGCCTTCTGCCGATTTTGGACACTGTTTCACGCTGTTCGGTGTTAACAGCACCAGGGGCTTCTGAGTATACTGACTGTTGGTTATTGTCACTTGAATTCTCCGTTACATGCTGACCTCTCTGTCCTTGGCCTCTTGCACCGTTCCAATGATGCTCAACGCAAGTTCGACGAACAGCGCCTCACCTTCCCATCAGGCACTTACAACCTTTTGGACTCAACATCGAGTAAAACAATTTCAGACAATAACCTCTGCACCTATTTGTTCCGATGGCAGCTATTAATGATTCTGCTAATCCCATTTAGAAACATAGAAAATAGGAGCAGGAGTAGGCCATTCGGCCCCTCGAGCCTGCACCATTCAATATGATCATGGCTGATCCTCTATCTCAACACCATATTCCCGCTTTCTCCCCGTACCCCTTGATGCCTTTTGCGTCTAGAACTCGATCTATCTCCTTCTTAAATATAACCAGTGACTTGGCCTCCACAGCCTTCTGCGGTAGAGAATTCCACAGGTTCACCACCCTCGGAGTGAAAACATTTCTCCTCATCTCGCTCCTAAATTTCCTACCCCGTATCCTGACACCGTGACCCCTTGTTCTAGACTTCCCAGCCCCGGGGAAACATTCTCCCCGCATCCAGTTTGTCCAACCCCGTCAGAATGTTATACCTTTCAATGAGATCCTCTCTCATTCGTCTAAACTCTAGTGAATACAGGCCCAGTCGACCCAATCTCTCCTCATACGACAATCCTGCCCTCCCAGGAATCAGTCTGGTCAACTTTCGCTGCAATCCCTCTGTTGTGTATCTGTAAAGCATGCACTCCCATGTTCTGCCTCCAGGGAGCGCATCCCCTGAAGTCCCAAGGGATCCCAGCATATAAGCCGGCCCCTAAGGCCTGTTCCTCACTCTGGAGTGTCTTGATAAAGACTGAGGACACTGTTACTTTAACCTCCCTGTGTGCAGTCTCATCTGTGTTAGGAACACAATAACTGGCGACGAGAATACGAATCCAACGCAAAGTTGCAGCAAACTGTGGGCATCCTGGAGAAGTCCTCGGAGGGTGAGGACTGGGAAGCCTATGTCGAACGGCTAGACCAGTACTTTGTAGCCAACGAGCTGGACAGAGAAGGAAGCGCTGCAAAAAGGAGAGCGGTCCTCCTCACAGTCTGCGGGGCACCGACCTACAGCCTCATGAAGAATTTTCTGGCTCCGGTGAAACCCACAGATAAGTCGTATGAGGAGCTGTGTACACTGGTTCGGGAGTATCTTAACCCGAGGGAGAGCGTGCTGATGGCGAGGTATCGGTTCTACACGTACCAGCGATCTGAAGGTCAGGAAGTGGCGAGCTACGTCGCTGAGCTAAGGAGACTTGCAGGACAATGTGAGTTTGATGGCTACCTGGAGCAAATGCTCAGAGACTTTTTTGTCCTGGGCATTATCCACGAGACCATCCTACGAAAACTTTTGACTGTAGAGACACCGACCCTCAGTAAGGCCATTGCGATAGCACAGGCGTTTATGTCCACCAGTGATAACACCAAACAAATTTCTCAGCAGACAAGTGCTAGCAATGTTCATAAATTAACTGGAACTGTGTGTGCGAGCAGAAATGTACAGGGCAGAAACCACGAGTCTGCAACTGCCAGCAGGCTTCAGGTGACCCAGATGACTCAGAGTCCGCAACAAAGCATGAATGCAAGGCAATTCACACCTTGTTGGCGTTGTGGAGGCTTCCATTCAGCCTATTCATGCCGCTTCAAAGAGTATGTTTGCAAGAGCTGTGGAACAATGGGGCACCTCTAACGAGCTTGCAAACGAGCTGCAAGCTCTGCAAAACCTGCTAACCACCACGTGGCAGAGGAAGATCGGTCCATGGTGGATCAAAGCAATTTCGAGCCTCAGAAAGAGGAGGCAGATGCTGAAGTACACGGGGTGCACACATTTTCGCTGAAATGTCCACCTATAATGCTAAATGTAAAATTGAATGGCTTACCCGTAGCCATGGAACTGGACACTGGCGCTAGCCAATCCATCATGAGTAAAAAGATGTTTGAGAGACTGTGGTGCAACAAGGCACTCAGACCGGCCCTGAGCCCCATCCACACGAAACTGAGAACATACACCAAAGAGCTTATCACTGTCCTGGGCAGCGCCTTGGTCAAAGCCACCTACGAGGGCACGGTGCACGAACTACCACTCTGGATTGTCCCGGGCGATGGCCCCACACTGCTTGGAAGGAGCTGGCTGGGCAAAATCTACTGGGACTGGGATGACATCCGAGCGCTATCACATGTCGATGAGGCCTCATGTGCCCAGGTTCTAAACAAATTTCCTTCCTTTTTTGAGCCAGGCATTGGAAACTTTTCCGGGATGAAGGTGTGGATCCACTTGGTCCCAGAGGCATGACCCATTCACCACAAGGCGCGAGCGGTACCTCACGTGATGAGGGAGAGAGTGGAAATCGAGCTGGACAGGCTGCAACGCGAGGGCATCATCTCCCCAGTGGAATTCAGTGAGTGGGCCAGCCCGATTGTTCCAGTACTCAAAACTGATGGCACGATCAGGATTTGCGGCGATTATAAAGTAATTAGTAATCGTTTCTCGCTACAGGACCAATTCCCGCTTCTTAAGGCAGACGACCTATTTGCAACGCTGGCAGGAGGCAAGACATTCACCAAGCTCGACCTGACTTCGGCCTACATGACGCAGGAGCTGGAGGAGTCTTCGAAGAGCCTCACCTGCATCAACATGCAAAAGGGACTGTTCATCTACAACAGATGCCCGTTTGGAATTCGGTCGGCTGCAGCGATCTTCCAGAGAAACATGGAGTCTACTCAAGTCGGTACCATGCACGATGTTTTTTCAAGACAACATATTGGTCACGGGTCGGGACACTGTCGAGCACCTACAAAACCTGGAGGAGGTCCTCCAGCGATTGGATCGCATAGGGCTGCGGCTGAAGAGGTCGAAGTGCGTCTTCATGGCAACAGAAGTGGAGTTTTTGGGGAGAAAGATCGTGGCGGACGGCATTCGGCCCACAGACGCCAAGACAGAGGCTATCAGAAATGCGCCCAGGCCACAGAATGTCATGGAGCTGTGGTCGTTCCTGGAACTCCTCAACTATTTTGATAACTTTCTACCGGGGTTAAGCACCTTCTTAGAGCCCCTGCATGTGTTATTACGTAAAGGTGAGAACTGGGTATGGGGGAAAAAACAAGTAATTGCTTTTGAGAAAGCCAGAAACATTTCATGCTCCAACAAGCTGCTTGTATTGTATAACCCGTGTAAAAGACTTGTGCTAGCATGTGATGCGTCATCGTACAGAGTCAGGTGTATATTACAACAAGCTAACGTTGCGGGGAAGTTGCAACCTGTCGCCTATGCCTCCAGGAGCTTGTCTAAGGCCGAGAGGACCTACAGCATGATTGAGAAAGAGGCATTAGCGTGTGTGTTCGGGGTAAAGAAAATGTATCAGTACCTGTTTGACCTCAAATTTGAGCTGGAAACCGATCACAAGCCCCTCACATCCCTGTTCGCTGAAAACAAGGGGATAAATACTAATGCCTCAGCCCGCATACAAAGGTGGGCATTCACGCTATCAGCGTATAACTATACCATCCGCCACAGGCCAGGCACCGAGAACTGTGCGGATGCTCTCAGTCGGCTACCATTGCCCACCATGGGGGTGGAAATGGCGCAGTCCACAGACTTGTTGATGGTCATGGAAGCGTTTGAAAATGATAAATCACCTGTCACGGCCCGCCAGATTAGGACTTGGATCAGCCAAGATCCTCTGCTGTCCCTCGTAAAAAACTGTGTATTGCATGGGAGCTGGGCCAGCATCCCCGTTGAAATGCAAGAGCTAATCAAGCCGTTCCAGCGGCGAAAGGACGAGCTGTCCATTCAGGCAGACTGCCTGTTGTGGGGTAACCGCGTAGTGCTACCCAAAAAGGGCAGGGAGACGTTCATCTCGGATCTCCACAGCACACACCCGGGTATAGTAATGATGAAAGCGATAGCCAGATCCCACGTGTGGTGGCCCGGTATTGACTCTGACTTAGAGTCCTGTGTACGGCAATGCAGCGTGTGTGCTCAGGTGAGCAACGCACCCAGAGAGGCACCACTAAGTTTGTGGTCCTGGCCCTCCAGACCATGGTCGAGGATCCATGTCGACTATGCGGGCCCGTTTCTCGGTAAAATGTTCCTGGTGATGGTGGATGCTTTTTCAAAATGGATTGAATGTGAAATAATGTCGGGAAGCACCGCCACCACCACCATTGAAAGCCTGAGGGCCATGTTTGCCACCCACGGCCTGCCTGACATACTGGTCAGTGACAACGGGCCATGTTTCACCAGTGCCGAATTTAAAGAATTCATGACCCGCAATGGGATCAAACATGTCACCTCGGCCCCATTTAAACAAGCCTCCAATGGGCAGGCAGAGCGGGCAGTACAAACAATCAAACAGAGCCTTAAACGAGTCACAGAAGGCTCACTCCAAACCTGCCTGTCCCGAGTACTGCTCAGCTACCGCACGAGACCCCACTCGCTCACAGGGGTGCCCCCGGCTGAGCTACTCATGAAAAGGACACTTAAAACCAGACTCTCGCTGGTTCACCCCAACCTGCATGATCAGGTAGAGAGCAGGCAGCAGCAACAAAATATAAATGATGGTCACGCCACTGTGTCACGGGAAATTGATCTGAATGACCCTGTGTATGTGCTAAACTATGGACATGGTCCCAAGTGGAACGCGGGCACGGTGATAGCTAAAGAAGGGAGTAGGGTGTTTGTAGTCAAACTAGACAATGGACAAATTTGGAGAAAGCACCTGGACCAAACGAGGCTGCGGTTCACAGACTGCCCTGAACAACCCACAGCAGACACCACCTTTTTCGAGCCCACAAAACATACCCAAAGGATCAACGACACCACGCCGGACCAGGAACTCAAACCCATCACGCCCAACAGCCCAGCAAGGCCAGGCTCACCCAGCAGCCCTGCAGGGCCAACAACACGCCAGCCCAGCGAGGGCACAGCCAACACACCAGAACAGACATTTGTACCGAGGCGGCCCACCAGGGAAAGAAAGGCTCCCGACCCCCTCACCTTGTAAATAGTTTTCACTTTGACTTTGCGGGGGGAGTGATGTTGTGTATCTGTAAAGCATGCACTCCCATGTTCCGCCACCAGGGAGCTCATCCCCTGAAGTCCCAAGGGATCCCAGCATCCCTTGGGAGCACTGTATATAAGCCGGCCCCTAAGGCCTGTTCCTCACTCTGGGGTGTCTTATTAAAGACTGAGGTCTCTGTTACCTTAACCTCCCTGTGTGCAGCCTCAACTGTGTTACGAACACAATACCCTCTATGGCAAGTATATCCTTCCTTAGGTCAGGAGACAAAAACTGCACACAATATTCCAGGTGCGGTCTCACCAAGGCCCTGTATAACTGTAGTAAGACCTCCTTGCTCCTGTACTCAAATCCTCTTGCGATGAAGGCCAACATACCATTGGCCTTCCTAATTGCTTGCTGCACCTGCATGTTAACTTTCAATGACTGGTGTACAAGCACACCCAGGTCCCTCTGTACATCGACACTTCCCAAGCCATCACCATTTCAATAATACTTTGACTTTATGTTTTTCCTACCAAAGTGGATAACTTCACATTTATCCACCTTATACTGTATCTGCCATGTGTTTGCCCACTTACGCAACCTATCTAAATCGCAGTGTCATTGCATCCTCCTCACAACTCACAATCCCACCTAGTTTTGTGTCGTCAGCAAACTTGGAAATATTACAATTGGTTTCCTCATCCAAATCATTTATATATATTGTGAATAGCTGGGGCCCCAGCACTGATCCCTGTAGTACCTGACTAGTCACTGCCCACCACCCCAAAAAAGACCCGTTTATTCCTACTCTGTTTCCTGTCAGTTAACCAATTTTCAGTCCATGCCAGTTCATTACCCCCAATCCTATGTGCTTTAATTTTGCACACTAACCTCTTATGTAGGACTCTATCAAAGGTCTTCTGAAAATCCAAATACACTACATCCACTGGTTCTCCCTTATCTATTCTCTCAGTTACATCCTCAAAAAATTCCAGTAGGTTTGTCAATCATGATTCTCCTTTCATAAATCCATGTTGACTTTGTCTAATCCCGTTGATATTATTTAGTGTGCCGTTATCACCTCCTTTATAATACTCTAGCATTTTCCCGACGAATGATGTTAGGCTAACTGGTCTGTAGTTCCCCGTTTTCTCTCTCCCTCCTTTTTTAAATAGTGTGGTTACATTTGCCACTCTCCAATCTGTAGGAACTGTTCCATAATCTATAGAATTTTGGAAGATGACAACCAATGCATCCACTATTTCCATGGCTACCTCTTTTAGTACTCTGGGATGCAGATCAACAGGCCTGGGGATTTATCGGCCTTCAGTCCCATTAGTTTCTCCAGCATTATTTTCTTACTAATAATCATTTCCTTTAATTCCTCTTACTCCTTGGTTCCCTAGCATTTCTGGGATGTTATTTGTGTCCGCTTCCGTGAAGACAGAACCGAAGTATTTATTTAATTGTTCTGCCATTTCCTTGTTCCCCATTATAAATTCTCCCATTTCTGTCTGTAAAGGACCTACATTTGTCTTCACTAATCTTTTTCTTTTTATGTACTTGTAGAAACGTTTGCAGTTGGTTTTCATGTTCCTTGCAAGTTTACTCTCATACTCTATTTTTCCCGTCTTAATCAATTTCTTGGTCCTTTTTTGCTGAATCCTAAACTGCTCCTTAAAATCCTCAGACTTGCTACTTTTTCTGGCAACTTTGTATAACTCCTCTTTGGATCTAATACTATCCTTAATTTATTTTGTTAGCCATGGTTGGGGCCACTATTCCTTTTGTGTTTTTACACCAGAAAGGAATGTATAACTGTTGCACTTCATGCATTCGTTCCTTAAATGTTAGCCATTGCGTAACCACCGTCATGCCTTTTACTGAATCTTCCCGATCTATCAGAGACAATTCATTCCTCATACTTTCCTTTGTTTAGATTTAGGACCCTAGTTTCGGATTGGCCTTTTTCACTTTCCATCTTAATAAAGAATTCAATCATGTTATGGTCACTCTTCCCTTAAGGACCCCGCACAACAAGACTGTTAATTAACCCCTTCTCGTAACACAATACTCAATCTAGGATAACCTGTTCCCTAGTAGGCCCCTCAACGTACTGGTCTAAAAAACCATCTCGTACACACTCCAGGAATTCATCTGCCACGGTATTATTACTAATTTGATTTGGCCGGTCTATATGTAGATTAAAGTCACCTACGATTACTGTAGTATCCTTATTGCCTGCATGTCTTATTTCCTGTTTGATGCCATCCCCTACATTACCACTACTGTTTGGAGGCCTATAGACAACTCCCCCCCAGAGTTTTCTGCCCCTTGGTGCTCCTTAGCTCCACACAGACTGATTCTGCATCTTGATTTTCTGAGCCAATACCCTTTCTCACTGCTGCTCTTTTTTCACCCTTTACCAACATCGCCACTCCGTCACCTTTTCCTTTTTACCTGTCCTTCCTAAATATCGAATATCCTTGGATATTCAGTTCCCAACCCTGGTCACCCTGTGTAGGGGTAAAATGAAGGCTTCTCTCCCTCGGGGTGGACTACCTGGGGTAGATAGCCGACACCTCGCCCTTCTCCTCTGTATAACGACCACGGAAGTAAATGAAATCTCGGGTTTAACTGGCTTTATTTCGAGCAATGCTAGGGAAGGTTTGGTCGTGGAACCTTCAAAATACATGAGGTTTTGACTATAATTTATGCGGGCTTTGGAGAGGAGGGTACACTCCTACAAAATCATCGTTAAGTCTATTGCTATCGGCGGAGTTACATTGATTTGTTGACTCTTATCAGACTGGCACTGAGTACTATATGCAAGTGTCCATCTCCCGTCATTGTGTTAGAACACAAGAACATAAGAAATAGGAGCAGGCGTCGGCCATACGGCCCCTCGAGCCTGCTCCGCCATTTAATACGATCATGGCTGATCTGATCATGGACTCAGCTCCACTTCCCTTATCCCCTTATCGTTTAAGAAACTGTCTCTTTCTCTCTCAAATGTATTCAATGTCCCAGCTTCCACAGCTCTCTGAGGCAGCGAATTCCACAGATTTACAACCCTCAGAGAAGAATTTTCTCCTCATCTCTGTTTTAAATGGGCGGCCCCTTATTCTAAGATCATGCCCCCTAGTTCTAGTCTTCCCCCATCAGTGGAAACATCCTCTCTGCATCCACCTTGTCAAACCCCCCCTGCCCTAGTCTACATGTCGCCTAAAGTAACTGTTCTCAAAATACTGGCTGGCTTATCCCTTCCTCAGAGACTTCTAATCAAAATTGTAACTGCTGACTTGTATGTGTTTCTAAGGTTAAGGATAGTTTTAATGCGTTATAACTGTGCTATACCTACATACGCAAGTGTTACATACATAGGCAATTTCTCAGACCTCCCTAATACTGATTAGTTCACCACCTTCAGCATTATGTTCTGACCAATATCTGTCTACTGCAATTTATACCCCTTACAATCCTCCCTAATGGCCCTTGGCTATATGCCCAAGATAGGCCATTTCCCAATTAATTGCTCATAGATGAGCTTCCATGGAAGTCCTTTCACTTGGGTAGCGCTACTTCCTGAGCTACAGGATCTATCTGTTGGCTTTCCCATCAAGGTTATACTAAATCCGTCCGTTCTGTCGGACTGTCTGATTTCCCTTTATTCAATTGTTTAACTATAGTATGGGCTAGGGGCTGCCTCTAACATCGGTTACACTTCTTTACAGGATAGTACTAGCAAGATGCGTTCTCTTGCACTGCAACCAGCCCAGTATAGTTCGTGCATAAGTCCTTTCTAGCCAACAATTTTCTCAGTGTTTGAATTATGCCCCGCCTGGGGTATCCTCTGTTTCTTCTATCTTTCCTCCAATCGGGGCTCTTCTCTATTCTGCCGAATTTCTGCCCCGTGTGCGGTATCCTCTATGTTGTCGAATGGTGTCCAATTCAGCCGCGTTTGACCCTCTTATCCCGCCGTGTATCCCGCCGTGTACCATTTCCAGTGTCTTTCTTTTTCCTCGGTCCTGCTTTTTACCTGACCCTCTTTCCACATTCAACTTGATGGGTTTTTTGATTCAGGGCCTTGAAGTGCTCGCAGGGTCAGGTTTCGATGCAGGCTTATAGTGTTTAACCCGCAGAAGTTGGGGGTGGTTATGGTGTTTAAATTTAGGAATACAGTAATTGTTCGCTGACCTACCCCTTGGTCTTCTCCTTGGTCTGTCTTATCAATCCCCCTTTTGCCCCAGCGTTCATAGTTGGACACGTTTGTAGTGCTGGGGGTGTGGTGGTCGGGGCTCTGGTAGTGTTGCTGGGTCTATCTCGGGAGATATCCCTCCACCACCATTCATAGATGTTGAGTGAAATATGCACCCCCTTCCCCCGGGTGCAGTATCTCTGTCCCTCCTGATTATAAAACACACCGTGGTCTTATTCCCGCTAGTTATCGGTCCCGTGTGACTGGCACATCCCCAATGTTGCCTCGTTTCCCCGTCACGTTGTTTTGTACCCGTTATTTAAGTCTACTGTTGCTCCGTCCATCACCATCAGTGTGTTTGATTCTTTATGAAATTAATGTCGCCCGAGTCCCTGTAATACAGGCCTTGCCGCCCCTCAGTCTGTTGTCCTCGATATGAGGCTGCGTTACCCATGCTGTTTCCACGGACACTAGTGTCCTGCAAAAAAACAATATTTCTCGGTCGTCACCGATTAGTTAGTGACCATGCTTTTTTAACTGGGTCCGGTGTTTCCACTTGTCGATACCCCTTATAACTACCATAACTTACAATTATTACCTGATAGGGTCCGGCCCAGTTGGGTGCGAGCCTGGACCTCTCTGGGGTAATCACCTGATTGCCTATTTGGGGTATTTGGACTTTGTGTTCCTGAATGTCGTTCTCTAAGTCCCTGATTATTTGCTGATCGCTAGCCTGTGCCTTTAAATCATGTAACTGTTTGCAGAGTTCCATTATAACTTTCTGTATCCTGTCTTTATAAGGCCCATCATCCTCGCTTTCTGTAACCAAGACTGCTGGCAGTCTCATTTTTGCCTGACCCTTAGTAAAGCGCAGGCCTGTTTCATTATCTTCCTTGTGAAGTGTGTACCTTGATCTGAGCTCAGCTGGAGTGACATTATTTCTTCTGCTAGGATCCCGGCCACGGTCTCTGCTGAACAATTTCTAGTGGCGAAAGCTTCTACCCGCTTCGTAAACTGCTCTATTATAATTCGGTAGTATGTCTTCCCCTTGTTGCCTGGGTAATGCTCCAGTAAAATTTATCTGCAAGTTTTCCCAGGGTCCTTTCGGTCGGGGCTGATGACCCATTCTGACCTTTATTTTCCCCCCTGAGTTGTATGTTACGCATGTCACGCACCTTTTACAGTGGTCCTCTATATCTCTACCCATTCCCTTCCGCCACCAGCATCTGGACATCGAGCTTATCATGTTGGTTCTACCTGTATGGACATACCCGTGGTATCTTACAACCACAATTTCCTGATCTCGGCATTTCTGCAGTCGTTAAATAGCCCTCGTACCTGCCTGAGCTGTTTCACAGTTCCTGGCCTGGGCAGTGATCGCATTGCTTCCTTTCTGGCCTTAGGCATCTGTCTCTTCCCTTGTGATATTATGCATCCTGCATATGTTATCTCGCTCCTTCCCATCTGCACCTTCCTAGGAATTATTTTTAATCCTGCGCTCTGCAGAGCTCCTAGCACTGTAGTTAAAGCTAGGACGTGTTGTTGTTCTGTGCTGGAGGCAATAAGGCCATCACCCACATACTGCAAAAGAGTGCTCCCTTCTCCCATGTCTACTGGTTCCAAAATTCCTCACAGTACTCGATGAAATATGCCCGGGCTATTATGGAAGCCCTGTGGCACTCTGGTCCACGTGTATTGTTTTCTCTTTACGGTGAAGGCAAATTTTCCTTGGGTCTAAAGGTAGGGCCCAAAATCCATTCACTATATCCAGCATGTTCTGGATCCAGGCCATTAAAGATTGTGGCCGGACATGCCACTATTGGGTGTTCTCGCGGGGGTCACCTTATTCAGGGCGGTATAATCGATAGTCAGTCGGCAAGACCTGTCGGGTTTCTTTGCCACAGGTGAATTAGTGGAGGCTATTACCTGTTTCACTACCCCTTACTTCTCTAATTCCTGCACAGACAGCCGACCGACCGCTGCCTCAGCTTTGGGTCTCAATGGGTACTGTTGGTGAGCTTTGCGTTCGAGTCCAGGAGTTCTGATGGGTAGTATCTCTGCTACTCCACAATCTTACTTGTACTGTGCCCACAGAGTCGGACATAATTGGCACACAATACCCCATACACCCTTTGTTTCCCACTCGGGCTGGATTAGGGTTATTCCGGCCACTCGTTCTTGCTGGGTGTTCGAACTTAGTTTGGCTTTTGTGCTTAACCCCCAACATTGTCCAGTTAAGCCGGGGATCTATCAGCAGCCCTATCTCCCTTAAGGTATCGATGCCCAATATGGTGCCTCCTGTGATCTGACAACACCAAAACTGAGTAGGTAACATACCCCACCCCCCGTACTTCTAACAAACACCATCTCACTTAGGGTTGCTTTCCGATATCCCCCACCAACTCCTTGTATGTTGACGGTCCTACGGGTCAGGGGCAAATCTATGTTGGTTATGGAAATGGACGCTCCTGTGTCTACTAGCATATCGCAGTGCCGGCCCCCTAACAAGGCACTAATAAACATTCTTGGATCCCCTAGATGCCGTCCCATACCTCTGCCGGGAGCCAGCAACCCCTAGCGTGTTCTGGCTAATCGGAGCATTTTGATAATGTCCTCGTTAGAGGGTGTCTTAGGTGGGGGCAATGGTGGCAGTGGTGCTGGTACCTGTCTGAACGTATCCAGCAGCTCTTCCCTGGTTAATGATAAACCCTTCTTTGCCTGTTGAGGAGCCCTCCTCTCTTGTTGCAGCTAAAACATATCTGGGGAGCTGTGCGGGGGTGTGTCTTCTCCCCTGTGATATATTCACAGAGCACAGCACACACAGCTTCCTAACATGGCAGGCAGCTCCCTCCGAAGTCTCCGGAAATCTGCCTGGTTCTGTTTATTATTAACCCTGCACTTGCAGTACACAATATGTCCACATCCACAGTGTGGAGCTACAAACATTACAAGCTTACAGACATTACACTTCTCCCTCCTTAATGAAGAAGCCATCACAACAAACATCATACATAACTTCCATGTTTATACATAACACAGGATATAAACTTATTTTTTTTGTCCATATTTACAAATTTAACCTCACCACTTGTTTTCTGTTTCGAAGAGGATAACTTCGCTCTCGAACAGAAACTTCCAAAGTCTCTCTGTCGGCTGGCTGAATCCTTCACCAACAAAATTTAAGCTTCAAATCATCCGAAAAATCCCATCTCAATCGCCAAATGTGATATATTCACAGAGCACAGCACACGCAGCTTCCTAACATGGCAGGCAGCTCTCTCAGAAGTCTCCGGAAATCTGCCTGGTTCTGTTTATTATTAACCCTGCACTTGCAGTTCACAATACGTCCACATCCACAGACATTACATCCCCCTTTGTCTCTGCTGCTATTTTTGATACCTTCTCCCTTTGTTCTGACTTTAACTCCTCGACCTATTCTGCCCACTCTAAAGTTTCACCGTAATCATGTCCCACTTTAAATGCAACTTTTGATTGGCCTCTCCGAGCGCGTCTTTAAACATCCCGCGCTTGAGGAATATTTGCATTTTTTTCCTGCGGCTGTGCACTGTACCATCCGTCTTTTATCTCTTCCAGCTTATTTATCTTAGAAACATAGAAACATAGAAAATAGTTGCAGGAGCAGGCCATTCGGCCCTTCGAGCCTGCACCGCCATTCAATATGATGAGGGCTGATCATTCAACCTCAGTACCCCATTCCTGCTTTCTCTCCATACCCCTTGATCTCTTTAGCTGTAGGGGCCATATCTAACTCCCTTTAGAATATATCTAACAAACTGGATTCAACAACTCTCTGCGGCAGAGAATTCCACAGGTTCACAACTCTCTGGGTGAAAAAATTTCTCCTCATCTCGGCCCTATATGTCTTACCCCGTTATCCTTAGATTGTGTCCCCTGGTTCTGGACTTCCCCAACATTGGGAACATTCTTCCTGCATCTGACCTGTCCTGTCCCGTCAGAATTTTATACATTTCTATGAGATCCCCTCTTCATTCTTCTAAATTCCAGTGAGTATAAGCCTAGCCGATCCAATCTTTCCTCATATGTCAGTCCTGCCATCCCAGGAATCAGTCTGGTGAACCTTCGCTGCACTCCCTCAATAGCAAGAACGTCCTTCCTCAGATTAGGAGACCAAAACTGAACACAATATTCTAGGTGAGGCCTCACCAAGGCCCTGTACAACTGCAGTAAGACCTCCCTGCTCCTATACTCAAATCCCCTCGCTATGAAGGCCAACATGCCATTTGCTTTCTTTACTGCCTGCTGTACCTGCATGCCTACCTTCATGACACCCAGGTCTCGTTGCACCTCCTCTTTTCCTAATCTGCCGCCATTCAGATAATATTCTGCCTTCGTGTTTTTGCCACCAAAGTGGATAACTTCACATTTATCCACATTATACTGCATCTGCCTTGCATTTGCCCATTTACCTAACCTGTCCAAGTCACCCTGCAGCCTCCTAGCGACCTCCTCATAGCTCACACCGCCACCCAGCTTAGTGTCATCTGCAAACTTGGAGATATTACATTCAATTCCTTCGTCTAAATCATTAATGTATATTGTAAATAGTAGGGGTCGCAGCATTGAACCCTGCGGCACCCCACTAGTCACTGCCTGCCATTCTGAAAAGTATCCGTTTATTCCCACTCTTTGCTTCCTGTCCGCCAACCATTTCTCTAGCTTAGCTTCTAAATTTTGACTTCGTTTTGTTTGAGTATCTATTTCTTTTATCTGTCCTCTGTAGCAGGCGAGTATTATTACATAGGCTTTCTCCGTTTGATCTTTACTCTGACCATCCCACCAATACCTCCGTCTGTCAGGTGAGTCTCCTGGCTGGCACCCTTGTTTTTTCATTTCTTTTATTAAGAAACCCAAATTAATAATGTCCAGTATAAAACAGCTGTCAACGGAAAGGGTTAACTCCTTTACAGATTTGTAAGAAGGCCTGACGTCATTACGTGACTTCGCGTAATCATCAGAATTTTTTCCCAAGTCTTTGTGCAATCAAAACTTGCTCAGAAATTAGGAGTCCGTTAAAGCAGCAAAAATCATTCGTAAAGCTGTCATAATTAGCTTTAAATAAAACCTTCTCATCTGGAAAGACAGCATTTTAGATTAAACTCCAATTTTTCTGAACTTCCACTTCAAATACTTGCCCAAGATTTATTAAATTAATTTAAAACGAGACCACACATTTTTAATAGCTATTTTGTTTACTGAAATCCAATTTAAAATAAGTACTGGCAACTGTGTGACTTATTTTTCTTAGCTCTGTAAATCATAGTCAAAACAATCAGGGAAATGGCCACACTTTTAACATTTTTACACAAGCTATATACATTCCAGCATTTCGGTTTTTTTAAGGTCCCGTTCACTGAGCTTAAAATCTTGTGTTTTATTTCTCTTGGCACTAAAGCCAGTTCCACCTTTTTAAAGAATTTAAAATTTAGCAATCTTATCTCATTCCCAGTTTTTTTCCTTCCTGTGCTGAGTTTGCACAACTTAGATCTTTCCCCCTGGTTATTCTCAAAACCCTGCTGCTTGTTTAGACTGTTCGGGACTTTTACACGATAAGCACCGTCCATTTAAATTTTTCTTTACTGCAGTGGAACTTTCTCGTAATTTAACATCGTTATCAACATAGAGTGTCTTTTATCTCTTTTCAAATATTCACACTTTGAAACAAAGTCGAGATGTCACTGTTAAAATTATGAAAATTTGGCTTTCATTGGTTAATTACCCTCCAATCAAACCAATGTTTTTTAACAGCCAATATCAACCAGTATCTCTTTCCCAATTAGATGTTCAATTTGTTTTCCTTTCAACAGTCTATCCTTTTTAAGATTGCATCTTTATCTTTTGATAAAAAACAAGCTGTCCTTTGTGAATTCAATATTTTTTCCAGCATTTATTTAAAATCAAGAAAGCTTCCACCCAAACACTTTCACTTTTTCGTCTGGGTATGTTTACCGGTCTACCAGATTCCGTGTACTGTTTCCAAGCCTTTGGATCCCTCTCGCATCCGGCTAGACTAACCTGCTTGCTTCCCTACTCTGGTTACTCCGACTGGAAGTGTCGGTTTTATACGTTTACCCCTGTGAGCACTTATACCCGGAACCCTTTTGGTCCATATCTCAGAGACCGCCCCCCCTCCCCCGCCACCCCCTCTCTTGGTCTTAGAACATAAGAACATAAGAATTAGGAACAGGAGTAGGCCATCTAGCCCCTCGAGCCTGCTCCGCCATTCAATAAGATCATGGCTGATCTGGCCGTGGACTCAGCTCCACTTACCCGCCCTCTCCCCGTAACCCTTAATTCCCTTATTGGTTAAAAATCTATCTATCTGTGACTTGAATACATTCAATGAGCTAGCTTCAACTGCTTCCTTGGGCAGAGAATTCCACAGATTCACAACCCTCTGGGAGAAGAAATTCCTTCTCAACTCGGTTTTAAATTGGCTCCTCCGCATTTTGAGGCTGTGCCCCCTAGTTCTAGTCTCCCCGACCAGTGGAAACAACCTCTCCGCCTCTATCTTGTCTATCCCTTTCATTATTTTAAATGTTGCTATAAGATCACCCCTCATCCTTCTGAACTCCAACGAGTAAAGATCCAGTCTACTCAATCTATCATCATAAGGTAACCCCCTCATCTCCGGAATCAGCCTCGTGAATTGTCTCTGTACCCCCTCCTTAAGTAAGGTGACCAAAACATCACGCAGTACTCCAGGTGCGGTCTCACCAATACCCTATACAGTTGCAGCAGGACCTCCCTGCTTTCGTACTCCATCCCTCTCGCAATGAAGGCCAACATTCCATTCGCCTTCCTGATTACCTGCTGCACCTGCAAACTAACTTTTTGGGATTCATGCACAAGGGCCCCCAGGTCCCTCTGCACCGCAGCATGTTGTAATTTCTCCCCATTCAAATAGTATTCCCTTTTACTGTTTTTTTTCCCAAGGTGGATGACCTCACACTTTCCGACATTGTGTTCCATCTGCCAAACCATCGCCCATTCGCTTAACCTATCCAAATCTCTTTTCAGCCTCTCTGTGTCCTCTACACAACCCGCTTTCCCACTAATCTTTGTGTCATCTGCAAATTTTGTTACACTACACTACATTATATCCAACTGGCCAGTTTTCCTAAACATCATGGGGTCCTACCCCCCTCTTTTTAAGTTGTATTCCTTCTTTTTCAGGCAATACACCTATCCCCAACCTTGGTTTTCGTCCTTCCATGGTTCGCAATAACTTTGTTCGACAGATTACCCCTCTTCTAGTTCTTTATACAGATTACCTCCTTCCCCGTCAATACTGCAACTGCAGGTGGCACAAAATCATATTCACTGCCATTGCTAGCTGTCACATCGTCCAGGTCGGAGAGTCTATACCCTGCTCGCAGCGCCAATTGTAGGGGTAAAAGGAAGACTTCTCTCCCTCGGGGCGGACTATCTGATATAGATAATCGACACCTTGCCCTTCTCCTCTGTATAACGACCACGGAAGTAAACAAACTAAACCTTGGGTTAACTGGCTTTATTTCGAGCAATGCAAGGGAAGGGTCGGCCGTGGAACCTTCAAAATACATGAGGTTTTGAGTATAATTTATACAGCTACCCTCCTACAAAAGCAATAGGTCTATTGCTATCAGCGGAGTTACATTGATTTGTCGACTCCCATCAGGCTGGCTCTGAGTGGTATATGAAACTGTCCATTGTGTTGTCCCATTATTTGCCCACTGCCTTAGTCTGCATGCTGCCTAAAGTAACTGTTCTCAAAATACTGGCTGTCTTATTGCTTCCTCAGAGACTTCTAATCAAAATTGTAACTGCTGACTTGTATGTGTTACTGAGCTTAAGGATACAGTTTTAATGCATTACAAGTGTGCTATATGTCCTTTTGCAGATTTTTTTGCGTCCTCCTCACACATTGCTTTTCCTCCCATCTTTGTATTGTCAGCAAACTTGGCTACGTTACACTCGATCCCTTCTCCCGAGTCGCAAATATAGATTGTAAATAGTTGGGGTCCCAGCACTGATCCCTGCGGCACCCCACTAGTTACATACGTAGGCAGTTTCTCAGACCTAATACTGATTATTTCATCACCTTCAGCATTGTGTTCTGACGATCTTTCTGTCCGCTACAATTTATATCCCTTACACCCTCCAACCATGTCTCCGTAATTGCAACTATACCGTATCCGCTTACATCTATTTGCGCTGGTAATTAATCTTCCTTATTACAGATGCTTTGTGCATTCAGAAACAATGCTGTTAGATTTGTCTTTTTAATATTATTAGACATCTTAACATTATTTTGTACCAGTGGATGTGATGTATTTGGACTTCCAGAAGGCATTTGACAAGGTGCCCCATAAAAGGTTACTGCACAGGATAAAAGTTCACGGGGTTGGGAATTGTATATTAGCATGGACAGAGGATTGGCAAACTAACAGAAAATAGAGAGTCTGGTTAAATGGTTCATTCTCGGGTTGGCAACCAGTAACTAGTGGGGTGCCGCAGGGATCAGTGCTGGGACCCCAACTATTTACAATCTATATTAGCGACTCGGAAGAAGGGACCGAGTGTAACGTAGCCAAGTTTGCTGACAATACAAAGATGGGAGGAAAAGCAATGTGTGAGGAGGACACAAAAAATCTACAAAAGGACATAGACAGGCTAAGTGAGTGGGCAAAAATTTGGCAGATGGAGTATAATGTTGGAAAGTGTGAGGTCATGCACTTTGGCTGAAAAAAATCAAAGAGAAAGTTATTATTTAAATGGAGAAATATTGCAAAGTGCTGCAGTACAGCGGGACCTGGGGGTACTTGTGCATGAAACACAAAAGGTTAGTATGCAGGTACAGGAAGTGATCAGGAAGGCTAATGGAATCTTGGCCTTTATTGCAAAAGGGATAGAGTATAAAAGCAGGGAAGTCTTGCTACAGGTATACAGGGTATTGGTGAGGCCACACCTGGAATACTGCGTACAGGTTCGGTTTCCATATTTACGAAAGGATATACTTGCTTTGGAGGCAGTTCAGAGAAGGTTCACTCGGTTGATTCCGGGGATGAAGGGGTTGACTTATGAGGAAAGGTTGAGTAGGTTGGGCCTCTACTCATTGGAATTCAGAAGAATGAGAGGTGATCTTATCGAATGTATAAGATTATGAGGGGGCTCGACAAGGTGGATGCAGAGAGGATGTTTCTACTGATGGGGAAGACTAGAACTAGGGGGCATGGTCTTAGAATAAGGGGCCGCCCATTTAAAACTGAGATGAGAAGAAATTTCTCCTCTCAGAGGGTTGCGGATCTGTGGAATTCGCTGCCTCAGAGAGCTGTGGAAGCCGGGACATTGAATATATTTAAGACAGAGATAGACAGTTTCTTAAATGATAAGGGGATAAGGGGGCGGGCAGGGAAGTGGAGCTGAGTCCATGATCGGATCAGCCATGATCGTATTAAATGGCGGAGCAGGCTCGAAGGGCCGTATGGCCTACTCCTGCTCCTATTTCTTACGTTCTTATAGCTCTATTTTTCTTATTGCTATTTATTCTTCTTTTGTTTGTGTTCCCTGTCCCTTCCTGACATAATCCGGTTATCCTTACCACAGTCACTTCCCTGCATTGCTTCGTTTTCATTCCTCTTTCGCATTCTAGATTTCTCTCCACTGCGACTGTCCTCCGCCCCTGCCCCTTATTTAGTTGAAAGCCCTGTCTACCTCCCGAGTTGTTCTCCAGAACTCTGGTCCCAGCATAGTTCAGGTGCAGTCCGTCCCCACGGAACAGCTCTCTCTTTCCCGAGTATTGGTGCCAGTGCCCCACGAATCGAAACCCACTTCTCCCACCCCAACCTCCGAGCCACGCCTTCATCTCCCTGATTCGATTGGCCACATGCGAATTTGCTCGTGGCTCGGGTAATAAAGCGGAGATGATTCTGCTTTGCAATTTAGTCCGTAGCTGGTCAAAGTCTCTCAGCAGAACCTCGTTCTTCGTCCGACCTATGTCATTGGTGTACCACGACAACTGGATCCTCTCCCTCCCCCTCCAAGTTCTTCTCCAGCTCGGAGGAGATGTCCTTTACCCTGGCATCGGGTAGGCAACACAGCCTTCGGGACGCACGCTCTCAGCTGCAGAGAATTTACACCTTCTAGGCTAATCTTACCTGTCCCAACACCATCATCTTTTGCTTTGTGCAATCATACATTTAGTCACTCAGTCTCTCCTGCCTTCAACCCAATTACACACTTTCCCTTTTATTCTTTCATCCCCTCCACCCTTTCCCTGCCTCTGAACTTGATTAAAACCTGTTATATCGCTACCCTTTTCTAGTTCTGACGCAGGGTCATCGACCTGAAACGTTCTCTCTGTCTCTCTCGCCACAGATGCTGCCCGACCTGTTGTGTATTTCTGGCATCTTCTGTTTGGCGTTCAGATTTCCAACATCCGCGGTATTTTGCTTTTGTTTATCGGGTTAGTGGAAGTATTTGGACGGGTAAGTGGGGCTGATGTCCACGGCCAGATCAGCCATGATCTTGTTGAATGGCGGAGCAGGCTCGAGGGGCTCGATGGCCGACTCCTGTTCCTAATTCTTATGTTCTTATTTACAAACGGTCGATTCAATAGAATTTATTCAGCAGCGATGGCGATCCAAAACACGGGAGAATAACCATTACAAAAAACAACTGGACCATTTAAGAGTGAGATCAAGAAATACTTTTTCACACGAAGGGTAATGACAATGTGCAACTCTCTTTCCAAAAAGGTTGTGGATTCGGGTTCAATTGAAATATTCACGACTGATATCGATATGTTTTTGTTGGCGGACGATAGAATCATAGCGCCTAAGAATAAGGGGTAAGCCATTTAGGACCGAGATGAGGAGAAACTTCTTCACCCAGAGAGTGGTGAACCTGTGGAATTCTCTACCACAGAAAGTTGTTGAGGCTAATTCACTAAATATATTCAAAAAGGAGTTACATGTCGTCCTTACTACTAGGGGGAATCAAGGGGTATGGTGAGAAAGCAGGAATGGGGTCCTGAAGTTGCATGTTCAGCCATGAACTCATTGAATGGCAGTGCAGGCTCGAAGGGCCGAATGGCCTACTCCTGCACCTATTTTCTATGTTTCTATGAATGCTGTTCGGCCCGACTCTCAGCTAGTCCCACTCCCCCGCCCTTTCACTCAGAGTCCTGCAATTCTTTCCCTTCAGATACTCATCCAACTCTCCTTTTGAAACTTAAGATTGAGTCAGCCTCCAGCACCCTTTCCAGATCCCAACCAGTCACTTTAAAAAAATGTTGGTTCTTTTGCCAATCACTTTAGATCGGTGTCCTCTGGTTCCCGACCCTTCCACCAATGGGAACAGTGTCTCTCTATCTACTGTGTCCAGACCCCTCATGATTCTGAACACCTCGATCAAATCTCCTCTCAACCTTCTCTGCTCCAAGGAGAACAACCCCGGCTTCTCCAGTCTCTCCCCGTCACTGAGGTCCCTCATCCCTGGAACCATTCTCGTAAATCTTTTCTGCACTCTCTCGAAGGCCTTCACATCCTTCCTAAAGTGCGGGGCCCGGAATTGGACGCATTACTCCAGCTCGGGGCTGAACCAGTGTTTTATACAGGTTCGTCATAATATCAACACTTTCGCACTCTATGCCTCTATTTAAGAAGCCCAGAATCCCGCAAGCCTTGTTAACTGCGTTCTCAACCTGCCCCGCCACCTTCAATGAATTGTCCACACATACCACCAGGTCTCTCTGTTCGTGCACTCTTTAGGATTGTACCATCGAGTTGACATGTCCTCTCCTCATTCTTTCTACCAAAATGTATCGCTTCGCAATTTTCTGCATTAAATTTCATCTGCCAAGATAGCAATGGATGCGGAACTAAGGCGGGTAAATTGATTTTAATTAAACATAGGCTATGATCAAATGCAGTGACGAACAGGCGCCTTGCGGGGTGCAGTTATTGGGCTAATGTCTCACCGAGAGAGCGGCACTTCAGGCAATTCAACTCTCCCGAAGGTTGAGGCGACACAGACCAAAATGACATACTGAACATGGTCCATAAATAAACACGCGAAAGTCAGTCTGAAAATTAATCTTCTAAACGTGTATAACCAAATCATATTTTTTTCCTTTTAGTGGTTTTGGTGGTCCCGGGGAGCGTTTCTCAAGGTTAGTGCCGCGGTTTTGTCCTAAACTAATGTCATTGAACAGCTAATGGCCAATGCTAAATCATTGAATTCGTGTTTTTTTTTAATTCATTCTCGGGATGTGGGCCTCGCTGGCAAGGCCGGCATTTATTGCCCGTCCCTAATTGGCCTCGTTAAGGTGGGGGTGAGCCCCCTTCTTGAACCGCTGCAGTCCGTGTGGTGAAGGTGCTCCCACAGTGCTGTTAGGGAGGGTGTTCCAGGATTGGGACCCAGCGACGATGAAGGAACGGCCGATATATTTCCAAGTCGAGGGATGGTGTGTGTGACTGGGAGGGGAACGTGGAGATGGTGGTGTTCCCATGGGCCTGCTGCCCTTGTCCTTCTAGGCGGGTAGAGGTCGCGGGTTTGGGAGGTGCTGTCGAAGAAGCCTTGGCGAGTTGCCGCGGTGCATCTTGTAGACGGTGCACACTGCAGCCACGGTGCGCCGGTGGTGGAGGGAGCGAGTGTTGAAGGTGGCGGGTAGCGTGGCCCATGAAGTGGGCACTTGCGGGTGTTAAGTTGATGGCTGTAACTAATCAGGTTGTGCCATTGGTAGCAGTAATGCAGACCTGCATCTCAGCAGCTGTCATTACGAAGGCACGCTGGAATGCATTGTTCTACTCTCACTCAGCTGCGGTGTCTCAGGTCCTGGTCGGTTTATTACATTTGAAAGTGACTTTGATCAGATTACAACACTTCCCCCAGGCCACTGCTTCATGCCGAGCCTGTGACTGGACTCCTGGACCCACTGGTTTTTCAGATTCAGCTACATAGAAACATAGAAAATAGTGCAGGAGTCAGCCATTTGGCCCTTCGAGCCTGCACCACCATTCAATATGATCATGGCTGATCATTCACCTCAGTACCCCTTTCCTGCTTTCTCTCCATACCCCTTGATCCCTTTAGCCGTAAGGTCCACATCTAACTCCCTCTTGAATATATCCAATGAACTGGCATCAACAACTTTCTGCGGAATTCCATAGGTTAACAACTCTCTGAGTGAAGAAGTTTCTCCTCATCTCAGTCCTAAATGGCCGACGCCTTATCCTAAGACTGTGTCCCCTGGTTCTGGACTTCCCCAACATCGGGAACATTCTTCCCGCATCGAACCTGTCCCGTCCCGTCAGAATCTTATACGTTTCTATGAGATCCCCTCTCATCCTTCTAAAGGCCCAGTGTATAAAGGCCCAGTTGATCCAGTCTCTCATCATTTGTCAGTCCAGTCATCCCTGGAATCAGTCTGGTGATCCTTTGCTGCACTCCCTCAATAGCAAGAACGTCCTTCCTCAGATTAGGAGATCAAAACTGAACACAATATTCCAGGTGTGGCCTCACCAAGGCCCTGTACAACTGCAGTAAGACCTCCCTGCTGCTATACTCAAATCCTCTCGTTATGAAGGCCAGCATGCCATTTGCCTTCTTCACCGCCTGCTGTACCTGCATGCCTACAGTGTGGTTCCTGGCCAGAGTTTCACAATTCAGGGCCGAAGATCATTTCTCTGCTGCTTATTCGTACGGCAACCTCCAAATTCGCCCGTGTTTGTTTTCTGCCCCTCAAAGGGTTCTGCAAACCTCTTGGATCCGAATTCCCAGGGAAATTCCTCCCTCGATGCGCCCTCCGATACTCTACCCTTTAAATAGCTTCTGGATTCACTCGCCCGCCACACATGACTCCAAACCTGAAACATAGGAACATAGGAAATAGGTGCAGGAGTAGGCCATTCAATGAGTTCATGGCTGAACATGCAACTTCAGTACCCCATTCCTGCTTTCTCGCCATACCCCTTGATCCCCCTAGTAGTAAGGACTTCATCTAACTCCTTTTTGAATATATTTAGTGAATTAGCCTCAACTACTTTCTGTGGTAGAGAATTCCACAGGTTCACCACTCTCTGGGTGAAGAAGTTTCTCCTCATCTCGGTCCTAAATGGCTTTCCCCTTATCCTTAGACTGTGACCTCTGGTTCTGAACTTCTCCAACATTGGGAACATTCTTCCTGCATCAAACCTGTCTAAACCCGTCAGAATTTTATATGTTTCTGTGAGGTCCCCTCTCATTCTTCTGAACTCCAGTGAATACAAGCCCAGTTGATCCAGTCTCTCCTCATATGTCAATGCTGCCATCCCGGGAATCAGTCTGGTGAACCTTCGCTGCACTCCCTCAACAGCAAGAATGTCCTTCCTCAAGTTATGAGACCAAAACTGTACACAATATTCCAGGTGTGGCCTCACCAAGGCCCTGTACAAGTGTAGTAACACCTCCCTGCCCCTGTACTCAAATCCTCTCGCTATGAAGGCCAACATGCCATTTGCTTTCTTAACCGTCTGCTGTACCTGCATGCCAACCTTCAATGACTGATGTACCATGACACCCAGGTCTCGTTGCACCTCCCCTTTTCCTAATCTGTCACCATTCAGATAATAGTCTGTCTCTGTTTTTACCACCAAGGTGGATAACCTCACATTTATCCAAATTATACTTCATCTGCCATGCATTTGCCCACTCACCTAACCTATCCAAGTCACTCTTCAGCCTCATAGCATCCTCCTCACAGCTCACACTGCCACCCAATTTAGTGTCATCCGCAAATTTGGAGATACTACATTTAATCCCCTCGTCTAAATCATTAATATACAATGTAAACAGCTGGGGCCCCAGCACAGAACCTTGCGGTACCCCACTAGTCACTGCATGCCATTCTGAAAAGTACCCATTTACTCCTACTCTTTGCTTCCTGTCTGCCAACCAGTTCTCAATCCACGTCAGCACACTACCCCCAATCCCATGTGCTTTAACTTTGCACATTAATCTCTTGTGTGGGACCTTGTCAAAAGCCTTCTGAAAGTCCAAATGCACCACATCAACTGGTTCTCCCTTGTCTTCCTACTGGAAACATCCTCAAAAAATTCCAGAAGATTTGTCAAGCATGATTTCCCTTTCACAAATCCATTCTGACTTGGACCTATCATTTCACCTCTATCCAAATGCGCTGCTATGACATCCTTAATAATTGATTCCATCATTTTACCCACTACCGATATCAGGCTGACCGGCCTATAATTCCGTTTTCTCTCTACCTCCTTTTTTAAAAAGTGGGGTTACATTGGCTACCCTCCACTCCATAGGAACTGATCCAAGGTCTATGGAATGTTGGAAAATGACTGTCAATGCATCCGCTATTTCCAAGGCCACCTCCTTAAGTACTCTGGGATGCAGACCATCAGGCCCTGGGGATTTATCGGCCTTCAATCCCATCAATTTCCCCAACACAATTTCCCGACTAATAAGGATTTCCTTCAGTTCCTCCTTCTTACTCGACCCTCTGACCTCTTTTATATCCGGAAGGTTGTTTGTGTCCTCCTTAGTGAATACCGAACCAAAGTACTTGTTCAATTGGTCCGCCATTTCTTTGTTCCCCATTATGACTTCCCCTGATTCTGACTGCAGGAGACCTACGTTTGTCTTTACCTAACCTTTTTCTCTTTACATATCTATAGAAGCTTTTGCAGTCCGTCTTAATGTTCCCTGCAAGCTTCCTCTCGTACTCTATTTTCCCTGCCCTAATCAAACCCTTTGTCCTCCTCCACTGAGTTCTAAATTTCTCCCAGTCCCGGGTTCGCTGCTATTTCTAGCCAATTTGTATGCCACTTCCTTGGCTTTAATACTATCCCTGATTTCCCTTTTTAAAAAAGGAGGGAGAGAGAAAACAGGGAATTATAGACCGGTCAGCCTGACCTCAGTAGTGGGTAAAATGATGGAATCAATTATTAAGGATGTCATAGCAGTGCATCTGGAAAATGGTGACATGATAGGTCCAAGTCAGCATGGATTTGTGAAAGGGAAATCATGCTTGACAAATCTTCTGGAATTTTTTGAGGATGTTTCCAGTAAAGTGGACAAAGGAGAACCAGTTGATGTGGTATATTTGGACTTTCAGAAGGCTTTCGACAAGGTCCCACACAAGCGATTAATGTGCAAAGTTAAAGCACATGGGATTGGGGGTAGTGTGCTGACGTGGATTGAGAACTGGTTGTCAGACAGGAAGCAAAGAGTAGGAGTGAACGGGTACTTTTCAGAATGGCAGGCAGTGACTAGTGGAGTGCCGCAAGGTTCTGTGCTGGGGCCCCAGCTGTTTACATTGTACATTAATGATTTAGACGAGGGGATTAAATGCAGTATCTCCAAATTTGCGGATGATACTAAGTTGGGTGGCAGTGTGAGCTGCGAGGAGGATGCTATTAGGCTGCAGAGTGACTTGGATAGGTTAGGTGAGTGGGCAAATGCATGGCAGATGAAGTATAATGTGGATAAATGTGAGGTTATCCACTTTGGTGGTAAAAACAGAGAGACAGACTATTATCTGAATGGTGACAGATTAGGAAAAGGGAAGGTGCAACGAGACCTGGGTGTCATGGTACATCAGTCATTGAAGGTTGGCATGCAGGTACAGCAGGCGGTTAAGAAAGCAAATGGCATGTTGGCCTTCATAGCGAGGGGATTTGAATACAGGGGCAGGGAGGTGTTGCTACAGTTGTACAGGGCCTTGGTGAGGCCACACCTGGAGTATTGTGTACAGTTTTGGTCTCCTAACTTGAGGAAGGACATTCTTGCTATTGAGGGAGTGCAGCGAAGGTTCACCAGACTGATTCCCGGGATGGCGGGACTGACCTATCAAGAAAGATTGGATAAATTGGGCTTGTATTCACTGGAGTTCAGAAGAATGAGAGGGGACCTCATAGAAACGTTTAAAATTCTGACGGGTTTAGACAGGTTAGATGCAGAAAGAATGTTCCCAATGTTGGGGAAGTCCAGAACCAGGGGTCACAGTCTGAGGATAAGGGGTAAGCCATTTAGGACCGAGATGAGGAGAAACTTCTTCACCCAGAGAGTGGTGAACCTGTGGAATTCTCTACCACAGAAAGTAGTTGAGGCCAATTCACTAAATATATTCAAAAGGGAGTTAGATGAAGTCCTTACTACTCGGGGGATCAAGGGTTATGGCGAGAAAGCAGGAAGGGGGTACTGAAGTTTCATGTTCAGCCATGAACTCATTGATTGGCGGTGCAGGCTAGAAGGGCTGAATGGCCTGCTCCTGCACCTATTTTCTATGTTTCTATGTTTCTATAGCCACGGTTGAGCCAACTTCCCTTTTTTATTTTTACGCCAGACAGGGATGTACAATTGTTGTAGTTCATCTATGCGGCCTCTAAATGTCTGCCATTGCCCATCCACTGTCAACCCCTTAAGTATCATTCGCCAATCTATTCTAGCCAATTCACGCCTCATATCTTCAAAGTTATCCTTCTTTAAGTTCTGGACCATGGTCTCTGAATTAACTGTTTCATTCTCCATCCTAATGTAGAATTCCACCATATTATGGTCACTCTTCCCCAAGGGGCCTCGGACAACGAGAGTGCTAATTAATCCTCTCTCATTACACAACACCCAGTCTAAGATGGCCTCCCCCCTAGTTGGTTCCTCAACATATTGGTCTAAAAAATCATCCCTTATGCACTCCAGGAAATCCTCCTCCACCGTATTGCTTCCAGTTTGGTTAGCTCAATCTATATGCATTTTAAAGTCACCCATGATAACTGCTGCACCTTTATTGCATGCACCCCTAATTTCCTGTTTGATGCCCTCCTCAACATCACTATGACTGTTTGGAGGTCTGTACACAACTCCCACTAACGTTTTTTACCCGTTGGTGTTCTGCAGCTCTACCCGTATAGATTCCACATCATCCAAGCTAATGTCCTTCCTAACTATTGCATTAATTTCCTCTATAACCAGCAATGCTACCCCACCTCCTTTTCCTTTTATTATATCCTTCCTGAATGTTGAATACCCATGGATGTTGAGTTCCCAGCCCTGATCATCCTGGAGCCACATCTCTGTAATCCCAATCATATCATATCTGTTAACATCTATTTGCACATTTAATTCATCCATCTTATTACGGATACTCCTTGCATTAAGGCACAAAGCCTTCAGGCTTGTTTTTTTTAACACACTTTGTCCTTTTAGAATTATGATATAGTGTGGCCCTATTTGATTCTTGCCTTTGTTTACTCGGCTTCTTGTAGAAAGTCTTCTTGTCGAAAGTCTTACAATCTGTTTTTATATTTCTTGCTCGTTTTCTCTCATAGTCTATTTTTTCCCTTTTAATCTAATTTTAGGTTATCCATTACTGGTTTCTGAAACTCTCCCAATCGTCAGGCTGACTACTATTCTTCGCAACATTACAATCGAATGATGACCTTGACTTCTTTTGTTAGCCACTGATGGATCACTTTTCCTGTGGAGTTTTGGTTTCTTAATGGAATGTTTTGTTTTGAGAATTAGGAAATATTTCATTTAATGCTCGCCACTGCTTATCTATTGCCATATATTTTAATCTATTTCACCAAATTACCTTAGCCAACTCGCCCTTCATACCAATGTAATTGGCTTTAGTTAAGTTTAAGACTCTAGTTTCGGACTTAGGCAAGTCACTCTCAAACGTAACGCGAAATACTATCGAATTATGATCACTCTGCCCCAAAGGATCCTTTACTATGAGATTGTTAATCCAGATCCTTACTCAATACAAGATGTAAACGAGTCTGTTGCCTGATTGTTTCAAGGCCGTATTGTTCGAGGGAAGCGTCCAGAATGCATTCCATGAACCCGTCCTTCAATTAACTTTACCAATTTGATTTGTCCGGTCTATATGAAGATTAAAGTCACCCACGATTATTGCAATACCTTTGTTACAAACTGCTGCTATTTCTTGATTAATATTTTGTCCAACGGTGTAGCTACTGCTAGTGGGCCTATATACTCCTCCCACCAGTGTTTTCTGCCCCTTGTTATTCATTATCTCCACCCGTACTTATTCTACTCCCTGATCTTCCGAGCCAATATCCTATCTCTGGGCTGTTCTTATGTCATCCTTTATTATCAGGACTACATCCTCCTTTTCAATTATGCCTGTCTTTTGAAAATGGCAAATACCCTGGAACATTTCGTTCCCAACCTTGGTCACCTTGCAACCCACGTCTCTGTAATGATCAAACTCCTTTATTTGTGCAACTATTACGAGTGCTCCATGCGTTCCGATAAAGAACCTTTAATTTGTTGTGCCATTATTCTCTGCTTTGACTTCATTCTCTGCTGCACAGCCACCATTAAACTCTCTGCCCGTTCCTGTCGCACTCTAACTTATTTTCCCGCAAATCGCTGCACTGCTCTGTTGCATTTAGCTTTCGCTTCAGATATGCGAAGGTAGGAAAATTAGAAAAGGCGATTTTTATAAAGGTGAGAGACTGGGAAATATTGGTGTACAGAGGAATTTAAGTGTCTTTGTACATAAATCACAGACACCTAACATTCACGTACAGCAAGCAATTAGGAACGCATATGCACTACAACCTTTAAAACAAAGTATGAGTAATTACATCTTACTACAATTGCATTGGCTCTTGCTAAGACCATACCTGGAGAACTGTGTACATTTTTGGTCTCCTTACCTAAGAAAGGATATACTTCCCTTGAAGGGAGTGCGATATAGGTTTACTAGATTCCTGGGATGGAAGGAGTGTCCTCCGTGAAGAGATTGAGTCGACAAGTCCCACATTCTATAGCGTTTAGAAGAATGAGACGTTACCCTTCTTTAAGTTCTGGACCATGGTCTCTGAATTAACTGTTTCATTCTCCATCCTAATGCTTGAGCAGTGGTGCAGCAGGGAGGGATTCAAATTCTTGGGGCATTGGAACCGGTTCTGGGGAGGTGGGACCAGTACAAACCGGACGGTCTGCACCTGGGCAGGTCCGGAACCAATGTCCTAGGGGGAGTGTTTGCTAGTGCTGTTGGGGAGGAGTTAAACTAATATTGCAGGGGGATGGGAACCTATACAGGGAGACAGAGGGAGACAAAAAGGAGGCAAAAGCAAAAGACAGAAAGAAGATGAGGAAAAGTGGAGGGCAGAGAAACCCAAGGCAAATAACAAAAAGGGCCACTGTACAGCAAAATTCTAAAAGGACAAAGGGTGTTAAAAAAGCAAGCCTGAAGGCTTTGTGTCTTAATGCAAGGAGTATCCGCAATAAGGTGGATGAATTAATTGTGCAAATAGATGTTAACAATTATGATGTGATTGGGATTACGGAGACGTGGCTCCAGGATGATCAGGGCTGGGAACTCAACATCCAGGGGTATTCAACATTCAGGAAGGATAGATTAAAAGGAAAAGGAGGTGGGGTAGCATTACTGGTTAAAGAGGAGATTAATGCAATAGTTAGGAAAGACATTAGCTTGGATGATGTGGAATCTATATGGGTAGAGCTGCAGAACACTAAAGGGCAAAAATCGTTAGTGGGAGTTGTGTACAGACCTCCAAACAGTAGTAGTGATGTTGGGGAGGGCATCAAACAGGAAATTAGGAGTGCATGCAATAAAGGTGCAGCAGTTATAATGGGTGACTTTAATATGCACATAGATTGGGCTAGCCAAACTGGAAGCAATACGGTGGAGGAGGATTTCCTGGAATGCATAAGGGATGGTTTTCTAGACCAATATGTCGAGGAACCAACTAGGGGGGAGGCCATCTTAGACTGGGTGTTGTGTAATGAGAGAGGATTAATTAGCAATCTCATTGTGCGAGGCCCCTTGGGGAAGAGTGACCATAATATGGTGGAATTCTGCATTAGGATGGAGAATGAAACAGTTAATTCAGAGACCATGGTCCAGAACTTAAAGAAGGGTAACTTTGAAGGTATGAGGCATGAATTGGCTAAGATAGATTGGCTAATGATACTTAAGGGGTTGACTGTGGATGGGCAATGGCAGACATTTAGAGAACGCATGGATGAATTACAACAATTGTACATTCCTGTCTGGCGTAAAAATAAAAAAGGGAAGGTGGCTCAACCGTGGCTATCTAGGGAAATCAGGGATAGTATTAAAGCCAAGGAAGTGGCATACAAATTGGCCAGAAATAGCAGCGAACCTGGGGACTGGGAGAAATTTAAAACTCAGCAGAGGAGGACAAAGGGTTTGATTAGGGCAGGGAAAATGGAGTACGAGAAGAAGCTTGCAGGGAACATTAAGGCGGATTGCAAAGGTTTCTATAGGTATGTAAAGAGAAAGAGGTTAGTAAAGACAAACGTAGGTCCCCTGCAGTCAAAATCAGGGGAAGTCATAACGGGGAACAAAGAAATGGCAGACCAATTGAACAAGTACTTTGGTTCAGTATTCACTAAGGAGGACACAAACAACCTTCCGGATATAAAAGTGGTCAGAGGGTCTATTAAGGAGGAGGAACTGAGGGAAATCCTTATTAGTCGGGAAATTGTGTTGGGAAATTGATGGGATTGAAGGCCGATAAATCCCCAGGGCCTGATGGACTGCATCCCAAAGTACTTAAGGAGGTGGCCTTGGAAATAGCGGATGCACTGACAGTCATTTTCCAACATTCCATTGACTCTGGATCAGTTCCTATCGAGTGGAGGGTAGCCAATGTAACCCCACTTTTTAAAAAAGGAGGGAGAGAGAAAGCAGGGAATTATAGACCGGTCAGCCTGACCTCAGTAGTGGGTAAAATGATGGAATCAATTATTAAGGATTTCATAGCAGCGCATTTGGAAAATGGTGACATGATAGGTCCAAGTCAGCATGGATTTGTGAAAGGGAGATCATGCTTGACAAATCTTCTGGAATTTTTTGAGGATGTTTCCAATAAAGTGGACAAAGGAGTACCAGTTGATGTGGTATATTTGGACTTTCAGAAGGCTTTCGACAAGGTCCCACACAGGAGATTAATGTGCAAAGTTAAAGCACATGGGATTGGGGGTAGTGTGCTGACGTGGATTGAGAACTGGTTGGCAGACAGGAAGCAAAGAGTAGGAGTAAATGGGTACTTTTCGGAATGGCAGCCAGTGACTAGTGGGGTACCGCAGGGTTCTGTGCTGGGGCCCCAGCTGTTTACATTGTACATTAATGATTTAGACGAGGGGATTAAATGTAGTATCTCCAAATTTGCGGATGACACTAAGTTGGGTGGCAGTGTGAGCTGCGAGGAGGATGCTATGAGGCTACAGAGTGACTTGGATAGGTTAGGTGAGTGGGCAAATGCGTGGCAGATGAAGTATAATGTGGATAAATGTGAGGTTATCCACTTTGGTGGTAAAAACAGAGAGACAGACTATTATCTGAATGGTGACAGATTAGGAAAAGGGAAGGTGCAACGAGACCTGGGTGTCATGGTACATCAGTCATTGAAGGTTGGCATGCAGGTACAGCAGGCGGTTAAGAAAGCAAATGGCATGTTGGCCTTCATAGCGAGGGGATTTGAGTACAGGGGCAGGGAGGTGTTGCTACAGTTGTACAGGGCCTTGGTGAGGCCACACCTGGAGTATTGTGTACAGTTTTGGTCTCCTAACTTGAGGAAGGACATACTTGCTATTGAGGGAGTGCAGCGAAGATTCACCAGACTGATTCCCGGGATGTTGGGACTGACCTATCAAGAAAGACTGGATCAACTGGGCTTGTATTCACTGGAGTTCAGAAGAGTGAGAGGGGACCTCATAGAAACGTTTAAAATTCTGACGGGTTTGGACAGGTTGGATGCAGGAAGAATGTTCCCAATGTTGGGGAAGTCCAGAACCAGGGGTCACAGTCTAAGGATAAGGGGTAATCCATTTAGGACCGAGATAAGGAGAAACTTCTTCACCCAGAGAGTGGTGAACCTGTGGAATTCTCTACCACAGGAAGTAGTTGAGACCAATTCACTAAATATATTCAAAAGGGAGTTAGATGAAGTCCTTACTACTCGGGGGATCAAGGGGTATGGCGTGAAAGCAGGAAGTGGGTACTGAAGTTTCATGTTCAGCCATGAACTCTTTGAATGGCGGTGCAGGCTAGAAGGGCTGAATGGCCTGCTCATGCACCTATTTTCTATGTTTCTATGTTTCTATCTCATATACTAGCTTTGGAGGGGGTACAGAGACGATTCACGAGGCTAATTCCGGAGATGAGGGGGTTACCTTATGATGATAGATTGAGTAGACTAGGTCTTTACTCATTGGAGCTCAGAAGGATGAGGGGTGATCTTATAGAAACATTTAAAATAATGAAAGGGATAGACAGGAGCGGTTGTTTCCACTGGTCGGGGAGACTAGAACTAGGGGGCACAGCCTCAAAATACGGGGGAGCCAATTTAAAACTGAGTTGAGAAGGAATTTCTTCTCCCAGAGGATTGTGAATCTGTGGCATTCTCTTCCCAAGGAAGCAGTTGAGGCTAGCTCATTGATTGTATTCAAATCACAGATAGATAGATTTTTAACCAATAAGGGAATTAAGGGTTATGGGGAGCGGGCGGGTAAGTGGTGCTGTGTCCACGGCCAGATCAGCCATGATCTTGTTGAATGGCGGAGCAGGCTCGAGGGGCTAGATGGCGTACTCCTGTTCCTAATTCTTGTGTTCTTATGAAACATTTACAACTCTTAAGAGGCAAGATATAGGGTTGATGCAGGGAGAGTGTTTTCTCTGACTGGGGAGTCTAGAACTAGGGGTCACAGTCTCAGAGTAACGGGTCAGTCATTTGGGACTGAGATGAAGATAAATTACTTCACTCAAAAGGTTGTGAATCTTTGGAATTATTTACCACAGACGGCCATGGGTGCTCTATCATTCAGTCTATGCACGCCTACAATAGATAGACTTTTGGATGCTAAGGAAATCAAGTGAAACGGCCATAAGGTGGAGCTGAGGTAAAAGAATAGACTCGAGGTGATCTTACTGAATGTTGGAAAAGTCTCGAAGGGCAGGATGGCCAACTCCTGCTCCTATTTCTTATGTGATGTTCTGTCTACGAGACCAAACTATTGCTTAATTGAATCAATTGAAACCTTCTCGCACAAAACCTCTTTTTTCTCCTATGAAACACTCCTTCAATTTCAACTGTTTCACCAAACTTATGATAATCATTCCCAATATTTCCTTTGTTATGTTACGTTGGCTTTCATTTTAATTATGCTTCCGAGAAATATCTTGGCTTGCACTTAACTGAGGAGACCGTCAATATTACCTAAAATAAGAAACATAAGAATTAGGAACAGGAGTAGGCCATCTAGCCTCTCGAGCCTGCTCCGCCATTCAACAAGATCATGGCTGATCTGGCCGTGGACTCAGCTCCACTTACCCGCCCGCTCCCCGTAACCCTTAATTCCCTTATTGGTTAAAAATCTATCTATCTGTGACTTGAATACATTCAATGAGCTAGCCTCAACTGCTTCCTTGGGCAGAGAATTCCACAGATTCACAACCCTCTGGGAGAAGAAATTCCTTCTCAACTCGGTTTTAAATTGGCTCCCCCATATTTTGAGGCTGTGCCCCCTAGTTCTAGTCTCCCCGACCAGTGGAAACAACCTCTCTGCCTCTATCTTGTCTATCCCTTTCATTATTTTGAATGTTTCTATAAGATCACCCCTCATCCTTCTGAACTCCAACGAGTAAAGACCCAGTCTACTCAATCTATCATCATAAGGTAACCCCCTCATCTCCGGAATCAGCCTAGTGAATCGTCTCTGTACCCCGCTCCAAAGCTAGTATATCCTTCCTTAAGTAAGGTGACCAAAACTGCACGCAGTACTCCAGGTGCGGCCTCACCAATACCCTATACAGTTGCAGCAGGACCTCCCTGCTTTTGTACTCCATCCCTCTCGCAATGAAGGCCAACATTCCATTCGCCTTCCTGATTACCTGCTGCACCTGCAAACTAACTTTTTGGGATTCATGTACAAGGACCCCCAGGTCCCTCTGCACCGCAGCATGTTGTAATTTCTCCCCATTCAAATAATATTCCCTTTTACTGTTTTTTTTCCCAAGGTGGTTGACCTGGGTGACGTTTGTACCTTCTACAAAGTTAAGCAAGATGTGCCAGGTTCCCTAACCAGCACAATGTATAACATTACAACTTAAAGAATAGATCATAATGGGGCTAAAAATTGGGTATTTTAGCACCTCCCATTCGTGCCCGCTAGTGGCACTACAGGGGCGCTAAAGGGTTAGCGAGCAGGCGCGACAAGTGCAGTGATGCCCGCGAACTTCAGTGACTCTAACCCGTAGCGCCCGGGCCTCTAGTGACTCGCAGTGAAGCGCGCAGCGCCCCGTTATCGCCTCAGATGTCAAATTGACTCTCGCCCCCCGCTGCTGTGTCCTCTGGAGCCAACAACGCCAGCAAGAGGAGGCGCTGTGAACTCGGCTGGCCGCATGGGGAGCGGTAATTAAAGGGAATGTTTTTCAGCGGGCGCAAGCTTTATTATTTGCACCAGTCTGGTGCTTGCATTGCGTTTCTCAAGTAGTACTGGTGCAAGATGTCCAAAACTTGTATTTGGGAGACATGCAGGATGCGTAGAAACATAGAAAATAGGTGCAGGAGTAGACCATTCGGCCCTTCGAGCCTGCACCACCATTCAATATGATCATGGCTGATCATTCCCTCAGTACCCCATTCCTGCTTTCTCGCCATACCCCTTGATCCCCCGAGCAGCAAGGACTACATCTAACTCCCTTTTGAATATATTTAGTGAATTGGCCTCAACAACTTTCTGTGGTAGAGAATTCCACAGGTTCACCACTCTCTGGGTGAAGAAGTTCCTCCTCATCTCGGTCATAAATGGCTTACCCCTTATCCTTGGACTGTGTCCCCTGGTTCTGGACTTCCCCAACATCGGGAACATTCTTCCTGCATCTAACCTGTCCAGTCCCGTCAGAATTTTAAACGTTTCTATGAGATCCCCTCTCATTCTGCTGAGCTCCAGTGAATACAAGCCCAGTTGATCCAGTCTTTCTTGATACGACAGTCCCACCATCCCGGGAATCAGCCTTGAAAAACAGATCTTAACAACGAGCTCCTGCAGCACCGTTGGCCCATCCCTTAAAGCAAGGGAGGCAGCCTCTCGTGCTGTTACTAAATGCGCTTGAAATGGTTTAGTGTTTGCAGCTACCGCCCCAATATCGGAGTTCAGCGCCCGAAGAGAAGTGGTTAGCGCTTGACTTAGAGCTCCACATCCCTCTTGTCGCGCTCAGGCTGAATATCGCTGGAAGAGAGAATAATTTCAGATGTTCACCATTGGCCGCCATGAGGTAAATCAGAAAATGAATAGATTTTCCTGCTTCAATCACCAGCCTTATTCCCTTTCAAAATATTTCTCCTGCTCCTGGGCCTAAATCTCCTTCAATGTTATTGCTGTCTATGTCCATTTGTTTTGCACACACCAATCATCTCTTCCGGATTAGAAACACGTCTAATTCAGTAGTGCAGATGGCAGCCGGAAATTACAATGGTCATCGAGAGTTTCAGTGAGCGGTAAAGACGGTGTCAACTGCTGGCAAATGTGGACAAGTTTGAGGTCATCCATTTTGGATACAGGAAAGACAAATCGGAGTATTTTCCAATTTCTAGGGAGGAAGTAGGAACTGGAGAGGAGCAAAGAGATTTGCGTGTCCATGGACACAAGTCACTAAAAGCTCGTGGATTCTTAGAAAGAGCAAACACATCGGGTAATAGAAACATAGAAACATAGAAAATAGGTGCAGGAGTAGGCCATTCGGCCCTTCTGTTTTACAAGGCTGATTCCTGGGATGTTGGGACTGACATATCAAGAAAGACTGGATCGACTGGGCCTGTATTCACTGGAGTTCAGAAGAATCAGAGGGGACCTCATAGAAACGTTTAAAATTCTGACGGGGTTAGACAGGTTAGATGCAGGAAGAATGTTCCCAATGTTGGGAAAGTCCAGAACCAGGGGACACAGTCTAAGGATAAGGGGGAAGCCATTTAGGACTGAGATGAGGAGGAATTTCTTCACCCAGAGAGTGGTGAACCTGTGGAATTCTCTACCACAGAAAGTTGTTGAGGCCAATTCACTAAATATATTCAAAAAGGAGTTAGATGAAGTCCTTACTACTAGGGGAATCAAGGGGTATGGTGAGAAAGCAGGAATGGGGTACTGAAGTTGCATGTTCAGCCGTGAACTCATTGAATGGCGGTGCAGGCTAGAAGGGCCGAATGGCCTACTCCTGCACCTATTTTCTATGTTTCTATGATCCCTTGAGCTGCAAGGGCCATATCTAACTCCCAATTGAATATATCCAATGAACTGGCATCAACAACTCTCTGTGGTAGGGAATTCCACAGGTTAACAACTCTCTGAGTGAAGAAGTTTCTCCTCATCTCGGTCCTAAATGGCTTACCCCTTATCCTTAGATTGTGACCCCTGGTTCTGGACTTCCCCAACATCGGGAACATTCTTCCTGCATCTAACCTGTCCAGTCCCGTCAGAATTTTATATGTTTCTATGAGATCCCCTCTCATCCTTCTAAACACCAGTGAATACAGGCCCAGTCGATCCAGTCTCTCCTCATATGTCAGTCCTGCCATCCCGGGAATCAGACTGGTGAACTTTTGCTGCACTCCCTCAATAGCAAGAACGTCCTTCCTCAGATTAGGAGACCAAAACTGAACACAATATTCCAGGTGAGGGCTCACTAAGGCCCTGTACAACTGCAGTAAGACCTCCCTGCTCCTATACTCAAATCCCCTCGCTATGAAGGCCAACATGCCATTTGCTTTCTTCACCGCCTGCTGTACCTGCATGCCCACTTTCAATGACTGATGGACCATGACACCCAGGTCTCGTTGAACCTCCCCTTTTCCTAATCTGCCGCCATTCAGATAATATTCTGCCTTCGTGTTTTAGCCACCAAAGTGGATAACTTCACATTTATCCACATTATAGTGCATCTGCCATGCATTTGCCCACTCACCTAACCTGTTCAAGTCACCCTGCAGCCTCTTAGCGTCCTCCTCACAGCTCTCACTGCCACCCAGCTTTGTCTCAAAGGGTGTGAAACACAAATGGGAGGAACTTATACTTCAGTTGACAGTGCCTTGGTCAGACCCATCTGAAGTCCTACTTTTAGATTAGGGCAACCCATCTCAAGTAGGATATGTGTGCCTTGGAAGTGGTGCTGCCCAGATTCCCAGAATCAAACTGGGGCTTAAAGAGGTATGTTGGCCTTCATAGCGAGAGGATTTGAGTATAGGAGCAGGGAGGTCTTACTACAGTTGTACAGGGCCTTGGTGAGGCCTCACCTGGAGTATTGTGTGCAGTTTTGGTCTCCTAATCTGAGGAAGGACGTTCTTGCTATTGAGGGAGTGCAGCGAAGGTTCACCAGACTGATTCTCGGGATTGCGGGACTGACATATGAAGAAAGACTGGATCGACTGGGCCTGTATTCACTGGAGTTTAGAAGGATGAGAGGAGATCTCATAGAAACATATAAAATTCTGACGGGACTGGACAGGTTAGATGCAGGAAGAATGTTCCCATGTTGGGGAAGTCCAGAACCAGGGGACACAGTCTAAGGATAAGGGGTAAGCCATTTAGGACTGAGCTGAGGAGAAACTTCTTCACTCAGAGAGTTGTTAACCTGTGGAATTCCCTACCGCAGAGAGTTGTTGATGCCAGTTCATTGGATATATTTCAAGAGAGAGTTAGATATGGCCCTTACGGCTCAAGGGATCAAGGGGTATGGAGAGAAAGCAGGGAAGGGGTACTGAGGTGAATGATCAGCCATGATCTTATTGAATGGTGGTGCAGGCTCGAAGGGCTGAATGGCCTACTCCTGCACCTATTTTCTATGTTTCTAGGTGTCGATGACTGACGAAATGAACTTGGGTTACAGTCTCTTAAGTATAAACGAATGAGAGGGTGATCTAATCGGGGGTTTTAAAACGGTAATTAGATTAGCTGGGACAGACGAAGATCGATTATTTCCTCTGGTGAAGGCGACAAGAACGAGCGGACATCATGTTATAATTCAAGCATGGTCATATAGGCGGGAAATCAGGAGCACCTCTTCACACAGGCAGCAGTGGAAACCAGGAACACTCTCTCCCAACATGCGAAGGGGGCCATCGGTGTCCATCGGTGTTTTCAAGGCTGAGCGTGATATATGTTTTGTTAGGTAAAGGCCACAAGGAATATGGCGGCTGAATGCAGTTGAGGTACAGTTCGGCCCTGATCTAATTGAATGGTTGAATAGTCTCTTCCTATTCATAACCCTGGGTTCTCCTCTGCTACGAAAGGCGCCCGTATTTTTGATTGGAGGGTAGGACCAGATGCACATGATTGGATAGTGGTCAGACCTCACTGCCTATGTGCTCGTTCCGTCTCCATTCTGAGCCAAGGACTATGTAGATTGCCAGCTGAGCCTTAATATGGAACACTGCTTACCTTCATAACGCGCGCAATTCTACCAAAGTGTATTTTAGGTCGAATTAATCGTTTGTCTGTCGTTTCAGATCCTCTGGGGACTCCAATGATCGCACTGGACCAACATTCTGGGGTGTATATAAAGGGAGAGCCAGCAACGCTAACATGTACCAGTCTCCAGCACGATAACAGCGGCACTTTCACTTTCTACAAGAACAGCGAGTTACTGGCCCGTACTAATCACAATCGCTACTGGGCCAAGCTGCACATCGATCAGATTTCCGATTGGGACAGTGGATCTTACACTTGCCGAGACGTGAAAAGGTTTTCTGCAAGGCAGGTGGAATCGCAGCCCAGCGACGCTGTCGAAATAACTGTAACAGGTAAGTGCAAAGACAGAAGTACTTGCGTTTCTATATCGCCTTCCCCGACCTCAGGACGAACACATCGCCTTCCAGCCAATGAATTACTTTTGCCACGTCCGAAATGCGGCAGTCAGTTTGCGCAAAGCAAGATCCCACCAACCGCCACGAGATCACGACTAGAGGATCTGTTTTTTTATCTATTGTCTTGGGGATAATTATCGGCAAGGAAATTTGGTCTTCACTCCCCATGCTCTACTTAGAATGTTGCTGTGAAACTGTGACGTCACCGTGAGACGGCAGACGGGGCCTCGGTTTGATGTTTTAGAAAGACGGCACCTTCGACAGTGTAGCGCTCCCTCAGTACCGCCCCTCCGACAGTGCGGCGCTCCCTCTGTACTGCCCCTCTGACAGTGCGGCACTCCCTCAATACCGCCTCTCCGACAGTGCGGCGTTCCCTCTGTACTGCCCCTCTGACAGTGCGGCGATCCCTCTGTACTGCCCCTCTGACAGTGCGGCACTCCCTCAGTACCGCCTCTCCGACAGTATGGCGCTCCCTCAGTACTGCCCCTCCGACAGTGCGGCACTCCCTCAGTACTGCCCTTCCGACAGTGTGGCGCTCACTCAGTACTGCCCCTCCGACAGTGCGGCGCTCACTCAGTACTGCCCCTCCGACAGTGCGGCACTCCCTCAGTACCGACCCTCCGACAGTGCAGCGCTCCCTCAGTACTGCCCCTCCGACAGTGCAGCGCTCCCTCAGTAGTGCCCCTCCGACAGTGCAGCGCTCCCTCAGTAGTGACCCTGTGACAGTGCAGCACTCCCTCAGTAGTGCCCCTGTGACAGTACAGCACTCCCTCAGTAGTGCCCCTGTGACAGTGCAGCGCTCCCTCAGTAGTGCCCCTGTGACAGTGCAGCACTCCCTCAGAAGGGACTCTGGGACTGGCGTTCAACCATCCAAGCTGCCATAATTCCTTCGAGGGACCGGAATTCCTACTATTGACTCACATCTTAAACTTCGAATCAACTTTTAAACTTTTAAACAATTTGTGAAAACTTTTATAATCGACTACTGATTTGCATTTTAGACTTTTTATGAACTTTTAACCAACTCTTAATCTATTTTTTAAACTCTTAAATCAAACTGAGTAACTTTTTAAACAATTTGGAAATACTTTCAAACTTTTAAACGACTTGGAAAACTTTGGAGAAACTTTTAAATAACTTTGGAAACCTTGGGAGAAACTTTTTAAAACATCCCTCGGAGCCTCTGTGGACAGCTAACCTTCCTAACTACTGCCCCCCCCAACCAAGCCTCGGGCCACCCACCATCAGTGACGCTATTCGGCACCGAGCTCGCGGCCACCACTTTGGCGTAGGCAATCAGGCTTAAACAGCAGAGCCTGGTCTCCAGTCGTCTTGGACCCCCTTGCCATTGGACCAAGACTTTGCTCGGCTAAGCCCGTGTAGTTTCCCGTGTGCAGCGGCCACCCCACGTTAAAAGAACTCACGCACGGGCATCTTCCACTCCGTCAGTATGAAGTTCTGGACCTGGAACGTCAGGACCCGCATGGACAACCCCAACAGCGACAGGCCGGAACGCCACACACCGCCATAGTTGCCCGGGAACATCGACGTTTTGACATCGACATCGCCGCCTTAAGCGAGACCCGGCGGGCAGGGGAAGGCCAGCTCAAGGAACATGGTGGGTGGGGGGGTGGTTACACCTTCTTCTGGAAAGGGAGACCAGAGGCAGAACGCCGCCTTCATGGAGTCGGCTTTGCCGTCAAAATTGAGCTGGTCGACCGCCTCAAAGACTCCCCCTGCGGGGTTAACGGACGCCTCATGACTCTTCGACTCACCCTATCCCGGAACCAATGCGCCACAGTCATCAGTGCGTACGCCCCCAACACTCGATGCAACGGATGAGGCTAAAGAGGGTTTTTATTCCAACCTCGAGCCATCTCTGTCCCGCGTCCCCACGGACGACAAATTGATCCTCCTGGGTGATTTTAATGCCAGGGTCGGCAAAGACACAGCCCTCTGGGGAGGCGTGATTGGCAGAGAGGGGGTGGGGAAAGCCAACTCCAGCGGCACCCTACTCCGGACAAAATGTCTAGAACATGAACTCCTCATCACCAACACCCTGTTCCGCCAGAGGGACAGATACAAGGCATCGTGGCAACACCCTCGCTCCAAACACTGGCACCTGTTCGACTATGTCATCGTCCGAGCCAGGGATCGCAAGGATGTGCGCATCACCCGCGCCATGACAGGAGCGGATGACTGCTGGACAGACCATCACCGAATCTGATCCATCATCGATATAAACATAGCCCCACAGCAGAAGCAGTGCCGCAAAACAGTTAATGCCGGGGCACTTAAAGACCCAGCTAAGAGAGCCCTATACAGCCAGCACCTCACAGCCAATCTGGCGTGCCTTGATGACCCTGAGATACTGAATGCCCCATAGCGCTTGGTCTGCCCTCCAGGCCTCTATAACCAGTGCCTGTGAAGAGACACTTGGTCACTCAACCAGAAAACACCAGGACTGGTTTGATGAAAATGATCAGGAGATCGAAGAACTAATAGATCGCAAGCGCAGAGCATTTCTGAGCCTCAAGCAACAACCCAACTCGGGAGCTGCAAAACAATGTTACAGACGGCTCAAGGCTCAGGTCCAACAAAAAACCCGGGACCTAAAGAACAGGTGGTGCATGGAGAAAGCACAGGAGATACAACAACTAGCCGACAGCCACGATATGCGAGGATTGTTCGCTGCAGTCAAGGCCACCTACGGTCCAAACTCCCAAAGCCCCCCCCCCCCCAACTCCTGGCCAAGAACGGAGGAAACATTCATCAAGGACACCGAGGCTGTCGGGGCCCGATGGAAGGAGTACTTTGAAGATCTCCTCAATCAAGACTCTGCCTTTGACTTGAGTGTTCTCGACTCCATCCCGCAGCATGCATGAATCCCAAAAGTTAGTTTGCAGGTGCAGCAGGGAATCAGGAAGGCGAATGGAATGTTGGCCTTCATTGCGAGAGGGATGGAGTACAAAAGCAGGGAGGTCCTGCTGCAACTGTACAGGGTATTGGTGAGGCCGCACCTGGAGTACTGCGTGCAGTTTTGGTCACCTTACTTAAGGAAGGATATACTGGCTTTGGAGGGGGTACAGAGACTATTCACTCGGCTGATTCCGGAGATGAGAGGGTTACCTTATGATGATAGATTGAGTAGACTGGGTCTTTACTCGTTGGAGTTCAGAAGGATGAGGGGTGATCTTATAGAAACATTTAAAATAATGAAAGGGATAGACAAGATAGAGGCGGAGAGGTTGTTTCCACTGGTCGGGGAGACTAGAACTAGGGGGCACAGCGTCAAAATACGGGGGGAGCCAATTTAAAACCGAGTTGAGAAGGAATTTCTTCTCCCAGAGGGTTGTGAATCTGTGGAATTCTCTGCCCAAGGAAGCAGTTGAGGCTAGCTCATTGAATGCATTTAAGTCACAGATAGATAGATTTTGAACCAATAAGGAAATTAAGGGTTACGGGGAGCGGGCGGGTAAGTGGAGCTGAGTCCACGGCCAGATCAGCCATGATCTTGTTGAATGGCGGAGCAGGCTCGAGGGGCTAGATGGCCTACTCCTGTTCCTAATTCTTATGTTCTTATGTTCTTATGACCCGCCACCACCTCAGTGAAACCCCAACGTTGCACGAAGTAGGCAAAGCCATAAAACAGCTGAAGAATAACAAGGCTACGCGAGCGGATGGAATCCCTGCTGAGGCGGTAAAGCATGGCGGAGAGGCACTGTTGGCGCGGATACATGACCTCATCTCTCTCATCTGGAGGGAGGACAGCATGCCGGGAGATCTCAGAGATGCAGTGATCGTGACCATCTTTAAAAAAGGGGAGACAAGTCCGACTGCTGCAACTACAGGGGAATCTCCCTGCTATCAGCCAGTTGTGCTCGAGTTCTCCTCAATCGTCTTCTCCCTACGGCCGAGGAGCTCCTCCCGGAATCACAATGTGGATTTTATCCCCTATGGGGCACAACAGACATGATCTTTGCAGCACGACAGCTACAGGAAAAATGCAGGGAGCAGCACCAGCCCTTATACATGGCCGCTTCCGATCATACAAAGGCCTTTGACACCGTCAACCGCGAGGGTCCATGGAGCGTCCTCCTCCGTTTCGGATGCCCCCCAAAAGTTTGTCAACATCCTTCGCCTGCTTCACGACGACATGCAGGCCGTGATCCTGACCAAGGGATCCATTACAGACCCAATCCACGTCCGGACCGGGGTCAAACAGGGCTGCGTCATCGCCCCCCAACCCTCTTCTCAATCTTCCTCGCTGCCATGCTCCACCTCACAGTCAACAAGCTCCCCGCTGGAGTGGAACTAAAGCACAGAACCAATGGGAAGCTGTTTAACCTACGCCGTCTCCAGGCCAGGTTTAAGATCACCCCAACCTCTGTCGTTGACCTGCAGTACGTGGATGACACTTGCGTCTGCGCACATTCAGAGGCTGAACTCCAGGGTATAGTCGATATACTCACCGAGGCATATGAAAGCATAGGCCTTACGCTTAACATCCAGAGGGCAAAGGTCCTCCACCAGCCTGTCCTCGCCGCACAGCACTGCCCCCCAGTCATCAAGATCCACGGCGCGGCCCTGGACAACGTGGACCATTTCCCATACCTCGGGAGCCTCCTATCAACAAGGGCAGATATCGACGAAGAGATCCAACACCGCCTCCAGTGCGCCAGTGCAGCCTTCGGCCGCCTGAGGAAAAGAGTGTTCGAAGACCAGGCCCTCAAATCTACCACCGAGCTCATGGTCTACAGGGCTGTAGTAATACCCGCCCTCCTGTATGAAGCAGAGACATGGACGATGTACAGAAGACACCTCAAGTCGTTGGAGATATATCGCCAACGATATCTCCGCAAGATCCTGCAAAACCCCTGGGAGGACAGACGCACCAACGTTAGCGTCCTCGACCAGGCCAACATCCCCAGCATTGAGGCGCTGACCACACTCGATCACCTTCGCTGGGCCGGCCACAGAGTTTGCATGCCAGACACGAGACTCCCGAAACAAATGCTCCTTCATGGCAAACGAGCCAAAGGTGGGCAGCGGAAACGTTACAAGGACACCCTCAAAGCCTCCCTGGTGAAGTGCGACATCCCCCACCGACACCTGGGAGACCCTGGTCGCAGACCGCCCGAGGTGGAGAAAGTGCATCCGGGAGGGCGTCGAGCTCTTCGAGTCTCAATGCCGAGAGCATGAAGAGGTCAGGCGCAGGCAGCGGAAGCAGCGCGCGGCAAACCAGCCCCACCCACCCCCCCCTTCCCCCGACGAATGTCTGTCCCACCTGTGACAGGGTCTGTGGCTCTCGTATCGGACTGTTCAGCCACCAAAGAGCTCACTTCAGGAGCGGAAGCAAGTCTTCCTCGACTCCGAGGGACTGCCTATGATGGTCCCTCAGGCCTGCACTGGAGTGTCAGCCTAGATCTTGGGCACAAGTCTCTGCAGTGGGACTTGAACCCACAATCGATGACTCAGAGGCGCGCGTGCTACCACGAAGACACAGCCCACCGCCAACGATGTGTGCCTGCCACTTCCATCAAGTGTCCAAGTATTTATCTAAATTCGTGAATCGCTAATGTTGTTCGTAAAAAGCCGATGCCATGAGAGTCTCGATACAAATTCATTGCGGAATCAAGGGTCAAAATCAAAACGATTTCACTAATAGAACGTGGAAAGGGAAGACAATCACTGAAACGAACTTCAATGTAACCGAATATCGGGCGGCGTGTTTAACAGGCACCCGATGAGCCAACACCTAAGACCAATTTCTACCCCAGTGCTTGTTTTTAAGTTTACATAAGAACATAAGAACATAAGAATTAGGAACAGGAGTAGGCCATCCAGCCCCTCGAGCCTGCTCCGCCATTCAACAAGATCATGGCTGATCTGGCCATGGATTCAGCTCCACTTACCCGCCCGCTCCCCATAACCCTTAATTCCCTTATTGGTTAAAAATCTATCTATCTGTGATTTGAACACATTCAATGAGCTAGCCTCAACTGCTTCCTTGGGCAGAGAATTCTACAGGTTCACAACCCTCTGGGAGAAGAAATTCCTTCTCAACTCGGTTTTAAATTGGCTCCCCCGTATTTTGAGGCTGTGCCCCCTAGTTCTAGTCTCCCCGACCAGTGGAAACAACCTCTCTGCCTCTATCTTGTCTATCGCTTTCATTATTTTAAATGTTTCTATAAGATCACCCCTCATTCTTCTGAATCCAACGAGTAAAGACCCAATCTACTCAATCTATTATCATAAGGTAACCCCCTCATCTCCGGAATCAGCCTAGTGAATCGTCTCTGTACCCCCTCCAAAGCTAGTATATCCTTCCTTAAGTAAGGTGACCAAAACTGCACGCAGTACTCCAGGTGCGGCCTCACCAATACCCTGTACAGTTGCAGCAGGACCTCCCTGCTTTTGTACTCCATCCCTCTCGCAATGAAGGCCAACATTCCATTCGCCTTCCTGATTACCTGCTGCACCTGCAAACTAACTTTTTGGGATTCATGCACAAGGACCCCCAGGTCCCTCTGCACCGCAGCATGTTGTAATTTCCCCCCATTCAAATAATATTCCCTTTTACTGTTTTTTTTTTCCAAGGTGGGTGACCTCACACTTTCCGACATTGTATTCCATCTGCCAAACCTTAGCCCATTCGCTTAACCTATCTAAATCTCTTTGCAGCCTCTCTCTGTCCTCTACACAACCCGCTTTCCCACTAATCTTTGTGTCATCTGCAAATTTTGTTACACTACACTCTGTCCCCTCTTCCAGGTCATCTATGTATATTGTAAACAGTTGTGGTCCCAGCACCGATCCCTGTGGCACACCACTAACCACCGATTTCCAACCGGAAAAGTTTGCGTTAAGCGCTTGCACTCCGCTTGTTCCTGAGCACTGAAAAGGAGAACCTGCTGGGCGATACCAGGGTTAGTTGGGACTCACGGGCTAATTGTAACTTTGAGTGATACTGTAAAGTGAATTCAAATGAAGACAACATCGAGAAGGTGTATAACGAGGGCGGACAGTGACATTGCCTCATTTGCACCATCGTAAACTTCCAATTGCTCCAAAACTGTTTCTCCTGAGTGTACGTCCGGTGTGACACAGTTGGCAAGTGTCCTTGTGTGTACTACTTGTTATTGAATTACCAATCTTGCGCTGTACGCGAAAATCCACATACCTATTTCTAATTGTTCTTTCTATTTATTCCACCACAGATCCGCTAACACCACCAGGGATATCTGTTGATCACCAGACCGGGCTGTATTTAGATGGAGAGACTGTCACCATTACTTGCACTGTGACCCAAGAATATGTCGGTAATGCCTTCTACTTTTACCGAGATAGGCGACCACTGTCCTTTGGTCAAACGTTCACAAGGGACAACATTGGAACATTCACGGTTGCCGGTGCAAACCAAGGCGGTCGCTACCAGTGCCAATATGGAATCTCTGTCAACAGGAGGTGGTTGGTGTCCCAGCCCAGCGAGGCTGTGACAGTCACCATAGCAGGTGAGTGAAAGGGGAGCAGAGGTTGGAGGAGAGTCCACTCAACTCTCTTGGTATTTTCGGAAATTCATCGGGTGTTTGAATGTGACAGCGTTTAATATTCGCCCAGTGCTTTTCCGAACTCATCTCTTGGCCGGGTCTCTGATAACAGTGGTCCCGCTTTGAACGGGAAGACGGGAACAGTACGCGAGCAGCCACAAGCAACAGAGGTCTCAAGGCACAACCGATTTGAACGGCCAGGCCTCACTTCCTTCAAACTCGTCGAAGCCCAGTACCCCGACATCTGCTGGGAGCTATGTTTTGTTCCATCCTGACATCCGTAGCTTTTCTATCAGTAAGGTGCCTTACAACTTTCAGGTTGGGACAAGTGTGTCAGGATGACGGGTCCAGTCACTGTCCAGTAAGTCTGTCCCGTTAAAAAAACAGATACATGTTCTACACGGAACAGTTTTTTCGCCAATATTAAATAGAAATTGAATCTGTTAAACCGTGATAATTACAAGGCAAATGCAACACTTCCTTACTGTAGAATTGTGAAGCGAAGTATCTCAAGTTACCATCAACCATCGGAGGTGGGGAGGTATTTTTTTCCTTTTTATACTTTCCACAAACACAAAAAGCTCCATTGAGTTAAAGTTGTCTGTGTTGCACAAGTCCATTCCCTCGCCCACTACGCCCCGCCATTCGTCAACTGCCTGGTCGCTCAGGTCCTGCGTTCGGAGTAAGCTGAACAGCTAAAAACTTTTCAGCCGCAGGACTGGAGGCAATGGGTTTAATTTGGTTGGAGTAGCCAGGAATATAGTACCAGGTGTTTTTCCATAATTTACAGATGTGGGCGATGCTGCCATCCCGAATTGCCTGGAGAATGTGGTATTCAGCTGCCTTCTTGAACCGCTGCAGTCCGTGTGGTGAAGGTGCTCCCACAGTGCTGTTGGCGAGCGAGTTCCAGGATTGTGACCCAGCGACGATGGAGGAACGGCCGATATATTTCCAAGTCGAGGGATGGTGTGTGTGACTGGGAGGGGAACGTGGAGGGGGTGGTGTTCCCATGGACCTGCTGCCCTTGACCTTCTAGGCGGGTAGAGGTCGCGGGTTCGGGAGGTGCTGCCGAAGAAGCCTTGGCGAGTTGCCGCGGCGCATCTTGTGGACGGTGCACACTGCAGCCACGGTGCGCCGGTGGTGGAGGGAGTGAGTGTTGGAGGTGGTGGAGGGAGTGAGTGTTGGAGGTGGTGGAGGGAGTGAGTGTTGGAGGTGGTGGAGGGAGTGAGTGTTGGAGGTGGTGGAGGGAGTGAGTGTTGGAGGTGGTGGAGGGAGTGAGTGTTGGAGGTGGTGGAGGGAGTGAGTGTTGAAGGTGGTGGGGAGCGTGGCCCATCGAGCGGGGCTGCTTTGTCCCGGGTGGTGTCGAGCGTCTCGAGTGTTGTTGGAGCTGCAGCTCATCCAGGCAAGTGGGGAGTGTTCCATCACACTCCTGACTTGTGGGTTGTGGATGGTGGAGAGGCTTTGGGGAGTCAGGAGGTGAGACACTCGCTGCAGAATACCCAGCCTCTGACCCGCTCTTGTGGCCACAGTATTTATGTGTCTGGTCCAGTGAAGTTTCTGGTCAATGGTGACCCCCAGGATGTTGATGGCGGAGGATTCGGCGATGGGAATGCCGGTGAATTTCAAGGGGCGGTGGTTAGACTCTCGCTTGTTGGAGATGGTCATTGCCTGGCACTTGTGGGGTGCGAATGTTAGTTGCCACTTATCAGCCCGAACCTGAATGTTGTCCAGGTCTTGCTGTATGCGGGCACGGACTGCTCCACTAACTGAGGAGTTCCGAGTTGCTCTGAACACTGTGCAGTCATCAGCGAACGTCCCCACTTCTGACCGTATTTTGGTGGGAAGGTCATTGATGAAATAGCTGAAGATTGTATCGCACTTTTTTCTCAAAAGTAAGTCAGCGTTGATTTTCAATCGATGGATACGATGTGTTTCTTTCGAACTGCAGGTCTACCCAAACCGAATATGTCAACTGATACTGTGCTTGCTGTGAAAGGTGGAACAATCACCTTCAACTGCACAAGTCCCCGGGAGTATCCTGGCCTCACCTTTTACTTACTCCGACACGGAGAAGAAAATTACTCAGATGTCCAGACTGCCACTGCACAGATCAATTCGATCACCTTCACCATCACGAACGTGGATCGCGGCGATGGAGGTAATTACACCTGTCTGTATAAAGCCAACGGGAAGAGGAGGCAGCTAACGTCGCTTCAGAGTGACCCTGTGCATTTAACTGTCGAAGGTGAGTGAGATTCAAGCAGTGTTACGGACAGTTACATGTCATTTTAGGAACATGGCAACAGGTGAAGGCCATTCAGCTCCACAAGCCTGTTTCGCCACTCAATGAGATCCTGGCTAATTTTACACACAAAACAAGCCATTTGGCCTAATAGATCTACGCCCGTGTTTATGAACCACACAAGCCTCGTCCCACCTTACCTCACATCACCCTATCATTGCAGTCTTTCCAACGTGATGTAATGTTCTAGATTCCAACGCAGCCAAGCCAAGCGTCTCAGCAACTAATTCTCAACATTCTGAGTAAAAATGTTGCTCCTGAATTTACTTATTGGAAGTACATGAGAACATAAGAATTAGGAACAGGAGTAGGCCATCTAGCCCCTCGAGCCTGCTCCGCCATTCAACAAGATCATGGCTGATCTAGCCGTGGACTCAGCTCCACTTACCCGCCCGCTCCCCATAACCCTTAATTCCCTTATTGGTTACAAATCTATCTATCTGTGACTTGAATACATTCAATGAGCTAGCCTCAACTGCTTCCTTGGGCAGAGAATTCCACAGATTCACAACCCTCTGGGAGAAGAAATTCCTTCTCAACTCGGTTTTAAATTGGCTCCCCCATATTTTGAGGTTGTGCCCCCTAGTTCTAGTCTCCCCGACCAGTGGAAACAACCTCTCTGCCTCTATCTTGTCTATCCCTTTCATTATTTTGAATGTTTCTATAAGATCACCCCTCATCCTTCTGAACTCCAACGAGTAAAGACCCAGTCTACTCAATCTATCATCATAAGGTAACCCCCTCATCTCCGGAATCAGCCGAGTGAATCGTCTCTGTACTCCTCCAAAGCCAGTATATCCTTCCTTAAGTAAGGTGACCAAAACTGCACGCAGTACTCCAGATGCGGCCTCACCAATACCCTGTACAGTTGCAGCAGGACCTCCCTGCTTTTGTACTCCATCCCTCTCGCAATGAAGGCCAACATTCCATTCGTCTTCCTGATTACCTGCTGCACCTGCAAACTAACTTTTTGGGATTCATGCACAAGGACCCCCAGGCCCCTCTGCACCGCAGCATGTTGTAATTTCTCCCCATTCAAATAATATTCCCTTTTACTGTTTTTTTTCCCAAGGTGGATGACCTCACACTATTAGTGGCTTAGTTATACATCTACAGCCCTTTCTTTGGACTCCACATAAGTGGAAACATCTTCTGCACGTCCCTGTTTCACCCCTTCAAAATGTTAAAGATCTCCAGAAGCTTACTTTCCTGTCTTTTGGGATTTCTCGGAGCAAAGAGCGTGTTATGTCTGTCCTGATAGATGCATCCTCTCAGTTTTGGTAGGATCCTTGTAAAAGACCATAAGAACATAAGAAATAGGAGCAGGAGTAAGCCATTTGCCCCCACCCACCGAGCCTGTTCAGCCCATCAATTTGATCATGGCTGGCTCCCTTGTTTTTGTGGGTATATATCAATGTCTTGCACTTGAATGTTGGAGGTATGAATAAGAAGTTTGCAGATGGCACTAAATAAGCCGTGTGGTTGATAATGAAGAATAAAACTGCCGACTGCAGGAAGATATCAATGTACTGGTCAGGTGGGCAGAACAGTGGCAAACGGAATTCAATCCGGGTAAGTGTGAGATAATGCATACGGGGAGGTCTGACAGTGCAATGGACTGCACACTAAATACCGCGACTGAAACGTGTAGAGGAACACAGGGATCTTGGACTGCAAGTACACAGATCCCTGAAGCTCGCAGGCCAGGTAGATCAGTTGGTTAATGGTTGTGGCTAAGGGGCTGAGTGTAATGGAGCCCAGGTTTGCTGATGAGACAAAGGCGGGCGGGAAACCAAGTTGCGAGGAGGACACAAAGAATCTGCAAAGGGACGTCGACAGTCTAAGCAAGTGGGCAAACATTTAGCAGACGGAGTATAATGTGGGAAAGTGTGAGGTTGTGCACTTTGGCAGGAAAAATAATAAAGCAACTTATTATTTAAATGGAGAGAGTTTACAAAGTGCCGCAGTACAGAGGGACCTGGGGGTCCTTGTGCATGAAACACAAAAGGTTAGTATGCAGGTACAGCAAGTGATCAGGAAGGCCAATGGAATGTTGGCTTTTCTTGCAAAGGGGGATAGAGTATAAAAGCAGAGAAAGTCTTGCTACATGATTACTTGCTGTACCTGCATACTTTTTGTGTTTCATGCACAAGAACTTTCTGTACAGGGTGTTGGTGAGACCACACCAACAGTACCGTGTACAGTTTTGGTCCCCTTATTTAAGGAAGGATATACTTGCACTTGCTGAGATGAGGGGGTTGACGTATAATGAAAAGTTGAGTATGTTAGGCATTTACTCATTGTTTTAGAGGAATGAGAGTTGACCTCATTGAAACATATAAGACACTGAGGAGGTTGGACAGGGTAGATGCAGAGAGGATGTTTCCCCTCGTGGGGGAATCTAGAACTAGGGGGCACAGTTTAACAATAAGGGGTTGCCCATTTAGAACTGAGAAGTGGAGGGATTTATTCTCTCAAAGAGTCGTGAATCTGTGGAATTATCTGCCTCAGGAAGCTGTGGAGTCTGGGTCATTGAATATATTTAAGGTGGAGATAGACACATTTTTGAACGATAAGGGAGTGAAGGGTTATGGGGAGCGGGCAGGGAAGTGGAGCTGAGCCCAAGATCAGAGCAGCCATGGTCCTATTAAATGGTGGAGCAAGTGGTTCGATAGGCAAATGGCCTACTCCTGCTCCTATTGTATTCGTATGTTCTTAAGAAGGCATATGGAATACTTGCCTTTATTAGTTGAGGCATAAAATATAAATTGAGGCATAGAATTATTAGTTGAGGCATATTTATTAGTCGAGGCATAGAATATATTAGTTGAGTCATAGAAAGGGAAATCATGCTTGACAAATCTTCTGGAATTTTTTGAGGATGTTTCCAGTCGAGTGGACAAGGGGAGAACCAGTTGATGTGGTGTATTTGGGCTTTCAGAAGGCTTTCGACAAGGTCCTACACAAGAGATTAATGTGCAAAGTTAAAGCACATGGGATTGGGGGTAGTGTGCTGATGTGGATTGAGAACTGGTTGGCAGACAGGAAGCAAAGAGTAGGAGTAAATGGGTACTTTTCAGAATGGCAGGCAGTGACTAGTGGCATACCGCAAGGTTCTGTGCTGGGGCCCCAGCTGTTTACATTGTACATTAATGATTTAGACGAGGGGATTAAATGTAGTATCTCCAAATTTGCGGATGACACTAAGTTGGGTGGCAGTGTGAGCTGCGAGGAGGATGCTATGAGGCTGCAGAGTGACTTGGATAGGTTAGGTGAGATGGCAAATGCATGGCAGATGAAGTATAATGTGGATAAATGTGAGGTTATCCACTTTGGTACTAAAAACAGAGAGACAGACTATTATCTGAATGGTGACAGATTAGGAAAAGGGGATGTGCAACGAGACCTGGGTGTCATGGTACATCAGTCATTGAAGGTTGGCATGCAGGTACAGCAGGCGGTTAAGAAAGCAAATGGCATGTTGGCCTTCATAGCGAGGGGATTTGAGTACAGGGGCAGGGAGGTGTTACTACAGTTGTACAGGGCCTTGGTGAGGCCACACCTGGAGTATTGTGTACCGTTTTGGTCTCCTAACCTGAGGAAGGACATTCTTGCTATTGAGGGAGTGCAGCGAAGGTTCACCAGACTGATTCCTGGGATGGCGGGACTGACCTATCAAGAAAGACTGCATCAACTGGGCTTGTATTCACTGGAGTTCAGAAGAATGAGGGGGGAACTCATAGAAATGTTTAAAATTCTGATGGTTTAGACAGGTTAGATGCAGGAAGAATGTTCCCAATGTTGGGGAAGTCCAGAACCAGGGGTCACAGTCTAAGGATAAGGGGTAAGCCATTTAGGACCGAGATAAGGAGAAACTTCTTCACCCAGAGAGTGGTGAACCTGTGGAATTCTCTACCACAGAAAGTTGTTGAGGCCAATTCACTAAATATATTCAAAAGGGAGTTAGATGTAGTCCTTACTACTAGGGGGATCAAGGGGTATGGCGAGAAAGCAGGAATGGGGTACTGAAGTTGCATGTTCAGCCATGAACTCATTGAATGGCGGTGCAGGCTCGAAGGGCCGAATGGCCTACTCCTGCACCTATTTTTTATGTTTCTATAAGAGCGAGGACATTGTGCTTGAACTGTATAAAATACTGGTTGGCCACAACTGGAGTACTGCGTGCAGTTCTGTTCACCACATTACAGGACAGATGTGATTGCACTGGAACGGGTGCAACTGAGATTTACAAGAATGTTGAACGGACTGGAGAATTGAACTGAGACCTGATTTGAGATGTATAAAATTACGAGGGGCCTGGATAGAGTGGATAGGAAGGACCTGTTTCCCTGGACGGAGGGGTCAACAACCTGGGGGCATTGATTTAAACTAATTTGGGGGGGGAAGTATAGAGCAGATATGAGGGGAAATGTCTTTACCCAGAGGGTATTGGGGATCTGGAACTCACTGCCTGAAGGGCTGGTAGAGGCAGAAACCCTCACCACATCTTTAAAATATTTGGATGTGCAAGTGCAGTGTCGTATCCTGCAGGGCTTATGGAACAAGAGCTTGAATGTGGGATTAGGCTGGGTAGTTGTTGGTCGGCCAGCGGGGACAAGATGGGCTGAGACGTTCTGCTTCCAAGCTGTAAATCTATATGATTCGCTGATTCTATGATTCGACCTCAATTCCACATTCCTGCACTATCCCCATACCCCTTGATTCCCTTAATGTCCACAATTCAAACGATCCGTGCCTTGATTATACTCAGAGACTGAGCCTCCACAGCCCTCTGGGGCAGAGAATTCCAAAGATTCACCACTCTCTGAGTGAAGAAATTTCTCCTCATCTCAGGCCTAAATGGCCGACCCCTTATCCTGAGAGTGTGACCCCTTGTTCTCGAAGCCCCAGCCAGGGTGTTTCTCCCTGCATCTACCTACCAAAAAATATATATTTCTTCCTTTCTCCAGTGCTTCTGCAGCCTTTTCTAATACGGAGAGCAGAACTGTGAGCATAGTCCCAGAAGAAGGGGCCGCCCATTTAAACTGAGACGAGGAGGAATTTCTTCTCTCAGAGGGTTATAAATCTCTGGAATTGTCTGCCTCCGAGAGCTGTGGAGGCTGGGTCATTGAATAGATTTAACATGGAGATAGACAGACTTTTGAGCGATGAGGGAATACAGGGTTATGGGGAGCGGGCGGGGAAGTGGAGTTGAGTCCATGGTAAAATCATTCAATGGCGGGGCAGGCCAGACGGGTCAAATGGCCCACTCCTGCTCCTATTCCATACGTAGGTGCTCAGGAGGGCAGGACTTGAGCAGTGTAGACATCTCGTGTGAGGTTGAAAGAGATGACAGAGATAGGGAGGGGCAAGGCCATGGAGGGATTTGTCAACACTGGTGAGAAGGTTGAAATCGAGGCACTGCTTCACTGTGTGCCAATGAAGGTCACAGCGAGCACAGGGGTGATGGTGCGAGACTTGGTACGAGTTAGGACAGGGGCTGCCGAGTTTTGGATGACCTCAAATTTACGTAGGGTAGAATGTGGGAGGGCAGCCATGAGTGCATTCGAATAGCCAAGTCTAGAGGTACCAACTGAGCTGAGGTAGAGGCAGAGACGGAATAGGCGGTCTTAATTATGCCGTGGATATATGTCCAGAAGCTCAACTTCGAGTCAAATATGACACCTAGGTTGCGAACAGTCTGGTTCAACCTCTGACAGATTGCTAGGGAGAGGGATGGAGACGTTGGCTAGGGAACTCCGTTTGTGACGGGGACCAAAGACAATGGCTTCGGTCTTCCTAATATTTCATTGGAGAAAATTTCTGCTCACCCAGTACTGGAGGTCGGACAAGCAGTGTGACAATTTAGATACCGAAGAGGGAAGTGGTGGTGAGGTAGAGCTGGGTGTCGTCAGCGTACACGTGGAAACTGATGCCGCGTTTTCGGATGATGTGTCCAAGGGGCAACATGTAGATGAGAAATAGGAGGGGGCCAAGGACAGCTCCTTGGGGGGGGGGACATCAGAGGTAACGATGCGTGAGCGGGAAGAGGAGCCACTGCGGGTGATTCTCTGGCTACGATTAGAGAGATAAGAATGGAACCAGGCGAGTGCAGTCCCACCCAGTTGGACGATGGTGGAGAGGCGTTGGAGGAGGATGGAGTGGTCGACCATGCCAAAGGCTGCAGGCAGGTCCAGGAGGAAGAGGAGGGATAGGTTACCTTTGCCACCATCACAAACGCTGTCATTTGTGGCTTTGATGAGAGCCGTTTCGGTACTGTGGCTGGAGCGGAAACCAGATTGAAGCGATTGAGACCTGGAGTTCCGGGAAAGATGAGCTCGGATTTGTGAGGCGACAACCTGTTCCAGGACTTTGGCGTGTAAAGGGACGTTCGAGATGGGGAGGTAACACACAAGCACAGTGGGGTAAGAGTTGTTTTCGAGGTGAGATTGGAAGATGGCGGAGTTGAAGGAGAGGGGCACACTACCCGAGGAGAGAGAACATAAGAACATAAGAATTAGGAACAGGAGTAGGCCATCTAGCCACTCGAGCCTGCTCCGCCATTCAACAAGATCATGGCTGATCTGGCCGTGGACTCAGCTCCACTTACCCGCCCGCTCCCCATAACCCTTAATTCCCTTATTGGTTCAAAATCTATCTATCTGTGACTTGAATACATTCAATGAGCTAGCCTCAACTGCTTCCTTGGGCAGAGAATTCCACAGATTCACAACCCTCTGGGAGAAGAAATTCCTTCTCAACTCGGTTTTAAATTGGCTCCCCCGTATCTTGAGGCTGTGCCCCCCTAGTTCTAGTCTCCCCGACCAGTGGAAACAACCTCTCCGCCTCTATCCTGTCTATCCCTTTCATTATTTTAAATGTTTCTATAAGATCACCCCTCATCCTTCTGAACTCCAACGAGTAAAGACCCAGTCTACTCAATCTATCATCATAAGGTAACCCCCTCATCTCCGGAATCAGCCGAGTGAATCGTCTCTGTAGCCCCTCCAAAGCTAGTATATCCTTCCTTAAGTCAGGTGACCAAAACTGCACGCAGTACTCCAGGTGCGGCCTCACCAATACCCTGTACAGTTGCAGCAGGACCTCCCTGCTTTTGTACTCCATCCCTCTCGTTAACGATGTCAAAAACATGGGAGCCAGCAAAGGAAGCTGGGTGGTCAGTGGTTTAGCGGGACTAGGGTCAAGAGAGTACGTTGTGGGTTCCACGGACAAGATGAGCGTGTAGAGGCCAAGTGGGGAGATTGGTCAGAAAGATGCGAATTGAGGGCTGGGGCAGGGGCAACATCAGAGGAGGCTAGGCCTGGTGGGCTAGGGAGAGAAGGGAAGTGGTAGAGGCAGGTAATCGGATGGTCTCGATCTTTGAGACAAAGAAGTCCATGAGCTCCTCACGCTTGTTGTTGGAGGTGAGTGTGGTGGAGACACGTGAGAGCGGTTTAGGAAGACGATTAGCAGTAGAGAATAGCAGCCGGGGGGGGGGGGGGCGTCACCTTTGCATTTCAGAATGAGCCTGGAATCGTGCGCAGTTTTGGCAGACACAAGTAGGACCCGACAACTCTGGTCCAGCCAGATCTCGCGGTGCATGGCTAAATCAGTTGACCCTTAGCAGAGGGATCAACAACCAGGGGGCATAGACTTAAAGTCATTGGTAGGAGGTTTAGAGGTGATTTGAGGGGAACAATGTTCACCCAGAGGGTGGTGGGGGTCTGGAACTCACTGCCTGAAAGGTTGGTAGAGGCAGAAACCCTCACCACATTTAAAAAGTACTTGGATGTGCACCTGAAATGCCGTAACCTGCAAGAGCTGGAAAGTGGGATTAGGCTAGATAGCTCTTTGTCGGCCAGCGTGGATATGATGGCTTCATTCTGTGCTGAAAATTTCTATGATTCTATGAAATGGCCTAGCCAACCACTCAAGAGCAAGTATGGATGGGCAATAAATGCTGACTGTAGTGGAGTATTTAAAATTAACACTCAACACCAGGTCTGGATTCTCAGATTCAAGTAGTCTTTAATTTCTTGCAAGGGAGAGTCAGGTCTGCAGTCAATCTGTTGCTGAGTCGTCCTCACTTGCTCTCCCGGAACAAAGAAAACGCAGGGTTTTTATACAGTTACTCGGCCTAAAATGGCCGGACATTCAATACATGAGACATACTTTGATTTGATTGGTCAAAACCCTTGTCACTCAAAGTACAGGTACAAACCTGACCACGCCTATCTCCAGGACTTTCCCATAAACCTCACTGTGTCCCAAAAGTTCATTAGCGCATTGGAATGTTATCTTATCTCTCTTGCCTTGACCAGATGGAGTTTTTTTCTATTGTGTCACTTTTGACCCCTTGCCCTGTTTAGCTGCCACTCCGGGCTTCCTGTGGTTCAACAATTTGGCTTCCTGTAATTTTCCTCGGGTTACACAGCTTGTAACAATGAATCATTCTGATATGTTATTTTCCTTTAACTACCCTCATAAAGTTGACCACTACAAAAGCCTAAGTCAGCTCGTTTCAATTCCGAGATCTATTCTTGACCCTTTAATTATAACAGAGCTCAATAGCCCCATTTCAGTCCCCCCCCCACTTTTGATACTTGGCTACCCAGCCCAAGATTGCCAACCTAATTCTACTTCATCCTGTATCTCCTGTTCCATTCTGTGGTGATCAGCCACATGGTTTTGGGGACTTGGGATGTGACCCACGTCTCAATGTATTTCAGGTTACTCGACTAACAACTTTTGCTGTTCCATAATTAAATCTTTTGCTGTCCTCCTCCATTGCCTCCTTCTGCATGCCATGCGTAACCCAATTCCCCATCCGACAGCTAGCCCTAACTGTATGACCACCAATACGTGAGTGAATATACGAATCCACGGATGGCTATTCACATTCATTCCCCAATTCCGTACATGTTCCCGCTATTGAGTATCTTCCAGGGTTTCTTCGCTGTCCTTTGAATGCTGTATGGAATCTTCCAAAATTTCGTGATAATGACGTATGCTTTTCTCAGTGTCCTTTTCCAATTGCGTCAAATGTTCTTTGAGATGGGGAATGTCTTGCCAATTTGGTATCTCATATTGTTCCATTTCATCATCCCATCTCGGTTGTTGAAAATGATGTTCTCGATGCGTTCCACTCTTCATGGGAATAGGTATTGATGGCCTAGTTTGACCACAGCTTTAGGCATAAAACAGAAATTAGGTTGTGGGATCGCACATATGACCTTACCATGCTTGTACTCACTTTCCTTGGTTGAGATGCAGTACGTCCCATTATCCCGGGCTGGCACCTCAGTCCCTCCCTGACTAAGGGGGCTGATTTCCAACGTGCGATTAACCGTCTGGGTGAACCCGCATGGTATACGTTACCCTCCTTCTATGGGGTGTGCGCACACTATCACTTCCAAATATGGTGTGCAACCATCGGTATGCACACCTTGAATTGTGTCAGTGCGTTTTACCGCATAAGGCGGCGTTTCGTGGAACTGAACCTGGGATTGGCCTTATATTTCGCCTAGATTCTGTACTGCCCACATAGGTTCAGCATCTGTACCCTCTATCTGTGGGATAGCTAGAACCATACCTATTTCAATTCTCTGGTAATACAATTACTTTGGGACAAGAACACTTGTGTTGTCCTACGAACATCACAGAGGGTAATACCGCCCTTAGTCCATTTGGATAACTGCTCAATACTTATCCAATCGGGTATTTTCCTGTTTCATCTGGTTTACATTGTATCGGATGTTCCCTCGTAACCATGTGCCTTACATTGCACAAACACGTTCGTTATGTGTTTCTTGGGTTAGATCATTTCGTCACACACTTATCTTATTGATAGTTTGGGCATGAGGTTCTCGGATTTCCTTGACTTGCAGCATTTGTCTGCCGACCTCGTTTCCTGTTTCTGACAACTGCGAAGTCCGATCGTTTCCCTTTAGTAAAAGGGTTCTCAAACATCGGGCTACGTCTTGAACTTCTTGGTCTATACTGGCTATGTCAAATGTGTTAACAGCTGCCACTCTCACTGTATACCGATAGTGTGTGTCGGTTGTTGTTAGACAATAGATAATATAAAAACCACACGTCGGCTCGTAGTTCATTGTCGGACAATCTCGATCTTATGTACCGTAAGTATCGCCTCAGCATCTGTGACCTTCTGCTCCCCATTTCGCTGAATGCCCATTGTACTTGGTCCTCAATTGGCCCACTTCATTATATCTTCCCTTTGGCAGTTACACTTTTGCCTCCTTTCTCACAGTAATATTTACTTGTCTATGCAAATAATTACTTAATGAAACCCACGCCCGAGGTTTCACAGTTTGGACTGGGGTAATACAAAAGGTTCCTGTCGCAATGGGACAAGTCAGGTTGGTACGTACTGCTATTCCCGGTGTATGGTGCTGATATAATCCTCACCCTTCGCTCTTTGTACAGGTCGTACAGGAAAAAGCTATCCCGCAAATATCTTCATGGTGCAATTCCATGTTATCCCATCCATCCGGGTTACATTTCCCGTGTTCATTGTATCCTACTAAATTTCCTCAGGCATGTTTGAGAATTACCTTGCTATCTCTAACAGGGTGATGTCGTTCTCTTCCTGCAACTGTCATACGTGCCACCGAGTGCACCTGTACCCACCTTCTGACTTGGCACAGAGCCTTAGTAAGTTGATAAATGAACATTGCCCTCGATCGCGATCAGTTACCCAGAAAGAGAGCTCTCCCTCTGCAATATGCTGCAGGTTTCCTTGGGCTTGTTCCACGAACCAAGGTCCATACATTACTTCGAGCCGTTTTGTTGAAGACGATTTGTTCCCGTTCTGTAATCTGGTTTACTCCCTCTTTAGCATTAAATCACTTGCAACATATTAATCCGGCCTCACCGCCTTCTGATATGATTCCCCCCCAATAGTCTCGGCACCATTCGTGTCAAGGTCCGATCAAGCCCGTCGCTCACCCTGAACTCAGTGCAGGTTGTACTGGCCCTCTGCCAAAATCCCTTGATCATTCTCCCATGTAGCCGTGCTGTTTTAGGCTTGTGGCCAGGTAGTCCCACTTTGGTCAGGTTCAATATTACAGGTACCACTTCGCGATGCACATCATGGCACAATATCATCTGAGTTGAGATTATCATTCGCCCGTTTGTTGGCCCCGGGATGTGTTTATGACGAACAAATCGCTTTTCCCACAAATCTGTTTGTTCGTTGGAGAAGGAGACTTTGGCCGAGTATTTTTTTTTAAACTCTCATCATCATCATAGGTAGTCCCTCGAAGCGAGGATGACTTGCTTCCACGCCAAAAAGGGGATGAGTTCCCAGGTATTTCAATCAAGGACCTAATATTCCGGATCCCGAACTACATACCGAAGGGTGGAAGGTGCCTGTGGGTGGGTTTTTTTAACGCGGGGTGACCGTTGCACACCAGCCACCACACGGGGCTCGACAGAGCGAGGTCTTGGTCCAGGGGCAAGGGTTACCCAAGACGACGGGAGACCAGCTCTGCTGCACGGACCTAGTGCGCGCACATATCGCACAGTGTGTGGGCTGGGCCCGTGCTGCCCCGGGGCCCTCGCCTCTCCTGGGCCCCGAACTCTCGCCTCTCCTGGGCCCCGGTCACTTCCCCCTACAGTCTCTTGCCGCTCCTTCGCCCCTCCTGCTGTGCCTGCCCGCACTGCAATCAGCGACCTGGCTTTGCAGCCATCGCCCCCCCCCCCCCCCTGCAGTGGTATGCCACCGGCTGGAGGTCTTGCAGGCCTGGACCGTGCCGATTTCAGGGTTGTGCTGCTCCCATCCTTGCACCCCTTGATATAATGGATGGCTACAATGGTATGATTACCTTGCCACTGTAAATGCACTGTAACTTGCCACTATCCTATACCCTCAGCCGTCCCTGCTTCGACCATTCACGATATGCCGCTTACTACTCTGTGAGATTGGCGGAGTTTGCGAGCTATGTCTGTGGACAGGAGGTAGTTCCAAATCTGGGACCCCGAGGAGATTCTTCCAGCTCCCGTGTCCTGTCCACTTCCCTTTGGATCATACTGTGCCTGATTAGGTGGGGGTATCCCATTAGGCACCCCTTCTTCCTCATTCCCCTGGAGAGGACGAATCCCGCTTCTGAGATTTACTCTCCGATGTAGTCCGTTACGGTGGCGTGCCCTCCTGACCCCTCAGGCACAATCCACTAACCCCTTTAAACAACATCGCTTGTCCCGATGGTCACCTACTTAAAACAAAAGAAACAGAATCTCTGGTAATTCTCTTCAAATTAAGAAGATTTCCACTATTCAAAAGGTATCACCCACTGAGTTAAAACAGAGTTCACAGCTGCCCGTGAAAGAATTAGCTTCCTTTGTTGCGAAAGCTGACAAACACAGACACCACCAATCCATGTCGACTTCAGCCTACAGCCTTTTTCGATTTATACTCTCCAGTTAAAAATTTTACTTTTGTAAAAGTCTCCGTGTTTTTATTCTCAAAATAAACATTCAGAAAAACAATTTTGCACATAATAGTATTTCATCCTTTTCTCCCCAGTTACACATTGGTCAGAATTGTTTAAAACCATGCCAATTATTAACGTGAAATGCCTTATGTCCGGAACTAAAGACTCCCCACACAATTTACATCAACCAGAATTTGATCATGGCCATAATAAAAGTTTGGTTTTTAACAGGTGAATTAACCTCAGTAACTCCAATATTAAACTTCCCAATGCCTCTCGGAAAAGGGGGAGGAGCCACAGCCAAACAAAGGAACAGCTACACATGTTTTCCTAAAACTTCACTGAAAGATCAAAGTAAAACACGAGAACAGTAAGATCTTCCCTTTTCTCCTTTTGATTCAGTCGTAACTATTTCTCCATTATTCCTTAAATCAATTTTCAATTTCTGATCCCGATCATATCTCCTCTAAACCTCCCTTCAATTACTTTAAACTCATGCCCTCTGGTTGTTGACCTGTCCACCAAGGGAAACAGGACCTACCTATCACTCTATCCAGGCCCCACCTAATTGTATACACCTCAATAAAGTCTCCCCTCAGTCTCCACTGTTCCAAAGAAAACAGACCCAGCATCTCTAATCTTTCCGCACAGCCAAAATTCTCCAGTCCAGGCAACGTTCTTGTAAATCTCCTCTGCACCCTTTTCAGTGCAATCATATCTTTCCTGTAATGTGGTGACCGAACTAAAGTTTGCTACAGTTCGAGCAAGATGCCTCTGCTCCTGTATTCCATGCCAGGTAATCCAGGTATTCCATTCCAGGTAATCAGGAAGGCGAATGGAATGTTGGCCTTCATTGCGAGACGGATGGAGTACAAAAGCAGGGAGATCCTTCTGCAACTGTACAGGGTATTGGTGAGGCCGCACCTGGAGTACTGCGTGCAGTTTTGGTCACCTTACTTAAGGAAGGATATACTGGCTTTGAAGGGGGTACAGAGATGATTCACTCGGCTGATTCCGGAGGTGAGGGGGTTACCTTATGATAGATTGAGTAGACTGGGTCCTTACTCGTTGGAGTTCAGAAGGATGAGGGGTGATCTTATAGAAACATTTAAAATAATGAAAGGGATAGACAGGATCGAGGCAGAGAGGTTGTTTCCACGGGTCGGGAGACTAGAACTAGGGGGCACAGCCTCAAAATACGGGGGAGCCAATTTAAAACAGATCGTACAGGAAAAAGCTATCCCACAAATATCTTCATGGTGCAATTCCATGTTATACCATCCATCCGGGTTACATTTCCGGTGTTCATTGTATCCTACTAAATTTCCTCAGGCATGTTTGAGAATTACCTTGCTATCTCTAACAGGGTGATGTCGTTCTGTTCCTGCAACTGTCATACGTGCCACCGAGTGCACCTGTACCCACCTTCTGACTTGGCACAGAGTCTTAGTAAGTTGATAAATGAACATTGCCCTCGATCGCGATCAGTTACCCAGAAAGAGAGCTCTCCCTCTGCAATATGCTGCAGGTTTCCTTGGGCTTGTTCCACGAACCAAGGTCCATACATTACTTCGAGCCGTTTTGTTGAAGACGATTTGTTCCCGTTCTGTAATCTGGTTTACTCCCTCTTTAGCATTAAATCACTTGCAACATATTAATCCGGCCTCACCGCCTTCTGATATGATTCCCCCCAATAATCTCGGCACCATTCGTGTCAAGGTCCGATCAAGCCCGTCGCTCACCCTGAACTCAGTGCAGGTTGTACTGGCCCTCTGCCAAAATCCCTTGATCATTCTCCCATGTAGCCGTGCTGTTTTAGGCTTGTGGCCAGGTAGTCCCACTTTGGTCAGGTTCAATATTACAGGTACCACTTCGCGATGCACATCATGGCACAATATCATCTGAGTTGAGATTATCATTCGCCCGTTTGTTGGCCCCGGGATGTGTTTATGGCGAACAAATCGCTTTTCCCGCAAATCTGTTTGTTCGTTGGAGAAGGAGACTTTGGCCGAGTATTTTTTTTTAAACTCTCATCATCATCATCATAGGTAGTCCCTCGAAGCGAGGATGACTTGCTTCCACGCCAAAAAGGGGATGAGTTCCCAGGTATTTCAATCAAGGACCTAATATTACGGATCCCGAACTACATACCGAAGGGTGGAAGATGCCTGTGGGTGGATTTTTTTAACGCGGGGTGACTGTTGCACACCAGCCACCACACGGGGCTCGACAGAGTGAGGTCTTGGTCCAGGGGCAAGGGTTACCCAAGACGACTGGAGACCAGCTCTGCTGCACGGACCTAGTGCGCGCACATATCGCACAGTGTGGGCTGGGCCCGTGCTACCCCGGGGCCCTCGCCTCTCCTGGGCCCCGAACTCTCGCCTCTCCTGGGCCCCGGTCACTTCCCCCTACAGTCTCTTGCCGCTCCTTCGTCCCTCCTGCTGTGCCTGCCCGCACTGCAATCAGCGACCTGGCTTTGCAACCGTCGCCCACCCCCTGCAGTGGTATGCCACCGGCTGGAGGTCTTGCAGGCCTGGACCGTGCCGATTTCAGGGTTGTGCTGCTCCCATCCTTGCACCCCTTGATATAATGGATGGCTACAATGGTATGATTACCTTGCCACTGTAAATGCACTGTAACTTGCCACTATCCTATACCCTCAGCCGTCCCTGCTTCGACCATTCACGATATGCTGCTTACTACTCTGTGAGATTGGCGGAGTTTGCGAGCTATGTCTGTGGACAGGAGGTAGTTCCAAATCTGGGACCCCGAGGAGATTCTTCCAGCTCCCGTGTCCTGTCCACTTCCCTTTGGATCATACTGTGCCTGATTAGGTGGGGGTATCCCATTAGGCACCCCTTCTTCCTCATTCCCCTGGAGAGGACGAATCCCACTTCTGAGATTTACTCTCCGATGTAGTCCGTTACGGTGGCGTGCCCTCCTGACCCCTCAGGCACAATCCACTAACCCCTTTAAACAACATCGCTTGTCCCGATGGTCACCTACTTAAAACAAAAGAAACAGAATCTCTGGTAATTTTCTTCAAATTAAGAAGATTTCCACTATTCAAAAGGTATCACCCACTGAGTTAAAACAGAGTTCACAGCTGCCCGTGAAAGAATTAGCTTCCTTTGTTGCGAAAGCTGACAAACACAGACACCACCAATCCATGTCGACTTCAGCCTACAGCCTTTTTCGATTTATACTCTCCAGTTAAAAATTTTACTTTTGTAAAAGTCTCCGTGTTTTTATTCTCAAAATAAACATTCAGAAAAACAATTTTGCACATAGTAGTATTTCATCCTTTTCTCCCCAGTTACACATTGGTCAGAATTGTTTAAAACCATGCCAATTATTAACGTGAAATGCCTTATGTCCGGAACTAAAGACTCCCCACACAATTTACATCAACCAGAATTTGATCATGGCCATAATAAAAGTCTGGTTTTTAACAGGTGAATTAACCTCAGTAACTCCAATATTAAACTTCCCAATGTCTCTCGGAAAAGGGGGAGGAGCCACAGCCAAACAAAGGAACAACTGCACATGTTTTCCTAAAACTTTACTGAAAGATCAAAGTAAAACACGAGAACAGTAAGATTTTCCCTTTTCTCCTTTTGATTCAGTCGTAACTATTTCTCCATTATTCCTTAAATCAATTTTCAATTTCTGATCCCGATCATATCTCCTCTAAACCTCCCTTCAATTACTTTAAACTCATGCCCTCTGGTTGTTGACCTGTCCACCAAGGGAAACAGGACCTACCTATCACTCTATCCAGGCCCCACCTAATTGTATACACCTCAATAAAGTCTCCCCTCAGTCTCCACTGTTCCAAAGAAAACAAACCCAGCATCTCTAATCTTTCCGCACAGCCAAAATTCTCCAGTCCAGGCAACGTTCTTGTAAATCTCCTCTGCACCCTTTTCAGTGCAATCATATCTTTCCTGTAATGTGGTGACCGAACTAAAGTTTGCTACAGTTCGAGCAAGATGCCTCTGCTCCTGTATTCCATGCTAGGTAATCCAGGTATTCCACTCAAGGTAATCAGGAAGGCGAATGGAATGTTGGCCTTCATTGCGAGACGGATGGAGTACAAAAGCAGGGAGGTCCTTCTGCAACTGTACAGGGTATTGGTGAGGCCGCACCTGGAGTACTGCGTGCAGTTTTGGTCACCTTACTTAAGGAAGGATATACTAGCTTTGGAGGGGGTACATAGACGATTCACTCGGCTGATTCCGGAGATGAGGGGGTTACCTTATGATGATAGATTGAGTAGACTGGGTCTTTACTCGTTGGAGTTCAGAAGGATGAGGGGTGATCTTATAGAAACATTTAAAATCATGAAAGGGATAGACAAGATAGAGGCAGAGAGATTGTTTCCAATGGTTGGGGAGACTAGAACTAGGGGGCACAGCCTCAAAATACGGGGGGAGCCAATTTAAAGCCGAATTGAGAAGGAATTTCTTCTCCCAGAGGGTTGTGAATCTGTGGAATTCTTTGCCCAAGGAAGCAGTTGAGGCTAGCTCATTGAATGTATTCAAGTCACAGATAGATAGATTTTTAACCAATAAGGGAATTAAGGGTTACAGGGAGCGGGCGGATAAGTGGAGCTGAGTCCACGGCCAGATCAGCCATGATCTTGTTGAATGGCGGAGCAGGCTCGAGGGGCTAGATGGCCTACTCCTGTTCCTAATTCTTATGTTCTTATGTATGCCTCGACTAATAAAGGCAAGTATTCCATATGCTTTCTTAACCACCTTATCTACCTGGCCTGCTAGTCTCAGGGGACTCCAAGCTCCCTTTGTTCCTCTACACTTTTCAATGTCATACCATTTAATGTTTGTTTTATAATCTGCAGCATAATCTGTTGCCCCTGTAGTTTTTAGAACTTTTTGCTGCTAAATTCATGGTTTAGATTCCCACTAAACATCTCCTTTTAGAATTGCTTTCTGCTTTTATTTTTTAAACGGTCACCATAGCAACCAACTTCGACCTCTCATTTCTTGCATTGCAAAGAGTCTCTCTCTCGCTACATTTCCACCATGTTTGTCAGAGTCTGTTGCAGTTATAACAGACTTCAGGTGTCCTACAAACCCTCCCCCCACCCTCCACTGTTTCTAATTGATGGGGGCTGCTGGCAGTTGTTCCATTTTATGTGCCCTGATGGATACTGTCGTCATCACATCTACTGTCAGTTTATTTCGTCACTTTCTCAGTCCATAGTCTAGTCCATTTACTTAATTCATAATATGCGGGAGTGACTAAAATGAGGGCTTTCTCCTCTTGTTTCTTTTCCGACCCCCACCATTTTCTTTGCTCAGCGGGTGGGTGGCCTGGTTTCCAATTTTGTTGAATCATTATTTCGATTAGTTTTTGATTTTCATCTGCTTGGTCCCCACTCGAGTTTCTCACTTCCCATGCCTATAGGTTGTCAGTGGGACGTCCCTTACTTACTCGCCCTGAGTGAGACTAACACTCGCAACCTATTGGTTGTCAACGGTATGTCCCTGACTTACTTACTCCTCACGAGTGAGACCGTTACTTGCAACCTTATCAATTATCAATCGCAACGTTACACAGACACACTTCTATCGAACCGATCGCAATTGTTTCACCTGGGATCTTCCGCTGACTACTTGAAGTCTCGGCCAGCCCTGCAAATTCTGATCTCTCAGGCAGCTGACACCAGACAGATTTCTGCCCTTGTCCTAACTGTGCGTTGGTAGTGAAAGCATACTCACGCCTTTGAAATGGCTTCCATCGGCCGGTGTCCACCGCCCGCTTGAGTCCCTGCTCGCTGCACCAATTGTAGTGGAGTACTTAAAATTAACACTCAACACTAGGTCTGGATTCGAAAATTCAAGTAGTCTTTAATTTCCTGCAGGGGAGAGTCAGGTCTGCAGTCAATCTGTTGCTGAGTCGTCCTCACTTGCTCTCTCTGAACAAAGAAAACACAGGGTTTTTATACAGTTACTCGGCCTATGAAGGCCAGACATTCAATACATGAGACATACATTGATTTAAATGATGAAAACCCTTGTCACTCAAAGTAAAGGTACAAACCTGACCATGCCTATCTCCAGTTCTTTTCCATAAACCGTACTGTGTCCCAAATGTTCATCAGCACATTGGAATGCTATCTTATCTCTCTTGCCTTGACCAGATGGAGTTTTTCCATTGTGTCACTTTTGACACCTTGCCCTGTTTATCTGCCCCTCTGGGTTTCCTGTGGTTCAACAGTTTGGCCTCCTGTAATTGTCCTTGGGTTACACAGGTTGTAACAATTAATCATTCTGATATGTTATTTCCCTTTAAGTACCTTTTATAAGGTTCACCACTACAAAAGCCTATGTCAGCTCGTTTTAATTCCGAGGTCTATTCTTAACCCTTTAATTATAACAGAGCTTGATAGCCCCACTTCGCTGACCTTGCCAGCGGTGCCCATAACATGTGAATAAATGAATAAATAAAAAAAGGCAATGAAATGCTGTAAACATACATTGTGTCAGTCAGCGTCTGTGGAGAGGGCAGGAGAGTTAGGACCAAACTCCACACCTCAAATGTTACCTCTTCTGTTCTGACCTCACATGCACAGATTTGACCCAGTGATCATCGCAAAGTTTACCGATTTACAATGATTAATGTTCACTGTCGGTTTAATATCTTTTGGAACTAATATAAAATTTAACATTCACCTGGTCCCAGTCGTTCTTGAATGAAAGAACCAATGAATAAATCAGACAATTCATTACTGGACCAATGATAATTGAGCTTATTGTTGTGTCACATTGGGTCATAGGAACAGGAGGAGGCCATTCAGCCCCTCGAGCCTGTTCCGCCATTCAATTAAATCATGACTGATCTGCCATCTAACCCCATAAACCCACCTTTGGCCCATATCCCTTAATAGCTATGATTAACAGAAAGCTCTCAAACTCCGATTTTAGAATTAACAATTGATCTGGAAGAATCATGGAATCAAAGCATGATTACAGCACAGAGTGAGGCCATTCGGCCCATCGAGCCCATGCAGGCTCCCTCCGAGAGCAATTCAGCTCGTCCCACTCTCCCGCCCATTCCCCGTGGCCCTGAAAATTATTTTCCTCAGGCATTTATCCAATTCCCTTTTAAACGCCACGGTTGAATCTGGCTCCAATACCCGTTCAGGCAATTCATCCCGATCCTAATCACTTGCTGCGTAAAACGGTTTTTCCTTGTCGCCTATGGTTCTTCTTCTAATTACCTTAAATCTGTGTCCTCTGATCCTCAACCCTTCCACCAATGGGAACAGCTTCTCTCTCCCTCTGCTCTGTCCAGACCCCTCGTGATTTGGAACACCTCGATCAAATCTCCCTCTCAACCTTCTCTGCTCCAAGGAGAACAACCCCAGCTTCTCCAGTCTATCCCCGTCACTGAAGTCCCTCATCCCTGGAACCATTCTCCTAACTCTTTTCTGCCCCCCTCTCTCAGGCCTCAATGTAGCATCAATTGTTATTTGCGGAAGAGTGTTCCAAATTTCTACCACACTTTGTGTTTAGACACATTTCCAAATTTGACTCCTGAAATATCTGCCTCTTATTTTTACACTATGCTCCCTAGTCTCAGAATCTCCAACCAGCGGAATAGGTTATCTCTCTCTACCCTATGCGCCCCCCCCCCCCAATAATATCCAGAAAACTTCGATGAGGTTACCCTCTTAACCATCTGAATTGCTGGGATCACAACCCAATTTTCACGTTTTCCAGGGTTTTTTTTACTGTGACTTCTTTTTACTGATTTTGCAGCATTGCGTTAATGCGGGATAAATTAAAATGGCGAGGAAGCTCTCTGGTATTACAGTCCGTCCGATGGTCAGCTGCATTGACTGAAAACATCACTGAATGTTGGGTGTGCGGTATAATTGGCAGCGGAAGAGATCGCACCTGGGTCGCGACCCCAGTATTGCAATTGCGCCTATCGTGAGCGTTGGACGTGCTGCGTTATCTCAAATATTTCGAAACTGTTGGTTGACTCGATTACATTGTGTTCCTCTGTCTCTTTTAGATGAATCCACTGCGATGGGGGCTGGTGTTGGTACCGCCGTGACTGTGATTCTCATCCTCCTTGCTCTGCTGGGTGTGCATTTCTGGAAGAGAGGTGGGTTAACTAAGAAGTCGAACCCGGACTAAGCTAACTGCTCGAATACTTTCCCCACAACTAACCATCTCGCTCAACCCTCTACCATTGCTAACCTCCCGTACTAAATGCAAGGGGATCATGAACTGAAGGCTGAAATAGCGACGGGCACATTTGGAAATGGCCTAAAGTCTTCGTGGACTCGACGCTCAACCTGTCCATCCAGTGCACAGCAGCAACCAATGAATGAAGGACACGCTTATTTGTACTGCAACAGGCTCCACCCCTTATTTCTGATTGGTCCGCTTGGAGGATAAACCACACCCTGAAGTTTCACAGGAATGTATCACTGGAACCGCCCATCCCAAGGTCTCACTGACTTTGCAAATTGTAACTCGATCCACTTTGACTTCCTGAAGCGACAGAGGACAGAGCTCCCCAGATGACAGCAACGGACGGCCAAAGTCCCGTACCCCAATCCTTCCTCCAACCAAAGTCCAGTACCCCAATCCAAGTACATCCCTTCTCCAGCCAAGGTGCCTTACCCCAGTCCAAATGTATGCCGCCCCCAGCCAAAGTCCCGTATCCCAGTCCATGTACATCCCTTCCCAAGCCGAAGTGCCTTATCACAGTGCAAGTGCATCCAGCCCCATAGATGGGGCATTGTGTACGGACTGTTAACAGGTTTATTGGGAATGAAGTGAATAGTGACAGTGTTGTGACTTCTGGATATCATCCATTCCAACGATGTCCCTTGTCGGGGTTGGAAGAACGCGATCTGTGTTTCTTGAGTTCCCTCTCTCCCCTCCGATCCCCCCGTGTGTCTCCGCCCACCCCCACAGCCTCTCTTCCTCCAGCCTCTCTCTCTCCCCCAGTCTCTCTCTCTCCGCCCCCCAGTCTCTCTCTTCACCCAGTCTCTCTCACTGCCACCCCCACCCCCCAGCCTCTCTCTCCCTCCCTCCAGCCTCTCTCTCCCTCCCTCCAGCCTCTCTCTCCCTCCCCCCAGCCTCTCTCACTCTCCCCCAGCCTCTCTCCCTCCCCCCAGCCTCTCTCACTCTCCCCCCAGCCTCTCTCACTCTCCCCCAGCCTCCCTCTCTCACTCTCCCCCAGCCTCTCTCTCTACCTCCCCCCAGCCTCTCTCTCTCCCCCAGCCTCTCTCCCTCCCCCCAGCCTCTATCCCTCCCCCCAGCCTCTCTCCCTCCCCCCAGCCTCTCTCACTCTCCCCCAGCCTCTCTCCCTCCCCCCAGCTTCTCTCTCCCTCCCCCCAGCCTCTCTCACTCTCCCCCAGCCTCTCTCTCTCTCCCCCCAGCCTCTCTCTCTCCCCCAGCCTCTCTCACTCTCTCCCCCAGCCTCTCTCACTCTCCCCCAGCCTCTCTCTCCCTCCCCCCAGCCTCTCTCTCCCTCCCTCCCCACAGCCTCTCCCTCTCTCCCGCCTCTCCCTCCCTCCCTCCCTACCTCCAGCCTCTCCCTTCCTCCCTCCCCCCAGCCTCTCCCTCTCTCCCTCCCCCCAGCATATCTCTCACTCTCCCCCCTCCCAGCCTCTCTCTCCCGCAGCCTCTCTCTCTCTCCCTCCGCCCAACCTCTCTCACTCTCTCCCCCAGCCTCTCTCACTCTCTCCCCCAGCCTCTCTCACTCTCCCCCAGCCTCTCTCTCCCTCCCCCCAGCCTCTCTCACTCTCCCCCAGCCACTCTCACTCTCCTCCAGCCTCTCTCTCCCTCCCCCAGCCTCTCTCACTCTCCCCCCCCAACCTCTCACTCTCTCCCCCAGACTCTCTCACTCTCCCCCAGCCTCTCTCACTCTGCCCCCCCCAACCTCTCTCTCTCCCCCCAGCCTCTCACTCTCCCCCCCAACCTCTCTCTCTCCCCCAGCCTCTCTCACTATCCCCCAGCCTCTCTCACTATCCCCCACCCTCTCTCACTCTCTCCCCCCAGCCTCTCTCACTCTCCCCCAGCCTCTCTCACTCTCCCCCAGCCTCTCTCACTCTCCCCCAGCCTCTTTCACTCTCCCCCAGCCTCTTTCACTCTCCCCCAGCCTCTCTCACTCTCCCCCCAGCCTCTCTCACTCTCCCCCCAGCCTCTCTCACTCTCCCCCCAGCCTCTCTCACTCTCCCCCCAGCCTCTCTCAGTCTCCCCCAGCCTCTCTCACTCTCCCCCCAGCCTCTCTCACTCTCCCCCCAGCCTCTCTCACTCTCTCCCCCAGCCTCTCTCACTCTCTCCCCCAGCCTCTCTCATTCTCTCCCCCAGCCTCCCTCACTCTCCCCCAGCCTCTCTCTCTCTCTCTCTCTCTCTCACTCTCCCCAGCCTCTCTCTCTCTCTTTCCTTCCCCCAGCCTCTCTCATTCTCTTCCCCAACCTCTCTCACTCTCTTCCCCAGCCTCTCTCATTCTCTCCCCAGCCTCTCTCTCTCCCTCCCCCCAGCCTCTCTCTCTCCCTCCCCCCAGCCTCTCTCTCTCCCCCGCCAATCTCGCTCCCTCCCCCCAGCCTCTCTCACTCTTCCCCCACCCTCTCTCTCCATCCCTCCAGCCTCTCTCTCTCCTTCACCCAGCCTCTCTCACTCTCTCCCTCAGCCTCTCTAACTCTCTCCCCCAGCCTCTCTCACTCTCCCCCCAGCCTCTCTCACTCTCTCCCCCAGGCTCACTCTCTCTTTCCCCAGCCTCTCTCACTCTCCCCCCAGCCTCTCTCTCCCTCCCCCCACCCTCTCTCACTCTCCCCCCACCCTCTCTCACTCTCCCCCCACCCTCTCTCACTCTCCCCCCAGCCTCTCTCACTCTCCCTCCCTCCCCAGCCTCTCTCACTCTACCGCCCCCCAACCTCTCACTCTCCCCCAGCCTCTCTCGCTCTCTCCCCCAGCCTCTCTCTCTCCCCCCGCCAATCTCTCTCCCTCCCCCCAGCCTCTCTCACTCTTCCCCCACCCTCTCTCTCCCTCCCTCCAGCCTCTCTCACTCTCCCCCAGCCTCTCTCTCTCTCCCCCAGCCTCTCTCTCCCTCCCCCCAGCCTCTCTCACTCTCCCCCAGCCTCTCTCCCCCTCCCCCCAGCCTCTCTCACTCTCTCCCAGCCTCTCTCTCTCTCCCCCAGCCTCTCTCTCCCTCCCCCCAGCCTCTCTCCCTCCCCCCAGCCTCTCTCTCTCCCCCAGCCTCTCTCTCTCCCCCAGCCTCTCTCTCCCTCCCCCCAGCCTCTCTCTCCCTCCCCCCAGCCTCTCACTCACCCCAGCCCCTCTCACTCTCCCCCCAGCCTCTCCCTCTCTCCCTCCCCACAGCCTCTCCCTCTCTCCCTCCCTCCCTCCCTACCTCCAGCCTCTCCCTCCCCCCAGCCTCTCCCTCTCTCCCTCCCCCCAGCATATCTCTCACTCTCCCCCCTCCCAGCCTCTCTCTCCCGCAGCCTTTCTCTCTCTCCCTCCCCCCAACCTCTCTCACTCTCCCCCAGCCTCTCTCTCCCTCCCCCCAGCCTCTCTCACTCTCCCCCAGCCTCTCTCACTCTCCTCCAGCCTCTCTCACTCTCCCCCAGCCTCTCTCTCCCTCCCTCCCCCAACCTCTCTCACTCTCCCCCCCAACCTCTCACTCTCTCCCCCAGACTCTCTCACTCTCCCCCAGCCTCTCTCACTCTGCCCCCCCCAACCTCTCTCTCTCCCCCCAGCCTCTCACTCTCCCCCCCTAACCTCTCTCTCTCCGCCAGCCTCTCTCACTATCCCCCAGCCTCTCTCACTCTCTCCCCCCAGCCTCTCTCACTCTCCCCCAGCCTCTCTCACTCTCTCCCCCCAGCCTCTCTCACTATCCCCCAGCCTCTCTCACTCTCTCCCCCCAGCCTCTCTCACTATCCCCCAGCCTCTCTCACTCTCTCCCCCCAGCCTCTCTCACTATCCCCCAGCCTCTCTCACTCTCTCCCCCCAGCCTCTCTCACTCTCCCCCAGCCTCTCTCACTCTCCCCCAGCCTCTCTCACTCTCCCCCAGCCTCTCTCACTCTCCCCCAGCCTCTCTCACTCTCCCCCAGCCTCTCTCACTCTCCCCCAGCCTCTCTCACTCTCCCCCAGCCTCTCTCACTCTCCCGCCAGCCTCTCTCACTCTCCCCCCAGCTTCTCTCACTCTCCCCCCAGCCTCTCTCACTCTCCCCCCAGCCTCTCTCACTCTCTCCCCCAGCCTCTCTCACTCTCTCCCCCAGCCTCTCTCACTCTCTCCCCCAGCCTCCCTCACTCTCCCCCAGCCTCTCTCTCTCTCTCTCTCTCACTCTCCCCAGCCTCTCTCTCTCTCTTTCCTTCCCCCAGCCTCTCTCATTCTCTTCCCCAACCTCTCTCACTCTCTTCCCCAGCCTCTCTCATTCTCTCCCCAGCCTCTCTCTCTCCCTCCCCCCAGCCTCTCTCTCTCCCCCGCCAATCTCTCTCCCTCCCCCCAGCCTCTCTCAGTCTTCCCCCACCCTCTCTCTCCATCCCTCCAGCCTCTCTCTCTCCTTCACCCAGCCTCTCTCACTCTCTCCCTCAGCCTCTCTAACTCTCTCCCCCAGCCTCTCTCACTCTCCCCCCAGCCTCTCTCACTCTCTCCCCCAGGCTCTCTCTCTCTTTCCCCAGCCTCTCTCACTCTCCCCCCAGCCTCTCTCTCCCTCCCCCCACCCTCTCTCACTCTCCCCCCACCCTCTCTCACTCTCCCCCCAGCCTCTCTCACTCTCCCCCCAGCCTCTCTCACTCTCTCCCCCAGCCTCTCTCACTCTCTCCCCCAGCCTCTCTCACTCTCTCCCCCAGCCTCTCTCACTCTCTCCCCCAGCCTCTCTCACTCTCTCCCCCAGCCTCTCTCACTCTCCCCCCACCCTCTCTCACTCTCCCCCCAGCCTCTCTCACTCTCCCCCCAGCCTCTCTCACTCTCTCCCCCAGGCTCTCTCTCTCTTTCCCCAGCCTCTCTCACTCTCCCCCCAGCCTCTCTCTCCCTCCCCCCACCCTCTCTCACTCTCTCACTCTCCCCCCACCCTCTCTCACTCTTCCCCCACCCTCTCTCTCCATCCCTCCAGCCTCTCTCTCTCCTTCACCCAGCCTCTCTCACTCTCTCCCTCAGCCTCTCTAACTCTCTCCCCCAGCCTCTCTCACTCTCCCCCCACCATCTCTCACTCTCCCCCCACCCTCTCTCACTCTCCCCCCAGCCTCTCTCACTCTCCCCCCAGCCTCTCTCACTCTACCGCCCCCCAACCTCTCACTCTCCCCAGCCTCTCTCGCTCTCTCCCCCAGCCTCTCTCTCTCCCCCCGCCAATCTCTCTCCCTCCCCCCTGCCTCTCTCACTCTTCCCCCACCCTCTCTCTCCCTCCCTCCAGCCTCTCTCTCTCTCCCCCAGCCTCTCTCTCTCTCCCCCAGCCTCTCTCACTCTCTCCCCCAGGCTCTCTCTCTCTCTTTCCCCAGCCTCTCTCTCCCTCCCCCCAGCCTCTCTTTCCCTCCCCCCAGCCTCTCACTCCCTCCCCCCAGCCTCTCTCACTCTCCCCCCAGCCTCTCCCACTCTCTCCCCCAGCCTCTCCCACTCTCTCCCCCAGCCTCTCTCACTCTCCCTCCAGCCTCTCTCACTCTCCCCCCAGCCTCTCCCACTCTCTCCCCCAGCCTCTCTCACTCTCTCCCCACACTCGCTCACTCTCTCCCCCAGCCTCTCTCCCTCACCACAGCCTCTCTCCCTCCCCAGCCTCTCTCTCTCCCTCCCCCAGCCTCTCTCACTCTTCCCCCCCCCCCAACCTCTCACTCTCTCCCAGCCTCTTTCACTCTCTCCCCAGCCTCTCTCACTCTCCCCCAGCCTCTCTCACTCTCCCCCAGCCTCTCCCACTCTCTCCCTCAGCCTCTCCCACTCTCTCCCCTAGCCTCTCTCACTCTCCCTCCAGCCTCTCTCACTCTCCCCCCAGCCTCTCCCGCTCTCTCCCCCAGCCTCTCTCACTCTCTCCCCACACTCGCTCACTCTCTCCCCCAGCCTCTCTCACTCTCCACCAGCCTCTCTCACTCTCCACCAGCCTCTCTCACTCTCTCCACCAGCCTCTCTCACTCTCTCCCCCAGCCTCTCTCACTCTCTCCCCTAGCCTCTCTCACTCTCTTCCCAGCCTCTCTCACTCTCTCCCCCAGCCTCTCTCACTCTCTCCACCAGCCTCTCTCACTCTCTCCCCCAGCCTCTCTCTCCCTCCCCCCCAGCCTCTCTCTCCCTCCCCCCCAGCCTCTCTCACTCTTCCCCCACCCTCTCTCTCCCTCCCCACCCTCTCTCTCCCTCCCCCACCCTCTCTCTCCCTCCCCCAGACTCTCTCTACCTCCCCCCAGCCTCTCTCTCTCTCCCTCCCCCAGCCTCTCTCACTCTCTCCCACAAGCCTCTCTCACTCTCTCCCACCAGCCTCTCATTTTTTCCCCCAGCCTCTCTCTTTCTCCCCCAGCCTCTCTCACTCTCCCCCCCAACCTCTCTCCCTCCCCCCAGCCTCTCTCTCTCTCCCCCAGCGTCTCTCACTCTCCCCCCCAACCTCTCTCCCTCCCCCCCAACCTCTCTCCCTCCCCCAGCCTTTCTCACTCTCTCTCTGCCTCTTCCAGCCTCTCTCACTCTCTCCCCCAGCCTCTCTCTCTCTCCCCCAGCCTCTCTCTCCCTCCCCCCAGCCTCTCTCACTCTCCCCCCCCCAACCTCTCTCTCTCCCCCAGCCTCTCACTATCCCCCAGCCTCTCTCACTCTCCCCCGCCAATCTCTCTCCCTCCCCCCAGCCTCTCTCACTCTCCCCCAGCCTCTCTCACTCTCCCCCAGCCTCTTTCACTCTCCTCCAGCCTCTCTCACACTCCCCCAGCCTCTCTCACTCTCCCCCCAGCCTCTCTCACTCTCCCCCCAGCCTCTCTCACTGTCCCTCCAGCCTCTCTCACTCTCTCCCCCAGCCTCTCTCTCTCTCTCCCCCAGCCTCCCTCACTCTCCCCCAGCCTCTCTCTCTCTCTCTCTCTCTCACTCTCCCCAGCCTCTCTCTCTCTCTTTCCTTCCCCCAGCCTCTCTCATTCTCTTCCCCAACCTCTCTCACTCTCTTCCCCAGCCTCTCCCATTCTCTCCCCAGCCTCTCTCTCTCCCTCCCCCCAGCCTCTCTCTCTCCCCCGCCAATCTCTCTCCATCCCCCCCAGCCTCTCTCACTCTTCCCCCACCCTCTCTCACTCTCCCCCCACCCTCTCTCTCCCTCTCCCAGCCTCTCTCTCTCACTCTCCCCCCACCCTCTCTCACTCTCCCCCCCACCCTCTCTCACTCTCCCCCCAGCCTCTCTCTCTCTCCCTCCCCAGCCTCTCTCACTCTACCGCCCCCCAACCTCTCACTCTCCCCCAGCCTCTCTCGCTCTCTCCCCCAGCCTCTCTCTCTCTTCCCCCACCCTCTCTCTCCCTCCCCCCAGCCTCTCTCTCTCCCCCGCCAATCTCTCTCCATCCCCCCCAGCCTCTCTCACTCTTCCCCCACCCTCTCTCACTCTCCCCCCACCCTCTCTCTCCCTCTCCCAGCCTCTCTCTCTCACTCTCCCCCCACCCTCTCTCACTCTCCCCCCCACCCTCTCTCACTCTCCCCCCAGCCTCTCTCTCTCTCCCTCCCCAGCCTCTCTCACTCTACCGCCCCCCAACCTCTCACTCTCCCCAGCCTCTCTCGCTCTCTCCCCCAGCCTCTCTCTCTCTTCCCCCACCCTCTCTCTCCCTCCCTCCAGCCTCTCTCTCTCCTTCACCCAGCCTCTCTCACTCTCTCCCTCAACCTCTCTAACTCTCTCCCCCAGCGTCTCTCTCTCTCCCCCAGCCTCTCTCTCTCTCTCCCCCAGGCTCTCTCTCTCTTTCCCCAGCCTCTCTCTCCCTCCCCCCAGCCTCTCACTCCCTCCCCCCAGCCTCTCACTCCCTCCCCCCAGCCTCTCTCACTCTCCCCCCAGCCTCTCTCACTCTCCCCCCAGCCTCTCTCACTCTCCCCCCAGCCTCTCTCACTCTCCCCCCCAGGCTCTCTCACTCTCCACCCAGCCTCTCTCTCCCTCCCCCACCCTCTCTCTCCCTCCCCCCACCCTCTCTCTCCCCCACCCTCTCTCTCCCTCTCCCAGCCTCTCTCTCTCAATCTCCCCCCACCCTCTCTCACTCTCCCCCCACCCTCTCTCACTCTCCCCCCAGCCTCTCTCTCTCCCTCCCCAGCCTCTCTCACTCTCCCCCCCCAACCTCTCACTCTCCCCCAGCCTCTCTCTCTCTCTCTCCCCCAGCCTCTCTCTCTCCCTCCCCCAGCCTCTCTCACCTCAACCTCTCACTCTCTCCCAGCGTCTCTCATTCTTTCCCCAGCCTCTCTTACTCTCACCCAGCCTCTCTCACTCCCTCCCCCAGCCTCTCTCACTCTCTCCCAGCCTCTCTCACTCTCTCCCAGCCTCTCTCTCTCCCCCAGCCTCTCTCTCTCCCTCCCCCAGCCTCTCTCACTCTCTCCCAGCCTCTCTCACTCTCTCCCAGCCTCTCTCTCTCTCCCTCCCCCCAGCCTTTCTCTCTCTCTCCCCCCCAATCTCTCACCCTCCCCCCAGCCTCTCTCACTCTTCCCCCTCCCTCCCCCACCCTCTCTCTCCCTCCCTCCAGCCTCTCTCTCTCCCTCCCCCAAGCGCTTTCACTCTCTCCCCCAGCCTCTCTCTTCCCCAGCCTCTCTCACTCCCTCCCCCAGCCTCTCTCTCTCTCCCCCCAGCCTCTCTCACTCTCCCCCCCCAACCTCTCTCACTTTTTTCCCAGCCTCTCTCACTCTTTCCCAACCTCTCTCACTCTCTCCCTCAGCCTCTCTCACTCTCCCCCCATCATCTCACCCTCTCCAAACCCTCTCCCTCCCTCCCCCAGCCTCTCTCTCCCTCACCCAGCCTCTCTCTCTTCTCCCTCTCCCCACCCTCTCTCACTCTCTCCCCCAGCCTCTCTCACTCTCCCCCCCACCCTCTCTCTCCCTCCCCCAGCCTCTCTCTCTCTCCCCTCCCCCAGCCTCTCTCTCTCCCTCCCCCACCCTCTCTCACTCTCTCCCTCCCCACCCTCTCTCACTCTCTCCCTCCCCCCACCCTCTCTCTCTCTCCCTCCCCCAAGCCTCTCTCTCTCCCTCCCCCAGCCTCTCTCACTCTCTCCCTCCCCCCACCCTCTCTCTCTCCCTCCCCCCACCCTCTCTCTCCCTCCCCCACCCTCTCTCACTCTCCCCCCACCCTCTCTCACTCTTCCCCCAGCCTCTCTCTCTCCCTCCCCCAGCCTCTCCTCTCTCTCCCTCACCCCAGCCTCTCTCTCTCTCCCTCACCCCAGCCTCTCTCCCTCCCCAGCCTCTCTCTCTCCCTCCCCCAGCCTCTCTCACTCTCCCCCCCAACCTCTCACTCTCTCCCAGCCTCTTTCACTCTCTCCCCAGCCTCTCTCACTCTCCCCAGCCTCTCTCACTCTCCACCAGCCTCTCCCACTCTCTCCCCCAGCCTCTCTCACTCTCCCCCCCAGCCTCTCTCACTCTCCCCCAGCCTCTCCCACTCTCTCCCCCAGCCTCTCTCACTCTCTCCCCAGTCTCTCTCACTCTCTCCCCTAGCCTCTCTCACTCTCCCACAGCCTCTCTCACTCTCTCCCCAGCCTCTCTCACTCTCTCCACCAGCCTCTCTCACTCTCTCCCCAGCCTCTCTCTCACTCTTCCCCACCCTCTCTCTCCTCCCCCACCCTCTCTCTCCCTCCCCAGACTCTCTCTCTACCTCCCCCAGCCTCTCTCTCTCCCTCCCCCAGCCTCTCACTCTCTCCCACAAGCCTCTCTCTCTCCCCCAGCCTCTCTCTCTCTCTCCCCCAGCCTCTCTCACTCTCTCCCACCAGCCTCTCTCTCTTTCTCCCCCAGCTTCTCTCACTCTCCCCCCAACTTCTCTCCCTCCCCCCAGCCTCTCTCTCTATCCCCCAGCGTCTCTCACTCTCCCCCCCCCAACCTCTCTCCCTCCCCCAGCCTTTCTCACTCTCTCCCACCAGCCTCTCTCTCTCCCCCAGCCTCTCTCACTCTCCCCCCCAACCTCTCTCCCTCTCCCCCCCAACCTCTCTCCTCCCCCCAGCCTCTCTCAGCCTCTCTCACTCTCCCCCAGCCTCTCTCACTCTCTCCCCCAGCCTCTCTCTCTCTCCCCCAGCCTCTCTCTCCCTCCCCCAGCCTCTCTCACTCTCTCCCCCACCCTCTCTCACTCTCCCCCTCCCTCTCTCCCCTCCCTCTCTCTCTCTCCCCCCTCCCTCTCTCACTCTCCCCCTCCCTCTCTCACTCTCCCCCTCCCTCTCTCACTCACTCTCCCCCTCCCTCTCTCTCTCTCCTCCAGCCTCTCTCACTCTCCCCCACCCTCTCTCTCTCTCCTCCCAGCCTCTCTCACTCTCCCCCACCCTCTCTCCCTCTCCCCCAGCCTCACTCACACTTTCTCCCCCACCCTCTCTCACTCTCCCCCACTCTCTCTCTCCCCCAACCCCCACCACCCGCCCGCCCGCCTCCGCTTTGCCCCGCCGCCGCTCGGGACTCGCGGCCCACGGGAGGCCCGGTCGGCCGGAGAAGCGGGCTCGCGGAGGGACGGCCACCCGCTGCCATCACGTACCCTCCCGCACGTCATCGGGCCCAGGCCGGCCGGGTGATGGGGGGGGGCGGGGCGCAGTAGTGGGGAGGAGCGAATCGAAGCCTCAGGTCCTCAGAATCACCACGTGGACGGAATGATTCGGTCGGGAGTCGGGGGTGGGGGCGGAGCTTGACCGGGGGCGGGGCTTGTCGCCTGTCGCTCAAAAAAAAGTGCAGTGCAAATAGTTAGTCCCACCAAACATACCGAACGTTTAAGTCCACAGCCTTAAACAGTCGAATACAAGTCAAGGAATGTTCTGATCAAACTGGACAGGGCCTCACACAGAGTGTTGCCCGCTGGAGGGGCTAATATTGCCAACCTACTTCCCATCCCACTTATATCTCCCACCTCTCCACCCCCCCCCCACCATGAGCAGCAAACTCCACCAACCGTTCAGCCATCAATGCCCACAAACTGGCGGTCACCCAAATTTCTGCCACCCGTGCCCTAACTCGCGCCAAGTGCCGCTCGCCCAAAGCCGCTACCTTGGCTTCCCATTTAAGCAACACCTCGATTTTGAAAAGCTACCTCCTTGTGTTCAGATCCATCCAAGGCCTCGGCCCCCTCCCTATCTCTGTAACCTCCTCCGGCGCTATAGCACTCCCAGATCTCTGCACTCCTCCAATTCAGGGCCTCTCGCGCCTCCCCCGATTTCCATCGCTCCACCATCGGCGGCCGAGCCTTCAGCTGCCTGGGCCCCGAGCTCTGGAACTCCCTGCCGAAGCATCTCGAACTCTCTCTCCTCCTTCAAGACGCGTCTTTAAACCTATGTCTTTCACCATGTTTTTGATCATCTTTCCTAATATCTCCTTATGTGGCTCGGTGTCCAATTGTATGTTTCATAACGCGCCTCTGAAGCGCCTTAGTGGGTAATGCTACCTTAAAGTCTCTATACAAATGTAAGTTGTAGTTTTTGTTGGTGCCCGACCTTACAGTTCTCTCCAGAATATCCGTCCACTTGCATAAGGATGTAACTCGTAGAGTGGACAAGGGAGAACCAGTGGATGTGGTGTATTTGGACTTTCAAAAGGCTTTTGACAAGGTCCCACACAAGAGATTGGTGTGCAAAATCAAAGCGCATGGTATTGGGGGTAATGTACTGACGTGGATAGAGAACTGGTTGGCAGACAGGAAGCAGAGAGTCGGGATAAACGGGTCCTTTTCGGAATGGCAGGCAATGACTTGTGAAGTGCCGCAAGGCTCAGTGCTGGGACCCCAGCTCTTTACAATATACATTAATGATTTGGATGAAGGAATTGAGTGTAATATCTCCAAGTTTGCACATGACACTAAGCTGGGTGGCGGTGTGAGCTGCAAGGAGAATGCTAAGAGGCTGCAGGGTGACTTGGACAGGTTAGGTGAGTGGGAAAATGCATGGCAGATGCAGTATAATGTGGATAAATGTGAGGTTATCCACTTTGGGGGCAAAAACACGAAGGCAGAATATTATCTGAATGGCGGCAGATTAGGAAAAGGGGAGGTGCAACGAGACCTGGGTGTCATGGTTCATCAGTCATTGAAAGTTGGCATGCAGGTATAGCAGGCGGTGAAGAAGGCAAATGGTATGTTGGCCTTCATAGCTAGGGGCTTTGTGTATAGGAGCAGGGAGGTCTTACTGCAATTGTACAGGGCCTTGGTGAGGCCTCACCTGGAATATTGTGTTCAGTTTTGGTCTCCTAATCTGAGGAAGGACGTTCTTGCTATTGAGGGAGTGCAGCGAAGGTTCACCAGACTGATTCCAGGGATGGCTGGACTGACATATGAGGAGAGACTGGGCCTTTATACACTGGAGTTTAGAAGGATGAGAGGGGATTTCATAGAAACGTATAAGATTCTGACGGGACGGGACAGTTTAGATGCGGGAAGAATGTTCCCGAAGTTGGGGAAGTCCAGAACCAGGGGACACAGTCTTAGGATAAGGGGTAGGCCATTTAGGACTGAGATGAGGAGAAACTTCTTCACTCAGAGAGTTGTTAACCTGTGGAATTCCCTACCGCAGAGAGTTGTTGATGCCAGTTCATTGGATATATTCAAGAGGGAGTTAGATATGGCCCTTGCAGCTAAAGGGATCAAGGGGTATGGAGAGAAAGCAGGAAAGGGGTACTAAGGTGAATGATCAGCCATGAGCTTATTGAATGGTGGTGCAGGTTCGAAGGGCCGAATGGCCTACTCCTGCACCTATTTTCTATGTTTCTATAACAATGCACTTGCCACCATGACCTAATTGTGGATGAATGATTCAATATCATGGACTTGCTGGTAACTTGGTTTACCGGCGATGAAACATCACCTTTCCTGCAGCGGAGCTGTTTTGTCCCTTGTCACCAAATCGCTCTGTGGTCTGTCTCTGCACTCCTTTGGCAACCTCGCCTTGTTCCACATTCTCGCCTCTTCCACAACATGCTTATTCTCTACCGTCCACACATGCCTTAAGCCAACTTTCTCGCTGAGTGATTCCTCTGCGTTGCTGATTTCAAACTCTGCGACAACAACTCTTACCCTCTTTCTTCTCAGGCCACTGCCCTCCTGTCCTCGCTAAACCTCTCTCTCTGTACAAACACTCCTACTCATATTCATCCCACACCTCGATATTGCTTTCTCATGGGGCCGCGCCATTCTCTTCATCTCCAGCACAGACAAGTCCATCATTGAAAGTTGGCATACAGGCACAGCAGGCGGTGAAGAAGGCAAATGGTATGTTGGCCTTCATAGCTAGGGGATTTGAGTATAGCAGCAGGGAGGTCTTACTGCAGCTGTACAGGGCCTTGAGTGAGGCCTCACCTGGAATATTGTGTTCAGTTTTGATCTCCTAATCTGAGGAAGGATGTTCTTGCTATTGAAGGAGTGCAGCGAAGGTTCACCAGACTGATTCCAGAGATGGCTGGACTGACATATGAGGAGAGACTGGGCCTTTATACACTGGAGTTTAGAAGGATGAGAGGGGATCTCATAGAAACGTATAAGATTCTGACGGGACGGGACAGATTAGATGCGGGTAGAATGTTGCCGATGTTGGGGAAGTCCAGAACCAGGGGACACAGTCTTCGGATAAGGGGTAGGCCATTTAGGACTGAGATGAGGAGAAACTTCTTCACTCAGAGAGTGGTGAACCTGTGGAATTCCCTGCCGCAGAGAGTTGTTGAGGCCAGTTCATTGGATATATTCAAGAGGGAGTTAGATGTGGCCCTTGTGGCTTAAGGGATCAAGGGGTATGGAGAGAAAGCAGGAAAGGGGTACTGAGGGAATGATCAGCCATGATCTTATTGAATGGTGGTGCAGGTTTGAAGGGCCGAATGGCCTACTCCTGCACCTATTTTCTATGTTTCTATGTTTCTATCCCCAAACATTTACTTGTATCTCTTAGCACGCACATACCCTTCCCCCTTGCTATCCAACTTCCCCCTCGGGTCGGTCTGGATAAAGCTCTCCCCAACTCACTTATGATGACCCTCTCAAATTCCAACTCTTTGGATTTGGGATTTCCATTCACTATGATACATCGGCAGCTCGCCATTGTGTTCAACTGCGCTCTCGCCTCCAGCTTTGATGCACTGGTCCCCAGTCAAAGCACTCACCCTCTGCAAGCCTTGTCGTTCCCCCAAGGGACGAAGATGTTAACAGCTGATTGAGCCATTCCCCACCATTTCTGGCTGGCCCTCATCAAGCGCTACGGGGCCTGCTTGCCCCTGCCAAAACTGCTCGCTTCTCCTGGGATATTGTGGAATGGAAAGGTAACCTCCCGGCTTGGGTCCCCCACTAACCACCTCACCTCCCACAACAAATGTGAAGAGCACGTGGACTTCTTTGTTTGTACGACCAGGATCATCGGTCCAGCTCCCTCTGCCGCTTAGCTTCCTCGCTCTTGCCCAAAAAGTGAAACTTTTCCCTGGGCTCGCCTGTCCCAGCCCTGAACTCGCACCTTCATCTAATTTCCCCTCTCCGAGTTGACATTTTCCCCGATAGCAATCCCATGCTCTTTCCAGCCTATTCTTATTAAACTGTTGATCGACAAACTTCACTTCCTGGTCTTCAGGGCAGCTGATATTGCAAACGGGTCCCTGACTGTCCCATTCCATTTCAAATGCGCCGTCATTAACCCTCCTCAAATAAGGCATCACTGGCCCATCTATATTTACGAACAACCGCCCGAGCTCCAACATCTCTTTGCTCTCCAATGTCCTGAAGGTGCTGTCCTTAAGGTAGTGAAAGGGATAGACAAGATAGAGGCAGAGAGGTTGTTTCCACTGGTCGGGGAGACTAGAACTAGGGGGCACAGCCTCAAAATACAGGGGGAGCCCATTTAAAACCGAGTTGAGAAGGGATTTCTTCTCCCAGAGGGTTGTGAATCTGTGGAATTCTCTGCCCAGGGAAGCAGTTGAGGCTAGCTCATTGAATGCATTCAAATCACAGGTGGATAGATTTTTAACCAATAAGGGAATTAAGGGTTACGGGGAGCGGGCGGGTAAGTGAAGCTGAGTCCACGGACAGATCAGCCATGATCTTGTTGAGTGGCGGAGCAGGCTCGAGGGGCTGGATGGCCTGCTCCTGTTTCTAATTCTTATGTTCTTATGTTCGCCTCCAAAATCCGTGCCCATCATTCCCGCAACTCCATGTTTGAATCTTTCCAATCCGTTGCCATCCCTGCCACAGAACTAAAAAGGGTATTAATGAATCTCGCGAAAGATATCTCGTGAACTAACCCTCTTCTTGCTTCTCGACCGGCCTACAGCCTTTGACAATAGTCACATAACGTCTTCCGCCAATGCCTCTCGCCCGTTGTGTGGCTAAATTGGATCGCTATCTGCCCTTACCAATTCAGTCGTGGCCAGAAGAATTTCGTGTAATTACATTTTCACCCTACATGACTTGAATTCGATTAATGCAGATGGAATTCTAGTGGCATGTTAAATCGACGCCCGCAACAGATTACACGCGAGCAGCAATAGACTGGCAGAATGGGCAAATAATTGGCAAACAAAGTTCTACACAGATAAATGTGAGGTAGTACATTTTGGTAGGATGAATAGGGAAGTCACTTAATACTTGGAGGATGCGAGTTTAGGTGGGGTAGAGGAAAAAAGAAATCTCAAGAGTACACCAATCACTAAAACGTTGTGCCACCAGTTAGCAAGACCATAAAAAAGCAAACCAAAGACTGAGACGAGATGGCCGAGAGGTTAAGATGATCGATTGCTAATCCATTGTGCTCTGCACGCGTGCGGTTCGAATTCCATCCTCATCGTCATTGTCCTGCATCTATTTTCTATGTTTCTATAGCAGGAAAGGGGTACTGAGGTTGAATGATCAGCCGTGATCTTATTGAACGGTGGTGCAGGCTCGAAGGGCCGAATGGCCTACTCCTGCACCTATTTTCTATGCTTCTGGGATTTATTTCTAGCGGGATAGAATAGAAAAGTAGGGAAGTTATGCTAAACCTGTATCGGACCTTGGTTAGACCACACTGAGAGTACAGTTCCGGTCGTCATATTATAAAAAGGATATAGAGGCAGGGTGCATAGAAGATTTACAAGAATGATACCAGAAATGCGAGGATACACGTATCAGGAAAGGATGAACAGGCTGGGTCTTTTTTCTCTTGAAATAAGACAGAGAAATGACCGAACAGAAATTATGAAAGGTTTTGATAGAGTTGATATAGAGAGAAAGTTTCTAATTGTGTGGCAGAGCATAACTAGAGGCCATCAATATAAAGTAGTCACCAAGAAATCCAATAGGGGAACTCAGAAGAACGTTCTTTGCCAAACGGTGGTGAGAATGTGGAACTCGCTGCCACAGGGAGGGGTCGAGGCGGATAGTATCGATGCATTTAAGGGGAGGCTGGAGAAGCATATGAGGGAGAAGGGAATAGAGGGTTACGCCGATAGAGTTAGACGAGGAAAGACGGGAGGAGGCTCGAGTGGGGCATAAATGCCGGCACGGACTGGTTGGGCCCAATGACCTATTTCTGTGCCGTATATCCTAGCTCATTGAATGTATTCAAGTCACAGACAGATAGATTTTGAACCAATAAGGGAATTAAGGGTTACGGGGAGCGGGCGGGTAAGTGGAGCTTTGTCCACGGCCAGATCAGCCATGATCTTGTTGAATGGCGGATCAGGCTCGAGGGGCTAGATGGCCTACTCCTGTTCCTAATTTTTATGTTCTTATTTAATCCCATGAACCCGCCCGTTTGCCGTGTATGCTCAAGCTTCAGTGAACTTTTCTGCTCCCTGATGTTTCTGATATTCCTCGTTTGTAAGCCAATGATGAGCCGCAGAATTCTAACACTTATTATTTTCTCTCAGAGAGGTCAAGACGTGTCAGAGAAATTACGTAAGAGCTTTAAGTGTTGAATTGATAATTTAGTCATTCATCGTTTTAGTACATTGGAATATTAACGACCGCGAACCAAATTAATACCCAGGCACCCAATATTCGGCAAAATATTTGTCATCTGTACACGTGGTGTCTTTTCAATTTTAGAATTACCCACTCGAATACTCACAAACATGCACAAACACACAAACATAGACAATCACACTCGTGCTCATACACAGACAGACACACACGAGTACATGAACACACACACAGCCAGTTCGACACTTAAACATCGTACACAATCACACCTGCACACACTAGGACTCATACACACAGACACACACTCAGAGACACACACACAAAGACATGCACGCATATTGAGACTGCCACACAAAAAACACTCGTACGCATAACGCACAAACACACAGAAACACACTCGAACTTAAATCTGCACCAGCCAACCTGTGCGAGGCAAGATCCTCCGAACAGCAATGAGATATGGAACGAGGAAGTCAGTGGTAACGATGAATATTTGCCAGGATCTGAAAACTCCCCTGCACTTCTTTGAATAGCATCATGAGGTCTTTTATTTCCATTTACGAAGGCAGATAGGACCTCCGTTTACTGTCATCTGAAAGGCTGCATCTCCAACGCTCCCTCAGCCCTGTACTGAAGAGTCAGTCTAAATTATACAGTCCCATTTCTGGACTGGAGTTGAGACCCACGACTTTCTGAGTTAGAACCAAGATTGATACCGACTTCACCAAGGCAGGCGTTTGCTGAGGGACAGCTGCATTAAGGGAATTCCAATCCTCCTGAGGTGCCATTAAAATCACATCTGCTGTGCATCTGATCAGGCAAAGACTGCGATTGACACTGTCATGTTTGTAACCTTCATGTAACAACACTGCAATACTGTATACACCTAAGCAATGCACACCTTGACCACAAGGGGGTGAACTTGTGGGAGACACTCCTCACCCTGGTCATCCAGGTATATAAAGGGAGGTCCCACACAGGGTCATCACTTCTTGGTCCTGGGAATAACGGTTCGGGTCACAGAGTGACCTTGTCTGCAGAATGTGCCTCATGTGAATTCATAGTAGTGTGTAAGGACTCAACAGACACAATTGAAGGAAAAGCAGTGGATTGGGCCCAGTGTCCTGGACAATATAGATCCCTCGACCAAAACGGGTTAACTTGACATTTGGCGCAGTAGTGCCTTTGCAATCTTGTTGTGCTCAATTTGGCTGTGGTGTTTTCTTATCTTACAACAGTGACTAATTTTCAGAAGTACTTCATTGGCTCATAGGAACATAAGAACATAAGAATGAGGAACAGGAGTAGGCCATCTAGCCCCTCGAGCCTGCTCCGCCATTCAATAAGATCATGACTGATCTGGCCGTGGACTCAGCTCCACTTACCTGCCCGCTCCCCGTAACCCTTAATTCCCTTATTGGTTAAAAATCTATCTATCCGTGACTTGAATACATTCAATGAGCTAGTCTCAACTGCTTTCTTGGGCAGAGAATTCCAGATTCACAACCCTCTAGGAGAAAAAATTCCTTCTCAGCTCGGTTTTAAATTGGCTCGCCCGTATTTTGAGGTTGTGCCCCCTAGTTCTAGTCTCCCCGACCAGTGGAAACAACCTCTCTGCCTCCATCTTGTCTATCCCTTTCATTATTTTAAATGTTTCTATAAGATCACCCCTCATCCTTCTGAACTCCGACGAGTAAAAACCCAGTCTACTCAACCTATCATCATAAGGTAACCCCCTCATCTCCGGAATCAGCCGAGTGAATCGTCTCTGTACCCCCTCCAAAGCCAGTATATCCTTCCTTAAGTAAGGTGACCAAAACTGCACGCAGTACTCCAGGTGCGGCCTCACCAATACCCTGTACAGTTGCAGCAGGACCTCCCTGCTTTTGTACTCCATCCCTCTCGCAATGAAGGCCGACATTCCATTCACCTTCCTGATTACCTGGCTCTAAAATGCTTGGGACGGAATGAAGTCATGCGAGGCGCTGAATGAATTGCAATATCTTGTTTCTTTCTTAGGCTTTGTAGAGAGGGAACGGGTGCACGTTGAAGAATGTTGCTTGGACCTGGAGTGAAATGGTACAATATTTGGCAATTTGTGAAGCATGTAAGAGTTGCTTAGAGACGGCATGTTCTGCAGTGCAGGTTGAGAATTAAAATTAAGGTGCTATCGTTCCATCACTGGTGTGGGGATGTAACTACACCATGACATATTTATATTTTATGAAAAAAGAATCAAGGTATTTATAATGAAAAAGTGTGACAAAATCCGAACGACCAGAAGTATGTTTTATGAACAGGAAGTGGATGCAGGCATTATATTTTTTTATATCTAAATTACGAACTGAACTCGCATGGCATTGTACACGTGATGTATGGCTGAAGTGCAGTGTTGAACTCAGATTCAAAATTGCACTGTGAGAAATGTTACAATCATTTTCACCGTAGGCAACTCAACACCTGGCACACGGACGCTGGCGTTGTGATATTCCACAAAAAACAAGGGGCACAGTGCAAGTCTACTCTCCATTCGCAGAGAGAGCTGGGACATCACATCCATTTTCCCCAGAGAGAGAGAGAGAGAGAGGACATGGGGAGGGAAACATAATATAGGAGGTATATTTGCATCACACACACACACACACACACACACACTCTTGGTAGCAGAGAAGCGATTATATCATGAAATGATCATTTAACAAAGCTTCCTCTGGTGGAGAGATTAGCCACAGGTAAACGAAGACTCTTTCATACAATAGTGAAATGTTATTTTTAATCCATTTAGAAATTCATGCATTCTTAACTTATTCTTCATTTAGACGCTGTGATGCGCCAACGATTACAGTCGAGGAAAGATGCCAGCACATCCGAGAAAAGATGTAAGTTACAAATGGCCCCTGCTTTAGTATTCGTTTGAGGTGGACTTTTATCTCGTGAATGAACGGGGTGCGGGATCGCAGTTAAGTGGATTGACAAGGTAAGCTAGGGATGTTCTCCGTGGAGCAGAGAAGCCTAAAATGAGATTTGATCGGGGTGTTTAAAATCAGGAAGGATTTCGATTGAGTGAGAAGACAGAGATAGTTTGCAAAGGCGCACGATCCATTTTTGAACGACAGGGGGGTCAAGGGTTCCGGGCAACAGGCAGGGAAGTGGAGTTGAGGCCAAGACCAGATCGGCCGTGATCTTTTTGAACGGCGGAGCAGGCTCGGGGGGCCAAATGGCCGACTCCTGCTCCTATTTCTTTCACGGGTCAATAACCAGATTGAAGGTGTTCGGCAAAAGACCTGAACGAGGATTTAGTTTGACGCAACGAGTGGCTAGTACTTGGAATGCGCTGCCTGGTACGGTGGTCGACACACATACAGTTGCAGCCTCCAAAAGCGATTTGGATAAAGACTTGCCGGAAAGAAAAATTGCAACGATATGGGGAAAGTGCGGGGGAGTGGGACTAACTGGACTGCTCTTCGAAGGGGCCGGCACAAAGTCGACGGGCCGAATGGCCTCCGCCTGTGTTGTACCAGCCGGTGATTCCATGAAGTTATGCTCCGGTAAAAACGCATTGTAACATGTTGCCATCTACCCTCAGAATGTCGTTGCTTGATTGAACAGTGCAATTGCCTTGTCCTGTCAGAATACTAACGAGGCCAAATACATTCTAATTACATTTCAAAGATGTCCTGGAACGGCGACAGAAAAGCGCACAGGAGAGAAAAGTGGATGTGTCTACCTTTGTCTCAGGGGATTGAACAAGTGGTCCTCAGCTGAACACGAATCTTTGCGGGTGGGAGGGGTAGGGTTGATCCCACTATAGTACATGACAGGAAATAGCAGGGTTTACTCAGCATGATTGTACCTGTACATGCACAAACCTACTTCTGCACAGTTGAATCTGTACCAGTGTACAGCAGTGCAGGTTTAGTTGTTGGTTTATGTGTGGAATATGTTGAGCATCCTTGTGTAAGCAAGACCACTGCCTTTCCAGAGCCCGCACAGGGTTTCCATTCTTGACCCCAGCCTTCTTTCTATTCCGCCTGGAATATTAAGTTGTCTTTACACTTTGCGGCTGCTGTTATCTGAATGGCGGCAGATTAGGAAAAGGGGAGGTGCAACGAGACCTGGGTGTCATGGTTCATCGGTCACTGAAATTGGGCATGTAGGTACAGCAGGCGGTGAAGAAGGCAAATGGTATGTTGGCCTTCATACCGAGGGGATTTGAGTATAGGAGCAGGGAGGTCTTACTGCAGTTGTACAGGGCTTTGGTGAGACCACACCTTGAGCATTGTGTTCAGTTTTGGTCTCCTAATCTGAGGAAGGACGTTCTTGCTATTGAGGGAGTGCAGCGAAGGTTCAGCAGACTGATTCCAGGGATGGCTGGACTGCCATATGAGGAGAGACTGGATCGTCTGGGCCTTTATTCACTGGAGTTTAGAAGGATGAGAGGGGATCTCATAGAAACATATAAGATTCTGACGGGACTGGACAGGTTAGATGCGGGAAGAATGTTCCCGATGTTGGGGAAGTCCAGAACCAGGGGACATAGTCTTCGGATAAGGGGTAAGACATTTAGGACCGAGATGAGGAGAAACTTCTTCACTCAGAGAGTTGTTAACCTGTGGAATTCCCTACCACAGAGAATTGTTGATGCCAGTTCATTGGATATATTCAAGAGGGAGTTAGATGTGGCCCTTACGGCTAAAGGGATCAAGGGGTATGGAGAGAAAGCAGGAAAGAGGTACTGAAGGAATGATCAGCCATGATCATATTGAATGGTGGTGCAGGCTCGAAGGGCCGAATGGCCTACTCCTGCACCTATTTTCTATGTTTCTAAGTTGGAACTAGGTGAGTCGCATGGATCAGCTGCCCGTTGGCCACTTATTCTGCATTTTTCAACATGACACATTTTAAACGCTCCACCATTGGCGGCCGTTCCTTTAGATCCGTAATTCCCTCCCTAAACCTCCCCACCTCTCTTTTCTCCATTAATACTCTCCTTGAAACCTACCCCTTTGACCAATAATTTGGTCATCTGCCTTAACATCGCCTTACGTGGCTGGTGTGTATATTTGTTTTTTTGATTAAACTGCTGTGAAGTAACTTGGGAGGCTTCATTACGTTAACGACGCTATATAGATATTAGCTGTTGCGTTTGCTGTTCTGCACAGCTCTCTAATTTCATATTCAGCGAATTTAATGAGGGGAACGGCCATCCCATCTCGCCAAGTTTTGCGCCGTTGGTGACGTGAAAAACCCCTCCTTTGTTTCAAGCTCGTCTTGTCTCCCAGCTGTTTTACAGGTTCCTCCTGTGGCCCGGAAATCCCAGCCTCCCCGGGTCTGCACGGAGATTCCACGCACCCAGGAAGGCATCGGAAAAGCCGGTTTTCAGCACACAATGCGCATGCGCAGAAAACCGGCTTTTCCAATATGTCACGACAAATCCTACACATATCGGGAGCGAGGGCATTTGCACGGGCAATATTGCGGGATTGACCCATATATCGCCCATCAAATGTCCTCAAAATTCTTGCGCCTGAGAAAAGCAGGCACATAACCTCCTTTTACAGGTGTAAGATTTTTTTTTAATATAATTAAATTAAAAAAACATATTATTTGTAAAAAAAAAACCCTGTCCACTACGTTACATTTATTTTTAACCACAATTAAAAAAAACTTTTATGAAACTCGGAAGAAAACATTTTCTCTCAGATATTTATTAACTTTAATTTCAATTAATTGTAATTATGTGAGGTGTGTTTTTTTGTTTTCTCATTGCTATTAATGAGAAAACTGGAGAGTACAGTACCCGGATTGGCTGAGCAGTCACAGGATTGCACCGTCTCCGTGGGAACCTGGAGAACGGGAGTGCGCTTCGCAGCGCGGGAAGAGAAGGCCTCCCCTCGCTCCGGAATCCCACGTTCCTCCCGGACCACCAGGTACTTTCGTAGAAATGTTTCATGTTGGGGGCGGGAAGCCTCCGACCGCAAATTCAGCCCCAATGAAAGATTACAAAATTTAATTTTAAAAATCTATGTTATTGTTAAACACACTTCCCACTAACATCATCATCATACGCAATCCCTTTGAAGCGAGGATGACTTGCTTCCAAGCCAAAAAAGGACGAGTTCACAGGTGTTTCAATGAAGGACCTAATACTCCAGATCCCGAACTACATTCTGAAGGGTGGAAGATGCCCTGTGGGTGGATTTTTTTTAACGCGGGGTGACCGTTGCACACCAGCCACCACACGGGGCTTGACAGAGCGAGGTCTTGGTCCAGGGGCAAGGGTTAACCAGGACGACTGGAGACCAACTCTGCTGCACGGGCCCAGTGCGCGCACACATCGCACACAGTGTGGGCTGGGCCCGTGCTGCCCCCTGGACCCTCGGCTCTTCTGGGCCCCGAACTCGCACCTCTCCCGGGCCCCGATCACGTCCCTCTACAATCTCTCGCCGCTCCTTCGCCCCGATCTCGCCGATCCTGCTGTACCTGCCCGCGCTCCAATCACCGACCTGGACCTTGATGAAGTCCCTCTTCGCTGCCCTCGCCCTCCTGCTCCAGCTCACACTGTAGCTTGCCGTGGTACGCCACCTCGCTGCCCATGGCCGCTGCTCGCCACTCCTTTAATGGCCCCGACCGGCCGCTAATGGTCTCTCGCAGGTTGGGGCTGCCACTACAATAAATTTATGTTAACCCACTACAGTAAGTTCATGTTAACCCACGACAGTAAGTTCATGTTAACCCACTACAGTAAGTTTATGTTAACCCACCTCAGTAAGTTTATGTTAACCCACTACAGTAAGTTCATGTTAACCCACTACAGTAAGTTTATGTTAACCCACCTCAGTAAGTTTATGTTAACCCACTACAGTAAGTTCATGTTAACCCACTACAATAAGTTCATGTTAACCCACTACAGTAAGTTTATGTTAACCCACTACAGGAAGTTTATGTTAACCCACTACAAAAAGTTTGTTAACCCACTACAGTAAGTTTATGTTAACCCGCTACAGTAAGTTTATGTTAACCCACTACAGTAAGTTTATGTTAACCCGCTAGAGTAAGTTTATGTTAACCCACTACAGTAAGTTTATGTTAACCCACTACAATAAGTTCATGTTAACCCACTACATAAGTTCATGTTAACCCACGACATTAAGTTTATGTTAACCCACTACAGTAAGTTCATGTTAACCCACTACAGTAAGTTCATGTTAACCCACTACAGTAAGTTCATGTTAACCCACTACAGTAAGTTTATGTTAACCCACTACAGTAAGTTTATATTAAACCCTAATAAAACAAAACTTTTTAACAAATCTGAATTTTTTTTAAATATATAAATATAACAATTTAAATATATATAATTTAAATTAATAAAAATATGTTGTGCATTTTTTCTATCTTTTATTATTAATTATTATTGTTGTGGGGGTTCTCATTCTAGATAAAGGGAACTCCAACTTACAGAGTTCCTATTATTATGAATGAGAATATACGGCACCTGATTGGCTGCCCGGAGCCATGTGACTGCAGCTCCCGGCCTCCACACGTCCCGACGTGTGCGTGCTGCAACGCGCATTCAGGAGAGGCCTCAGCAGCGGGATCTCGCGTGGACCCAGCGGCTTCCAATAGCTGGGCATCTTTTTTCTCAAATCCATTCGGTCCCCCGCGGGGAAAGGAGAAAACGGGATTTCTGGGCCGATGTTACCTGGAGCGAATAACGTTAGCTGAAAATATAACGGTGAGCTGGCATTGGTGGTTCAAAGGTCGAATTCTTGCTTGTCAAGCAGGGAACTCGAGTTCAAATCCTGGCCAATGCAACTTTCGCTGGTCTGGATTGTTTGGGCCCAGGGATCTGTTGCTGTGCCATGTATCCTAACTAATGCTGCAATATTTCCCATGCAGGAACACCCACTGGAACGAAGCCATTTTGAGAGTTATGCCTCTTCTGCTTGTATAATTTCGCTGCACTGTTACCATTGATGCCGACTGTTTGAATTTCTGACCAATTGCACTGTTTATTACAGGATCAGCGAGGCACAGTCCGAACATTCGTTGAGTCCTTCAGACTTTATGCAATGGTGAAGCTTGTGGAAGATTTGGCCGTCTCCTGGGTACAAGGCAGCCCCTCAACAAGTCAAGCACCACGATGGTCATGAACATTGCGTCTAGTTCAGTATGGTCCACATGGACTTTGTGGTTGTAAATAGCCCTACATAGAAAAAGTAATGGACGAGAGAGCACCTTCCTTCCTCTTAGTTTTTCATGTACTTAAACTCTCGTTCAAGCTACCCTTCCCGCCGGAGAATCGCTGCGTCCACGCAGTCCGGGCACAATCGTGGATTTCGCCCCCAGGCGGTGAATTTTACTGGTGGGTTGATCACGGGATTCGGGGATGGGCGATTGGCTGAGGCTTGCGGCTCCCGGGCTGTGCTCATCGGGTAGAAGCGGCATTTATTAAATTATACCTTCTTAATAACTTGACATTTTTTCATAAGGAATTTTCTGTGTGGGGAAACTTACACTTGATCTAAGGATAATGGGTAAGCCATTTAGGACCGAGATGAGGAGAAAGATAAGGGGTATGGTGAGAAAGCAGGAATGGGGTACTGAAGTTGCATGTTCAGCCATGAACTCATTGAATGGCGGTGCAGGCTAGAAGGGCCGAATGGCCTACTCCTGCACCTATTTTCTATGTTTCTATGTTTCTAAACTTCTTCGCTCAGAGAGTTTTGAGCATGTGGGATTCTCTACCGCAGAAAGTTGTTGAGGCCAGTTCGTTAGATATATTCAAAAGGGAGTTAGATGTGGCCCTTACGGCTAAAGGGATCAAGGGGTATGGAGAGAAAGCAGGAATGGGGTACTGAGGTTGCATGATCAGCCATGATCTTATTGAATGGCGGTGCAGGCTCGAAGGGTCGAATGGCCTGCTCCTGCATCTATTTTCTATGCTTTTATGTTTCTATGATTAGGAGGATGCCTGTGCCATCCTTGTTCTGTCTTTTCCTCCTACTGTCCCCCAGAAATTGCAACACGCTCCAAATAATTTGGTATCACGGGGGGTAAAGTTTTGACTTGATCATCTGGGCTTTAAATATTGCCTGATCGGAACGCAGAGAGGAAAATTATTGGGAACGAGACTGATTATCCAGCCATGTAAATTAATAGGTCAATTCTGTTCCAACCATGGGATCCCCACCATCGCCACAGTTTGCTCTCTGCTCTGTGCCAAGGTGACGCATCACGCCCGGACAGTAACGAAGAAATCAACTGTCGTATCGAAATGGGATACTGGTTCGCTTCACTGTCGAGGAATCACTGCTACTGTTATCGGCATTCTAGAGGTGTTAACCTTTTATAAAGCGATGTTCGTTTGATTGTACAGTTTGATTAAGCTCTCAGTTTTGAATAAATGTCTTGGAGTATCACTGTGGTCTCTTGGCTCAGTTCCGGTGTTTGTGTGCTTACTGCAGGTCCCGTTTGGTTGGATAGCCGATTGGTGGGACAAAAACAATGCCTTGCCTCCTAGGACTAACGAAGGAACTTACAATGGGACGGAGACTGTTCTGGGCATGGGACTTGCCGTTGGCCATGGACTAGCAGTTGCCCATGGACTTGCAATTGTCCATGGAGGTTCTACGGGCGTTTGCACTGGAAGATCTTGTCATCCAGCACTCTCTACAGTGCTAGTCACTGAGTATCTCCTTAGTCAATGGGATTGAAGAATCGTTAGTGAGTCTGAACCAGGAAGTGTGAGTTAAAATATTTGGACTTGAAATTCCGGCCTGCCCGGGTCCATACGAAGTTTCTACGGACCTGGGAAGCCATCGGAAAAGCCAGGTTTCAGTACACAATGCGCATGCGCAGAAAACCGGCTTTTCCAACCTGTCAAACTGGAGCTCGATGGATCCTACAAATATCGAGAGCGAGGACATTTGCACGGGCAGGATCACAGGATTGACCCATATATTGCCCATCAAATGTCCTCAACACTCTTTCACCTGATAAGAGCAAGCACATTACCTATTTTTACAGGTGTAAGATTTTTTTTAAATACAAAAGTATAATTAAATTAAACTAAAAAAGCATATTATTTGTAAAAAAAAACCCTGCCCACTACGTTACATTTATTTTTAACCATAATTTTAAAAAACTTTTATAAAATTCAGACAAAAACATTTTCTCTCAGATATTTATTAACTTTAATTTCAATTAATTTTAATTGTGTGAGGTGTGTTTGTTTTTATTACATCGGTTTAGTGTCTTTAATTTTTCCCGTCGTTAATAGCAATGAGAACTGGCAGATATGGAGTTCTCGTTGCTATTAATGAGAAAGCTGTGGAATACTGTACCTGATTGGCTGAGCAGTCATATCTTCTGCGTGGGAACCCAGAGGACGGGAGTGCGCTTCGCAACGTGGGAAGAGAAGGCCTCCCCACTGGAATCGTAGGCTCCTCTCGGACCACCAGGAACTTTCGGAGAAATGCTTCAGGTCGGAGACAATGGCCCCCAGGAGGCCTCCGACTGGAATTTCAGGGCCATTGAATGCAGTGTCAAATCAAGTGTAGAAAGCAAAATAAAGCAGGGAAAGAAATGTTACATTGCAGTATAATGTGGATAAATGTGAGGTTATCCACTTTGGGTGGCAAAAACACGAAGGCAGAGTATTATCTGAATGGCAGCAGATTAGGAAAAGGGGAAGTGCAACGAGACCTGGGTGTCATGGTACATCAGTCATTGAAAGTTGGCCATGCAGGTACAGCAGGAGGTGAAGAAGGCAAATGGTATGTTGGCCTTCATAGCTAGGGGATTTGAGTATTAGAGAGGGAGGTCTTACTGCAGTTGTACAGGGCCTTGGTGAGGCCTCACCTGGAATATTGTGCTCAGTTTTGGTCTCCTAATCTGAGGAAGGACGTTCTTGCTATTGAGGGAGTGCAGCGAAGGTTCACCAGACTGATTCCCGGGATGGCAGGACTGACATATGAGGAGAGACTGGATCGACTGGGCCTGTATTCACTGGAGTTTAGAAGGATGAGAGGGGATCTCATAGAAACATATAAAATTCTGATGGGACTGGACAGGTTAGATGCAGGAAGAATGTTCCCGATGCTGGGGAAGTCCAGAACCAGGGGACATAGTCGAAGGATAAGGGGTAGGCCATTTAGAACTGAGTTGAGAAGAAACTTCTTCACTCAGAGAGTTGTGAACCTGTGGAATTCCCTACCACAGAGAGTTGTTGATGCCAGTTCATTGGATATATTCAAGAGGGAGTTAGATGTGGCCCTTACAGCTAAAGGGATCAAGGGGTTATGGAGAGAAAGCAGGAAAGGGGTACTGAGGGAATGATCAGCCATGATCTTATTGAATAGCGGTGCAGGCTCGAAGGGGCGAATGGCCTACTCCTGCACCTATTTTCGATGTATGTGTCAATTAGTTTCATTATTCTCAATTAATATCAATGGGAACTCCGTATCTACGAGTTCTCATTGCTATTAATTGAGAAAAAAAACCAAACACAATCACACCAATTAAAAAATAAAAAAGCACACCACACATAATTAAAATGAATTGAAATTAAAGTTAATAACTATCTTAGAGACATTTTTTTCCGAGTTTTTAGAAAGTTTTTAAGATTATGGTTTAAAATAAATTTAACGCAGTAGGCATGGTTTTTAAAAATAAATGTGTATTTTTCCATTTGTCATGTATCTTACATTATTATATATAACTGTATCCTAACATGCTATACATGACTGTAATAAGATATGACCTGTAACCACCTGCATACCTTACCACCAGGGGTGCACTTGCAAGAGACAGGTATATAAGGACAGGTCTCAGGCAAGTGCAGCATTCCAGAGCTGTGAAATAAAAGGTGCAGGTCCAGAGTGACGTTGACTTCACTGCATGCCTCGTGTGAATCTGTACTGAGGGGACAGGACTTTATACCATTTATTTTCTACGTTTTAAGTGTGTTTTAAGACTCTTACACCTGCTTTTATCAGGCGCAAGAATTTTGAGGGCATTTGCTGGGCAAGACATGGGTAAATCCCGCAATCTTGCCCGTGCAAACGGCCTCGCTCCCGATATGAGGATGATCTGTCAAGCTGGACATTGACAGATCGGAAAATCCGGATTTCAGTGCATGTGCATTGTGCACTGAAAACCGGCTTTTGCGAGGCCTTCCCGGATCCGTAGACACTCCGTACGGACCCGGGAAAGGCCAGAATTTCTGGGCTAATAACACTGAAAACCGGCTTTTGCGGTGCCTTCCCGAATCCGTAGACACTCCATACGGACCAGGGAAAGGCCAGAATTTCTGGGCTAATAAAAACCTACCTCTTTTGGTCACCTGTCCTAATACTGACTTATATAGTTCGGTGTCAAAACCTTTTCTGTACCGCTTCTGTGAAATGCCCTGTGACATTTTACTACATTAGTGGTGCTGTATCAATGCACATTATTTTTGTTAGAATAACGTAGAATGAGATAAGTCAGCAGGTCTCCTGAACAGAAAGGCAATGCGTGAGAAATACTACGGGCAGAGGGAACGGGATGAAAGGCACAATGGTCGAGTGGAAAGAAATAGAATAAGACCGAGAGTCTTTCTTCTTGATAATTAATCAATCGGGAAGGAAAATTTAGTTTGACATAATTCTCTCACCAGTTTAGCCACACAAAACAGAGAAAAAGAGAGCCATATAGAGATAGACGGAGATACCTGCTAACTTTATCTCCGTCTATCTCTATATGGCTCTCTTTTTCTCTGTTTTGCGTGGCTAAACTGGTGAGAGAATTATGTCAAACTAAATTTTCCTGCCCGATTCATGAATTATAGAAACATAGAAACATAGAAAATAGGAGAAGAAAGACTCTCGGTGGAGCAGAGATGACAATAAAGTCTCGTCAGAACACTTTCATTTTATTCTCAGACAAGACTGAGTGACTGTATTGTGCAGCGTCCAAGCATCACCTTTGGAAGTGTCGCATTCAATCCTAAAGTGCGTTACCCCAGACAGACCTTCCGTGTCTCGCCTGCTTCGTCTGCCATTGTTCTGATCGTCTGCACTCACAAACATCGGGCTGGTTACATGAGTTCTTTTGAACTATGCGATGATTTCTGTGTGCTCCGTATCCACCTTCCTGACTCTTCTCATCTCTGCTTACCTCTTAGTGTTGTTGTTTTCTGTGTATGTACTTCCGGTTCCCAGTCTTCTACCGGGATATATTTCTATTTTACTTCAAACCTCTTTTAATTTCTACCTGTCTATCGCTGCTCTATCTCCGTCTTTTCAAACTGCCTCTCTTTGCTTTCTCTCTCGGTCACTCTACGTGGCTGTATGTCTTCTCTCTGGGTCTGCCTTCTTCGGTTCCACTTTCCATTTGTCTCACTGTCCCTCTTGACTCGTGCTCGATCTATCTCTGTATTTTTTCCCTTTCCATCCCGTCTGCAACCCTTTCTCTCTGTCTGGCTCTATCTCTGTGTGTATCTCTTTTTTGTTTGTCCTTTTTCTTTGCTCTTTCACGCCTGTTTGTCTCTCATTCTCTTTCTCTCTATTGTGTCTATCTCTTTCTTTCTATTGCAAGCTTTCACCCTGTTTCAATATCTGTCTTCAATATTCTTCGGTCTCTGTGTTACGTTCCATATCTCCCTGCCTTTTCGGAATGGCGGGCAGTGACTAGTGGGGTTCCGCAGGGCTCAGTGCTGGGACCCCAGCTATTTACAATACACATCAATGATTTGGAAGAGGGAATTGAGTGTAATAGCTCCAAGTTTGCAGATGACACTAAGTTGGGTGGCGGTGTGAGCTGTGAGGAGGATGCTAAGAGGCTGCAGGGTGACTTGGACAGGTTAGGTGAGTGGGCAAATGCATGGCAGATGCAGTATAATGTGGATAAATGTGAGTTTATCCTCTTTGGGTGGCAAAAACACAAAGGCAGAACATTATCTGAATGGCGGCAGATTAGGAAAAGGGGAGGTGCAACGAGACCTGGGTGTCATGGTACATCAGTCATTGAAAGTTGGCATGCAGGTACAGCAGGCGGTGAAGAAGGCAAATGGCATGTTGGCCTTCATAGCGAGAGGATTTGAGTATAGGAGCAGGGAGATCTTACTGCAGTTGTACAGGGCCTTGGTGAGGCCTCACCTGGAATATTGTGTACAGTTTTGGTCTCCTAATCTGAGGAAGGACGTTCTTGCTATTGAGGGAGTGCAGCGAAGGTTCACCAGACTGATTCCCGGGATGACAGGACTGATATAGGAGGAGAGACTGGATCGACTGGACCTGTATTCACTAGAGTTTAGAAGGATGAGAAGGGATCACATAGAAACATATAAAATTCTGACGGCACTGGACAGGTTAGATGCAGGAAGAATGTTCCCGATGTTGGGGAAGTCCAGAACCAGGGGTCACAGTCTGAGGATAAGGGGTAAGCCATTTAGGACCGAGATGAGGAGAAACTTCTTCACTCAGAGAGTGGTTAACCTGTGGAATTCCCTACCGCAGAGTGTTGTTGATGCCAGTTCATTGCATATATTCAAGAGGGAGTTAGATGTGGCCCTTACGGCTAAAGGGATCAAGGGGTATGGAGAGAAAGCAGGAATGGGGTACTGAAGTTGCATGATCAGCCATGATCTTATTGAATGGTGGTGCAGGCTCGAAGGGCCGAATGGCCCACTCCTGCACCTATTTTCTATGTTTCTATGTTTCTATGTCTCCTTATCCCCATCTCCCTCTATGCCTTTCTCACCCGTCCATTATGCTCTGTGCTCCATCCTGCTCTGCGCCTCTCCTTGCTCCACGAATCCCATTACTCCCTGTACCTTTCTCTCTGTGCTCCATTGCTCTCTGTGTGCCTCTCTCTCTCTCTCTCTCTGTGCTCCATTGCTCTCCTTGTGCCTCTCTCTCTCTCTGTGCTCCATTTCTCTCTGGGCCTCTCTCTCTCTCTGCTCCACATCAAGGGGATGACTAAAGAAAGGGTCGTGACTATTAGAGATCAGGAGAGCAATCTGTGTGTGGAGGCAGAAGATGTGGGTGTGGTTCTTAATGAATACTTTGCATCTGTTTTCACAAAAGAGAGGGGCGATGCAGGCACAGCTATCGAGGAGGAGGAGTGTGAAATATTAGATTAAATAACCATACTGAGAGAGGAGGATTTTAGCAACTTTGAACGTGGACAAGTCCCCAGGCCCGGATGAAATGTTAAGCGAGCAGAAGACGAAATAGCAGAGGCTTTGACCTTCATTTTCCAATCTCTCTGGTATTAGATGTGGTGTCAGAGGATTGCGGGAGTGCTAATGTTTTATCGTTGTTTAAGAAGGGAGAAATGGACAGACCGTTTAATTACAAGCCAGTCAGCCTAACCTAAACAGTGGGAAAATTATTGGAAAAAATCCTGACGGACAGGATAAATCTACATTTCGAAAGGCACGGGTTAATCAGGGACAGTCAAGACCAATTTGTTAAGGTAAGCTCGTGTCTGACTAATTGATTGAATTTTTCGAGGAGGTAACCAGCAGGGTCAATGAGGGCAGTGTGTATGATGTAATGTATGTGGATTTTAGCAAAGCATTCGATAAGGGCCCACATGGCAGACTGATCACGAAAGTAAAAACCAGGACAAAGTGGCAAACTCGATCCAAAATTGGCTCAGAGGCAGGACGCAAAGGGTAATGGTTGATGGGTGTTTCTGTGACTGGAAGGCTGTATCCAGTGGGGTTCCACAGGGCTCAGTGCTGGATCCCTTGCTTTTTGTGGTATAATCAACGATCTAGACTTGAATATAGGGGGAACGATTAAGAAGTTTGCAGATGATACAAAAATAGGCTGTGTTTTAGATAATGAAGAAGAAAGCTGAGGACTGCAGGAAGATATCAATCTACTGGTCAGGTGGGCAGAACAGTGGCAAATGGAATTTGATCCAGAGAAATGTAAGGTGATGCATTTGGGGAGGGCTAACAAGGCAAGGGAATACACATTAAATGGTAGGACACCGAGAAGTGTAGAGGAACAAAGGGACATGGGAGTGCAGGTCCACAGATCCCTGAAGATAGCAGGCCAGGTGGATAAGGTGATTAAGAAGGCATACGGGATGCTTGCCTTTATTGGCCGAGGCATAGAATATAAGAGCAGGGGAGGTTATGCTTGAACTGTATAAAACACTGGTTAGGCCACAGCTGGAGTACTGCGTGCAGTTCTGGTCACCGCATTACAGGAAGGACATGATTGCACTGGAGAGGGTGCAGAGGAGATTTACCAGGATGTTGGCGGGACTGGAGGATCTTAGCTATGAGGACAGATTGGATAGACTGGGTTTGTTTTCCTTGGCGCAGAGAAGGCTGAGGGGGGATCTTATTGAGGTGTATAAAATGATGAGGTGCCTCTATATAGTGGATAGATAGGGCCAGTTCCCTTAGCAGAGGGGTCAACAACCAGGGGGCATAAATTTAAAGAAATTGGAAGAAGGTTTAGAGGGGATTTGAGGGGAAATTTCTTCAGGCAGTGGGTGATGGTGGTCTGTGCTCCATTGCACTCTGTGCCTCTCTGTGCTCAATTACTCTCTTGTGCCCCTCTCTCGAGGCTCCAATACTCTCTGAACCCTTCTCTCTGGGCCCCAGTACTCTCTTGTGCCCCTCTCTCTGGGCTCCAGTACTCTCTGTACCCTTCTCTCTGGGCCCCAATACTCTCTGTGTCTCTCTCTGGGCCCCAGTACTCTCTGTACCCCTCTCTGGGCCCCAGTACTCTCTGTGTCTCTCTCTGGGCTCCAGTACTCTCTGTGTCTCTCTCTGGGCCCCAGTACTCTCTGTGTCTCTCTCTGGGCTCCAGTACTCTCTGTGTCTCTCTCTGGGCTCCAGTACTCTCTGTGTCTCTCTCTGGGCCCCAGTACTCTCTGTGCCTCTCTCTGGGCTCCAGTACTCTCTGTACCCTTCTCTCTGGGCCCCAGTACTCTCTGTGTCTCTCTCTGGGCCCCGGTACTCTCTGTGCCTCTCTCTGGGCTCCAGTACTCTCTGTGTGTCTCTCTCTGGGCCCCAGTACTCTCTGTGCCCTTCTCTCTGGGCCCCAGTACTCTCTGTGTCTCTCTCTGGGCTCCAGTACTCTCTGTCTCTCTCTCTGGGTCCCAGTACGCTCTGTGCCTCTCTCTGGGCTCCAGTACTCTCTGTGTTTCTCTCTGGGCCCCAGTACTCTCTGTGTCTCTCTCTGGGCCTCAATAATCACTCTACCCTTCTCTCTGGACCCCAGTACTCCCTGTGTCTCTCTCTGGGCCCCAGTACTCTCTGTACCCTTCTCTCTGGGCCCCAGTACTCTCTGTGTCTCTCTCTGGGCCCCAGTACTCTCTGTGTCTCTCTCTGGGCCCCAGTACTCTCTGTGCATCTCTCTGGGCTCCAGTACTCTCTGTGTCTCTCTCTGGGCCCCAGTACTCTCTGTGCCCTTCTCTCTGGGCCCCAGTACTCTCTGTATCTCTCTCTGGGCCCCAGTACTCTCTGTGTCTCTCTCTGGGCCCCAGTACTCTCTGTCTCTCTCTCTGGGCCCCAGTTCTCTCTATCTCTCTCTCTCTCTGGGCCCCAGTACTCTCTGTCTCTCTCTCTCTCTGGGTCCCAGTACTCTCTGTGTCTCTCTCTGGGCCCCAGTAATCTCTGTTTCTCTCTCTGGGCCCCAGTACTCTCTGTGTCTCTCTCTGGGCCCCAGTACTCTCTGTGTCTCTCTCTGGGTCCCAGTACTCTCTGTACCCTTCTCTCTGGGACCCAATACTCGCTGTGTCTCTCTCTTGGCCCCAGTACTCTCTGTTTCTCTCTCTGGGCCCCAGTACTCTCTGTGTCTCTCTCTGGGCCCCAGTACTCTCTGTGTCTCTCTCTGGGTCCTAGTACTCTCTGTACCCTTCTCTCTGGGCCCCAATACTCGCTGTGTCTCTCTCTGGGCCCCAGTACTCTCTGTCTCTCTCTCTGGGCCCCAGTACACTCTGTGTCTCTCTCTGCGCCCCAGTACTCTCTGTGTCTCTCTCTGGGCCCCAGTACTCTCTGTGTCTCTCTCTGGGCCCCAGTACTCTCTGTGTCTCTCTCTGGGCCCCAGTACTCTCTGTGTCTCTCTCTGGGCTCCAGTACTCTTTGTGTCTCTCTCTGGGCCCCAGTACTCTCTGTACCCTTTTCTCTGGGCCCCAGTACTCTCTGTACCCTTCTCTCTGGGCCCCAGTACTCTCTGTGTCTCTCTCTGGGCCCCAGTACTCTCTGTGTTTCTCTCTGGGCCCCAGTACTCTCTGTGTTTCTCTCTGGGCCCCAGTACTCTCTGTGTCTCTCTCTGGGCCCCAGTACTCTCTGTGTCTCTCTCTGGGCCCCAGTACTCTCTGTGTCTCTCTCTGGGCCCCAGTACTCTCTGTGTCTCTCTCTGGGCCCCAGTACTCTCTGTGTCTCTCTCTGGACCCCAGTACTCTCTGTGTCCCTCTCTGGGCTCCAGTACTCTCTGTGTCTCTCTCTGGGCCCCAGTACTCTCTGTACCCTTCTCTCTGGGCCCCAGTACTCTCTGTGTCTCTCTCTGGGCCCCAGTACTCGCTGTGTCTCTTTTTTGGTCCCAGTACTCTCTGTGTCTCTCTCTGGGATAATGAACTCTCTGTGTCTCTCTCTGGGTTAATGAACTCTCTGTGTCTCTCTCTGGGCTCCAGTACTCTCTGTCTCTCTCTCTGGGTCCCAGTACGCTCTGTGCCTCTCTCTGGGCTCCAGTACTCTCTGTGTTTCTCTCTGGGCCCCAGTACTCTCTGTGTCTCTCTCTGGGCCTCAATAATCACTCTACCCTTCTCTCTGGACCCCAGTACTCCCTGTGTCTCTCTCTGGGCCCCAGTACTCTCTGTACCCTTTTCTCTGGGCCCCAGTACTCTCTGTGTCTCTCTCTGGGCCCCAGTACTCTCTGTGTCTCTCTCTGGGCCCCAGTACTCTCTGTGCATCTCTCTGGGCTCCAGTACTCTCTGTGTCTCTCTCTGGGCCCCAGTACTCTCTGTGCCCTTCTCTCTGGGCCCCAGTACTCTCTGTATCTCTCTCTGGGCCCCAGTACTCTCTGTGTCTCTCTCTGGGCCCCAGTACTCTCTGTCTCTCTCTCTGGGCCCCAGTTCTCTCTGTCTCTCTCTCTCTCTGGGCCCCAGTACTCTCTGTCTCTCTCTCTCTCTGGGTCCCAGTACTCTCTGTGTCTCTCTCTGGGCCCCAGTAATCTCTGTTTCTCTCTCTGGGCCCCAGTACTCTCTGTGTCTCTCTCTGGGCCCCAGTACTCTCTGTGTCTCTCTCTGGGTCCCAGTACTCTCTGTACCCTTCTCTCTGGGCCCCAATACTCGCTGTGTCTCTCTCTGGGCCCCAGTACTCTCTGTCTCTCTCTGGGCCCCAGTACTCTCTGTGCATCTCTCTGGGCTCCAGTACTCTCTGTGTCTCTCTCTGGGCCCCAGTACTCTCTGTGCCCTTCTCTCTGGGCCCCAGTTCTCTCTGTCTCTCTCTCTCTCTGGGCCCCAGTACTCTCTGTCTCTCTCTCTCTCTGGGCCCCAGTACTCTCTGTGTCTCTCTCTGGGCCCCAGTACTCTCTGTGTCTCTCTCTGGGCCCCAGTACTCTCTGTGTCTCTCTCTGGGCCCCAGTACTCTCTGTGTCTCTCTCTGGGCCCCAGTACTCTCTGTGTCTCTCTCTGGACCCCAGTACTCTCTGTGTCCCTCTCTGGGCTCCAGTACTCTCTGTGTCTCTCTCTGGGCCCCAGTACTCTCTGTACCCTTCTCTCTGGGCCCCAGTACTCTCTGTGTCTCTCTCTGGGCCCCAGTACTCTCTGTGTCTCTTTTTTGGTCCCAGTACTCTCTGTGTCTCTCTCTGGGATAATGAACTCTCTGTGTCTCTCTCTGGGTTAATGAACTCTCTGTGTCTCTCTCTGGGCTCCAGTACTCTCTGTCTCTCTCTCTGGGTCCCAGTACGCTCTGTGCCTCTCTCTGGGCTCCAGTACTCTCTGTGTTTCTCTCTGGGCCCCAGTACTCTCTGTGTCTTTCTCTGGGCCTCAATAATCACTCTACCCTTCTCTCTGGACCCCAGTACTCCCTGTGTCTCTCTCTGGGCCCCAGTACTCTCTGTACCCTTTTCTCTGGGCCCCAGTACTCTCTGTGTCTCTCTCTGGGCCCCAGTACTCTCTGTGTCTCTCTCTGGGCCCCAGTACTCTCTGTGCATCTCTCTGGGCTCCAGTACTCTCTGTGTCTCTCTCTGGGCCCCAGTACTCTCTGTGCCCTTCTCTCTGGGCCCCAGTACTCTCTGTATCTCTCTCTGGGCCCCAGTACTCTCTGTGTCTCTCTCTGGGCCCCAGTACTCTCTGTCTCTCTCTCTGGGCCCCAGTTCTCTCTGTCTCTCTCTCTCTCTAGGCCCCAGTACTCTCTGTCTCTCTCTCTCTCTGGGTCCCAGTACTTTCTGTGTCTCTCTCTGGGCCCCAGTAATCTCTGTTTCTCTCTCTGGGCCCCAGTACTCTCTGTGTCTCTCTCTGGGATAATGAACTCTCTGTGTCTCTCTCTGGGTTAATGAACTCTCTGTGTCTCTCTCTGGGCTCCAGTACTCTCTGTCTCTCTCTCTGGGTCCCAGTACGCTCTGTGCCTCTCTCTGGGCTCCAGTACTCTCTGTGTTTCTCTCTGGGCCCCAGTACTCTCTGTGTCTTTCTCTGGGCCTCAATAATCACTCTACCCTTCTCTCTGGACCCCAGTACTCCCTGTGTCTCTCTCTGGGCCCCAGTACTCTCTGCACCCTTTTATCTGGGCCCCAGTACTCTCTGTGTCTCTCTCTGGGCCCCAGTACTCTCTGTGTCTCTCTCTGGGCCCCAGTACTCTCTGTGCATCTCTCTGGGCTCCAGTACTCTCTGTGTCTCTCTCTGGGCCCCAGTACTCTCTGTGCCCTTCTCTCTGGGCCCCAGTACTCTCTGTATCTCTCTCTGGGCCCCAGTACTCTCTGTGTCTCTCTCTGGGCCCCAGTACTCTCTGTCTCTCTCTCTGGGCCCCAGTTCTCTCTGTCTCTCTCTCTCTCTGGGCCCCAGTACTCTCTGTCTCTCTCTCTCTCTGGGTCCCAGTACTTTCTGTGTCTCTCTCTGGGCCCCAGTAATCTCTGTTTCTCTCTCTGGGCCCCAGTACTCTCTGTGTCTCTCTCTGGGCCCCAGTACTCTCTGTGTCTCTCTCTGGGTCCCAGTACTCTCCGTACCCTTCTCTCTGGGCCCCAATACTCGCTGTGTCTCTCTCTGGGCCCCAGTACTCTCTGTCTCTCTCTGGGCCCCAGTACTCTCTGTGCATCTCTCTGGGCTCCAGTACTCTCTGTGCCTCTCTCTGGGCCCCAGTACTCTCTGTGCCCTTCTCTCTGGGCCCCAGTTCTCTCTGTCTCTCTCTCTCTCTGGGCCCCAGTACTCTCTGTCTCTCTCTCTCTCTGGGCCCCAGTACTCTCTGTGTCTCTCTCTGGGCCCCAGTACTCTCTGTGTCTCTTTTTTGGTCCCAGTACTCTCTGTGTCTCTCTCTGGGATAATGAACTCTCTGTGTCTCTCTCTGGGTTAATGAACTCTCTGTGTCTCTCTCTGGGCTCCAGTACTCTCTGTCTCTCTCTCTGGGTCCCAGTACGCTCTGTGCCTCTCTCTGGGCTCCAGTACTCTCTGTGTTTCTCTCTGGGCCCCAGTACTCTCTGTGTCTCTCTCTGGGCCTCAATAATCACTCTACCCTTATCTCTGGACCCCAGTACTCCCTGTGTCTCTCTCTGGGCCCCAGTACTCTCTGTACCCTTTTCTCTGGGCCCCAGTACTCTCTGTGTCTCTCTCTGGGCCCCAGTACTCTCTGTGTCTCTCTCTGGGCCCCAGTACTCTCTGTGCATCTCTCTGGGCTCCAGTACTCTCTGTGTCTCTCTCTGGGCCCCAGTACTCTCTGTGCCCTTCTCTCTGGGCCCCAGTACTCTCTGTATCTCTCTCTGGGCCCCAGTACTCTCTGTGTCTCTCTCTGGGCCCCAGTACTCTCTGTCTCTCTCTCTGGGCCCCAGTTCTCTCTGTCTCTCTCTCTCTCTGGGCCCCAGTACTCTCTGTCTCTCTCTCTCTCTGGGTCCCAGTACTCTCTGTGTCTCTCTCTGGGCCCCAGTAATCTCTGTTTCTCTCTCTGGGCCCCAGTACTCTCTGTGTCTCTCTCTGGGCCCCAGTACTCTCTGTGTCTCTCTCTGGGTCCCAGTACTCTCTGTACCCTTCTCTCTGGGCCCCAATACTCGCTGTGTCTCTCTCTGGGCCCCAGTACTCTCTGTCTCTCTCTGGGCCCCAGTACTCTCTGTGCATCTCTCTGGGCTCCAGTACTCTCTGTGTCTCTCTCTGGGCCCCAGTACTCTCTGTGCCCTTCTCTCTGGGCCCCAGTACTCTCTGTGTCTCTCTCTGGGCCCCAGTACTCTCTGTCTCTCTCTCTGGGCCCCAGTACTCTCTGTCTCTCTCTCTCTCTGCGCCCCATTACTCACTGTCTCTCTCTCTCTGGGTCCCAGTACTCTCTGTGTCTCTCTCTGGGCCCCAGTACTCTCTGTTTCTCTCTCTGGGCCCCAGTACTCTCTGTGTCTCTCTCTGGGCCCCAGTACTCTCTGTGTCTCTCTCTGGGTCCCAGTACTCTCTGTACCCTTCTCTCTGGGCCCCAATACTCGCTGTGTCTCTCTCTGGGCCCCAGTACTCTCTGTCTCTCTCTCTGGGACCCAGTACACTCTGTGTCTCTCTCTGCGCCCCAGTACTCTCTGTGTCTCTCTCTGGGCCCCAGTACTTTCTGTGTCTCTCTCTGGGCCCCAGTACTCTCTGTGTCTCTCTCTCTGGGCCCCAGTACTCTCTGTGTCTCTCTCTGGGCTCCAGTACTCTTTGTGTCTCTCTCTGGGCCCCAGTACTCTCTGTGCCCTTTTCTCTGGGCCCCAGTACTCTCTGTACCCTTCTCGCTGGGCCCGAGTACTCTCTGTGTCTCTCTCTGGGCCCCAGTACTCTTTGTGTTTCTCTCTGGGCCCCAGTACTCTCTGTGTTTCTCTCTGGGCCCCAGTACTCTCTGTGTCTCTCTCTGGGCCCCAGTACTCTCTGTGTCTCTCTCTGGGCCCCAGTACTCTCTGTGTCTCTCTCTGGGCCCCAGTACTCTCTGTGTCTCTCTCTGGGCCCCAGTACTCTCTGTGTCTCTCTCTGGACCCCAGTACTCTCTGTGTCCCTCTCTGGGCTCCAGTACTCTCTGTGTCTCTCTCTGGGCCCCAGTACTCTCTGTACCCTTCTCTCTGGGCCCCAGTACTCTCTGTGTCTCTCTCTGGGCCCCAGTACTCTCTGTGTCTCTTTTTTGGTCCCAGTACTCTCTGTGTCTCTCTCTGGGATAATGAACTCTCTGTGTCTCTCTCTGGGTTAATGAACTCTCTGTGTCTCTCTCTGGGCTCCAATACTCTCTGTGTCTCTCTCTCTGGGCTCCAGTACTCTCTGCCTCTCTCTCTGGGCCCCAGTACTCTCTGTGTCTCTCTCTGGGATAATGAACTCTCTGTGTCTCTCTCTGGGTTAATGAACTCTCTGTGTCTCTCTCTGGGCTCCAATACTCTCTGTGTCTCTCTCTGGGCTCCAGTACTCTCTGCCTCTCTCTCTGGGCCCCAGTACTCTCTGTGTCTCTCTCTGGGCCCCAGTACTCTCTGTGTCTCTCTCTGGGCTCAATTACTCTCTGTGCATGTCTCTTGTTCTCTTGATTCGCTTTATTTCAATGTTTCTCTCATTCTCTTTGCCTTTATCCCTCTCCGTCCTGTCTCGCCATTTATGCCTTTCACTCTCTCACACCTCTTTTGTTCCCCCCATTTCTCTCTCCCGCTCTCACTGTTGTTCCACGGCATTCCTTTAACGTGTGCTTCGCGTTTTTCTTTTGAAGAAACAATTAACTTGAATTGGTTGTTCACAGACCACTTTTGTGCGTTACTAATTATTGCATATTTGGCTCACTTTATATTTCGTATCATTAGAAATTTAGAAATCATTATAAAGACATGTTTTCTTCTGTTACAGAATATATAAACTCGTTATTTTAATTAAATCATAGAATCATGGAAACTTACAGCATAAAGGGAAGCCATTTAGCCCGTCTGCCTTTGTTGGCCCTTAACTATCTCCACGCTTCAGAAAAACTCATTGTGTAAAGTGTTTTGAGATATGATAATACAAAAGGCACTGTACCAGTTCATTTTACCTTCATTTGTTTGTACATTTGTATAACCAGAAAATATCTCCCACCTCCTTTTGTTGCCTGAGTTCCTCCCTTATTCTGTCTGTTGGTCTCCTGCGCGGATTCTTTTGATGTCTCCAGTCTTCTGTCTCTATCTCTGTTTCCGTCTCACTTTGTAAGTTTCCCCGTGTGTCTCTCTCCCTTTCTGTCTAACTTTCTGCGCCTTTCCGTTTATTTCTCCACTTGTGCAACTATTTATCTCAATTTCTCTCTTGCAAACTCCCTCACTTACTTTTAATCGGAGTTATTCACTTCCTATCACTGTTGTTAAAAAATATATACATGCTCCTCACCTGTTTGTACCCTTTCTCTACGTGGATCGTTCTCATTGTATCTCGCTCCTTTTATGTTTACAAATCTCCCTTGATCTTTAGTTTGATCTTTCTGCCATCTCTCTGTGCCCTTTTTTATTTGTCCCACATTTTGTTTATTCGTTCCTTTCTGACTGTCACTATCTGTTACTCGATTTCTGTCTCTCACTCTTTGCTTCCTATGTCTTCCTTTGACTGAATAGCATCCCCTTTCTCTCTGCACCGTCCCACGCTTCAGACACGTTTACTTTCTGTTTCTCGATGTCTTCCCTAATTCTTTCAGAATCATCTGTTTCTCACAGTATTTACAGCTCTCGCTGTCGCTCATTTCCCGTTTCTACCTGAATCTAGATTTATGTCTCTATCTCTGTTTAATTCTTTCTCTTTCCCGCCTTACGTTTCTCTCGCCCTCTGACACACACACACACTCAATCTTTCTATATGCCATCTATCTATCTATCTGTCTCTGTCTCTCTATCTCTCTATCTATTTATCTATCTGTCTGTCTCTCTGTCTGTCTACCTGTCTCTATGTCTATGTCTGTCTCTGTCTGTCAGTCTCTTTGTCTGTCTGTCCATCTGTCTATCTATCTGTCTGCCTATCTATCTATCTGTCTGTCTATCTATCTGCCTCTCTGTCTGTCTGTCTCTATGTCTGTCTGTCTCTATGTCTGTCTATCTGTCTGTCTGTCTATATATCTGCCTCTCTGTCTGTCTGTCTCTAGGTCTGTCTATCTGTCTATCTATCTCTCTGTCTATCTCCCTGTCTCTGTCTGTCTCTATGTCTATCTATCTATTTATCTGTCTGTCTATCTCTCGATCTGTCTGTCTATCTATCTAACTATCTGTCTCTCTATCTCTCTGTCTCTCTGTCTGTCTATCTATCTATCTGCCTGCCTGTCTGTCTCTCTATCTCTCTGTCTGTCTATCTACCTGTCTGGCTGTCTCTCTGTCTGTCTCTATGTCTATCTATCTATTTATCGGTCTGTCTATCTCTCTATTTCTCTGTCTGTCTGTCTCTCTATCTATCTATCTATCTATCCCTCTATCTCTCTGTTTCTCTGTCTGTCTATCTATCTGTCTGCCTCTCTGTCTGTGTGTCTCTATGTCTGTCTGTCTCTATGTCTGTCTATCTATCTATCTATCTGTCTATCTATCTCTCTGTCTCTCTGTCTGTCTCTATGTCTATCTATCTATTTATCTGTCTGTCTGTCTATCTCTCTGTCTCTCTGTCTGTCTATCTATCTACCTGTCTGGCTGTCTCTCTGTCTGTCTCTATGTCTGTCTCAATGTCTATCTATCTATTTATCGGTCTGTCTATCTCTCTATCTCTCTTTCTGTCTGTCTCTCTATCTATCTATCTATCTATCCCTCTATCTCTCTGTTTCTCTGTCTGTCTATCTATCTGTCTGCCTCTCTGTCTGTATGTCTCTATGTCTGTCTGTCTCTATGTCTGTCTATCTATCTATCTATCTATCTATCTATCTATCTATCTATCTATCTATCTATCTATCTATCTATCTATCAATCTATCTATCTGTCTATCTATCTCTCTGTCTCTCTGTCTGTCTCTATGTCTGTCTCTATGTCTATCTATTTATTTATCTGTCTGTCTGTCTATCTCTCTATCTATCTGTCTATCTATCTATCTCTCTATCTTTCTGTCTCTCTGTCTGTCTATCTATCTATCTGCCTGTCTGTCTGTCTCTCTCTCTGTCTGTCTCTATGTCTATCTATCTATTTATCGGTCTGTCTATCTCTCTATCTCTATCTGTCTGTCTCTATGTCTGTCTCTATGTCTATCTATCTATTTATCTGTCTGTTTGTCTGTCTATCTCTCTATCTCTATCTGTCTGTCTCTATGTCTGTCTCTATGTCTATCTATCTATTTATCTGTCTGTTTGTCTGTCTATCTCTCTATCTGTCTGTCTATCTATCTATCTCTCTATCTTTCTGTCTCTCTGTCTGTCTATCTATCTATCTGCCTGTCTGTCTGTCTGTCTCTCTGTCTGTCTCTATGTCTATCTATTTATCGGTCTGTCTATCTCTCTATCTCTCTATCTGTCTGTCTCTCTATCTATCTATCTATCTCTCTATCTCTCTGTCTGTCTGTCTCTCTGTCTGTCTGTCCGTCTGTCTATCTATATATCTATCTATCTATCTATCTATCTCTCTATCTCTCTATCTATCTATCTGTCTGCCTCTCTGTCTGTCTGTCTCTCTGTCTCTCTGTCTGTCTCTATGTCTATCTATCTATTTATCGGTCTGTCTATCTCTCTACCTCTCTATCTGTCTGTCTCTCTATCTATCTATCTCTCTATCTCTCTGTCTGTCTATCTATCTATCTCTCTATCTCTCTGTCTGTCTGGCTATCTATCTATCTCTCTGTCTCCCTGTCTGTCTATCTATCTGTCTGTCTGTCTGCCTGTCTATCTGTCCATCTATCTCCCTACCTCCGTCTCTCTCCATTAATGTGGTGTCCACCCATTGTGACCAGGCCCACAGCAGCGACTGTGATTGACAGGGTTCGCCATGTTGCTCCGGGTACAGGGTGGCAAGTTAGATGAAGTGCCGCTGATCTCTTTATTGTCGCCTTTTGAGAAGCAACTCACGTGTTGTCTGCAAAGTGGGCCTCAATCCATCATATTAGCAATAAAACATATCATAATCAGGTTTACGATCAGTTCAGGGCCCCGTGCTGCTAACATCAAATGTACTTGCCGCACAGTGGTGTGTGTCGGGAAGGGATAATGGAATGGGATTGAATTCGAGTGCTTGAAACCTTTCAGCTCTTTCGATGATTTAGCGAGTTTAGCAAGCACATTCAACGGGTATTTCAGCCCGTTCTGCAGTTCCTCCCGGAATTTAGTCTGGGTCACAGCGTAAATACACGTGTTTGTGTAGGAACTCAACATTTGTAGCATTGATGCAGTGCACTCGGTTACATAGTCAGGGTCCGAGTAGGAGTAGTAATATTGAATATTTGTAATTCGCGCATAAATGTGATACACAACCCGGGTCACCCTTAACAGTATTAAAACAGCCAGTTATACTGAAGAATAAAATGATGGATTTCATTCGGTTCTCCATTTCTGGATCCGTCTGACCCTGTCTGTCATGTATTCAACCAGCATTGTAACCCATGTATAATCTGACCTAAGTTGTACCCTGTGAGAACAATGACCACTAGGTGGTGAACTTGTGGGAGGCACTCCTCCCCAGTAGTGCGGGACTGTCCCCCGGGACAACCCAGAGTGGCAGTCTGTTCTCCGAATCTTTGTGGGTCACGACTACCGTGGCGCTGCCTAGCACCGGAATGATCTGCTTTGTGTAAATCCGTAGCTGTGCGTCAATCGCCGATAATTTTGGCCTCCTGGCCTTGGACGCCCACAACTTTTCGAACTGTTTGATACCCATCAGGGACTGGCTGGCCCCCGTGTCTAGCTCCATTGATACTGGGATGCCATTGAGGAGCACTTTCATCATTATCGGTGGCGTCCTGGTGTATGAACTGTATACGTGCTCCACATGAACTCGCTGAACTTCAGCTTCCAGCGATTTCCCCCAGTGTCCATTTCTGCAATTTCTGCAGGTATTTTGCTCATCTCTGCAAACTCCGGCTGAGTGTGTGCCTCCACGCCTCCAGCATGAGCTGCTGTTTGAAACAAAAGGTCCCTTGCCAGTCGATCGTCCCTGACTGCCCCTGTTATTGTCTTTGAGTGCGCCATTAACAGGTGTTGATGGCCCCATTACTGGCCGCATTGTCCCTTGCAATGGCGTGAATCGCTGTTCAGCTTGCCATTGTCTCTGTCGAACTCCCCCTCTGACTTCGACTACATGTTGGGGCATGCCCGACTGCCCTTGTCTGCCTGGAGAACCGTGTGCTGCTTTAACAATGTTGAATCTCTGTCCCAACCATTCCTTAACACAGTACCTCTCGTGGCCATGCTCGCGTGGTTTAAATCCCAGTTTCTCATCGCCATTGATACGTCCTTACTATACAGTATAAATGCACACGAGGCCAATGCTTGAGAGAAGGTCGGTCTGTGACCTATCCTTTATTCCATCGCACTCAACTCCTGGAAGTGGGTGGAGCTTCCCCTTTTATATCTGAAGGTCCAGGTTAGGAGTGTCTCCCACAAGTTCACCACCCAGTGGTCGTTGTTCTCAAAGTGTACAACTTAGGTCAGATTATACATGGGTTACAATGCTGGTTGAATACATGACACTGTCCATTCCTGCTGCCCCGCAATCCTCTGCGGACTCGACTGGCCGCTAAAACACACCTGACCGTCAGAGCATTGAGCAGCGAAATGAGAGCGAACGGGAGACAAGGCGTTAAAACGCTGTGAAGTAACTCAAATGCCGCCCACAAGGGGCAAAGCAAAAAAGTCTTCTTTAAAGACACAATCCCAGGGAGCATTATCAATGGTGTACTGTGGTTTATGTGGAAAGCACCAGGGCACAGATTCTAAACAGCTCAGCGCACTCACTGTTCCAATGACCACCGTTTGCTCGGTGCAATATCTTACTTTCAGCTTCTCGCAACAAATGGCCACAAACCGATCAAAGGTGAACGCGACGGTGAGCCAGACAGAAACTGTCGTGCTTGCGAAAATCAGGATGTGGACGAGAATGCAGGCCGGAGTAATGTTCAGGAATAAAATGTAAGGCATCCACCTCAATATGGGATCAGTGATAACGACCAGTAGACCGTGGCCAGCAAGTAGCGAGTGACACATTTGGAGAGACCGCACTTTCCCCGGGACAGGACCGCAGTCGCCACACAATTAACTGTAAGGGAGAGAAAAAAAATCAAGCAGAGAAGTTATTGATCAGATGTGAAACCAAGGCAGCAGGATAGGGGTGGCAGGGCAGGGGTCCAGCTTTGTTGCTGCATCATAGAAACATAGAAAATAGGTGCAGGAGCAGGCCATTCGGCCCTTCGAGCCTGCACCACCATTCAATAAGATCATGGCTGATCATTCACCTCAGTACCCCATTCCTGCTTTCTCTCCATACCCCTTGATCCCTTTAGCCGTAAGGGCCACATCTAACTCCCTCTTGAATATATCCAATGAACTGACCTCAACAACTCTCTGCGGTAGGGAATTCCACAGGTTAACAATTCTCTGAGTGAAGAAGTTTCTCCTCATCTCAGTACTAAATGGCCTACCCCTTATCCTAAGACTGCATCCCCTGGTTCTGGGCTTCCCCCAACATCGGGAACATTCTTCCCGCATCTCACCTGGCCAGTCCAGTCACAATTTTACATGTTTCTATGAGATCCCCTCTCATCCTTCTAAATTCCAGTGAATACAAGCCCAGCCGATCCAGTCTCTCCTCATATGTCAGTCCCGCCATCCTGAGAATCAGTCTGGCGAACCTTCGCTGCACTCCCTCAATAGCAAGAACGTCCTTCCTCAGATTAGGGGACCAAAACTGAACACAATATTCCAGGTGAGGCCTCACCAAGGCCCTGTACAACTGCAGTAAGGCCTCCCTGCTCCAATAGTCAAATCCTCTCGCTATGAAGGCCAACATACCATTTGCCTTCTGCACGCCTGCTGTACCTGCATGGCCAACTTTCAGTGACTGATGTACCATGACACCCAGGTCTCGTTGCACCTCCCCTTTTCTTAATCTGCCACCATTCAGATAATATTCTGCCTTCCTGTTTTTGCCCCCAAAGTCTGGATAACCTCGACTTCTCCTGGGCTCTTTCTCTATCGCTCCTCTCTATCTCCCCACACCATCTGCACTCGGTTTCTCAAGACCCTTTCCCCCCTCCCATTCAATCACAAAATCCTGCGCCCATGATCTGTTCATCGGCCCTTTGTTCATTAGTTCTATTCCCAGCCACTTTACGTCCAATGGCGAAGCCCCTGTGAATAGTTTAATGTTTCTACAGTTCACCCAAGTCTCCAACACCACTGGTCATTTCATGTGTAATGCATATAATATGCAGAATCAAATAAGTAGATAAAAGCATAAGAAATAGAATCAGGAATGGGCCATTCGGCCCCTTGAATCTGCTCCGCCATTCAATGAGAAAATGTCTGATTTTCTACATCAGCTCCTCTTTCCTGCACTTTCCCGATATCCTTTGATTCTATTAATATCCAAAAATCTATCGCTCTATGTCCTCAATATAATCAGTGGATGGTTATTCCAGAGAGAGCTCACAATTATTGATCGGCAGTCTCCTATAATTATACAGGTACAGCAGGCGGTGAAGAAGGAAAATGGTATGTTGGCCTTCATAGCCAGGGGATTTGAGTAAGGGAGCAGGGAGGTCTTACTGCAGTTGTACAGGACCTTGGTGAGGCCTCACCTGGAATATTGTGTTCAGTTTTGGTCTCTTAATCTGAGGAAGGACGTTCTTGCTATTGAGGGTGTGCAGCAAAGGTTCACCAGACTGATTCCCGGGATGGCAGGACTGACATATGAGGAGCGACTGGGTCAACTGGGCCTTTATACATCGGAGTTTAGAAGGATGAGAGGGGATCTCATAGAAGCATATAAGATTCTGATGGGACTGGACAGGTTCGATGCGGGTAGGTGTTCCCGATGTTGGGGAAGTCCAGAACCAGGGGACACAGTCTTAGGATAAGGAGTAAGCCATTTAGGACTGAGAATCTTCTTCATTCAGAGAGTTGTAACCTGTGGCTTCTCTTAACAGTCTGGGATACATTTCATCCGTGCCTGGGGATTTATCCAATTTCAAAGCCCTTAAAACCTCCTCTCTTAGTATGTTTATTTCATGTAATATTTCACACTCCTCCTCCTTGATTGCAATGTCTGCATCGCCCCTGTCTTTTGTAAAAACAGACGCAAAATATTCATTAAGAACCATACCAATGTCTTCCACCTCCACAAACCTTCATGGTCTCTAATAGGCCCTATACTTTCTTTAGTTATCTTCTTGCTTTATAAAACATACCTGTTTTCCTTGATTCTACTTGCCAATTTTTTTTCATGCTCTCTCTTAGATTTCCTAATTCCCTTTTTAATTTCAAGTTGGCATAACAGGTACAGCAGGCGATGAAGATGGCAAATGGTATGTTGGCCTTCATAGCGAGAGGATTTGAGTATAGGAGCAGGGAGGTCTTACTGCAGTTGTACAGGGCCTTGGTGAGGCCTCACCTGGAATATTGTGTTCAGTTTTGGTCTCCTAGTCTGAGGAAGGACGTTCTTGCTATTGAGGGAGTGCAGCGAAGGTTCACCAGACTGATTCCCGGGATGGCTGGACTGACATATGAGGAGAGACTGGATCAACTGGGCCTTTACACATTGGAGTTTAGAAGGATGATAGGGGATTTCATAGATTCTGACGGGATGGGTCAGGTTAGATGCTGGTTTAATGTTCCCGATGTTGGGGAAGTCCAGAACCAGGGGACTCAGTCTTAGGGTAAGGGGTAGGCCATTTAGGACCGAGATGAGGAGAAACTTCTTCACTCAGAGAGTGGTGAACCTGTGAAATTCCCTGCCGCAGAGAGTTGTTGATGCCAGTTCGTTGGATATATTCAAGAGGGAGTTAGATATGGCCCTTACAGCTGAAGGGATCAAGGGGTATGGAGAGAAAGCAGGAAAGGGGTACTGAGGGAATGATCAGCCATGATCTTATTGAATGGTGGTGCAGGCTCGAAGGGCCGAATGGCCTGCTCCTGCACCTATTTTCTATGTTTCTATGTTTCTATGTTTCTATGTTTACAGGCACAAGTGTTTAAAAGTACAAAGAAACATTAAAATTAAATTAAATAAACACATATGAAAACTTTATAGTTAAAAACCTTCCCCACTACGGTAAGTTTATTTTAAGGCATCTTTAAAAAAAGTCGGGAAAATATTATATTTTATAAGAACTTTAATTTAAATGGTTCTTAAATATGTCGTGTATTTTTCTATTTTTTATTGATTTTTTGCGTGCGGGGGGTTCTCATTCAACTTACGGAGATGCCATTATTACGAATGAGAACATACTGTACCTTGATTGGCTGCCCAGAGCCATGTGACTACAGCTCCAGCCCTACGCATGTCCTGAGGTGCACGCGCTCTGATGGGTAGGAGTGAAGGCCTCAGGCTCAGAAGTTCGAGGGGGCGCAGCAGCAACAGACAAGTGCGCAGTTTTTTTTTACCTTTTTTCTTTAGTTTGCCCACGGGAAGACCTCTAGCGGAATTTCAGGCCCAATATTTCATAACAGTAATAACCAATAAATACATTGAAACATGCGAAACATAAGAAATAGGAGCAGGAGCAGGATATTTGCCCCCTCGAGCCTGCTCCGCCATTTAATAAGATCATGGCTGATCTGATCTTGGGCTCAGCTCCACTTCCCCGCCCGCTCCCCATAACCCTTCACTCCCTTATTGCTAAAATCTGTCTATCTCCACCTTAAATATATTCAATGTCCCGGCCTCCACAGCTCTCTGGGGCCGAGAATTCCACAGATTTACAACCCTCTGGGAGAAGAAATTTCTCCTTGTCTCAGTTTTAAATGGGTGGCCCCTTATTCTGAGACGATGTGCCCCCTCGTTCTAGATTCTCCCACGAGGGGAAACATCCTCTCTGCATCTACCCTGTCGAGCCCCCTCAGTATCGTATACGTTTCAATAAGATCACCTCTCATTCATCTAAACTCCAATGAGTAGAAGCCCAATCTGCTCATTCTTTCTTCATAAGTCAACCCCTTCATCTCCGGGATGAAGCTAGTGAACCATCTCTGAACTGCCTCCAGTGTCCCTCCTTAAATACGGAGACCAAAACTGCGCGCAGTACTCCAGGTGTGGCCTCACCAATACCCTGTATAACTGTAGCAACACTTCCCTGCTTTTATACTCCATCCCCTTTGCAATAAAGGCCAAGATTCCATTGGTCTTCCTGATCACTTGCCGTACCTGCATACTATCCTTTTGTGTTTCATGCACAAGGACCCCCCAGGTCCCTCTGTACCGCAGCATTTTGTAGTTTCTCTCCATTTAAATAATAATTTGTTTTTGTGATTTTCCTGCCAAAGTGGATCACCTCACACTTTCCCCACATTATACTCCATCTGCCAAATGTTTGCCATCTCACTTAACCCATCTATATCCCTTTGCAGATTCTTTGTGTCCTCCTCACAGCTTGCTTTCCCATGCATCTTTGTATCATCCACAAACTTGGCTACACTACACTCGGTCCCGTCATCCAAGTCATTAATGTAGATTGTAAATAGTTGAAGCCCCTGCACTGATCCCTGTGGCACCGCACTAGTTACCGTTTGCCAACCAGAATATGAGCCCATTTATCTCGACTCCAGCTAAACTGCTGCCTCGCTCCGAGACCGTGAGCTTTCTCGTTATTGATCATTTGGGAATACATCATCCCGACAGCTGTTTGCCCCTCGATCGGCATCACTAAAAAAAAACGGCTTGCCTGGTTATTGTCGCGTTGCTGTGTGTGGGAGCTTGCTGTGTACGGGTCGGCTGCCGCGTTTCCTGCATTGCAGCGGTGGCTGTGGGGCACTTTGAGACGTCCTGGGGTTGTGGAATGTGCTAGACAGATACAAGTCTGTGTCTTTGATATTTAGCAGTGTGTAGTGTGTTGCCGGTGCTGCCACTTTATGAAGCACCATGCGCGTGCATCAGTTGCCTGCCTACCTTGGCTTTGAATGCTAAATATGTTTAATTGTAACTAGTAATTACTGCTGAACAAGGTAGTACATCGGAACAGCACAGCTGCTGGAGCAGTGTAACTTTGGCTAAATTTTCAACCTCTTTGAGGATATAACGAGCATGGTGGATAGAGGTGTACCGATGGATGTGGTGTATTTAGATTTCCAAAAGACATTCGATAAGGTGCCACACAAAAGGTTACTGCAGAAGATAGAGGTACGCGGAGTCAGAGGAAATGTATTAGCATGGATAGAGAATTGGCTGGCGAACAGAAAGCAGAGAGTCGGGATAAATGGGTCCTTTTCGGGTTGGAAATCGGTGGTTAGTGGTGTGCCACAGGGATCGGTGCTGGGACTACAACTGTTTACAATATACATAGATGACCTGGAAGAGGGGACAGAGTGTAGTGTAACAAAATTTGCGGATGACACAAAGATTAGTGGGAAAGCGGGTTGTGTAGAGGACACAGAGAGGCTGCAAAGAGATTTAGATCGGTTAAGCGAATGGGCGAAGGTTTGGCAGATGGAATACAATGTCGGAAAGTGTGAGCTCATCCACCTTGGGGAAAAAAAAGCAGTAAAAGGGAATATTATATGAATGGGGAGAAATTACAACATGCTGCGGTGCATAGGGACCTGGGGGTCCTTGTGCATGAATCCTAAAAAGTTAGTTTGCAGGTGCAGCAGGTAATCAGGAAGGCGAATGCAATGTTGGCCTTCATTGCGAGAGGGATGGAGTACAAAAGCAGGGAGGTCCTGCTGCAACTGTACAGGGTATTGGTGAGGCCGCACCTGGAGTACTGCGTGCAGTTTTGGTCACCTTACTTAAGGAAGGATATACTAGTTTTGGAGGGGGTACAGAGACGATTCACTAGGCTGATTCCGGAGATGAGGGGGTTACCTTATGATGATAGATTGAGTAGACTGAGTCTTTACTCATTGGAGTTCAGAAGGATGAGAGGTGATCTTATAGAAACATTTAAAATAATGAAAGGGATAGACAAGATAGAGGCAGAGAGGTTGTTTCCACTGGTCGGGGAGACTAGAACTAGGGGGCACAGCCTCAAAATACGGGGGAGCCAATTTAAAACCGAGTTGAGAAGGAATTTCTTCTCCCAGAGGGTTGTGAATCTGTGGAATTCTCTGCCCAAGGAAGCAGTTGAGGCGAGCTCATTGAATGTATTCAAGTCCCAGATAGATAGATTTTTAACCAATAAGGGAATTAAGGGTTACGGGGAGCGGGCGGGTAAGTGGAGCTGAGTCCACGGCCAGATCAGCCATGATCTTGTTGAATGGCGGAGCAGGCTCGAGGGGCTAGATGGCCTCCTCCTGTTCCTAGTCCTTATGCTCTTATGTAACCTCAGCTGTCGTCCTGTGTCCCAATGTCGCCTCTTTCCACAGTCTCTCGCTGCTCCTGCCGTATCTTCCCGCGGAGCGGCGAGAGACTGTGGAGCAACGTGATCGGGGGCGCAGGAGAGGCGCGAGTTCGGGGCCCAGAAGAGCCGAGGGCCCAGGGGCAGCACAGGCCCAGCCCACACTGTGTGCAATATGTGTGCATACTCGGTCCGTGCAGCAGAGCTGGTCTCCAGTCGTCCTGGTTAACCCTTGCCAATGGACCAAGACCTGGCTCTGTCAAGCCCGTGTGGTGGCTGGTGTGCAACGGCCACCCCACGTTAAAAAAATCCACCCGCAGGCATCTTCCACCCTTCAGGATGTAGTTCGGGATCTGGAATATCGGGTCCTTAATTGAAACACCTGTGAACTGATACCTGTCCGAGCACAGACACCTGATTCTAATGTATCCACTGCAGAAATTAACCCAGTAACATTCTAATGCTTTGGTACACAAAGATAATTTCAGATATAATGCAGCGAGTGCAAGATCGAAAGAGCAGAGACTTAAAAGATTGACCCGTTCAACCACTAGATCATCATCATAGGCAGCCCCTCAAAGCGAGGATGACTTGCTTCCACGCCAAAAAGGGATGAGTTCCCTGGTGTTTCAATGAGGGACCTGATAGTCCAGATCCCGAACTACATCCTGAAGGGGGGAAGATGCCTGTGGGTGGATTTTCTTAATGTGGGGTGACCGTTGCACACCAGCCACCACACGGGCTTGACAGAGCCAGGTCTTGGTCCAGTGGCAAGGGTTAACCAGGACGACTGGAGACCTGCTCTGCTACACGGACCCAGTGCTCGTGCACATCGCACAGTGTGGGCTGGCCCCGTGCTGCCCCCTGGGACCCTCGCCCCTTCTGGGCCCCGAACTCGCGCCTCTCCTAGAACAGGCGGCTGTGCAAAAAAATGCCGCGAGAAAAAATATTGCCTGCGTAGAGCTGCAGAGTTCACACCGATTTACACTATTAAAATCTGAGGTAATGGCTGACCGGATACTCCAACGGCTGCAAGAACAGGGTAGCAAACGCATCCTATCTGATAGATTACTGGATATTGCATTTCTGAGAGAAGCAGCGATTTCGGTTGGAGTGGAACCCACAACTCCGGCAATCATTCTGAGCTGACACATTCCAAAGTTCCCTGATTTATACAAGGGCTAGCTGTCCACTGACACGGTTATACCCCTGCCCATTGCTATTAGTGACAGTCACTTGAACAAACACATTACATCAGCCACTTTGAGTGCTGTGTGAACAATGTCTTCATCATCATCATCGGCAGTCCCTCGGAATCGAGGAAGACTTGCTTCCACTCCCAAAGGGAGTTCTCTGGTGGCTGAACAGTCCGACACGAGAGCCACAGACCCTGTCACAGGTGGGACGGATATTCGTCGAGGGGAAGGGGTGGGCGGGGCTGGTTTGCCGCACGCTCCTTCCGCTGTCTGCGCCTGACCTCTTCACGCTCGCGGCGTTGAGACTCGAGGTGCTCAGCGCCCTCCCGGATGCACTTCCTCCACTTAGGGCGGACTGGTCTTCGGCCAGGGGCTCCCAGGTGTCGGTGGTGATGTCGCACTTTACCAGGGAGGCTTTGAGGGTGGTCCCTTGTAACGTTTCCGCTGCCCACCTTCGGCTCGTTTACCGTGTGGTAGATACAACACACAAGCATCTCAAAGTCCCGGACATTATCTTAATCGGGACCTCTGTCAGGAATAAGGCTGAAAGTCTGTGCTCATAAATGAATGGTTGAACAACAACGAACGGCTTCATTTAGAAATATCACTCATTTATAAATATCGCCATTTTCTCATCAGTGTGCACTGAATTCAGGATCACAATCTGACCCGTTCACGCTGTTCCTGCAATCTCTCAGTTAACATATGAAGTGTCAGCCCCTGACAAAAGGACAGTTAAAGCCACATTCAGGATTTAAGCCAAACAGTTACAGTGGGCAATATTACGGGAAGGCCACTGAACATGCCCTATTGACATTCCCCTCTCCACGATTTTAATGCAGATGTTCTCCTCTTTATTTTTACATTCGATAACGGCTCCGGTGAGATTACAACTGTGCCACCTCCTGACTGGGATACCGCAGGGTTCAGTGCTGGGACCCCAGCTATTTACAATATACATTAATGATTTAGACGAAGGAATTGAGTGTAATATCTCCAAGTTTGCAGATGACACTAAGCTGGGTGGCAGTGTCAGCTGTGAGGAGGATGCTAAGAGGCTGCAGGGTGACTTGGACAGGTTAGGTGAGTGGGCAAATGCATGGCAGATGCAGTATAATGTGGATAAATGTGAGGTTATCCATTTTGGTGGTAAAAACAGGAAGGCAGAATATTATCTGAATGGTGACAGATTGGTAAAGGGGGAGGTGCAATGAAACCTGGGTGTCATGGTACATCAGTCATTGTACGTTGGCATGCAGGTACAGCAGGCGGTGAAGAAGGCAAATGGCATGTTGGCCTTCATAGCGAGAGGATTTGAGTATAGGAGCAGGGAGGTCTTACTACAGTTGTACAGGGCCTTGATACGGCCCACCTTGAATATTGTGTTCAGTTTTGGTCTCCTAATCTGAGGAAGGACATTCTTGCTATTGAGGGAGTGCAGCGAAGGTTCACCAGCCTGGTTCCCGGGATGGCAGGACTGACATATGGAGAAAGATTGGATCGACTGGGCTTATATTCACTGAAATTTAGAAGAATGAGAGGGGACCTCATAGAAACATATAAAATTCTGACGGGATTGGACAGGTTAGATGCAGGAAGAATGTTCCCGATGTTGGGGAAGTCCAGAACCAGGGGTCACAGACTAAGGATAAGGGGTAAGCCATTTAGGACCAAGAAGAGGAGAAACTTCTTCACTCAGAGAGTTGTGAACCTGTGGAATTCTCTACCACAGAAAGTTGTTGAGGCCAGTTCGTTGGATATATTCAAAAGGGAGTTAGATGTGGCCCTTACGGCTAAAGGGATCAAGGGGTATGCAGAGAAAGCAGGAAAGGGGTACTGAGGTGAATGATCAGCCATGATCATATTGAATGGTGGTGCAGGCTCGAAGGGCAGAATGGCCTAATCCTGCACCTATTTTCTACGTTTCTATGTTTCTGACTGCATTCTTTCAGTTCCCTCCTGGCCGGGTCCACCCAGCCTCCGCCATCCATCAATGCCAACCGATCCTGAACTCTGCCATCTTTGCCCAGCTCTCACCAAGTCCCCCGCGCGCCCAACACCCACGCTCTCACTGATCAGCATTGGCTCCCAAAACCCCCAACGCCTTCGATTTAAAACTCTGCTCCTTGGGTTTGAAACCCGGACCGGGAAACCAATGTAGCTCAACGTGAACAGGGGTGATGGGTGAATGGCACTCCGAGCCAATTTGGACACAGGCAGCCGAGCTTTGAATAATCCCAAGTTTATGGAGGGTGGCAGATGGGGGTTACTTAGCGCTATCCTTTCCATGTATGACTCATACCTTTCTACGCCCCTAACACGTCGACTTTTAGTTATAAATGGCAGGGAATGAAAATAAAGGTCCTTAAAGACTTTTCTCAACACTGGGGTCAACTTCTCCCTAGAAAGAGAAAAGGTCTACGTCTCAGTTAATGAACAACGAGAATGGTTCGATCAGTGAGTGAAAAGAGCATAGTTTGATCAGTTAATGAACATAAATAAAGGTTTGATCAATTAAGAACATAAGAAATGGGAGCAGAAGTAGGCCATACGGCCCCTCGAGCCTGCTCTGCAATTCAATAAGATAATGGCGGACCATCAACACGAACTGCACTTTCCTGCTCAACCCCCATATCCCGCGATTCCCCGAGAGTCCAAAACGCTATCTTGCTCAGTCTTGAATATAATTCAGAGACTCAGCATTCAAAGATCGCTGGGGCAGAGAATTCCAAAGATTCACAACCCTCTGAGTGAAGATATTTCTTCTCATCTTGGTCTTATATGGCCTCGTCCTTATCCTGAGACTGTGCCCCCCCCCCTAGTTCTCGACACTCCAGCCGGGGCAAACAAGCTCGCAACATCAAACTCGTCAGAATCTTGTATGTTTCAACGAGATCACCTCTCGTTCTTCGAAACTCCAGAGAGTATCGGCTCATCCTACTCAACCTCTCATCATAAGACAGCCCTCTCATCGCAGGAATCAATCTAGTGAGCACTCGTCACATCACCTCCAAAGCAAGTATACCCTTCCTCAGATAAGGAGATCAAAACTGTGCTCCGTACCCCAGCTGTGGTCCTGTGCAATTGTACCAAGACTTCCTTGTACTCCAAATCTCCAGCAATAAAGGCCAGCGTGCCATTTGCCTTCCTAATTGCTTGAAGTCCCTGCGTGATGATTTACTGTGTTCCTTGCACGAGCCCAACAAGGGAGGGGGCGGTTCTGGATTTAGTTGTAGGCAATGAAAGCGGTATCAGTGGGAGAGCATTTTGGTGCTTGTGATGATAAAATGGAAAAGGACAAATATAGATCAGCAATAAAAGTTCTTGATCAGGGGAAAAGCCAATTTTGATAAGCTGAGTTGCATTAGCCTCGTAGAGTGGAAACAGCTACTTGAAGGTAAATCAATATCAGCGCAGAGGGAAATTTTGAAGGAGGAGATTGTGAGGGTTCAGAGCAAGCATGTTATTCTACAGACAAATGGTGAGTCTAACAAATCGACAACCCCTGGATGTCAAGGTACATACAGGATAGGGTAAAGAAAGAAAGGAGGCTTATGACGGATACCGAGGCCTCAATACTGCAGAAACTCTAGAGCAGTATAGAAAGTGCAGGAGTGAAACATAGAAACAGAAAATAGGTGCAGGAGTAGGCCATTTGGCCCTTCGAGCCTGCACCACCATTCAATAAGATCATGGCTGATCATTCACCTCAGTACCCCTTTCCTGCTTTCTCTCCATACCCCTTGATCCCTTTAGCCGTAAGGGCCATATCTAACTCCCTCTTGAACATATCCAATGAACTGGCATCAACAACTCTCTGCGGCAGGGAATTCCACAGGTTAACAACTCTCTGAGTGAAGAAGTTTCTCCTCATCTCGGTACTAAATGGCCTACCCCTTACCCTAAGACTGTGTCCCCTGGTTCTGGACTTCCCCAACATCGGGAACATTCAACCCGCATCTAACCTGTCCCATCCCGTCATAATCTATGAGATCCCCTCTCAATCTTCTAAACTCCAATGTGTAAAGGCCCAGTTGATCCAGTCTCTCCTCATATGTCAGTCCAGCCATCCCGGGAATCAGTCTGGTGAACCTTCGCTGCACTCCCTCAATTGCAAGAACGTCCTTCCTCAGACTAGGAGACCAAAACTGAACACAATATTCCAGGTGAGGCCTTACCAAGGCCCTGTACAACTGCAGTAAGACCTCCCTGCTCCTATACTCAAATCCTCTCGCTATGAAGGCCATCATACCATTTGCCTTCTTCATCGCCTGCTGTACCTGTTATGCCAACTTGAAATTAAAAAGGGAATTAGGAAATCTAAGAGAGAGCATGAAAAAAAATTGGCAAGTAGAATCAAGGAAAACAGGTATGTTTTATAAAGCAAGAAGATAACTAAAGAAAGTATAGGGCCTATTAGAGACCATGAAGGTTTGTGGAGGTGGAAGACGTTGGTATGGTTCTTAATGAATATTTTGCGTCTGTTTTTACAAAAGACAGGGGCGATGCAGACATTGCAATCAAGGAGGAGGAGTGTGAAATATTACATGAAATAAACATACTAAGAGAGGAGGTTTTAAGGGCTTTGAAATTGGATAAATCCCCAGGCACAGATGAAATGTATCCCAGGCTGTTAAGAGAAGCCAAAGAGGAAATAGCACAGGCTCTGACCAACATTTTCCTCTCTGGCTCCAGGTGTGGTGCCGGAGGACTAGAGGACTGCTAACGTGGTTGGTACCTTTGTTTAAAACGGGAGAACGGGATAGACAGAGCAATGACAGGCCAGTAAACGTACACTCGGCAGTGGGAAAATTATTGGAAAAAAGTCTGAGGGACATCATAAATCTTCATTTCGAAGGACAGTCAGCGTGGCTTTCTTAAGGGAAGGTTGTGTCTGATTAAATTGATTGCATTTTTTTAAGAGCTAACAAGGAGGGCGAATGAGGGCCACGTATTGGATGCAGTGTATATGGATTTTAGCAAGGCTTTTGATAAGGTGCCACATGGTAGACGTCACGAAAGTAAAAGCCCATGGGATCCAGGGCAAAGTGGCAAGTTGGATTGAAAATTGGCTCAGAGACAAGAAGCCAAGGGTAATGGTGGATGTTTTTGTGACTGGAGGGCTGTTTCCAGTGGGGTTCTGCAGGGCTCAATGCTAGGTCCCTTGCTTTTTATGGTATATATCAACGATTTAGACTTGAATGTAGGGGGTATGAGTAAGATGTTTGCAGCTGATACTAAAATCGACTGTGTGGTTGATAATGAAGAAGACAGTTGCTGTCTGCAGAAAAATATCAATGGACTGGTCAGGTGGGCAGAACAGTGGCAAATGGAATTTGGTGAGGCCACACCTGGAGTATTGTGTACAGTTTTGGTCTCCTAACTTGAGGAAGGACATTCTTGCTATTGAGAGAGTGCAGCGAAGGTTCACCAGACTGATTCCCGGGATGGCGGGACTGACCTATCAAGAAAGACTGGATCAACGGGGCTTGTATTCACTGGTGTTCAGAAGAATGAGAGGGGATCTCATCGAAACGTTTAAAATTTAGACAGGTTAGATGCAGGAAGAATGTTCCCAATGTTGGGGAAGTCCAGAATCCAGGGGTCACAGTCTAAGGATAAGGGGTAAGCCATTTAGGACCGAGATGAGGAGAAACTTCTTCACCCAGAGAGTGGTGAACCTGTGGAATTCTCTACCGCAGAAAGTTGTTGAGGCCAATTCACTAAATATATTCAAAAAGGAGTTAGATGTAGTCCTTACTACTGGGGGGATCAAGGGGTATGGCGAGAAAGCAGGAATGGGGTACTGAAGTTGTATGTTCAGCCATGAACTCATTGAATGGTGGTGCAGGCTCGAAGGGCCGAATGGCGCACTCCTGCACCTATTTTCTATGTTTCTAAACAAGTGAAGTGTGAGATAACGCATTTGGGCAGGGCTAACAAGGCCAGGGAATACACATTTATTGATAGGAAACTGAGAAGTGTAGAGGAGCAAAGGGATCTTGGAGTGCATGTCCACAGATCCCTGAAGGTAGCAGCCCAGATGGATAAGTTGGTTAAGAAGGCATACGGATTTCTTGACTTTATTAGCCGAGGCATGGAATACAAGAGCAGGGAGGTTATGCTAGAACTGTATAAAACTCTGGTTAGGCCACAGCTGGAGTACTGCGTGCAGTTCTGGTCACCACATTACAGGAAAGTTGTGATTGCGCTAGTGAGGATGCAAAGGAGATTTACGAGGATGTTGCCTGGATTGTAGAATTTTAGGTCAGTGGAAAGAGTAGATGGGCTGCGTTTGTTTTCTTTGGAAAAGAGCGGTTTGACGGGAGACCTTGTTGAGGTGTATAAAATTATCGGGGGGGGGTCCTAGATAGTGTGGATAGAACGGACCTATTTCCTTCAGCAGAGGGGTCAACAACCAGGGGGCATAGAATTAAAGTAATTGGATGACGGTGTAGAGGGGATTTTTGGGGAAATGTATTCACCCAGAGGCTGGGGGAGATCTGCCTGAAACGGTGGTAAAGGCAGAAACGATCACGGCATTTGAAAAGTACTTGGATGTGCACTTGAAGTGCCGTAAGCTACAGGGCTATGGACCTAGAGCTGGAAAGTGGGATTAGGCTGGGTAGCTGTGACGGAGCTTCATCGACCTGGTACGTTAACTCTGTTTTTCTCTCCGTAGACGCTGCGTGACCCGCTGCGAATTTCAGAAATTTCTGTTTTGATTTCAGATTCCACCATCCGCGGTATTTTGCTTTCGTAGTCGTTTTTTTTGGCCGGCGTGTACGCCATTGTTCCGTGCTGTGCAATTCTCTCATTCTATGATTCTACGACACACAAATCTGTCTGAAGACCAACATTTAATAGTTTCGCACCGCTTAAAAATATTTTGTTCTTCTGTTCTGCCTACCGAAAAGAATAATCTCACTTGTCCCCACATTATCTCCATCTGCCACCTTAGGCTATCTATAGCCCTTTGCAGACTCTTTGTGTTCTCCTCACACGTTACTGTCCCACATAACTTTGTATCGTCAGCAAACATGGATATTACACGTGATCCCTTCACCTCGGTCATTAATATCGATTGTAAATAGCGGGGGCCCCAGCACTGATCCTTGCGACACCCCACTAGTTACAGCCTGCCAACCCGAAAAAGACCCGATTATCCCTATTCTCTGTTTTCTGTCCGTTGAATAATCCTCTATCCGGGCTACTATATTACTCCCAACCCCATGAGCCCTTATCTTGTGTAATAATATTTTGTGTGACTCCTTATCAAGTGTCTTCTGGAAGACCAAATATACTACATTCACTGCTTCCCCTTTATCTACCCTGCGAGCTACATCCTCAAAAACCTCTAATAAATTTGACAAACACGATTTCCCTTTCATAAATCTACGTTGAATCTGTCACATCGCGTTATGATTTTCAAAGTGCCCTGATACCACTTCCTTAGCAAAGATCTCCACCATTTTTCCGTCGACTTATGTCAGGCTAACTGGCTTGTTAGTCCCTGTGCTCTCTCTCCCTCCTCTCTTGAATAACGGCTGTTGCATTTGCTACCTTCAAATTCACTGGGATCGTTCTAGATTCTATGGAATTTTGAAAGCTCAAAACCTCAGCCACCTCTTTTAGAATCTCATCTATTTATCGATTCTTCCGACCGGAATGAATAATCTCACATATCCCTGCATTATACTCCATCTGCCACTTTAGGCTATCACGTCCAGAGGATTTGTTGGCTTTTAGTCCCCTTATTTTCTCAAGTACTTTTTCTCGACTTATATTAATCACGTTAAGTTCCTCACCCTCATTTGACACTTGAGTCTCCATCATATTTGGTATGCTTTTTGTGTCTTCTACTGTGAAGACAGATACAAAATATGTGTTTAACGTTTCTGGCATTTTCTTATTGTCCATTATAATTTCTCATGGTTTAGCCTCTAAGGGGCCAACGTTTACTCTTGATACTTTCTTCCTTTTTACATACTTAATGCAGATAGGGATCGCTAATCTCTGTCTATAACATGCTGTATCCGCTGTTTAGCATGCGTGTTGCAGCTTCCCCAGGTTGGTATCTCATTCTTCAGTGTGCCTGGTGCTGCTCCTGGCATGCTCTTCTGCACTCCTCGTTGTATCAGAGTTGGTCTCCTGGCTTCACTGTATTCATCGGGTGAGGGATATGCCGAGCCATGAGGAGATTTGATTATAGGAGCAAGGAGGTCTTATTGCAGTTGTGCAGGGTCTTGGTGAGGCCACACCTTGAATATTGTGTACAGTTTTGGTCTCCTAATTCTGAGGAAGGTCATTCTTGCTATTGAGGGAGTGCAGCGAAGGTTCACCAGACTGATTCCCTTGGAATGCAGGCCTTACATATGAAGAAAGACTGGATCGACAAGGCTTATATTCACTCGAATTTAGAAGAATGAAAGGGGACTTCATAGAAACATATAAAATTCTGACGGAATTGGACAGGTTAGATGCAGGAAGAATGTCTCCGATGTTGGGAGAGGGATGGAGTACAAAAGCAAGGAGGTCCTGCTGCAACTGTATGGGGTATTGGTGAGGCCGCACCTGGAGTACTGCGTGCAGTTTTGGTCACCTTACTTAAGAAAGGATATACTAGCATTGGAGGGGGTACAGAGATGATTCATTCGGCTGATTCCGGAGATGAGGGGGTTACCTTATGATGATAGATTGAGTAGACTGGGTTTTTACTCGTTGGAGTTCAGAAGGATGAGGGGTGATCTTATAGAAACATTTAAAATAATGAAAGGGATAGACAAGATAGAGGCAGAGAGGTTGTTTCCACTGGTCGGGGAGACTAGAACTAGGGGGCACAGCCTCAAAATATGGGGGAGCCAATTTAAAACTGAGTTGAGAAGGAATTTCTTCTCCCAGAGGGTTGTGAATCTGTGGAATTCTCTGCCCACGGAAGCAGTTGAGGCTAGCTCATTGAATGTATTCAAGTCACAGATAGATAGATGTTTAACCAATAAGGGAATTAAGGGTTACGGGGAGCGGGCAGGTAAGTGGAGCTGAGTCCATGGCCAGATCAGTCATGATCTTGTTGAATGGCGGAGCAGGCTCGAGGGGCTAGATGGCCTACTCCTGTTCCTAATTCTTATGTTCTTATGTTCTTATGGGGAAGTCCAGAACCAGGGGTCACAGTCAAAGGATAAGGGGTAAGCCATTTAGGACCGAAATGAGGAGAAACGTCTTCACTCAGAGAATTGTGAACCTGTGGAATTCTCTACCACAGAAAGTTGTCGAGGTCAGTTCGTTAGATATATTCAAAAGGGAGTTAGATGTGGCCCTTACGGCTAAAGGGATCAAGGGGTATGGAGAGAAAGCAGGAATGGGGTACTGAAGTTGCATGATCAGCCATGATCATATTGAATGGTGGTGCAGGCTCGAAGGGCCGAATGGCCTACTCCTGCACCTATTTTCTATGTTTCTATGGTACAGTTTGTGGAAGATTGAGCGCCTCTTGGATGCCCAGTTTTGAGTTGCCAGACATGTTCTCAATCTTTCCCATTTAACACGCCGGGCAACATGATCGAGGGTACCGTCAGCAGGTAGATGAGAAAATCAGAAGAGTTCAAGGAGGAAACGGTATGCGAGATCAAAATTTAAATATACTGGGCCTGAATTTGCGGCCAGTGGCTTCCCACAGGCGGACTTCTCTGAACCGCGTTAAATCTACGCACCTCGCTGATGGTGCTGGATCCACGGAGACTCGCGTTCCGAGGCCTCTCTGCATAGAGCTGCACAGAGGCCCACGTGTTCCAGATCCGCGTGCGCTTCACAAGCGCCCATGGGATCGTGTGGGCCGGCCCAACCAATCAGAAAGAGGATTGCCATTCATTGTCAACATCATCATAGGCGGTCCCATGCAATCGAGGAAGACCTGCTTCCACGCCTGAAATGAGTTCTTTGGTGGCTGAGCAGTCCAATGCGAGAGCCACAGGCCCTGTCACATGGTGGGACATACATTCGTCGGGGGAAGCGGGGGCGGTGGGGGGGGGTGGGACTGGTTTGCCGCGTGCTCCTTCCACTGCCTGCGCCTGGCCTCTTCACGCTCGCGGCGTTGTGACTCGAAGAGCTCAGCGCCCCTCCCGGATGCACTCCCTCCACTCAGGGCGGACTGGTCTTTGGCCAGGGACTCCCAGGTGTCGGTGGGGATGTTGCACTTTACCAGGAAGGCTTCGAGGGTGGTCCCTTGCAACATTTCCGCTGCCCACCTTTGGCTCGTTTGTCGTGAAGAAGCATTATGCTAATGCAGATTCCATTTACGTACGGAATCCCCATAAGCTTAATAGGAATCATACAAAAAACACGTGCACAAGCATGAAATAACCAAAGAATCGTTAAAATTTATTAAACATTTGAAACAAAAATTTAAGTGCAAAACAATAAATTTAAACATTTGCAAGGAACCAAAATAAACACAAACTTATTGTACAGGGTTTCGAATGTTCAAATGATTTAAAAATTATCTTAATATTTATTTTCAGCCTTACGCTGGTAAAAGAAGCCCTTATGAGTGGTATACGCATTCACTGGGCGAGGTTTGGGCAAATAGCCCGACGATCCAGCAAATGACTATTTCCTGTGCATGTGGAAGATTGCATGTTCCGGGTTTTTGTACAAGCGTAAACCCAAAACTTGCGAGGCACCTACAGCTGCATAGGCACCGCTATACAGTCATAGGCTACCGACAATCCAGGCCATCACTTTCTTTCACTGGCGAAACCGAGCTTTGTGTTTAATTAAATATCCAACTCACTGGAGTCACTGCTGGTCCCTACAATATACATGAATGAATTAGACGAAGGGATTGAATGTAATATCTCCAAGTTTGCAGATGACACTAAGCTGGTTGGTGGTGTGAGCTGTGAGGAGGATGCTAAGAGGCTGCAGGGTGACTTGGACAGGTTAGGTGAGTGGGCAAATGCATGGCAGATGCAGTGTAATGTGGATAAATGTGAGGTTATCCACTGTGGTGGTAAAAGCAGAAGGCAGGATATTATCTGAATGGCGGCAGATTAGGAAAAGGGGAGGTGCAACGAGACCTGGGTGTCATGGTACACCAGTCATTGAAAGTTGGCCATGCAGGTACAGCAGGCGGTGAAGAAGGCAACTGGCATGTTGGCCTTCATAGCGAGAGGATTTGCGTATAGGAGCAGGGAGGTCTTACTGCAGTTGTACAGGGCCTTGGTGAGGACACACCTGGAGTATTGTGCACAGTTTTGGTCTCCGAATCTGAGGAAGGACATTCTCGCTATTGAGGGAGTGCAGCGAAGGTTCGCCAGACTGATTCCCGGGATGGCAGGACTGGCATATGAAGAAAGACTGGATCAACTAGGCTTATATTCACTGGAATTTAGAAGAATGAGAGGGAATCTCATAGAAACATATAAAATTCTGATGGGATTGGACAGGTTAGATGCAGGAAGAATGTTCCCGATGTTGGGGAAGTCCAGAACCAGGGGTCACAGTCGAAGGATAAGGGGTAAGCCATTTAAGACCGAGATGAGGAGAAATTTCTTCACTCAGAGAATTGTGAACCCGTGGAATTCTCTACCACAGAAAGTTGTTGAGGCCAGTTCGTTAAGTATATTCAAAAGGGAGTTAGATGTGGCCCTTACGGCCAAAGGGTATGGAGAGAAAGCAGGAATGGGGTACTGAGGGAATGATCAGCCGTGATCTTATTGAATGGTGGTGCAGGCTCGAAGGGCCGAATGGCCTACACCTGCAACTATTTTCTATGATTCTATGTTTCTTTGAACTCATATTACTGAATGACAATATTTAAATGTTTGTCACTCGTATATAATTGTTATTATATTATTGTACACTAAAGATGCAACGCCCACTGTGTTAGATTAAACTAAAAGTTTAACGTAGCCACAGTCCCTTTAAGGCTCCCGTTTTAAAACGCGTCATGAATGACGTCACCAGACCCGATCTATCTAACTGGGCCGGGTAAGCGGCTGAGCGGTTATAGCTGGAAAGATCCATGGTAAATGAAATTCCGCCCAGCGTGTCAACGTACCCAAGGGTCATTTAAAAGACACTTGGCGTCAATTCAATACCAGGAGGGATGTCGACCATCTGTAAATTATTGCTCTCTACATGACTATTTTCAAGAAGGAGTTAGATGTGGCCCTTACGGCTCAGGGGATCAAGGGGTATGGAGAGAAAGCAGGAAAGGGGTACTGAGGTTGAATGATCAGCCATGATCTTATTGAATGGCGGTGCAGGCTCGAAGGGCCGAATGGCCTACTCCTGCACCTATTGTCGATGTTTCGATGTTTCTATGTTACTTTCTAAGTTCTCCTGCCACTGCAGAAGCTTCACAGTCCTGATACCTCGCGCAGAGGCTCGACATTAAAACGCATCGCAGGCCGTGAACTTGCGTTACTTCCGTGAACGACACTGCTCAGCATGCCAGCAACGTTAGCGCTTGTCCGCTCCAGTGTAGCTTAATTTTGCACGGCAAGCCTTCATTATCGCCGAACAACCTCTCTGGCCCTGAAAAGCAACTTTGACAAGTGAGGAGTCCCCTTCCATCAGCTTTTAATTATTGTTGGATATTTGAAAAAATAAAAACATTGAAAGATTTGTTTCACTTTTTCTTTCTCTCTCTTCTATCGCTCGCTCTCAATCCTATCTCTGCTTTGGAATTATTGGACAGTCAATGGGCAAGTGTAATGAACTACTGCCCCGTTTATTCGCTGTTGAATGGAAAGTGCTGCACAAGGGCTCTCTGGGTCACATTGAAAGAGCAGAAATGCTAATTACCATTGAGATGGAATTCACTGGAGTTTCTGTTGAGCGGGGCACATGTTGCGCGTTGGTGAAATCCAACTGTGTTACAGTCTCATAGTTACGAAGATGCTGGGTTCCTCGCCGAAGTTTCGGATGGTGTCTTGCTGGGCCTGAAGCAAACGGTGCAATTGGTCATAAATTCGATCGATTGTCCTCAAATCTGCTCACAGGTCAGGGCACTGATCTCAACACGCGAACTTCGGCAGAAGGGCAAAGCTCTGTGTTGTTCCAGTGGGCGGCTAGCAACGGGAGACATTGTGCCGCTCAAAAGGGGTGTGGCGTCCAGTTCACAGTTGTAATTTCAGATAAAGTTACCAGCTCGGGGTCAAGCCTCTGTGTCGAAACCAGGAGGGACTCGCGAGCAGCAGCAGCGACAGAAGGTGCCGGAAACACACAGTGGGTGGCAATTCCGCGACGCATAAAATGGGCGAGAAGAGATTGGCCGCCCGCCTCTTTGGCGAAGATGCAAAGGAAAATCAGAAGGGGTGTCCGTATCGCTGGTTTTAAGCCCCGACATTTCAAAGGTTTCAGCGCATTTTCGACTGCATCCGAAAATAATAGGGATAACTTATCATGCATTAAATGGCCCGCTGGGGGGATAATAGAACTGTTATGTATGCATGCCAATGATGTAATGATGTACTGTAACACGAGACCTGAATGTGCCATCACCCTGTATGTACCTTACCTGTACACCAGAGAGCGCTGCTGCTGGAGACCTAGGGGTCGCCTGCACACTGCAGGTAACCCAGTATAAAAGGGAGCTCGCCTCTTGGTGTCCTCACTCTAGGAACTGCAATAAAGGACTACAGTCTGTACAGTTCAAGCGCCATACTCCTGCCTCGTGGCGTCATTAACAGAGCGTCTACATACACAATAAGAACATTGTCTTGTTTATGGAGCAGTACTCTGTATATTTAACTCATAAACCAACAGCTAAGTCTTCACTGTTTTACACTGTCTGGATTTGGTTATAGAGAACAACAACATGAATTTATATAGCGCCTTTAATGTAGTAAAACATCCCAAGGCGCTTCACAGGAATGTAACCTAACAAAATTTGATACAACGGAGATTTGAGGACAGCTGGCCAAAAGCTTGATCCAAGAGGTAGGTTTTAAGGATTGTCTTAATGGAGGAAAGAGACCCGGACAGGGTGGGAGGTTTAGGGAGGGATGACAGAGCTGAAGACTTCGGCAGCTGAAGGCACGGCCGCAAGAGGCCAAATTTGAGAAGCGCAGAGATCTCGGAGGGTCGGAGGGTTGGAGGAACTAACAGAGATATGAAGGCGCCGATGCCACGGAACGATTTGAAACCAAAGTATGGGAATTTTAAAATCGATGCGGGTCGACGTAGGTCAGCGAGCACAAGTGTGATGGGTGAAGGGGACTTACAGGAAAATGGGAACAGTAGGAGGCCATACCGACCCTCCAGCCTGCTCTGCCATTCAATGAGATCACGGCTGATCTGCAACCTAACTCCATATACCCGCCTTTGGCCCATCTCCCTTAATACCTTTGGTTAACAGAAAGCTAACAATCTCAGCTTTAAAATGAACAATTGATCTATTGCCATTTGCGGAAGAGAGTTCCAAACTCCTACCACGCTTTGTGAGTAGGAGTGTTTCCTAGTTTCACTCCTGAAGGATCTGAATCCAATTTTTAAGAATGTTGCCTCGTCCTCATATCCCCAACCACTGGAAAATGTTCCTGTCTATCCACCCAATCTGTTCCCATCAATATCTTGAAAACTTCGATCAGATCACAACTTGGCCTTCTAAATTCGAGAGAATACAACCCATAGCGCGAGTTTGGATAGGGGCAACGGAGTTTCAGTTGAGCTCAAGCTTATAAAAGCATCTTCACAGATGTTCATCGTTGACAAATTTTCTAGAGTGTTTTGTGGATGTAACTAGTAGAGTGGATAAGGGAGAACCAGTGGATGTGGTGTATTTGGACTTTCAAAAGGTTTTTGACAAGGACCCACACAAGAGATTAGTGTGCAAAATAAAGGCACAAGGTACTGGGGGTAATGTATTGACGTGGATGGATAAATGATTGGCAGACAGGAAGCAAAGAGTGGGAATAAACGGGTCGTTCTCAGAATGGCAGGCAGTGACGAGTGGGGTGCTGCAGGGTTCAGTGCTGGGATTTAGATGAAGGAATTCAATGTAATATCTCCAAGTTTGCAGATGTCTCTAAGCTGGGTGGTAGTGTGAGCTGCGAGGAGGATACTAAGAGGCTGCAGGGGGACTTAGACAGGTTAGGTCAGTGGGCAAAAGCAAGGCAGATGCAGTATAATGTGGATAAATGTGAGGTTATCCACTTTGGTGGCAAAAATAGGAAAGCAGACTATTATCTGAATGGTGACAGATTAGTAAAAGGGGAGGTGCAACGAGACCTGGGTGTCATGGTACATCAGTCATTGAAAGTTGGCATGCAGGTACAGCAGGCAGTAAAGAAAGCAAATGGCATGCTGGCCTTCATAGAGAGAGGATTTGAGTATAGGAGCAGGAAGGTCTTGCTGCAGTTCTACAGGGCTTTTGTGAGACCACACCTTGAGTATTGTGTTCAGTTTTGGTCTCCTAATCTGAGGAAAGACATTCTTGCTATTGAGGGAGTGCAGTGAAGGTTCACCAGACTGATTCCCGGGATGACAGGACTGACATATGAAGAAAGACTGGATCGACTAGGCTTATACTCACTGGAGTTTAGAAGAATGAGAGGGGATCTCATGGAAACATATAACATTCTGACGGGATTGGACAGGTTAGATGCAGTAAGAATGTTCCCGATGTTGGGGAAGTCCAGAACCAGGGGTCACAGTCTAAGGATAAGGGGTAAGTCATTTAGGACCGAGATGAGGAGAAACTTTTTCATTCAGAGAGTTGTGAACCTGTTGAATTCTCTACCACAGAAAGTTGTTGAGGCCAGTTCGTTAGATACAATCAAAAGAGAGTTAGATGTGGCCCTTACGGCTAAAGGGATCAAGGGGCATGGAGAGAAAGCAGGAAAGGGGTACTGAGGTGAATGATCAGCCATGATCATATTGAATGGTGGTGCAGGCTCGAAGGGCTGAATGGCCTACTCCTGCACCTATTGTCTATGTTTCTATGTTTCAGATGCAACAGTGGTGACTAATCTGTTATTTCCCTTAATTTCTTATCGAGGGCGCATCCCTACACCACACAACTCCAAAGATTGTAGCTGGCTTCAAAACAGAATGCATAGAGTGTAAAGGGTAGGTATTCATAGAAACATCCCTTTAGCCATAAGGGCCACATCTAACTCCCTCTTGAATATATCCAATGAACTGGTATCAACAACTCTTTGCGGCAGGGAATTCCACAGGTTAACAACTCTCTGAGTGAAGAGGTTTCTCCTCATCTCTGTCCTAAATGGCTTACCCCTTATCCTTAGACTGTGTCCCCTGGTTCTGGACTTCCCCAACATCGGGAACAGTCTTCCTGCATCTAACCTGTCCCGTCCCGTCAGAATTTTATATGTTTCTATGAGATCTCCTCTCATCCTTCTAAACTCCAGTGAATACAGGCCCAGTCGATCCAGTCTCTCCTCATATGTCAGTCCTGCCATCCCGGGAATCAGTCTGGTGAACCTTCGCTGCACTCCCTCAATAGCAAGAACGTCCTTCCTCAGATTAGGAGACCAAAACTGTACACAATATTCCAAGTGAGGCCTCACCAAGGCCCTGTACAACTGCAGTAAGACCTCCCTGCTCCTATACTCAAATCCCCTAGCTATGAAGGCCAACATACCATTTGCCTTCTTTACCACCTGCTGTACCTGCATGTCAACTTTCAATGACTGATGTACTATGACACCCAGATCTCGTTGCACCTCCCCTTTTCCTAATCTGCCACCATTCAGAAATATTCTGCCTTCGTGTTTTTGCCCCAAAGTGGATAACCTCACATTTATCCACATTATACTGTATCTGCCATGCATTTGCCCACTCTCCTAACTTGTCCAAATCACCCTGCAGCCTCTTAGCATCCTCCTTACAGCTCACACCGCCACCCAGTTTAGTGTCATCTGCAAACCTGGAGATATTACACTCAATTCCTTCATCTAAATCATTAATGTTTATTGTAAATAGCTGGGGTCAAGCACTGAGCCCTGCGGCACCCCACTAGTCACTGCCTGCCATTCTGAAAAGGACCCGTTTATCCCGACTCTCTGCTTCCTGTCTGCCAACCAGTTCTCTATCCACGTCGGTACATTACCCCCAATACCATGTGCTTTGATTTTGCACACCAATCTCTTGTGTGGGACCTTGTCAAAAGCCTTTTGAAAGTCCAAATACACCACGTCCACTGGTTCTCCCTTGTCCGCTCTACTAGTTACATCCTCAAAAAATTCCAGAAGATTAGTCAAGCATGATTTCCCTTTCATAAATCCACGCTGACTTGGACCGATCCTGTCACTGTTTTCCAAATACGCTGCTATTTCGTCTTTAATAATTGATTCCAACATTTCCCCCACTACTGATGTCAGGCTAACATTTCCTCCACTACTGATGTCAGGCTTCAGAGTGGTCAAAGGTTGGAAATGGTGCTCCAAAATGATCAATGCTTGGAACACTGTTGTTCACAATTGATATTAACGATTTAAGCTTTGGAATCAAACACACAATTTCTAAATTTGCGCACGCCATCAATTTGGGGGTTTGTGTAATCAATACTTAGGAGGACTTACAACCAATTACAGGAACACATGAATAAACTTGCAGAATGGGCACATAATTGGAAAATGAATTTCAATGCAGATACATGTGAGGTCTTACGTTTTGGTAGGAAGAATAGGGAGATCACTTATTACTTGGGGGGTACGAGTCTGGGTGGGGTAGAGGAACAAAGGGTTCTCGGAATACATATACAACAATCACTAAACGTTGCGATACAGATTAACAAGGCCACAACAATGGCAAACCAAGAACTAGGGTTTATTTCTGGAGGGATAGAATTCAAAAGCAGTGAAGTTATTCTGAATTTGCAACGAAATTTGGTTGGACCACACCTGGAGCACTGTGCACAGTTTTAGTCGCCTTATTATAAAAAAGGATATAGAGGCACTGGAGAGGGTGCAGAGAAGATTTACAAGGACAATACCAGAAATGCGAGGGCGTACGTATCAGGAAAGGATGAAGAGGCTGCGACTCTTTTCTCCTGAAGAGGGAAGGTTGAGGGGTGATCTGATAGATTATGAAAGGTTTCGATCGAGGTGATACCGAGAGAGAGAACATTTCCACATGTGGGAACCTGCAAAACTAGAGGCCATCAATATAAGATAGTCACCAAGAAATCAAAGAGGGAATTCAGGGGAGAAACTGCTTTACTCAGAGAGTGGTGAAAATGCTTAACTCACTGCCGCTAATCGTTGAAGCCAATAGTATCGATGCATTTAAGGAAAGGTTAGGCAAGCATATGAGGGAGAAGGAAACAGAGGGTAATGCTGACAGAGTTAGAGGAGGAAAGACGGGAGGAGGCTCGAGAGGCGCATACACGCCGGCATGGACTGGTTGGGCTGATTGGCCTGTTTCTGTGCCGTGGAACCGATGTAACCCTCTGTAATATGCAATTCGTGTTCCAATGAGAATCACTTGCTCACTCCTCTTAGACCAATACAGACCTGTTTAATCTTTCCTTTTGCACACTTTTCGGTCTCCGTCTTGAAGCACACTGAAAATGATTGAAAATACAGTCGGGCTCGTGATTATTAACTTACGCGACAAGGCGATTGCGGTGTTAAAAAAAAGGTACACATTTTCAGGAGCGTGATTGAGCGTGGGCTCTGTTGAAAGGTTAAGGAAATCATCTAAGTGATTAAAAAGCTGAATGCATTGACGTTTAAACACTTTGACAGGTTTCCTATTTTATTAAATAGCAGGAAATGGAGCAGCCACTCGATGCACAGCAAGATCCCACAGACAACCATGCGCTAAATGTCCAGTTAATCTGTCTTAGTGAGGTTGGTTGAGGGGTAATTATTTCCCACGAAACTGGGACAACTCTCCTGCTTTCTTTGAGTAGTCACAGTGGCAACACTTGGCTGATCGGGTGCACTGTAGGCGTGGTTTAATGACTCTCGACAATTTATTAGAGTTTTCCTGAGGTTTTGGCCAACATTCATCGCGACAGCTGTCTGATTATTTCTGTCATTGCTGTTTCTCGGACATGGCTGTGGGCAAATTGGCCGCTTCGTGTTTGAGTGTGTGTGTGTGCAATTGCGTGTGTGTCTGTGTTTGTGCTTGTTTGATTAGGAGTGTCTGTGTTGTATGTCCGTGTGTGAGTCTTTATGTGTGTGTGTTTGTAAGACTGTGTGCATATATAATTTGTGGATTCGATCCTACAATTTGTAAGGCACATGGATCTGAACATTGAGTCTAAATTTGAGAATGGAGGCTGACCTCGTGGATAGAGAACTGGTTGGCAGACAGGAAGCAGAGAGTCAGGATAAATGGGTCCTTTTCAGAATGGCAGGCAGCGACAAGTGGAGTGCCGCAGGGCTCAGTGCTGGGACCCCAGCTCTCTACAATATACATCAATGATTTAGATGAAGGAATTGAGTGTAATATCTCCAAGTTTGCAGACGACACTAAGCTGGGTGGCGGTGTGAGCTGCAAGGAGGATGCTAAAAGGCTGCAGGGTGACTTGGACAGGTTAGGTGAGTGGGCAAATGCATGGCAGTTGCAGTATAATGTGGATAAATGTGAGGTTATCCACTTTGGGGGCAAAAACACAAAGGCAGAATATTATCTGAATGGCGGCAGATTAGGAAAGGGGGAGGTGCAACGAGACCTGGGTGTCATGGTACATCAGTCATTGAAGGTTGGCATGCAGGTACAGCAGGCGGTGAAGAAGGCAAATGGTATGTTGGCCTTCATAGCTAGGGGATTTGAGTATAGGAGCAGGGAAGTCTTACTGCAGTTGTACAGGGCCTTGGTGAGGCCTCACCTGGAATATTGTGTGCAGTTTTGATCTCCTAATCTGATGAAGGACATTCTTGCTATTGAGGGACTGCAGCAAAGGTTCACCAGATTGATTCCCAGGATGGCAGGACTGACCTATGAGGAGAGACTGGATCAACTGAGCTTTTATACACTGGAGTTTAGAAGGATGAGAGGGGATCTCATAGAAACTTACAAGATTCTGATGGGACGGGACAGGTTAGATGCGGGAAGAACGTTGCCGATGATGGGGGAGTCCAGAACCAGGGGACACAGTCTTAGCGTAAGGGGTAGGCCATTTAGGACAGAGATGAGGAGAAACTTCTTCACTCAGAGAGTTGTTAATCTGTGGAATTCCCTACCGCAGAGAGTTGTTGATGCCAGTTCATTGGATATATTTAAGAGGGAGTTAGATATGGCCCTTATTCCTAAAGTGATCAAGGGGTATGGAGAGAAAGCAGGAAAGGGGTACTGAGGGAATGATCAGCCATGATCTTATTGAATGGTGGTGCAGGCTCGAAGGGCCGAATGGCCTACTCCTGCATCTATTTTCTATGTTTCTATGTTTCTATGTACGCCTCCGACCTCAAAACAAATAGGAAAGGACCTGGTGGTTCCCAAGCTTCATAGACTTCGGAACCTGGGCCTCCAGGTGTACACCTGCGTAAAGGCCCATGGCGCCAAGGGATGCAGGTGGTGTGCAAGTGTCCCTTTTTTATTCATTCATGGGATGTGGGCGACACATATTATTGTCCATCCCTAATTGCCATTGAGAAGGTTGCAGAGGTCAGTTAAGAGTCATCCACATTGATGCCGATCTGGAGACAAATATAGGCCAGACCGGGTAAGGTTGGCAGATTTCCTTCCCTGAAAGACATTATTGAACCAGATGGGGTTTTTACAGCAATAAGCTAGTCTCGTGGTCACCATTACTGATGCTAGCTTGTTCGTAGAATCGTAGAATCATAGAAAGTTACATCACGGGAAGGAGGCCATTTCGGCTCATCATGTCCGTGCCAGCCAACAAAGAGCTATCCAGCCTAATCCCGCCTTCCCGCTCTTGGTCCATATCCCTGTAGGTTACGGCACTTCAAATGCACATCCAAGTACTTTTTCAATGTGTTGAGGGTTTCTGCGTCTACCAACCTTTCAGGCAGTGAGTTCCAGATCCCCACCATCCACTGGGTAAAAACATAGAAAATAGGTGCAGGAGTAGGCCATTCGGCCCTCGAGCCTGCACCGCCATTCAATGAGTTCATGGCTGAACGTGCAACCTCAGTACCCCATTCCTGCTTTCTCGCCATACCTCCTGATCCCCCTAGTAGTAAGAACTATATCTAACTCCTTTTTGAATATATTTAGTGAAATGGCCTCAACAACTTTCTGTGGTAGAGAATTCTACAGGTTCACAACTCTCTGGGTGAAGAAGTTTCTCCTCATCTTGGTCCTAAATGGCTTACCCCTTATCCTTAGACTGTGACCCCTGGTTCTGGACTTCCCCAACATTGGGAACATTCTTCCTGCATCTAACTTGTCTAAACCGGTCAGAATTTTAAACGTTTCTATGAGATCCCCTCTCATTCTTCTGAACTCCAGTGAATACAAGCCCAGTTTATCCAGTCTTTCTTGATATTTCAGTCCCGCCATCCCGGGAATCAGTCTGGTGAACCTTCGCTGCACTCCCTCAATAGCACGAGTGTCCTTCCTCAAGTTCGGAGACCAAAAATGTACACAATACTCCAGGTGTGGCCTCACCAAGGCCCTGTACAACTGTAGCAACACCTCCCTGCCCCTGTACTCAAATCCCCTCGCTATGAAGGCCAACATGCCATTTGCTTTCTTAACTGCCTGCTGTACCTGCATGCCAACCTTCAATGACTGATGTACCATGACACCCAGGTCTCGTTGCACCTCCCCTTTTCCTAATCTGTCACCATTCAGATAATAGTCTGTCTCTCTGTTTTTACCACCAAAGTAGATAATCTCACATTGAGGTGAAGACATTTCCCCTCAAATCCCCTCTAAACCTCCTACCAATTACATTAAATTTATGCCCGGTTACTATGCTTAAATACAGGAGACTATGAAGATATGAGGGCAGAGTTGGCTAAAGTGGACTGGGAAAATAGATTGAAGTGTAGGACGGTTGATGAACAGTGGTGTACATTTAAGGAGATATTTCACAACTCTCAAGAAAAATATATTCCAGTGAGGAGGAAAGGGTGTAAGAGAAAAGATAGCCATCTGTGGCTAACTAAAGAAATAATGGACGGTATACAATTTAAAAACAAGGGCATACAAAGTGGCCAAAACTAGTGGGAGGGCAGAAGATTGGGAAGCTTTTAAAAGCCAGCAAAGAATGACTAAAAAAATCATTAAGAAAGGGAAGATAAACTATGAAAGTAAACTAGCACGAAATATAAAAACAGATAGCAAGAGTTTCTATCGGTATATAAAAAGGAAAAGAGTGGCTAAAGTAAATGTTGGTCCCTTAGAGGACGAGACCAGGGAATTAATAATGGGGAACATAGAGATGGCAGAAACTATGAACAAATATTTTGTATCAGTATTTACAGTAGAGGACACTAACAATATCCCAACAGTGGGTAGTCAAGGGGCTATAGGGCGGGAGAAGCTTAACACAATCACAATCACGAAGGAGGTGGTACTCAGTAAGATAATGGGACTAAAGGCGGATAAGTCCCCTGGACCTGATGGCTTGCATCCTCGGGTTTTAAGAGAAGTAGCGGCAGGGATAGTGGATGCATTGGTTGTAATTTACCAAAATTCCCTCGATTCTGGGGAGGTCCCAGCAGATTGTAAAACCGCAAATGTAACGTATCTATTTAAAAAAGGAGGCAGACAAAAAGCAGGAAACTATAGACCAGTTAGCCTAACATCTATAGTTGGGAAAATGTTGGAGTCCATTATTAAAGAAGCAGTAGCAGGACATTTGGAAAAGCAAAATTCGGCCAGGCAGAGTCAGCATGGATTTATGAAGGGGAAGTCATGTTTGACAAATTTGCTGGAATTGTTTGAGGATGTAACAAACAGGGTGGATAAAGGGGAACCAGTGGATGTGGTGTATTTGGACTTCCAGAAGGCATTTGACAAGGTGCCACATAAAAGGTTACTGCACAAGATAAAAGTTCATGGGGTTGGGGATAATATATTAGCATGGGTAGAGGATTGGCTATCTAACAGAAAACAGAGAGTCAGGATAAATTGTTCATTCTCGGGTTGGCAATCAGTAACTAGTGGGGTGCCGCAGGGATCAGTGCTGGGACCCCAACTATTTACAATCTATATTAACGACTTGGAAGAAGGGACTGAGTGTAACGTAGTCAAGTTTGCTGATGATACAAAGATGGGAGGAAAAGACATGTGTGAGGAGGACGCAAAAAATCTGCAAAAGGACATAGACAGACTAAGTGAGTGGGCAAAACTTTTGCAGATGGAGTATAATGTTAGAAAGTGTGAGGTCATGCACTTTAACAGAAAACAAATCAAAGAGCAAATTATTATTTAAATGGAGAAAGATTGCAAAGTGCCGCAGTACAGCGGGACCTGGGGGTACTTGTGCATGAAACACAAAAGGTTGGTATGCAGGTACAGCAAGTGATCAGGAAGGCCAATGAAATCCTGGCCTTTATTGCAAAGGGGATGGAGTATAAAAGCAAGGAAGTCTTGCTACAGTTATACAGGGTATTGGTGAAGTCACACCTGGAATACTGCATGCAGTTTTGGTTTCTCTATTTAAGAAACGATATACTTGCTTTGGAGGCAGTTCAGAGAAGGTTCACTCGGTTAATTGCGGAGATAAGGGGTTTGACTTATGAGGAAAGGTTGAGTAGGTTTGGATTCAGAAGAATGAGAGGTGATCTTATCGAAACGTATAAGATTATGAGGGGGCTCGACAAGGTGGATGCTGAGAGGATGTTTCCACTGATGGGGGAGACTAGAACTAGGGGGCATGGTCTTAGAATAAGGGGCAACCCATTTCAAACTGAGATGAGGAGGAATTTATTAAATCTGTGGAATTCGCTGCCTCAGAAAGCTGTGGAAGCTGGGACATTGAATATATTTAAGACAGAGAAAAATCGTTTCTTAACTGATAAGGGAATAAGGGGTTATGGGGAGTGGACCTGAGTCCATGATCGGATCAGCCATGATCGTATTAAATGGCGGAGCAGGCTCGAGGGGCCGTATGGCCTACTCCTGTTCCTATTTCTTATGTTCTTATGTTATGTTCTTATGCCCCCCTAGGCTGGTGAACCCTCTTCTAAGGGAAAAAATGTCCTCTCTATGCAGGCCCCTCGTAATTTAATACACCACAATAAGGTCTCCTCTCAGCCGCCTGTGTTCCAAAGAAAACAAACGCTGCCTATCCACTCTTGCCTCAAAGCTAACCTTTTACAGTCCAGGCAACATCCTCCTAAATCTCCTCTCTACCCTCTCTAGCGCAATCACGCCCTTCCTGTAATGTGATGACCAGAACTGCACGCAGTACTCCAGCTGTGGCCTAACTAGTATTTTATGCAGTTCAAACATAACCCTCCCTGCTCTTGTATTCTATGCCTCGACAAATAAAGGCAAGTCTTCCGTATGTCTTCTAAACCACCTTGTCTAACTGGCCTGCTACCTTCAGGGATCTGTGCACATGCACTCCATGGTTTCTGTGTTCCTCTACACTTCTCAGTGTCCGACCATTTAATGTGTATTCCCTTGGCCTCCCCAAATGCATTACCTCACACTTTTCCGGATTGAATTCCATTTGCCACTATTATACCCACATAACCAGTTCATTGATATCTTCGTGTTGTCCACAGCTTTCTGCTTCATTATCAGCCACACAGTCGATTTCAGTATCATTTGCAAATTTCTTAATCATACCGCTTACATTCAAGTCTAAATCATTGACATACACCATAAAAGGCAATGGACCTAGTATCGCGCTTAGCGGAACCCCACTGGAACATCCTTCCAGTCACAAAAACACCCATCAACCAATACCCTTTGCTTCCAGCCTCTGAGTGAATTTTGGAGCCAACTTGTCACTTTGCTCTGGATCCCATGGGCGTTTACTTTCGTCTACTACTCGAGTTTTGTTTAATCAGCAAAGAACTTATTTAAACAACATTCTTTCACATTTTATACTTTAAATTTATGATATTTTGAATTCTCAATGTAAGATTGGGTCAGTTAGACAAACTTAAGCTCGCAAATTGAAATTGCAAGGTGCATTTTTGCTCCATTTGTTATTTATTGGAGAGGCTATAGAGATAATCAAGCCTGAAGCTCTCATCTAGGGGCTGCGGCTTATATCTCATTGTCCACTGCCACTTCTATTTGGTGATCCCGTTCAGGGCTTTCACTGGATGGCAGGTTTAACAGTCTTGGTCAGGTCATTGGTAGGCATGCAGGTACAGCAGGTGGTGAAGAAGGCAAGTGGCATGTTGTATGTCATAGCGAGAGGATTTGAGTATAGGAGCAGGGAGGTCTTACTGCAGTTACACAGGGCCTTGGTGAGGCCACACATTGAATATTGTGTACAGTTTTGGTCTCCTAATCTGAGGAAGGATGTTCTTGTTATTGAGGGAGTGCAGCGAAGGTTCACCAGACTGATTCCCGGGATGGCAGGACTGACATATGAAGAAAGACTGGATCGACTAGGCTTATATTCACTGGAATTTGGAAGAATGAGAGGGGAACTCATAGAAACATATAAAATTCTGACGAGATTGGACAGGTTAGATGCAGGAAGAATGTTCCCGATGTTGGGGAAGTCCAGAACCAGGGGCCATTTAGGACCGAGATGAGGAGAAACTTCTTCACTCAGAGAATTGTGAACCTGTGGAATTCTCTACCACAGAAAGTTGTTGAGGCCAGTTCGTTAGATATATTCAAAAGGGAGTTAGATGTGGCCCTTACGGCTAAAGGGATCAAGGGGTATAGAGAGAAAGTAGGAATGGGGTACTGAAGTTGCATGATCAGTCATGATCATATTGAATGGTGGTGCAGGCTCGAAGGGCCGAATGGCCTACTCCTGCACCTATTTTCTATGTTTCCATGTGACCAGTCTGCCATGTGGGACCTTATGAAAAGCCTCGCTAAAGTCAATATACACTACATCAAATGCACTACCCTCATTGATCCTCCTTGTTACCTCCTCAAAAAATGCAATCGTGAGTAAGACATAACCTTCCCTTAACAAATCTATGCTTGCTGTCCTTAATTAATCCGTGTCGTTCCAAATGGAAATTTGTCTTGGCCCTCAGAATTTTTTCCGATAATTTTCCCACCGCCGTGGTCAGACTGACTGGCCTATAATTACTCGGTCTATCCCTTTCTCCTATCGTAAACAAAGGCAGAACATTATCAGTCCTCCAGTACTCCAGCACCACACCTGTAGCCAGAGAGGATTGGAAAATGATGGTCAGAGCCTCTGCTATTTCCTCTTTTGCTTCTCTTAACAACCTGGGCTACTTTTCATCCGTGCCTGGGGCTTATCCACTTTCAAAGCTGCTAAACCCCTTAATACTTCCTCTCTCAACGTGTTTATTTCATCTAGGTACCACGCCTCCTCCCTCATTCCAGATTTATATAATTAACGGAATTTAAGTGCCGCATCGGCCTCAGTGGGATTTGAACTCCAGATCGTTAGTCCAGACTCTCTGGATTACCATTCCAGTAACTACTATGCTAACGGATCATATACCAGTGGAAGGGAGGAGAGTGGTAGAAGCAGCTGAACAGATGGTCTCAGTCAAGCCAAGATGTCCATGGTCCCATCAGACTTGCTGTTGGTAGTGAGCATGGATGGTGCAGGGGAAAGAGGGATTTCAGGAGATGGCGGGGGTTATTTTCGCATTCCAGGATGGTCCTGTAATAGTGAGTAGTTTTGACAATATTGGGTGATGTGGTACCGACTAGATGGGGATTGAAATCACAAAAGGCTGAATTGTCATTCATTGCAGAGGCTGAGGGAGGAAAGCAGATCATACATAGAAACATAGAAACATAGAAAATAGGTGCAGGAGCAGGCCATTCAGCCCTTCGAGCCTGCACCACCATTCAATAAGATCATGGCTGATCATTCCCTCAGTATCCCTTTCCTGCTTTCTCTCCATACCTCTTGATCCCTTTGGCCGTAAGGGCCACATCTAACTCCCTCTTGAACATATCTAACGAACTGGCCTCAACAACTTTCTGCGGTAGAGCATTCCACAGGTTCACAATTCTCTGGGTGAAGAGGTTTCTCCTCATCTCGGTCCTAAATGGCTTACCCCTTATCCTTAGACTGTGACCCCTGGTTCTGGAACTCCCCAGCAACGGTTGGCTCGGGGCACGGGCGAGCGGTGGGGACTGAGTATCTCAAGGGAGAACCAAAATCACCGGTACTAGGCGTGTGCTCGAAGGAGAAGGAGGAGCCAGAGGTGTCGGGGCAGCCAAAGGAGAAATTTGGTAATAAGGACTACCCCAGCACCATAGCGGGTTTGCCTGGGGGAGGTGGTGGAAGGTACGGCCATGTGAGGAGGCTTCAGTCAGTGGGAAGGTGTCCTCGCCTGTAGGCCAATCATTCACAATTAGGTCATGTATGCAAAGGGCCTTGTTCACAAGTGTACGAACATTCTGCAGGGAACTCTGGATGGGGCCATGATTGTTAATCCCCTAGTAGATTTCACGGAGCAGAGTGGTATCATTCATATTTCCGTGAGTTCTTTCGATTTGCTGCTGTGCACTGGTTGACCAGGTTGACAGTAATGACCACCAAGACGTTAGATAATTTCGAACTCAGTCCTTCGCTATTTCACCTTTCCGTCCATGATCTCGTTACATTTACTGGCCGAGGTTAGGGGTCCAGTGGTATGTGTTTGGGCGGAGATGGTCGGCAGTGGGGAAGAGGGGCAGCTGTGTTCCTATTCCCGTGTGCGTCTAACAAACGGTTATGTATTGTTCAACTCACCTTTCTTCCAAATGCACACATCCAGCAGAGAAAGGATGAGCATCAGAACTACAGCACAGCCAAAGCCAGCCTTCAGCCCAGCGGATTGATCTAAATGAGATAGAGGGACAGAGTGTCACCAGGTTAGCCAACAGTTTCCACACAAAATAAGCAATTTTCTGCCGATTGGGACAAAGAATAGGCACTGGGACGATGTGGAATCTGGAGCGACCTGCTGAAAAGAAGGGAAATGAGATGACACAGCATTTTCCAACACTCGCGATTTTTTTTGTTGGCGATTGCTTTGTTTTTACACTGCTTTCAAAACCTTTCTCAGTTCGCACAACTCGAAGTTTGTATTTCCTCTCCCCCGTCCGGATGAATGTCCCGGATTAAAGCAACGCTGCAAAATCAGCCAATCAGGAACAAGGCCTTGAGCAGTCTGGCGCCGGGATGACGTAATAAACCGTGCGGGACACGTGACACAACGCTCAATTTGCCTTGGTCGATTCATAGAGACATAGAAAATAGGTGCAGGAGTAGGCCATTCGGCCCTTCGAGCCTGCACCACCATTCAATATGATCATGGCTGATCATGCAACTTCAGTACCCCTTTCCTGCTTTCTCTCCATACTCCTTGATCCCTTTAGCCATAAGAAACATAGAAACATAGAAAGTAGGTGCAGGAACAGGCCATTCGGCCCTTCGAGCCTGCACCACCATTCAATATGATCATGGCTGATCATGCAACTTCAGTACCCCACTCCTGCTTTCTCTCCATACCCCTTGATCCTTTTAGCCATAAGGGCCACATCTAACTCCCTTTTGAATATACCTAATGAACTGGCCTCAACAATTCTCTGTGGTAGGGAATTCCACAGGTTAACAATTCTCTGAATGAAGAAGTTTCTCCTCATCTCGGTCCTAAATGGCTTACCCCTTATCCTTGGACTGTGACCCCTGGTCCTGGACTTCCCCAACATCGGGAACATTCTTCTTGCATCTAACTTGTCCAATCCCGTCAGAATTTTATATGTTTCTATGAGATCCCCTTTTATTCTTCTAAATTCCAGTGAATATAAGCCTAGTCAATCCAGTCTTTCTTCATATGTCATAGAAACATAGAAACATAGAAAATAGGTGCAGGAGTAGGCCATTCAGCCCTTCGAGCCTGCATCACCATTCAATAAGATCATGGCTGATCATTCCTTCAGTACCCCATTCCTGCTTTCTCTCCATACCCTTGATCCCTTTAGCCGCAAGGGCCATATCTAACTCCCTCTTGAATATATCCAATGAACTGACATCAACAACTCTCTGCGGTAGGGAATTCCACAGGTTAACAACTCTCTGAGTGAAGAAGTTTCTCCTCATCTCGGTCCTAAATGGCCTACCCCTTATCCTAAGACAATGTCCCCTGGTTCTGGACTTTCCCAACATCAGGAACATTCTTCCTGCATCTAACCTGTCCAGTCCCGTCAGAATTTTATATGTTTCTATGAGATCCCCTCTCATCCTTCTAAACTCCAGTGTATAAAGGCCCAGTTGATCCAGTCTCTCCTCATAGGTCAGTCCTGCCATCGCAGGAATCAGTCTGGTGAACCTTCGCTGCACTCCCTCAATAGCAAGAACATTCTTCCTCAGATTAGGGGACCAAAACTGTACACAATATTCCAGGTGGGGCCTCACCAATGCCCTGTACAACTGCAGTAAGACCTCCCTGCTCCTATACTCAAATCCCCTTGCTATGAAGGCCAACATACCATTTGCCTTCTTCACCGCCTGCTGAACATGCATGCCAACCTTCAATGACTGATGAATCATGACACCCAGGTCTCGCTGCACCTTCCCTTTTCCTAATCTGCAGCCTTTCAGATAATATTCTGCCTTCGTGTTTTTGCCCCCAAAGTGGATAACCTCACATTTATCCACATTATACTGCACCTGTCATGTATTTGCCCACTCGCCTAGCCTGTCCAAATCACCCTGCAGCCTTTTAACGTCCTCCTCACAGCTCACACCGCCACCCAGTTTAGTGTCATCTGCAAACTTGGAGATATTACACTCAATTCCATCATCCAAATCATTAAGATATATATTGTAAATAGCTGGGGTCCCAGCACTGAGCCCTGCGGCACTCCACTAGTCACTGCCTGCCATTCTGAAAAGGACCCATTAATCCTGACTCTCTGCTTCCTGTCTGCCAACCAGTTCTCTATCCATGTCAGTACATTACCCCCAATACCATGTGCTTTGATTTTGCACACCAATCTCTTGTCAAAAGCCTTTTAAAGTCCAAATACACCACATCCACTGGTTCTCCCCTGTCCACTCTACTAGTTACATCCTCAAAAAATTCCAGAAGATTTGTCAAGCATGATTTCCCCTTCATAAATCCATGCTGACTTGGACCAACCCTATCACTGCTTTCCAAATATGCTGCTATTTCATCCTTAATGATTGATTCCAACATTTTCTCCACTACTGATGTCAGGCTAACTAGTCTATAATTACCTGTTTTTCCTCTCCCTCCTTTTTTAAAAATTGATGTTACATTAGCTACCCTCCAGTCTATAGGAACTGATCCAGAGTCGATAGACTGGTGGAAAATTATCACCAATGCAGCCACTATTTCTCGGGCCACTTCCTTAAGTACTCTGGGATGCAGACTATCAGGCCCTGGGGATTTATCAGCCTTCAATCCCGTTAATTTCCCTAACACACTTTCCCGCCTAATAAGGATATCCTTCAGTTCCTCCTTCTCACTAGACCCTCGGTCCCCTAGTATATCCGGAAGGTTATTTGTGTCTTCCTTTGTGAAGACAGAACCAAAGTACTTGTTCAATTGGTCTGCCATTTCTTTGTTCCCCATTATAAATTCACTCGAATCCGACTGCAAGGGACCTACGTTTGTCTTCACTAATCTTTTTCTCTTCACATACTTATAGAAGCTTTTGCAGTCATTTTTTATGTTTCCGACAAGCTTCCTCTCGTACTCTATTTTCCCCCTCTTAATTAAACCCTTTGTCCTCCTCTCTATATTCTAAATTTCTCCCAGTCCTCAGGTTTGCTACTTTTTCTGGCTAATTTATATGCCTCTTCCTTGGATTTAACACTATCTTTAATTTCCCTTGTTAGCCACAGTTGAGCCACTTTCCCAGTTTTATTTTTACTCCAGACAGGGATGTACAATTGTTGAAGTTCGTCCATGTGATCTTCAAATGTTTGCCATTGCCTATCCACCGTCAACCCTTTAAGTATCATTTGCCAGTCTAATCTAGCCAATTTGCGCCTCATACCATCAAAGTTACCTTTCCTTAAGTTCAGGACCCTAGTTTTTGAATTAACTTTGTCACTCTCCATCTTAATAAAGAATTCTACCATATTATGGTCACTCTTCCCCAAGGGGCCTCGCACAACAAGATTGCTAAGTAGTCCCTTCTCATTACACATCACCCAGTCTCAGATGGCCAGCTCTCTGGTTGGTTCCTCGACATATTGGTCTAGAAAACCATCCCTAATACACTCCAGGAAATCCTCCTCCACCGCATTGCCACCAGTTAGGTTAGCCCAATCAATATGTAGATTAAAGTCGCCCATGATAACTGCTGTACCTTTATTGTACACATCCCTTATTTCTCGTTTGATGCTGTCCCCAACCTCACTACTACTATTTGGTGGCCTGTACACAACTCCCACTAGCGTTTTCTGCCCTTTGGTATTCCGTAGCTCCACCCATACCGATTCCACATCATCCAAGCTAATGTCCCTCCTTACAATTGCATTAATTTCCTCTTTAACCAGCAACGCCACCCCGCCTCCTTTTCCTTTCTGTCTATCCTTTCTAAATGTTGAATACCCCTGGATGTTGAGTTCCCAGCCTTGGTCACCCTGGAGCTATGTCTCCGTGATGCCAATCACATCATATCCATTAACTGCTATCTGTGCAGTTAATTCGTCCACCTTATTCTGAATACTCCTCGCATTGAGGCACAGAGCCTTCAGGCTTGTCTTTTTAACACATTTTGACCCTTTAGAATTCTGCTGTAACGTGGCCCTTTTTGTTTTTTGCCTTGGGTTTCTCTACCCTCCACTTTTACTATTCTCCTTTCTATCTTTTGCTTCTGTCTCCATTTTATTTCCCTCTGTCTCCCTGCATAGGTTCCCATCCCCCTGCCATATTAGTTTAACTCCTCCCAAACAGCACTAGCAAACACTCCCCCTAGGACATTGGTTCCGGTCCTGCCCAGGTGCAGACTGTCCGGTTTGTACTGAACCCACCTCCCCCATAACCTGTTCCAATGTCCCAGGAATTTGAATCCTTCCCTTCTGCACCACTGCTCAAGCCACGTATTCATCTGAGCTATCCTGCGATTCTGACTCTGACTAGCACGTGGCACTGGTAGCAATCCTGAGATTACTACCTTTGAGGTCTTACTTTTTAATTCAGTTCTGCATTCCTGGAAATCATTTGGTGAACCTTCACTGCACTCCCTCAATAGCAAGAACGTCCTACCTCAGATTAGGAGACCAAAACTGAACACAATATTCCAGATGAGGCCTCACCGAGGCCCTGTACAACTGCAGTAAGACCTCCCTGCTCCTATACTCAAATCCTCTCGCTATGAAGGCCAACATACCATTTGCCTTCTTCACCGCCTGCTGTACCTGTATGCCAGCTTTCAATGACTGATGTACCATGACACCCAGGTCTCGTTGCACCTCCCATTTTCCTAATCTGCCACCATTCAGATAATCTTCTGCCTCCCTGTTATTGCCCCCAAAGTGGATAACCTCACATTTATCCACATTATACTGCATTAATGTCCTGATTTATTCATCAGTTCCTTCAATCGATAACAACCAGGTGAATGTTTAATTGTTCCCAGTTGGCCGCGACAATATAACACCTGCAAACCACGGAATTATAGAAACATAGAAACATAGAAACATAGAAAATAGGTGCAGGAGCAGGCCATTCGGCCCTTCGAGCCTGCACCACCATTCAATATGATCATGGCTGATCATTCACCTCAGTACCCATTTCCTGCTTTCTCTCCATACCCTTGATCCCTTTAGCCGTAAGGGCCCTATCTAACTCCCTCTTGAATATATCCAATAAATTGGCATCAACAACTCTCTGCGGCAGGGAATTTCACAGGTTAACAACTCTCTGAGTGAAGAAGTTTTTCCTCATCTCAGTCCTAAATGGCTTACCCCTTATCCTTGGACTATGTCCCCTGGTTCTGGACTTCCCCAACATCAGGAACATTCTTCCTGCATCTAAGCTGTCCAATCCCGTCAGAATTTTATATGTTTCCATGAGGTCCCCTCTCATCCTTCTAAACTCCAGTGAATATAAGCCTAGTCGATCCAGTCTCTCCTCATATGTCAGTCCTGCCATCCCAGGAATGAGTCTGGTGAACCTTCGCTACACTCCCTCAATAGCAAGAATATCCTTCCTCAGATTAGGGGACCAAAACTGTACACAATATTCCAGGTGGGGCCTCACCAATGCCCTGTACAACTGCAGTAAGACCTCCCTGCTCCTATACTCAAATCCCCTTGCTATGAAGGCCAACATACCATTTGCCTTCTTCACCGCCTGCTGAACATGCATGCCAACCTTCAATGACTGATGAATCATGACACCCAGGTCTCGCTGCACCTTCCCTTTTCCTAATCTGCAGCCTTTCAGATAATATTCTGCCTTCGTGTTTTTGCCCCCAAAGTGGATAACCTCACATTTATCCACATTATACTGCACCTGTCATGTATTTGCCCACTCGCCTAGCCTGTCCAAATCACCCTGCAGCCTTTTAACGTCCTCCTCACAGCTCACACCGCCACCCAGTTTAGTGTCATCTGCAAACTTGGAGATATTACACTCAATTCCATCATCCAAATCATTAAGATATATATTGTAAATAGCTGGGGTCCCAGCACTGAGCCCTGCGGCACTCCACTAGTCACTGCCTGCCATTCTGAAAAGGACCCATTAATCCTGACTCTCTGCTTCCTGTCTGCCAACCAGTTCTCTATCCATGTCAGTACATTACCCCCAATACCATGTGCTTTGATTTAGCACACCAATTTCTTGTCAAAAGCCTTTTAAAGTCCAAATACACCACATCCACTGGTTCTCCCCTGTCCACTCTACTAGTTACATCCTCAAAAAATTCCAGAAGATTTGTCAAGCATGATTTCCCCTTCATAAATCCATGCTGACTTGGACCAACCCTATCACTGCTTTCCAAATATGCTGCTATTTCATCCTTAATGATTGATTCCAACATTTTCTCCACTACTGATGTCAGGCTAACTAGTCTATAATTACCTGTTTTTCCTCTCCCTCCTTTTTTAAAAATTGATGTTACATTAGCTACCCTCCAGTCTATAGGAACTGATCCAGAGTCGATAGACTGGTGGAAAATTATCACCAATGCAGCCACTATTTCTCGGGCCACTTCCTTAAGTACTCTGGGATGCAGACTATCAGGCCCTGGGGATTTATCAGCCTTCAATCCCGTTAATTTCCCTAACACACTTTCCCGCCTAATAAGGATATCCTTCAGTTCCTCCTTCTCACTAGACCCTCGGTCCCCTAGTATATCCGGAAGGTTATTTGTGTCTTCCTTTGTGAAGACAGAACCAAAGTACTTGTTCAATTGGTCTGCCATTTCTTTGTTCCCCATTATAAATTCACTCGAATCCGACTGCAAGGGACCTACGTTTGTCTTCACTAATCTTTTTCTCTTCACATACTTATAGAAGCTTTTGCAGTCATTTTTTATGTTTCCGACAAGCTTCCTCTCGTACTCTATTTTCCCCCTCTTAATTAAACCCTTTGTCCTCCTCTCTATATTCTAAATTTCTCCCAGTCCTCAGGTTTGCTACTTTTTCTGGCTAATTTATATGCCTCTTCCTTGGATTTAACACTATCTTTAATTTCCCTTGTTAGCCACAGTTGAGCCACTTTCCCAGTTTTATTTTTACTCCAGACAGGGATGTACAATTGTTGAAGTTCGTCCATGTGATCTTCAAATGTTTGCCATTGCCTATCCACCGTCAACCCTTTAAGTATCATTTGCCAGTCTAATCTAGCCAATTTGCGCCTCATACCATCAAAGTTACCTTTCCTTAAGTTCAGGACCCTAGTTTTTGAATTAACTTTGTCACTCTCCATCTTAATAAAGAATTCTACCATATTATGGTCACTCTTCCCCAAGGGGCCTCGCACAACAAGATTGCTAAGTAGTCCCTTCTCATTACACATCACCCAGTCTCAGATGGCCAGCTCTCTGGTTGGTTCCTCGACATATTGGTCTAGAAAACCATCCCTAATACACTCCAGGAAATCCTCCTCCACCGCATTGCCACCAGTTAGGTTAGCCCAATCAATATGTAGATTAAAGTCGCCCATGATAACTGCTGTACCTTTATTGTACACATCCCTTATTTCTCGTTTGATGCTGTCCCCAACCTCACTACTACTATTTGGTGGCCTGTACACAACTCCCACTAGCGTTTTCTGCCCTTTGGTATTCCGTAGCTCCACCCATACCGATTCCACATCATCCAAGCTAATATCCCTCCTTACAATTGCATTAATTTCCTCTTTAACCAGCAACGCCACCCCGCCTCCTTTTCCTTTCTGTCTATCCTTTCTAAATGTTGAATACCCCTGGATGTTGAGTTCCCAGCCTTGGTCACCCTGGAGCTATGTCTCCGTGATGCCAATCACATCATATCCATTAACTGCTATCTGTGCAGTTAATTCGTCCACCTTATTCTGAATACTCCTCGCATTGAGGCACAGAGCCTTCAGGCTTGTCTTTTTAACACATTTTGACCCTTTAGAATTCTGCTGTAACGTGGCCCTTTTTGTTTTTTGCCTTGGGTTTCTCTACCCTCCACTTTTACTATTCTCCTTTCTATCTTTTGCTTCTGTCTCCATTTTATTTCCCTCTGTCTCCCTGCATAGGTTCCCATCCCCCTGCCATATTAGTTTAACTCCTCCCAAACAGCACTAGCAAACACTCCCCCTAGGACATTGGTTCCGGTCCTGCCCAGGTGCAGACTGTCCGGTTTGTACTGAACCCACCTCCCCCATAACCTGTTCCAATGTCCCAGGAATTTGAATCCTTCCCTTCTGCACCACTGCTCAAGCCACGTATTCATCTGAGCTATCCTGCGATTCTGACTCTGACTAGCACGTGGCACTGGTAGCAATCCTGAGATTACTACCTTTGAGGTCTTACTTTTTAATTCAGTTCTGCATTCCTGGAAATCATTTGGTGAACCTTCACTGCACTCCCTCAATAGCAAGAACGTCCTACCTCAGATTAGGAGACCAAAACTGAACACAATATTCCAGATGAGGCCTCACCGAGGCCCTGTACAACTGCAGTAAGACCTCCCTGCTCCTATACTCAAATCCTCTCGCTATGAAGGCCAACATACCATTTGCCTTCTTCACCGCCTGCTGTACCTGTATGCCAGCTTTCAATGACTGATGTACCATGACACCCAGGTCTCGTTGCACCTCCCATTTTCCTAATCTGCCACCATTCAGATAATCTTCTGCCTCCCTGTTATTGCCCCCAAAGTGGATAACCTCACATTTATCCACATTATACTGCATTAATGTCCTGATTTATTCATCAGTTCCTTCAATCGATAACAACCAGGTGAATGTTTAATTGTTCCCAGTTGGCCGCGACAATATAACACCTGCAAACCACGGAATTATAGAAACATAGAAACATAGAAACATAGAAAATAGGTGCAGGAGCAGGCCATTCGGCCCTTCGAGCCTGCACCACCATTCAATATGATCATGGCTGATCATTCACCTCAGTACCCATTTCCTGCTTTCTCTCCATACCCTTGATCCCTTTAGCCGTAAGGGCCCTATCTAACTCCCTCTTGAATATATCCAATAAATTGGCATCAACAACTCTCTGCGGCAGGGAATTTCACAGGTTAACAACTCTCTGAGTGAAGAAGTTTTTCCTCATCTCAGTCCTAAATGGCTTACCCCTTATCCTTGGACTATGTCCCCTGGTTCTGGACTTCCCCAACATCAGGAACATTCTTCCTGCATCTAAGCTGTCCAATCCCGTCAGAATTTTATATGTTTCCATGAGGTCCCCTCTCATCCTTCTAAACTCCAGTGAATATAAGCCTAGTCGATCCAGTCTCTCCTCATATGTCAGTCCTGCCATCCCAGGAATGAGTCTGGTGAACCTTCGCTACACTCCCTCAATAGCAAGAATATCCTTCCTCAGATTAGGAGACCAAAACTGAACACAATATTCCAGGTGTGGCCTCACCAAGGCCCTGTACAACTGCAGTAAGACCTCCCTGCTCGTATACTCAAATCCCCTAGCTATGAAGGCCAACATGCCATTTGCCTTCTTCAACGCCTGCTGTACCTGCATGCCAACCTTCAATGACTGATGTACCATGACATCCACGTCTCGTTGCACCTCCCCTTTTCCTAATCTGTCACCATTCAGATAATATTCTGCCTTCCTGCTTTTGCCACCAAAGTGGATAACCTCACATTCATCCACATTATACTGCATCTGCCATGCATTTGCCAACTCACCTAACCTGTCCAAGTCACCCTGCAGCCTTTTAGCGTCCCCCTCACAGTTCACACCGCCACCAAGCTTTGTGTGAGCTGCAAACTTGGAGATATTACACTCAATTCCCTCACCCAAGTCATTGATGTACATTGTAACTAGCTGGGGTCCCAGCACTGAGCCTTGAGACAGCCCACTAGTCACTGCCTGCCATTCAGAGAAGGACCCGTTTATCCCGACTCTCTGCTTCCTGTCTGCCAACCAGTTCTCTATCCACGTCAGTGCATGACCCCCAATACCATGCGCTTTGATTTTGCACACCAATCTCTTGTGTGGGACCTTGTCACTGCGTTCAAAGCTGCACGGGTACAGAGAGAACATTTAAGGACGTAAGTGTTAAAAGACTTTACCATGCCGTCTGCAGCTCATATTTAATTGCTAAACGCAACCAGCTGATGCACCCAGAATGGAAAAGGAACACCTCTTACTAAGCTGGCATGAAATTGTTCGGTATTGTGACTCTCACTCACCTCTTACGACTACAAGTACGGGGTGACTCCAAGCCGACGTTAGCAGCCGGCCCTTCATATTCACTTGATACAGACAGCTATAATTTCCTCCGCTAGCCCCTTGCACGTTCGTGACGGTGAAGGTGACAGAATTCTGCCCTGCAACAGCGGGCTGGATGTCCGAGTCATTTGCTTCTCCGTGCCTGTACAAGTAAAATGTGAAGTAGGGAAGGTCCTGGGGGCTTGAGCAGTTGAAGCTGAGCGTTGCGCCAGTCAGAACAAGACTGGAATCCACTGAGAGATTTGGTGTGGGTAGACCTGTAATTGGAAAGGAGCAAACAGTGACTCTCGATTGAAATGCAACACAGACTTAGATTTGTGAATCAAATTGCAATGCGCCGTCCCGACGAATGCCACCAAATCCGACTCGTTGTCACCTGTCCTGCGGGAAAACAGGGAATGGATCAGTTCTGCTCTCGGTCTTGCTTTGTAACCAGTCCTCAAGAGCCCCGGCAGTAATCTCAAGCACCGTTCAGTCGAAAAACAGCGGGGACCAGTGAGCGAGGAGAGTCGACTATTGTAAAATAGAGAACTTTCATCCACTGAAGGTTTTTATTTAATGTGTTAAGAGTTGAGACAAAGAAGCTGATTGCACCAAAGCTCCTGACGTTGATAATGGTTTGTAATAATTCGCCTTCGTTCAGCCTTGGCTCCGTGGTAGAACTCTCGCCTCTAAGTCAGAAGTTTGTGAGTTTAAGTACCAGTCCGGAGACTTCAGCAAGGAAATCTAGTCTAACATTCCGGTGTAATATTGAAGCTTCGCGACGTCGTGAAAGGGTGCTTAACGATAAAATGTTTCTCCTCATTCTTACTCGGTGTTAAACTTTGGGATAATTCGGTGCCCCTCTCGGCTTCGAGTGATCACAGACACAAACTTTCAAGTTCTGTTGGACATTAATATGAGTAATATATATCATCATCATAGGCAGTCCCTCGGAATCGAGGAAGACTTGCTTCCACTCCCAAAGTGAGTTCTCTGGTGGCTGAACAGTCCGACACGAGAGCCACAGACCCTGTTACAGGCGGGACAGACGTTCGTCGAGGGAAGGGGTGGGTGGGGCTGGTTTGCCGCGCACTCCTTCCGCTGCCTGCGTCTGGCCTCTTCACGCTCTTTGCGTCGAGACTCGAAGAGCTCAACGCCCTCCGGGATGCACTTTCGCCACCTCGGGCGGTCTGCGGCCAGGGTCTCCCAGGTGTCAGTGGTGATGTCGCACTTTACCGGGAGGCCTTGAGGGTGTCCTTGTAACGTTTCCGCTGCCCACCTTTGGCTCGGTTACCATGATCGTATTGAATGGCGGAGCAGGCTCGAGGGGCCGTATGGCCGACTCCTGCTCTTATTTCTTTTGTTCTTATGTTCTTAAATGTTAAGTGCTCCTGTGACTACGACACCACGACGTTTCCTACATGACAACATTGACGATATTTCAAAAGTACTTCATTAGCTGTAAAGCGCTTTGAGGCATCCGGTGGTTGTGGAAGGCGCTATATAAATGTACATCCTTCTTTCTTTCTGCATGACTGCCACAGGCAATGCAAACCCGGTTGTGCTGCAACCTCTTAGTCTACCTTGCTGGGGGCCACAGAGCTCCTTGGTGAAGCGTAGCCTCCCCATACACTCTACGTGGCTGACGTGAATGTAGGATTACTGCTCTCTGAATATCGTGGCTCAGTAGGACCTCCTGCTGAAAGCCCTCCCCACCCCCTCTCACTCCTGTTCCTCTCTCCTGCAGCATCTGGTGCAGCTCTGCCTGGCCTTATCTCCTCCTCCAACTGAGCTGTGAGGAGGACGCTAAGAGGCTGCAGGGTGACTTGGACAGGTTAGGTGAGTGGGCAAATGCATGGCAGATGCAGTATAATGTGGATAAATGTGAGGTTATCCACTTTGGTGGTAAAAACAGGAGGGCTGACTATTATCTGAATGGTGACAGATTGGTAAAGGGGGAGGTGCAACGAGACCTGGGTGCCATGGTACATCAGTCATTGAAGGTTGGCATACAGGTGATACCCGCCCTCCTGTATGGCTCAGAGACACGGACCGTGTACAGTAGACACCTCAAGTCGCTGGAGAAATACCACCAGCGCTGTCTCCGCAAGATGCTGCAAATCCCCTGGGAGGACAGACGCACCAACGTTAGCGTCCTCGACCAGGCCCAACATCCCCAGCATCGAAGCACTGACCACACTCGACCAGCTCCGCTGGGTGGGCCACATAGACCGCATGTCAGACACGAGACTCCCAAAGCAAGCGCTCTACTCGGAACTCCTTCACGGCAAATGAGCCAAAGGTGGGCAGAGGAAACGTTACAAGGGACCACCCTCAAAGCCTCCCTGATAAAGTGCAACATCCCCACCGACACCTGGGAGTCCCTGGCCAAAGACCAGTCTGCCCTAAGTGGAGGAAGTGCATCCGGGAGGGGCGCTGAGCACCTCGAGTCTCGTCGCCGAGAGCATGCAGAAACCAAGCGCGGGCAGCGGAAGGAGCGTGCGGCAAACCTGTCCCACCCTCCCATTCCCTCAACCACTGTCTGTCCCACCTGTGACAGGGACTGTGGCTCCCGTATTGGGCTGTTCAGCCACCTGAGGACTCATGCTAAGAGTGGAAGCAAGTCTTCCTCGATTCCGAGGGACTGCCTATGATGACAGGTACAGCAGGCGGTGAAGAAGGCAAATGGCTTGTTGGCCTTCATGGCGAGAGGATTTGAGTATAGGAGCAGGGAGGTCTTACTGCAGTTGTACAGGGCCTTGGTGAGGCCACACCTTGAATATTGTGTTCAGTTTTGGTCTCCTAATATGAGGAAGGACATTCTTGCTATTGCGGGAGTGCAGCGAAGGTTCACCAGACTGATTCCCGGGATGGCAGGACTGACATATGAAGAAAGACTGGATCGACTAGGCTTGTATTCAATGGAATTTCGAAGAATGAGAGGGGATCTCATTGACACATATAAAATTCTGACGGGACTGGACAGGTTAGATGCAGGAAGAATGTTCCCGATGTTGGGGAAGTCCAGAACCAGGGGGTCACAGTCTAAGGATAAGGGGTGAGCCACTTAGGACCGAGGTGAGGAGAAACTTCTTCACTCAGAGAGTGGTGAACCTGTGGAATTCTCTACCACAGAGAGTTGTTGAGACCAGTTCGTTAGATATGTTCAAAAGGGAGTTAGATGCGGCCCTTACGGCTAAAGGGATCAAGGGGTATGGAGAGAAAGCAGGAATGGGGTACTGAAGTTGCATGATCAGCCATGATCATATTGAATGGCGGTGCAGGCTCGAAGGGCCGAATGGCCTGCTCCTGCACCTATTTTCTATGTTTCTATGTCTCTATGCCATGCAGAGCAAGCGGGCCCTTATCCAAATATCCATGACCAACAACACCCTTTCCCCTCGTGACTCCTGTGAGGTATCCAGTAAGGTAAAGGAAGACAGCACTGATTCTATTTAGATGCAGTCCTGACAAAATATCCCAGAACAATGATAATAGATTGTTTAAACGCGCTGTTGCCAGTCGATCAATCAACAACTGAATGATGAAAGCGGAGCATGATTTTAAGTACAGCTCGAAATACTCAGCACAACTATTTTAGTTGTAATCAATTAAATCAAGTGCCCCCTAATTAAAGATGGGACACACACACCAAACATTTTCAACCAAGTGACCCCTTGTTTTTTTAATGTATTTTTGGTTTTTTTTTGAGACACAAATGATACAAGTGCCCCCTGGCTAAAAGTGGGGAGGGGGGCACTAAAACCGGCAAATTAAACAAATTAAAGTTTAGACATTTAAAATCAAATTAAAGTTTGGTTGCCAGGGGGGGCGATGATGCACTCCAGTCGCTCCGGCGCCCAGCTCTCGCGGAAGGCCGCGAGCGTACCGGTGGACACCGCGTGCTCCCATCGCCAGGGGCACCCTGGCTCGGACGTAACCGCGGAAGAGAGGCAGGCAGTCGAGGCTGAACGAGCCCCTCGGCCGCCCACTGCCCACACCGGCACAACTTGTTTGCTTCTGCTCGGCTGGCCGGTGTTCGGAGAGGCCGTCAAATTAACTGTTGTCCATCAGAATGGGGGGGGGGGCAGCCTTTTTAACTATCGCTAGCAGACAATTTTACTGTCAATCAGCCCCTTAATGATCCCCCGGGCGTTCGTTCCAAGTGCTGGATTCAACTCCTGTACCAAGATGGTGCATCTCCTGAAATATTGGGCCAAAAAATAGCCCTACCCTGTCTGTCAATGTTAAAAATTGTTACATTGAAAATATCCATTTTTGTTGTTGAAAATACCAGGGCGAAATTGCACTGCACCCCACTTGGGAACAGTCACCTGCTGTGTTCGGGATGTCCTGTGCCCGTCGGAGAAATTCCGCCCCCGCCAACGAATTGGGCTCACCGCCCCTCAAAGGATGTGGAACGCAATCTGGCGCGCTCCACTTCCTTTCGGGGCGGCTCCCAGCAACTCCACTGGAACGCGATCGGGAGCTTCGAAGCCCCTCACCTTCACTTAAAGGATATAGTGTCGCTGCGCACTTTGCAAGGTCTCTGACGGCCCAAAACAGGAAGGCAGAATATTATCTGAATGGCGGCAGATTAGGAAAAGGGGAGGTGCAACGAGACCTGGGTGTCATGGTATATCAGTCATTGAAAGTTGGCATTACAGGTACAGCAGACGGTGAAGAAGGCAAATGGCATGTTGGCCTTCATAGCTAGGGGATTTGAGCATCGGAGCAGGGAGGTCTTACTGCAGTTGTACAGGGCCTTGGTGAGGCCTCACCTGGAATATTGTGTTCAGTTTTGGTCTCCTAATCTGAGGAAGGACGTTCTTGCTATTGAGGGAGTGCAGCGAAGGTTCACCAGACTGATTCCCGGGATGGCAGGACTAACATATGAGGAGAGACTGGATCGACTGGGCCCTGTATTCACTGGAGTTTAGAAGGATGAGAGGGGATCTCATCGAAACATATAAAATTCTGACGAGACTGGATGGGTTGGATGCAGGAAGAATGTTCCCAATGTTGGGGAAGTCCAGAACCAGGGGTCACAGTCTAAGGATAAGGGGGTAAGCCATTTAGGACCGAGATGAGGAGAAACTTCTTCACTCAGAGAGTTGTTAACCTGTGGAATTCTCTACCGCAGAGAGTTGTTGGGGCCAGTTCATTGGATATATTCAAGAGGGAGTTAGATATGGCCCTTACGGCTAAAGGGATCAAGGGGTATGGAGAGAAAGCAGGAATGGGGTACTGAGGTGAATGATCAGCCATGATCTTATTGAATGGCGGTGCAGGCTCGAAGGGCCGAATGGCCTATTCCTGCACCTATTTTCTATGTTTCTATGTTTCTCCACTTGGCCAGTAGGGCAGCGTACGACTGGGCCAGAAGGCCAGCACCCAAAGCGGTGTGCCGGGTTGCACGATGGCAGAGTAGACAATGCGGAAGAGCAGGCAATACAACTGACCGGAGAGTCGGCAAAACATATAAGATGGCGGCGCAGGACACGGGCGCCCACCCGTTTAACGTCCGCCCCGCGAGCGGATGTCCGCCAGCTTCAGGACCGGATTTCCGGCCCGTCTCTTGGCAGCACCGGGACTGAATATCAGGCGGTGCGCTTAACGGGCGGCCGTTCCAATACCGCCCGTTTAGCGCCACCGCCCGAGACGAATTTCCGGACCCTTAACAATCCCTGCTGCTTTTCGCTCACCTGCTATAGTGACCATCACAGCCTGGCTGAGCTGGGACATTAATCGTCTTCTTCGGACAGAGATTCCATACCGGCACTGATGTCGCCCTCCCTGGTTTGCGCTGGTCGCCGTGAACGTTCCAACGTTGTCCTTTGCGAGGAGCTGGCGAGCAGAGAGCAGCCGATTCTCGCGGTAGAAGTAGACTTGGCCGTGATCGGCTCGGTTCACTGCGCAGACCATGGTGACGAGCTCTCCTTCTAAATACACTCCAGACGATTGATCAAGAGAGATCGCTGGCGATGTGAGTGGCTCTGTGGTAAAATGAATCGAAGCAACAATAAATAGTCGGCCTGTGGCTTTGCATGTACGTTGGATGTTGGTAACTCAATAGCGATTTTAGCTGCGTGGTCGCCAAATATTTACACCGGGGCTTCAGACGCCACAATAGCGGGGGGACTTGACGATTTCACGAGTGGGATTAAAAAGGAGTTTAACTGGTCTTCTGTTTGTAGAATCATGTTTTGGCCGTGGAATTACACTCTGGGCTACGAGCAGAATTTAGCCAAGCTGGATTACAAGAGCAAGCCTCTCTGTTAAACCGTGTCTGCAGGCACGGAGGAGGGGGAAGGTCGGGGCGAGTGTTTGTGGCGGAGGTGCGGCGAACGAGGGTACGGGGCCCAGAGGAGCCGAGGGCCCAGGGGCAGCACGGGCCCAGCCCACACTGTGCGATACGTGTGCGTGGTAGGTCCACGCAACAGGGCAGGTCTCCAGCCGTCCTGGTTAACCCTGGACCAAGACCTCGCTCTGTCATGCCCCGTGCGGTGGCTGGTGTGCAACAGCCACCCCACGTTTAAAAAATCCACCCACAGGCATCTTCCACCCCCTCAACTGGAGCTCAGGACCTGGAACATCGGGTCCTTCATTGAAACACCTGTGAACCGATCCCTTTTGGTACGGAAGCAAGTCATCCTCATTCGAGGGACCGCCTCTCATGATGATGATGACGACGCACTGCGGCAACTCGCCAAGGCTTCTTCGGCAGCACCTCCCAAATCCGCCACCTCTACCACCTAGAAGGGCAAGGGCAGCAGGCGCATGGGGAACACCATCACCTCCACGTTCCACTCCAACTTACACAACGTCCCGACTTGGGAATATATCGGCCGTTCCTTCATCGCCGCTGGCTCACAATCCCGGAACTCCCTCCCCAACAGCGCTGTGGGAGCACCTTCACCACACGGACTGCAGCGGTTCAAGAAGGCGGCTCGCCACCACCTTCTCACGGGGCCATTAGGGACGGGCGATAAATGCCGGCCTTGCCAGCGACGCCCACATCCCAAGAACGATATGGGGGTTTCAACCACGACAACAACAACCTGTATTTATATAGCACCTTTTACCTCGGAACACGGCCCAAGGCGCGTCGCAGGACTGTTCCCAGACAAACACTTGACAACGAGCCACACATGAATAGGGCGGGTGACCAAAAGCCTCGTCAAAGAGTTAGGTTTTGAGGAGCGTCTCGGAGGAGGAAAGAGAGCTAGAGAGGTGGAGAGGTTTATCGGCGCTGGAACCCATTTGTTCACTTTTGGAGTTGAACATGGGGTGTCCCGGCCACACACAAATTTCGGCGCTAATGGCCACAAAAAGGTGAGGGAGCCACCAGCTTTTCAGTGGTACTGAATTCCGAGGCCGTTATGTCAGCTCAACCAGTCGTCAATATTTGCACAAAGGTAACACTATGCATAGATAATATTCTGCTAATTCTGCTATTTATTTCTGCTTTGTTTTGGCTTGGGATACGGCAACATTGGTAAGCAGTATTTATTGCCCATTCCTTGTTGTCCTGGGGGCATTAAGAGTCAACCTGATCATGTGGCATTGGCATCATGTGTAGGCCAGAACAGGTAGGGGTAGCGGTTGAACTTCCCAGGAAGGCACTAGAGAATCATTTGAGTTTTTAAACATGGTCATTTTTGCTCTGCTACGAGAAGACCACCAGAGATTTATGAAACAATGTTAGAACTTGCCATGGCCAATATTTCTCCGTCAATCATCACGGCAAAATCAGATAATCCGGTCATTATCACATTGCTGTTTATGGGAGTTTCCTGCCGTGTTTCATAAGAACGTAAGAACATAAGAATTAGGAACAGGAGGAGGCCATCTAGTCCCTCGAGCCTGCTCCGCCATTCAACAAGATCATGGCTGATCTGGCCGTGGACTCAGCTCCACTTACCCGCCCGCTCCCCGTAACCCTTAATTCCCTTATTGGTTCAAAATCTATCTATCTGTGACTTGAATACATTCAATGAGCTCGCCTCAACTGCTTCCCTGGGCAGAGAATTCCACAGATTCACAACACTCTGGGAGAAGAAATTCCTTCTCAACTCGGTTTTAAATTGGCTCCCCCCGTATTTTGACACATTGCAACAGTGACTACACTCTAAAAGTACTTCCTTTGGGCTGCACAGCGCTTTGAGATGTCCGATGGTTGCCCGAGATTCGGGTGACCCCACAGCAACTGAAGGCACGGCCATCGATGACGGAGCGATTATAGTCATGGATGCTCAAGAGGGCAGAATTGGAGGAGCGCAGGGGGGTGGGGGGGGATTGTGGAGCTAATGGAAATTTACAGAGACACGGAGGGGCGAGGCCATGGAGGGATTTGAAAACGAGGATGAGGATTTTAAGATTGAGGCATTGCTTAACTGGGCACCAACGTAGGTCAGCGAGCACAGTGGTGATGGGAGAGCGGGCCTTGGGTGCGTTTGGCTGAGTTTACTGTTGGTGGGATCATGTCTTGTGGCCTGTGAATCGCTTGAAATTCAGTCATTTTTTTTTTGCGATTCCTCGGGAATCCGGTCGGGAGCTTTCCTCGCGAACTGGGGCAATCCGTGTGGTGAAGGTGACAGCGATGGGCATTGAATATCAGGTGCTGCCTATAACAGCCGGCCAATCTGTTACCGCCGTTTGCTTTGGCGTCCCAGCTCAAGTCGAATTTCACACCATTGGCGAGCTCGATGTCTCTTCACTCACCTGCGACAGTGATCGTCACACCCAGGCTGAGCTGGGACAAAAACTGCCTGGCTTTGACGGAGGTTCCGTATTTGCATTGGTAAATCCCGCCTTGGTATATGCTGATGACAGGGAATGTTACAATGCTGTCCTTCGTGAGGAGTTCACGGGAGAACAACAGATGATTATCTCTGTAAATATAGAATTGACCTTGATATTGTCTGTTCACGGTGCAGGTAATGGTAACATCCTCTCCTACAAAATACATCCCACTCGCTTGATCAAGAGATATCTCCGGCTGTGCCAGCAGATCTGTGGGAGAACACAACGGTCAGTAATGGAAGTGTAGCTCTTCACGGGCAGTGGAAAGTTGGTAACACCATCAATGTCAGGCTGTGTTAGAAACATAGAAACATAGAAAATAGCTGCAGGAGTAGGTCATTCAGCCCTTCGAGCCTGCACCACCATTCAACAAGATCATGGCTGATCATTCACCTCAGTACCCCTTTCCCGCTTTCTCTCCATACCCCTTGATCCCCTTAGCCATAAGGTCCATATCTAACTCCCTCTTGAATATATCCAATGAACTGGCATCAACAACTCTCTGCGGCAGGGAATTCCACAGGTTAACAACTCTCTGAGTGAAGAAGTTTCTCCTCATCTCAGTCCTAAATGGCCTACCCCTTATCCCTAGACTGTGACCCTTGGTTCTGGACTTCCCCAACATGGGGAACATTCTTCCCGCATCTAACCTGTCCAATCAGATGAATGCCATCGGAACATGAGAACAGGAGGAGGCCATTCAGCCCCTCGAACCCGTTCCAACGTTCAATGAGATCGTGACTGCTTTGCGACCGAAATCCATATTCCCGCTTTTGGCTGATATCGCTCAATAGCTTTTGGTTAACAGAAAATCTCCAATTTAAAATTAATAATTGATCTAGCATCAATTACCGTTTGCGTAACAGAGTTGTAAAACTTCGACCAACGTTTGTGTAAAGAAATGTTTCCTAATTTCACTCCTAAAATGTCTGGCTCTAATTTTAAGGCTATGCTCCCAAGTCCTAGAATTCCCAACCAGTGAAAATAGTTCATCTCTATCTACGCTATCTATTGCCCTGAATATCTTTAAAACTTCCATCAGATTACCCTCTAACCTTCTAAAATTCGAGGGAATACAACCCTAATTTGTGTAATTGTTCCTCGTGATTTAACCTTTGCAGTCACCCTATACGTGGGTATGTTGGCAGAGGGATCAAAGTGACTGAATGTCTCGATTAACGACTTCACTGTCTGTTGACGGCCAGCCTCTGTGTTCAGCTCCCATTATTTCAGAGACCCTGTCAATAATTGGGGCAATAAATTTAAAGTATTTGGTAGGAAGATTAGAGAGGAGTTGAAGAGAACTTTTTTCACTCAGAGCGCGTTCCGGGTTTGTAACTCACTGTCTGAAAGAGTGGTCGAGGCAGAAAGTCTCATCACATTTAGCAAGTACCAGTGGATGTGGTGTATTTGGACTTTCAAAAGGCTTTTGACAAGGTCCCACACAAGAGATTAGTGCGCAAAATCAAAGCACATGGTATCTAGCCGTAGAAATAGTGGATGCATTGGTGATCATTTTCCAACAGTCTATCGACTCTGGATCGGTTCCGATGGACTGGAGGGTAGCTAATGTAACACCACTTTTTAAAAAAGGAGGGAGAGAGAAAACGGGTAAATATAGACCGGTTAGCCTGACATCAGTAGTGGGGAAAATGTTGAAATCAATTATTAAAGATGAAATAGCAGCACATTTGGAAAGCAGTGACGGGATCGGTCCAAGTCAGCATGGATTTATGAAAGGAAAATCATGCTTGACAAATCTTCTGGAATTTTTTGAGATGTAAGTGGAAGAGTGGACAAGGGAGAACCAGCGGATGTGGTATATTTGGACTTTCAAAAGGCTTTTGACAAGGTCCCACACAAGAGATTAGTATGCAAATTTAAAGCACATGGTAATGGGGGTAATGTATTGACGTGGATAGAGAACTGGTTGGCAGGCAGGAAGCAGAGAGTTGGAATAAACGGGTCCTTTTCAGAATGGCAGGCAGTGACTAGTGGAGTGCCGCAGGGTTCAGTGCTGGGAACCCAGCTATTTACAATATACATTAATGATTTAGACGAAGGAATTGAATGCAATATCTCCAAGTTTGCAGATGACATTAAGCTGGGTGGCGGTGTGAGCTGTGGGGAGGATGCTAAGAGGCTGCAGGGTGACTTGGACAGGTTAGGTGAGTGGACAAATGCATGGCAGATGCAGTATAATGTGGATAAATGTGAGGTTATCCACTTTGGTGGCAAAAATAGGAAGGCAGAATATTATCTGAATGGTGACAGATTAGGAAAAAGGGAGGTGCAATGAGACCTAGGTGTCATGTTACATCAGTCATTGAAAGTTGGCAAGCAGGTACAGCAGGCGGTGAAGAAGGCAAATGGCATGTTGGCCTTCATAGCGAGGCGATTTGAATATAGGAGCAGGGAGGTCTTACTGCAGTTGTACAGGGCCGTGGTGAGGCCACACCTTGAACATTGTCTTCAGTTTTGGTCTCCTAATCTGAGGAAGGACATTCTTGCTATTGAGGGAGTGCAGCGAAGGTTCACCAGACTGATTCCCGGGATGGCAGGACTGACATATGAGGAGAGGTTGGATCAACTGGGCTTGTAATCACTTGAGTTTAGAAGAATGTGAGGGAATCTCATAGAAACATATAAAATTCTGACGGGACTGGACAGGTTAGATGCAGGAAGAATGTTCCCGATGTTGGGGTATTCCAGAACCAGGGGTCACAGTCTAAGGATAACGGGTAAGCCATTTAGGACCGAGATGAGGAGAAACTTCTTCACTCAGAGAATTGTGAACCTGTGGAATTCTTTACCACAGAAAGTTGTTGAGGCCAGTTCGTTAGATATATTCAAAAGGGAGTTAGATGTGGCCCTTACAGCTAAAGGGACCAAGGGGTATGGAGAGAAAGCAGGAAAGGAGTACTGAGGTGAATGATCAGCCATGATCTTATTGAATGGTGGTGCAGGCTCGAAGGGCCGAATGGCCTACTCCTGCACCTATTTTCTATGTTCTATGTTTCTATGTTACTTGGATATGCACTTTAAGTGGCATAACTTGCAAGGCTATGGACCGTGAGCTAGAAAATGGGATTTGGCTGGGTTGCTCTTTTATGGGCAGCACAGACACGATGGGCCGATAGTCCTGCTTCTGTGCTGTAAATTTGTATGATTATATGAAGATTAGGAACTCTCTGAGTGAAGAGGTTTCTCCTCATCTCGGTCCTAAATGGCTTACCCCTTATCCTTAGACTGTGACCCCTGGTTCTGGACTTCCCCAACATCGGAAACATTCTTCCTGCATCTGATCTGTCCAGTGCCGTCAGAATTTTATATGTTTCTATGAGATCCCCTCTCATCCTTCTAAACTCCAGTGAATACAGGCCCAGTCGATCCAGTCTCTCCTCATATGTCAGTCCTGCCATCCCGGGAATCAGTCTGGTGAACCTTCGCTGCACTCCCTCAATAGCAAGAACGTCCTTCCTCAGATTAGGAGACCAAAACTGAACACAATATTCCAGGTGTGGCCTCACCAAGGCCCTGTACAACTGCAGTAAGACCTCCCTGCTCCTATACTCAAATCCCCTCGCTATGAAGGCCAACATGCCAGTTGCCTCCTTCACCGCCTGCTGTACCTGCATGCCAACTTTCAATGACTGATATACCATGGCACCCAGGTCTCGTTGCACCTCCCCTTTTCCTAATCTGAGCGCAGAAACCCGCCCCGTGAATATTCAACACTCTTACTGTTGCAATTAGAAATATAGAAACATAGAAACATAGAAAATAGGTGCAGGAGTAGGCCATTCGCCCCTTCGAGCCTGCACCGCCATTCAATGAGTTCATGGCTGAACATGCAACTTCAGTACCTCATTCCTTCTTTCTCGCCATACCCCTTGATCCCCCGAGTAGTAAGGACTACATCTAACTCCTTTTTGAATATATTTAGTGAATTGGCCTCAATAACTTCCTGTGGTAGAGAATTCCACAGGTTCACCACTCTCTGGGTGAAGAAGTTTCTCCTCATCTCGGTCCTAAATGGCTTACCCCTTATCCTTAGACTGTGACCCCTGGATTCTGGACTTCCCCAACATTGGGAACATTCTTCCAGCATCTAACCTGTCTAAACGCGTCAGAATTTTAAACGTTTCTATGAGATCCCCTCTCATTCGTCTGAACTCCAGTGAATACATGCCCAGTTGATCCAGTCTTTCTTGATATGTCAGTCCCGCCATCCCGGGAATCAGTCTGGTGAACCTTCGCTGTACTCCCTCAAAAGCAAGAACGTCCTTCCTCAGATTAGGAGACCAATACTGCGCACAATATTCAAGGTGTAGTCTCACCAAGGCCCTGTACAACTGCAGTAAGACCTCCCTGCTCCTATACTCAAATCCCCTCGCTATGAAGGCCAACATGCCATTTGCCTTCCTCACCGCCTGCTGTACCTGCATGCCAACCTTCAATGACTGATGCACCATGGCACCCAGGTCTCGTTGCACCTCCCCTTTTCCTAATCTAAGCGCAGAAACCCTCCCCGTGAATATTGAACATTCTCACTGCTACAATTAACTCACCTGCTACAGTGACTCTCACGGCCTTGCTTAACTGGGACCTCAACTGCCTTGCTTTGATGAAGATTTCATATTGGCATTGGTACAATCCGCCTTCGGTCTGACTGGTAACCACCAATGTTCCAATGTTGCCCTCGATGAAGATTTGGTCAGTGTTAAGCAGCTGATCGTTTCTGTAAAAGAAGAAGGTCCTGCTGCGATACTCGCTGTTCACCGTGCATATAATGGTGATGGAGTCGTGTTTGAAATACACACCAGTCGACTGATCAAGCGTTATGTATGGCTTTCTTACTGGATCTGTGGCGAAATAAATGAGAGATCGATGAGAAATATATCCGCGGTTTATCACCCGCAGTGGGAAATTGGTCATTCATTATCGATTGCGCTGCGTCGCAGAGAATTGTTTCCATCGGGGGATGAGGTTCCTTAAAATTGCCGCAATCAGACGGAAATGCAGTGAAAAAGCAATCAGGTGGGGGTTGTCTGCCTCGAATCAACTCCGAAATTGCACAGAGGGACAGGAGCAGGACAGGAAAATTGGGTCTCTTTAAAACGCACATTTCTGTTCATTTCACCGAAGGGGCAAGCGTAATTAAAAACGAGTGAACGTGCGCGCCAAGCGCTCGAGGTTCACGTTTCCAGCGAAGGCGTTAAGCGTGGCCGGGGCTGATTTTTTTTCAAACCTTCGTCGGGAGCTGCACGTTGCTGGAACAGTTGGCCTTATTTACTCATCCTCGTTCCCCTTGAAACGATGCTGGTGGCAACACTTGGAGCGATGCAGTCGCGAGGTGATAGCACACACATAACGCATCGCACCTCATCGGGTCTCTTGGGCCAACGGCTGAAAGGAAGAAGTTACACTTCCGTCATGCAGTATTGCATCAGTACTGAGCTAAAGGGGATATCTGAAGCTGAGTCCACGGCCGGATCAGCCATGATCTTGTTGGGTGGCGGAGCAGGCTCGAGGGGCTAGATGGCCTACTCCTGTTCCTAATTCTTATGTTCTTATGTTCTTATTAATGTTGGGGAAGTCCAGAACCAGGGGTCACAGTCTAAGGATAAGGGGTAAGCCATTTAGGACCGAGATGAGGAGAAACTTCTTCACCCAGAGAGTGGTGAACCTGTGGAATTCCCTACCACAGAAAGTTAAAGCACATGGGATTGGGGGTAGTGTGCTGACGTGGATTGTGAACTGGTTGTCAGACAGGAAGCAAAGAGTAGGAGTAAATGGGGACTTTTCAGAATGGCAGGCAGTGACTAGTGGGGTACCGCAAGGTTCTGTGCTGGGGCCCCAGCTGTTTACATTGTACATTAATGATTTAGATGAGGGGATTAAATGCAGTATCTCCACATTTGCGGATGATACTAAGTTGGGTGGCAGTGTGAGCTGCGAGGAGGATGTTATGAGGCTGCAGAGTGACTTAGATAGGTTAAGTGAGTGGGAAAAAGCATGGCAGATGCAGTATAATGTGGGTAAATGTGAGGTTATCCACTTTGGTGGTAAAAACAGAGAGACAGACTATTATCTGAATGGTGACAGATTAGGAAAAGGGGAGGTGCAACGAGACCTGGGTGTCATGGTACATCAGTCATTGAAGGTTGGCATGCAGGTACAGCAGGCGGTTAAGAAAGCAAATGGCATGTTGGCCTTCATAGCGAGGGGATTTGAGTACAGGGGCAGGGAGGTGTTACTACAGTTGTACAGGGCCTTGGTGAGGCCACACCTGGAGTATTGTGTACAGTTTTGGTCTCCTAACTTGAGGAAGGACATTCTTGTTATTGAGAGAGTGCAGCAAAGGTTCACCAGACTGATTCCCGGGATGGCGGGACTGACATATCGAGAAAGACTGGATCAACTGGGCTTGCATTCACTGGGGCTCAGAAGAATGAGAGGGGATCTCATAGAAACGTTGAGAATTCTGACGGGTTTGGACAGGTTAGATGCAGGAAGAATGTTCCCAATGTTGGGGAAGTCCAGAACCAGGGGTCACAGTCTAAGGATAAGGGGTAAGCCATTTAGGACCGAGATGAGGAGAAACTTCTTCACCCAGAGAGTGGTGAACCTGTGGAATTCTCTACCACAGAAAGTCGTTGAGGCCAATTCACTAAATATATTCAAAAGGGAGTTAGATGTAGTCCTTACTACTAGGGGGATCAAGGGGTATGGCGAGAAAGCAGGAATGGGGTACTGAAGTTGCATGTTCAGCCATGAACTCATTGAATGGCGGTGCAGGCTCGAAGGGCCGAATGGCCTGCTCCTGCACCTATTTTCTATGTTTCTATGTTTCTAAACCACCCATTTTTACACTCCGCTCGACCCATTGAGTTTTGATCGCCCGTTTAGCGCCACTGCCGAGAAGGAATTTCACACCATTGTCTCTATTAATGCACTTAGAGTCATAGAGTCATTATGGCACAGAAGGGCCATCCAGCCCATCGAGTCCACAGCAGCTCTCTTTGCTGCAATTCGGTCAGTCCCATGCCCCTCTATCCCCATGGCCGTACACGTTTATTTCCTTCAAACGCCGATCTAATTTCCTTTCGAAATCTTAGCTCGACCACAGTTGCAATAACATCGTCGGCAGCGTTGCCACTCGCTCCGTAAAAAAATTCTTCCTCACAAGCCCCCGTGCCGCCTGCCCAGAACATTAACTCTGCGGTCTCCTCGCCCTTGTACCGTCAGCAAGTGGGAACAGTCTTCCTCTCTCTCTCGAGCTGATCCAAACCCGTCATAATCTTGTGCACCTCTCTCTTAGAAACATAGAAAGTAGGTGCAGGAGCCGGCCATTCGGCCCTTCGAGCCTGCACCACCATTCAATGAGATCATGGCTGAACATGCAACTTCAGTACCCCCTTCCTGCTTTCTCTCCATACCCCTTGATCCCTTTAGCCGTAAGGGCCGCATCTAACTCCCTCTTCAATATATCCAACGAACTGGCCTCGACAACTTTCTGTGGTAGAGAATTCCACAGGTTCACAATCCCCTGAGGCAAACCTCCCCTCTACCTCCTTTGCTCCAAGGAGAGCAAGCATAGCTTCTACAACCTAACCTTCTTGCTAAACTCTCTCATCCTTGGAACCCTTCTGGTAAATCTCCGCTGCTCCCTCTCAAGGGCCTCGACATCTAGGGATAGATGCCAGTTGTTGCACAGCGGGCAAATTCAAGACCCATTGTCACAGGCATTCTGGCAAGAGTTGACAAGGCCTTCTGATACGTCCTTACTATACAGTATAAATGCACACGAGGCCCATGCTTGAGAGAAGGTCACTCTGTGACCTGTCCTTTATTCCATAGCACTCAAGCGATGGAAGTGGGTGGAGCTTCCCCTTTTATATCTGAAGGTCCAGGTTAGGAGTGTCTCCCACAAGTTCACCACCTAGTGGTCATTGTTCTCACAGTGTACAACTTAGGTCAGATTATACAATGCTGGTTGAATACATGACATAGATTAGAATCTCTCTCCTAACAATACATTTTGTTACAAGGACTGAAGTCTGAATTTTGCAAAAGACTAAAAGCGTTGAACACACATATTAAATGGGCCCGAATTTGCGGTCGGTGATTCACTGAGACTTCCACTCCTGGACCTTATCCACTGAGACTTCCACTCCTGGACCTGCAGGCATACGCCCGAGTAAAGACCCATGTATCCCTGGAACGCATGCGGTTTCCAATCATTCCTGAAATCTCATGGGCTGGCCCAACCGATGAGAAAGGGGATCTCCATTAAGCTTCTGGGAATTCCATTTTGGGTAAGGAGTCCCCATGCGCATAATAGGATTCACATCCAAAAACACAAATTTCACACAACTTAAAAAAAAAATCTTTGCAAGGTCAAATGAATTAAAATACAAATTCAACATTTAAAACAAAAATTAAACTTTTTGAAAAATACATTTTAACATTTTTAAAGGGTCCAAAATAAGTTGAACTAATTTTAATGTTTTTTTTTTAAGTTGAAATGATTAACAAATATATTTCAATATTTCGCTAAACCCTGATGGCTGATTTCACCAAGAGTTTCGTGGGCAAATAGCCCAAATCTGTGAACGTCCAATGCCCAGGGATTAAATGTGATCGGTTAAGTTTAAACTTGATAGATTGCAAGTTCTGGGTTTTGTACCACTGCGAAATATTGAAATATATTTGTTAATCATTTCAACTTGTTAAATCAAGTCACAGATAGATAGATTTTTAACCAATAGGGGAATTAAAGGTTCCGGGGAGCGGGCGGGTAAGTGGAGCTGAGTCCACGGCCAGATCAGCCATGATCTTATTGAATGGCGGAGCAGGCTCGAGGGGCTAGATGGCCTACTCCTGTTCCTAATTCTTATGTTCTTATGTTCAACTTTAAAAAAAAAACATTAAAATTAGTTCAAGTTATCTTGGACCCTTTAAAAATGTTAAAAATGTATTTTTCAAAAAATTACATTTTTGTTTCAAATGTTGAATTTGTATTTTAATTCATTTGACCATGCAAAGATTTATTTTTTTTGAAGTTGTGTGAAATTTGTGTCTTTGGATGGGGAGATCGGAAACTTGTGGAGCGCTTAGAGCAGAAAACGCTGTACGCACGGAGTAACAGGCCCCGGAAAATCTGGGCCATCGCAATCTGTGCTACCCATCACTCGCCTGCGATGGTGACCACCAGAGCCTCACTGGGCTGCGACTCGAACGACCGTCTGTAGACAAACGTTTTATATTGGCATTGGTACCGTCCGCCTTGGCTTTGACTGGTGATTCTGAATGATCCAATGTTGCCCTTTACGGAAATTTGTTCAGAGTGCATCAGCAGCGCATTTCTGTAAAAGTAGACGGCTTTTCCCTGAGATTCTCCAGTCATGGTGCAGGTAATGGTGGCTGTCTCTCCTTCCAGATAAATGCCGGTCCATTGATCGAGAGAAATCTCTGGCTGTGTTAGCGGACCTGTGCAGCAAACATAGTAAAATGAAAGATAAATGATATTTGGCATTCCGGTGAGAAGTGGAAGCTTTGGGAACTGAGGAACAATTACATCCAGCTGAAGGGAAGTGCTTGCATTGGAAGCTGAGATTCTGCCAATCGGAAACTCCTGAAGAATCACAGAATCGTAAAAATTTACAGCGCAGAAAGCGGCCATTTCGACCTCATCGTGTCTACGCCGGCCGACAGAGAGCTCTCCAGCCTAATCTCACTTTCCAGCACTTGGTCCGTATCATAGAAACATAGAAACATAGAAAGTAGATGCAGGAGTAGGCCATTCGGCCCTTCGAGCCTGCACCACCATTCAATATGATCATGGCTGATCATTCACCTCAGTACCCCTTTCCTGCTTTCTCTCTATACCCCTTGATCCCTTTAGCCGTAAGGGCCACATCGAAATCCCTCTTGAATATAACCAATGAACTGGCATCAACTGTCATGTATTCAACCAGCATTGCAACCCATGTATAATCTGACCTAAGTTGTACACTGTGAGAACACTGACCACTAGGTGGGAGACACTCCTAACCTGCGCCTTCAGGTACAAAAGGGGAAGCTCCACCCACCTTCATCACTTTGAGTGCTAAGGAATAAAGGACAGGCCACAGACTGACCTTCTCTCAAGCATGGGCCTCGTGTGCATTTATACTGTGTAGTAAGGACGTATCAATCAACAACTCTCTGCGGCAGGTCATTCTCTGAGAGAAGAAGTTTCTCCTCATCTCAGTCCTAAATGGCCTACCCCTTATCCTAAGACTGTGTCCCCTGGTTCTGGACTTCCCCAACATCGGGAACGTTCTACCCGCATCTAACTTGTCCAGTCCCGTCAGAATCTTATACGTTTCTATGAGATCCCCTCTCATCCTTCTAAACTCCAGTGAATAAAGGCCCAGTTGATCCAGTTTCTCCTCATATGACAGTCCAGCCATCCCTGGAATCATTCTGGTGAACCTTCGCTGCTCTCGCTCAATAGCAAGAACGTCCTTCCTCAGATTAGTGGACCAAAACTTATTTCAGGTGAGGCCTCACTAAGGCCCTGTACAACTGCAGTAAGATCTCCCTGCTCCTATACTCAAATCCCCTAGCTACGAAGGCCAACATACCATTTGCCTTCTTCACCGTCTGCTGTACATGCGTGCCCACTTTCAGTGACTGATGAACCATGACACCCAGGTCTCGTTGCACTTCTCCTTTTCCTAATCTGCCGCCATTCAGATAATATTCTGCCTTCGTGTTTTTGCCCCCAAAATGGATAACCTCACATTTATCCACATTATACTGCATCTGCCATGCATTTGCCCACTCACCTAACCTGTCCAAGTCACCTTGCAGCCTCTTAGCATCCTCCTCACAGCTCACACCGCCACCCAGCTTAGTGTCATCTGCAAACTTGGAGATATTACACTCAATTCCTTCATCTAAATCGTTAATATATATTGTAAATAGCTGGGATCCCAGCACTGAGCCCTGCGGCAGTCCGCTAGTCATTGCCTTCCATTCTGAAAAGGACCCACTTATCCCAACTCTCTGCTTCCTGTCTGCCAACCAGTTCTCTATCCACGACAGTACATGACCCCCAATACCATGCGCTTTGATTTTTGCACACCAATCTCTTGTGTGGGACCTTGTCAAAAGCCTTTTGAAAGTCCAAATATACCACATCCACTGGTTCTCCCTTGTCCACTCTGTTAGTTACATCCTCAAAAAATTCCAGAAGATTCGTCAAGCATAATTTCCCTTTCATAAATCCATGCTGACTTGGACCAATCCTGTCACTGCTTTCCAAATGGGCTGCTATTTCATCCTTAATGATTGATTCCAACATTTTCCCCACAAATGATGTCAGGCTAACCGGTCTATAATTACCCGTTTTCTCTCTCCCTCCTTTTTTAAAAAGTGTTGTTACATTAGCTCCCCTCCAGTCCATAGGGACTGATCCAGAGTCGATAGACTGTTAGAAAATGATCACCAATGCATCCACTATTTCTATGGCCACTTCCTTAAGTACTCTGGGATGCAGACTATCAGGCCCCGGGGATTTATCGGTCTTCAATCCCATCAATTTCCCTAACACAATTTCCCGCCTAATAAGGTTATCCTTCAGTTCCTCCTTCTCACTAGACCCACTGTCCCCTAGTACATTCGGAAGGTTATTTGTGTCTTCCTTCATGAGGACAGAACCGAAGTATTGGTTCAATTGGTCTGCCATTTCTTTGTTCCCCATTATAAATTTACCTGAATCCAACTGCAAGGGACCTACGTTTGTCTTCACGAATCTTTTTCTCTTCACATATTTATAGAAGCTTTTGCAGTCCGTTTTTATGTTCCCTGCAAGCTTCCTCTCGTACTCTATTTTCCCCCTCTTAATTAAACCCTTAGTCCTAAGTTCTAAAAGGAAAAAGGGTGTTAAAAAAACAAGCCTGAAGGCTTTGTGTCTTAATGCAAGGAGTACCCGCAATAAGGTGGATGAATTAACTGTGTAAATAGATGTTAACAAATATGATGTGATTGGGATTACGGAGACGTGGCTCCAGGATGATCAGGGCTGGGAACTCAACATCCAGGGGTATTCAACATTCAGGAAAGATAGAATAAAAGGAAAAGGAGGTGGGGTAGCATTGCTGGTTAAGGAGGAAATTAAGGCAATAGTTCGGAAGGACATTAGCTTGGATGATGTGGAATCTATATGGGTAGAGCTGCAGAATACCAAAGGGCAAAAAACGTTAGTGGGAGTTGTATACAGACCTCCAAACAGTAGTAGTGATGTTGGGGAGGGCATCAAACATGAAATTAGGGGTGCGTGCAATAAAGGTGCAGCAGTTATAATGGGTGACGTTAATATGCACATAGATTGGGTTAACCAAACTGGAAGCAATACGGTGGAGGAGGATTTCCTGGAGTGCATAAGGGATGGTTTTTTAGACCAATATGTTGAGGAACCAACTAGGGGGGAGGCCATCTTAGACTGGGTGTTGTGTAATGAGAGAGGATTAATTAGCAATCTCGTTGTGCGAGGCCCCTTGGGGAAGAGTGACCATAATATGGTGGAATTCTGCATTAGGATGGAGAATGAAACAGTTAATTCAGAGACCATGGTCCAGAACTTAAAGAAGGGTAACTTTGAAGGTATGAGGCGTGAATTAGCTAGGATAGATTGGCGAATGATACTGAAGGGGTTGACTGTGGATGGGCAATGGCAGACATTTAGAGACCGCATGGATGAACTACAACAATTGTACATTCCTGTCTGGAGTAAAAATAAAAAAGGGAAGGTGGCTCAGCCGTGGCTATCAAGGGAAATCAGGGATAGCATTAAAGCCAAGGAAGTGGCATACAAATTGGCCAGAAATAGCAGCGAACCCAGGGACTGGGAGAAATTTAGAACTCAGCAAAGGAGGACAAAGGGTTTGATTAGGGCAGGGAAAATGGAGTACGAGGAGAAGCTCGCAGGGAACATTAAGACGGATTGCAAAAGTTTCTATAGATATGTAAAGAGAAAAAGGTTAGTAAAGACAAACGTAGGTCCCCTGCAGTCAGAATCAGGGGAAGTCATAACGGGGAACAAAGAAATGGCTGACCAATTGAACAAGTACTTTGGTTCGGTATTCACTGAGGAGGACACAAACAACCTTCCGGATATAAAAGGGGTCAGAGGGTCTATTAAGGAGGAGGAACTGAGGAAAATCCTTATTAGTCGGGAAATTGTGTTGGGGAAATTGATGGGATTGAAGGCCGATAAATCCCCAGGGCCTGATGGACTGCATCCCAGAGTGCTTAAGGAGATGGCCTTGGAAATAGCGGATGCATTGACAGTCATTTTCCAACATTCCATTGACTCTGGATCAGTTCCTATGGAGTGGAGGGTAGCCAATGTAACCCCACTTTTTTAAAAAAGGAGGGAGAGAGAAAACAGGGAATTATAGACCGGTCAGCCTGACATCGGCAGTGGGTAAAATGATGGAATCAATTATTAAGGATGTCATAGCAGTGCATTTGGAAAGAGGTAATATGATAGGTCCAAGTCAGCATGGATTTGTGAAAGGGAAATCATGCTTGACAAATCTTCTGGAATTTTTTAAGGATGTTTCCAGTAGAGTGGACAAGGGAGAACAAGTTGATGTGGTATAATTGGACTTTCAGAAGGCTTTCGACAAGGTCCCACACAAGAGATTAATGTGCAAAGTTAAAGCACATGGGATTGGGGGTAGTGTGCTGACATGGATTGAGAACTGGTTGTCAGACAGGAAGCAAAGAGTAGGAGTAAATGGGGACTTTCAGAATGGCAGGCAGGGACTAGTGGGGTACCACAAGGTTCTGTGCTGGGGCCCCAGCTGTTAACACTGTACATTAATGATTTAGACGAGGGGATTAAATGTAGTATCTCCAAATTTGCAGGTGACACTAAGTTGGGTGGCAGTGTGAGCTGCGAGGAGGATGCTATGAGGCTGCAGAGCGACTTGGATAGGTTAGGTGTGTGGGCAAATGCATGGCAGATGAAGTATAATGTGGATAAATGTGAGGTTATCCACTTTGGTGGTAAAAACAGAGAGACAGACTATTATCTGAATGGTGACAGATTAGGAAAAGGGGAGGTGCAAAGAGACCTGGGTGTCATGGTACATCAGTCATTGAAGGTTGGCATGCAGGTACAGCAGGCGGTTAAGAAAGCAAATGGCATGTTGGCCTTCATAGCGAGGGGATTTGAGTACAGGGGCAGGGAGGTGTTGCTACAATTGTACAGGGCCTTGGTGAGGCCACATCTGGAGTATTGTGTACAGTTTTGGTCTCCTAACCTGAGGAAGGACATTCTTGCTATTGAGGGAGTGCAGCGAAGGTTCACCAGACTGATTCCCGGGATGGCGGGACTGACCTATCAAGAAAGACTGGATCAACTGGGCTTGTATTCACTGGAGTTCAGAAGAATGATAGGGGACCTCATAGAAACGTTTAAAATTCTGACGGGGTTAGACAGGTTAGATGCAGGAAGAATGTTCCCAATGTTGGGGAAGTCCAGAACCAGGGGACACAGTCTAAGGATAAGGGGGAAGCCATTAAGGACCGAGATGAGGTGGAATTTCTTCACCCAGAGAGTGGTGAACCTGTGGAATTCTCTACCACAGAAAGTTGTTCAGGCCAATTCACTAAATATATTCAAAAGGAGTTAGATGAAGTCCTTACTACTAGGGGAATCAAGGGGTATGGTGAGAAAGCAGGAATGGGGTACTGAAGTTGCATGTTCAGCCATGAACTCATTGAATGGCGGTGCAGGCTAGAAGGGCCGAATGGCCTACTCCTGCACCTATTTTCTATGTTTCTGTGTTTTCATGTCCTCCTCTGTTGAATTCTAAATTTCTCCCAGTCCTCAGGTCTGTTTCTTTTTCTTGCCAATTTATATGCCTCTTCCTTGTTTTTAACACTATCCTTAAGTTTCCTTGTTAACCATGGTTGAGGCACCTTCCCCGTTTTATTTTTACTCCAGACATGGGTTGTACAATTGCTGAAGTTCATCCATGTGATCTTTAAATGTTTGCCATTGCTTATCCACCATAAACCCTTTATGTATCCTTTGCCAGTCTATTCTAGCCAATTCACGCATCATACCGTCGAAGTTACCTATCCTTAAGTTCAGGACCCTAGTTTCCGAATTAACTTTGTCACTCTCCATCTTAATAAAGAATTCTACCATATTATGGTCACTCTTCCCCAAGGGGCCTCGCACAACAAGATTGCTAATTAGTCCTTTCTCATTACACATCACCCAGTCTGTGATGGCCAGCTCTCGAGTTGGTTCCGCGACATATTGGTCTCGAAAACCATCCCTAATACACTCCAGGAAATCCTCCTCCACCGTATTGCTACCAGTTTGGTTCGCCCAATCAATGTGTAGATTAAAGCTGCCCATGATAACTGCTGTGCCTTTATTGCACACATCCCTTCTTTCTTGTTTGATGCTGTCCCCAACCTCACTACTACTGTTTGGTGGTCTGTACACAACTCCCACTAGCGTTTTCTGCCCTTTGGTATTCCGTAGATCCACCCATACCAATTCCACATCATCCAAGCTAATGTCCTTCCTTACTATTGCATTAATTTCCTCTTTAACCAGCAATGCCACCACGCCTCCTTTTCCTCTCTGCCTATCCTTCCTAAATGTTGAATACCCCTGGATGTTGAGTTCCCAGCCTTGGTCACCCTGGAGCCATGTCTCCGTGATGCCAATTATATCATATCCGTTAACTGCTATCTGTGCAGTTAATTCATCCACCTTATTCTGAATACTCCTCGCATTGAGGCACAGAGCCTTCAGGCTTGTCTTTTTAACACACTTTGACCCTTTAGAATTTTGCTGTAATGTGGCCCTTTTTGTTTTTTGCCTTGGGTTTCTCTGCCCTCCACTTTTACTATTCTCTTTTCTATCTGTTTTGCTGGATATTCTCATTGATATTAATGGCAGCTCGTACAAACGGAACTCACCATTATTATCGATGAGAATACGCCGTGTTCCTTGGTGGTACAGGCCAACGTGATCCCAGGTTGTGCTTATATTCCTGGGATGTGGGCCTCTGCGCTGGTGACCACATCTAGACCTCGTACTGGAAGTACCAGTACCTGCGGGACATCCAGGTACCTTTTAAAAAAAAAAAATTAGGTCACAATTTATGGTAACTTATGTTCTCAATTTTGGATTCTTTTAAGATGTAATCATTTTTCTGTTATTAAACAGGTGATATGGGACCAGTCATTTTCAAACTGCATCATTTTCAGGTTGGCAAACTGTCACTGGTGGGTGCCACAGGGATCAGTGCTGGGGCTTCAGCCATTTACAATCTATATTAATGACTTGGATGACGGGCCCAAGTGTAATGTAGCCAAATTGGCTGATGATGCAAAGATAGGCGAGGAGGTTGCAAAGAATCTGCAAAGGGATATAGATAGGCTAAGTACGCGGCCCAAAAAATTGGCAGATGGAGCATAATGTGGGAAAATGTGAGGTTATCCACTTTGCGAGAAAAAATGCAAAAAGCAAATTATTGTATATCTGGGAAGCGATTGCAAACTGCTGCAGTACAGAGGGACCTACGGGTCCTTGTCCATGGAACTCAAAAGGCTAGCATGTAGGTACAGCAAGTAATTAGGAAAGCAAATGAAATGTTGGCCTTTATTGCGAGGAGGATGGAGTATAAAAGTACAGAGGTCCTACTGCAACTTTTGGTCATACCACACCTGGAGTACTGCGTACAGTATTGGATTCCGTATTTAAGGAGGGATATTCTTGCATTGGAGGCAGTTCAGAGAAGGTTCACTCGGTTGATTCCTGAGATGAAAGTATTGCTTAGCAAGTTGGGCTTATGCTCATTGGAGTTTAGGTGATCATGTTGAAACGTACAACATTCTGAGCGGGCTTGACAGGCTGGATGCAGAGAGAATGCTTCCTTTCGTGGGGGAGTCTAGAACTAGGGGCCATCATCTCAGAATAAGGGGTCGCTAGTTTAAAACGGAAATGAGGAAGAATTATTTCAACTAGACGGTCGGAATCTTTTGAATTCTTTACCCCAATGAGCTGTGGCGGCTGTGTCATTGAATAAATTTAAGGTGGATCCAGGTAGATTTTGGAAGGATAAGGGAGTCAAGGGCTATGTGCAGAGGGCAGGCATGTGGAGTTGAGGCCAAGATAAGGTGCCATGATCTTATTGAATGGTAGAGCATGCTCGAGGGGTCAGATGGCCTACTTGTGCTCCTATTTATCATGTTCTTATGTTCTTGTGTCATAGAAACATAGAAACATAGAAAATAGGCGCAGGAGTAGGCCATTCGGTTCTTCGGGTCTGCACCACCATTCAATATGATCATGGCTGATCATTCACCCCAGTACCCCTTTCCTGCTTTATCTCCATACCCCTTGATCCCTTTAGCCGTAAGGGCCATACCTAACTCCCTCTTGAATATATCCATCGAACTGGCATCAACAACTCTCTGTGGTAGAGAATTTCACAGGTTCACAACTCTCTGAGTGAAGAAGTTTCTCCTCATCTCATAGAAACATAGAAACATAGAAAATAGGTGCAGGAGCAGGCCATTCAGCCCTTCTAGCCTGCACCGCCATTCAATGAGTTCATGGCTGAACATGAAACTTCAGTACCCCATTCCTGCTTTCACGCCATACCCCTTGATCCCCCGAGTAGTAAGGACTTCATCTAACTCCCTTTTGAATATATTTAGTGAATTGGCCTCAACTACTTTCTGTGGTAGAGAATTCCACAGGTTCACCACTCTCTGGGTGAAGAAGTTTCTCCTTATTTCGGTCCTAAATGGCTTACCCCTTATCCTTAGACTGTGACCCCTGGTTCTGGACTTCCCCAACATTGGGAACATTCTTCCTGCATCCAACCTGTCCAAACCCGTCAGAATTTTAAACGTTTCTATGAGGTCCCCTCTCACTCTTCTGAACTCCAGTGAATACAAGCCCAGTTGATCCAGTCTTTCTTGATAGGTCAGTCCCACCATCCCGGGAATCAGTCTGGTGAATCTTCGCTGCACTCCCTCAATAGCAAGAATGTCCTTACTCAAGTTAGGAGACCAAAACTGTACACAATACTCCAGGTGTGGCCTCACCAAGGCCCTGTACAACTGTAGCAACACCTCCCTGCCCCTGTACTCAAATCCCCTCGCTATGAAGGCCAACATGCCATTTGCTTTCTTAACCGCCTGCTGTACCTGCATGCCGACCTTCAATGACTGATGTACCATGACACCCAGGTCTCGTTGCACCTTCCCTTTTCCTAATCTGTCACCATTCAGATAATAGTCTGTCTCTCTGTTTTTACCACCAAAGTGGATAACCTCACATTTATCCACATTATACTTCATCTGCCACGCATTTGCCCACTCACCTAACCTATCCAAGTCACTCTGTAGCCTCATAGCATCCTCCTCGCAGCTCACACTGCCACCCAACTTAGTGTCATCCGCAAATTTGGAGATACTACATTTAATCCCCTCGTCTAAATCATTAATGTACAATGTAAACAGCTGGGGCCCCAGCACAGAACCTTGCGGTACCCCACTAGTCACTGCCTGCCATTCCGAAAAGTACCCATTTACTCCTACTCTTTGCTTCCTGTCTGACAACCAGTTCTCAATCCACGTCAGCACACTACCCCCAATCCCATGTGCTTTAACTTTGCACATTAATCTCCTGTGTGGGACCTTGTCGAAAGCCTTCTGAAAGTCCAAATATACCACATCAACTGGTACTCCTTTGTCCACTTTATTGGAAACATCCTCAAAAAATTCCAGAAGATTTGTCAAGCATGATCTCCCTTTCACAAATCCATGCTGACTTGGACCTATCATGTCACCATTTTCCAAATGCGCTGCTATGACATCCTTAATAATTGATTCCATCATTTTACCCACTATCTCGATCCTAAATGGCTGACCCTTTATCCTTAGACTGTGTCCCCTGGTTCTGGACTTCCCCAACATCGGGAACATTCTTCCTGCATCTGACCTGTCCAGTCCCCGTCAGAATTTGATATGTTTCTATGAGATCCCCTCTCATCCTTCTAAACTCCAGTGAATACAGGCCCAGTAGATCCAGTCTCTCCTCATATGTCAGTCCCGCCATCCCGGGAATCAGCCTGGTGAACCTTTGCTGCACTCCCTCAATAGCAAGAATGTCCTTCCTCAGATTAGGAGACCAAAACTGAACACAATATTCCAGGTGAGGCCCTGTACGACTGCAGTAAGACCTCCCTGCTCCTATACCCAAATTCCCTAGCTATGAAGGCCAACATGCCATTTGCCTTCTTCACCGCCTGCTGGTCATCGGTTATTCACATCGCCAAATAGCCCCTTCCAGATTGTCCACTTCCGAGCCAAGCCTCAGCGCTTGGCGGAGTAGAAGCCCTGAGCACAAACTTGACGACAAACAGTAAGCGTACACACAACCCACAAGTTATTTTCGTGGGCCACCTATCAGTTCCACGTTGAATTGCCGAAGCCACATTTCACTTGCAAGGTGACGTTGTCAGTTTTGTGGAACCGTTTTCCGCAGTCTCACGACATCGGCTGTTTACCAATAGCTTCAGCGTTGCACTAGATTAAAGGAATAATCAGAAACGTGTTGGAAATGGCAGGTCATTTACCTGTAACAATTATTTTCACGGCGTTGCTGGGCTGTGATTGCACCTGTCTTTTGAAAACAGTTTCCGTGTCCCGGCACGTGTACCATCCTTTGTCCGTGTCGGAGATGTGATCGATGCGGAGCCAGTTAAATCTCTGATCCTTAGGGAGTCGGGTGAGTAATTGGTTGTTCCTGTAGAAAGTGAATGGGCCACCGCTATAGTCTCCCAAACTGGTACACGTTAGAGTGGCCGGCTCTCCTTTTATATACACACCCGAATGCTGGTCCAGATCCAATTTTGGGGTCACCAGAGGATCTGAAACAGACTTTTTTTTTTAAACCTTAGCAACAACAACAAAAACTTGTATTTAGATCGCGCCCTTAACATAGTGAAACATCGCAAGCCGCTCCACAGGAGCAAAAAATTGGACATCGAGCCACCTAAGGAGAAATCTGTCCAGATGGCCGACAGCTTGGCCAAAGAGGTAGGTTTCAAAGAAGTGTCTTGAAGTAGGGAAGAGAGGGAGCAAGGCGGAGAGGTTTGGGCGGAGAAATTCCGGAGATAAGGCCAAGGCAACCGAAGGCACAGTGATCAATGGCTGCTCGAGAGGGCAGCATTAGAGGAGCATATATATCTCGGGGGGGGCTGGTCGGGTTCGAGGAGGTTACAGAGATAGGGAGGGGGCGAGGGTCATGGAGGGATTTGAAAACAAGGATGAGAATTTTGAAATCGAGGCATCGCTTCACCGGGAGCTAAAGTAGGCCGCCGGGCACAGGAGGTGATGGGTGATCGGGACACGGGCAGACGAGTTTTGGAACTTTTAAACACACTTTGATAGAATTGCACATATTATAAAGGTGAATATTAATCCCTATTCTCTCTGCTATGTTCTCTGTCTCTCCCTCTCTCTCAGTCTGTCTCTCTCTCTCTCTCTCTGGCTCTCGGTCTCTCTCTCTTCCTGTCTCTCTCTGTCTCTCTGTCTGTCTCTCCCTCTCTCTCTGTCTGTCTCTCCCTCTCTCTCTGTCTGTCTCGCTCTCTCTCTCTGGCTCTCTCCCTCTCTCTCTCTCTCCCTGTCTCTCTCTCTCTCTCAGTCTGTCTCTCTCTCTCTCTCTCTGGCTCTCGGTCTCTCCCTCTTCCTGTCTCTCTCTGTCTCTCTGTCTGTCTCTCTCTGTCTCTCTGTCTGTCTCTCCCTTTCTCTCTGTCTGTCTCGCTCTCTCTAGCTCTCTCCCTCTCTCTCTCTCTCTCCCTGTCTCTCTCTCTCTCTGTCTCGCTCTCTCTCTGTCTCTCTCTCTCTCTCTCTCTGTCTGCCTCTCTCTCTCTCTCTCTGTCTGTCTCTCCCTCGCTCTCTCTCTGTCTGTCTGTCTGTCTCTCTCTCTCTGCCTCTCTCTCTCTCTCTCGCTTTCTCTCTCTCTCTCTTTCTGTCTCTCTCGCGCTCTCTCTCTCTCTCTCTTTGCCTCTGTCTCTCTCACTCTCTCTCTGGCTCTCTCTCGCTCTGTGCCATCTCTCTCTCTCTCTCTCTGCCACTATCTCAAATGAGTCCACTTCGATGGATCTGAGCTTTCTTTCTATATACAAAACCGGGGTGTTTTATTTGTAGCAGAGTAGAATCTGCCTCTCTGCCTGTAAGAGTTGTGGAGGCAGAAACCTTCATAGCTTATTAGGAAGTACTTGGATATGCATTTGAAGTGTGGTAACCTACAGGGCTATGGACAAAGAACTGGAAATTGAAGGTTGGATAGCTCTTTGTCGGCTGACACGGACATGATGGGCTGAAGGGCCTCCTTCTGTGTTGTAATTTTCTATGGTTCTATGAAAACCCTGTGCTTGAGCTTTAGGAATATTTGAACAATTATGACTACTCAGTCCGTCGGAATTGTTGGGCATTCAATTAGATCATAGAAACATAGAAACATGGGCAATAGGTGCAGGAGGAGGCCATTCGGCCCTTCGAGCCTGCACCACCATTCAATTTCATGGCTGAACATGCAACTTCAGTACCCCATTCCTGCTTTCTCGCCATACCCCTTGATCCCCCTAGTAGTAAGGACCACATCTAACTCCTTTTTGAATATATTTAGTGAATTGACCTCAACAACTTTCTGTGCTAGAGAATTCCACAGGTTCACCACTCTCTGGGTGAAGAAGTTTCTCCTCATCTCGGTCCTAAATGGCTTACCCCTTATCCTTAGACTGTGACCCCCTGGTTCTGGACTTCCCCAACATCGGGAACATTCTTCCTGCATCTAACCTGTCTAAACCCGTCAGAATTTTAAATGTTTCTATGAGATCCCCTTTCATTCTTCTGAACTCCAGTGAATACAAGCCCAGTTGATCCAGTCTTTCTTGATAGGTCAGTCCCGCCATCCCGGGAATCAGACTGGTGAACCTTCGTTGCACTCCCTCAATAGCAAGAATGTACTTCCTCAAGTTAGGAGACCAAAACTGTACACAATACTCCAGGTGTGGCCTCACCAAGGCCCTGTACAACTGTAGTAACACCTCCCTGCCCCTGTACTCAAATCCCCTCGCTATGAAGGCCAACATGCCATTTGCTTTCTTAACCGCCTGCTGTACCTGCATGCTAACCTTCAATGACTGATGTACTATGACACCCAGGTCTCATTGCACCTCCCCTTTTCCTAATCTGTCACCATTCAGATAATAGTCTGTCTCTCTGTTTTTACCACCAAAGTGGATAACCTCACATTTATCCACAGTATACTTCATCTGCCATGCATTTGCCCACTCACCTAACCTATCCAAGTCACTCTGCAGCCTAATAGCATCCTCCTCGCAGTTCACAATGCCACCCAACTTAGTGTCATCCGCAAATTTGGAGATACTACTTTAATCCCCTCGTCTAAATTATTAATGTACAATATAAACAGCAGGGGCCCCAGCACAGAACCTTGCGGTACCCCACTAGTCACTGCCTGCCATTCTGAAAAGTACCCATTTACTCCTACTCTTTGCTTCCTGTCTGATAACCAGTTCTCAATCTACCTAATTTTCTCTCTCCCTCCTTTTTTAAAAAGTGGTGTTACATTAGCTACCCTCCAGTCCATAGGAACTGATCCAGAGTCGATAGACTGTTGGAAAATGATCACCAATGCATCCACTATTTCTAGGGCCACTTCCTTAAGTACTCTGGGATGCAGACTATCAGGCCCAGGGGATTTATCGGCATTCAATCCCAACAATTTCCCTAAGATAATTTCCCGCTTTATAAGGATATCCTTCAGTTCCTCCTTCTCACTAGACCCATTGTCCTCTAATACATTCGTAAGGTTATTTGTGTCTTCCTTCATGAAGACAGAACCGAAGTATTTGTTCAATTGGTCTGCCATTTCTTTGTTCCCCATTATAAATTCACTCGAATCCGACTGCAAGGGACCTACGTTTGTCTTCACTAATATTTTTCTCTTCACATATTGATAGAAGCTTTTGCAGTCAGTTTTTATGTTCCCGGCAAGCTTCCTCTCGTACTCTATTTTCTTCATTAAACCCTTTGTCCTCCTCTGTTGAATTCTAAATTTCTCCCAGTCCTCAGGTTTTGCTGCTTTTTCTGGCCAATTTATATGCCTCTTATTTGGTTTTAACACTATCCTTAATTTCCCTTGTTAGCCACGGTTGAGCCACCTTCCCCGTTTTATTTTTACTCCAGACAGGGATGTACAATTGCTGAAGTTCATCCATGTGATCTTTAAATGTTTGCCATTGCTTATCCACCATAAACCCTTTAAGTATCCTTTGCCAGTCTATTCTAGCCAATTCACGCCTCATACCGTCGAAGTTACCTTTCTTTAAGTTCAGGACCCTAGTTTCTGAATTAACTGTGTCACTCTCCATCTTAATAAAGAATTCTACCATATTATGGTCACTCTTCCCCAAGGGGCCTCGCACAACAAGATTGCTAATTAGTCCTTTCTCATTACACATCACCCAGTCTAGGATGGCTAGCTCTCTAGTTGGTTCCTCGACATATTGGTCAAGAAAACCATCCCTAATCCACTCCAGGAAATCCTCCTCCATCGCATTGCTACCAGTTTGGTTAGCCCAATCAATATGTAGGTTAAAGTCGCCCATGATAATTGCTGTACCTTTATTCCACACATCCCTTATTTCTTGTTTGATGCTGTCCCCAAGCTCACTACTATTGTTTGGTGGTCTGAACACAACTTCCACTCGCGTTTATTGCCCCTTGGTATTCCGTAGCTCCACCCATACCGATTCCACATCATCCAAGCTAATGTCCCTCCTTACTATTGCATTAATTTCCTCTTTAACCAGCAACGCTACCCCGCCTCCTTTTCCTCTCTGTCTATCCTTCCTAAATGTTGAATACCCCTGGATGTTGAGTTCCCAGCCTTGGTCACCCTGGAGCCATGTCTCCGTGATGCCAATTACATCATATCCGCTAACTGCGATCTGCGCAGTTAATTCGTCCACCTTATTCCGAATACTCCTCGCATTGAGGCACAGAGCCTTCAGGCTTATCTTTCTAACACACTTTACCAGTTTAGAATTTTGCTGAAGCAAAGGGTAATGGTTGATGGATGTTTTTGTGACTGGAAGGATGTTTCCAGTAGGGTTCCACAGGGCTCAGTACTGGGACCCTTGCTTTTTGTGGTATATGTCAACGATTTAGATTTGAATCGAGGGAATATGATTGCAGATGAAACTAAAGTTGGCTGTGTGATTAATAATGAAGAGGAAAATCATGGGCTGCAGGAGGATATCAATCTACTGATACCGAGGGAGAGCGAGGCCCATAGAAGGGCAGCAGTCGGGACAACAGCTCAAGAGAGGGAGAGCAGGTTCAGGTTCAAAAGGCAAAAAAAAAGTAGAAAGAAATCGAGTGTGACGTCACAGCCGAGTGGGGAAGTGATAGGCCGGTCGATTGGTGAGTAGTTTTTTCTTTTTTCTTTATCTTTTCTTATCAGTAAGAAACCTTTGGCATTGTTACCAATTAGGTTAATTTAAGGGTTAAATCATGGCAGGAGAGCACAGACCCGTGTCACGTTCCTCCTGTGCTATGTGGGAAATCAGGGACACTTCCAATGCAGGAAGTGTATCCAGCTGCAGCTCCTGACAGACCGCATTGCGGCACTGGAGCTGCGCATGGATTCACTCTGGACCATCCGTGATGCTGAGGATGTCGTGAATAGCACGTTTAGCGCGTTGGTCACACCGCAGATAAAGGTTACACAGGCAGATAGGGAAATGGGTGACCATCAGGAAGAGCAGTGGAAGCAAGGTAGTGCAGGGGTCCTCTGCGGTCACCTCGCTCCAAAACAGATACACCGCTTTGGGTACTGTTGGGGGAGATGACTCACCAGGGGAGGGCAGCTGCAGCCAAGTTCATGGCACTGTAGGTGGCTCTGCTGCACAGGAGGGCAGGAAAAAGAGTGGGAGAGCGATAGTGATAGGGGATTCTATTGTAAGGGGAATAGATAGGCGTTTCTGCGGCCGCAATCGAGACTCCAGGATGGTACGTTGCCTCCCTGGTGCAAGGGTCAGGGATGTCTCGGAGCGGATGCAGCACATTCTGGAGGGGGAGGGTGAACAGCCAGTTGTCGTGGTACATATAGGTACCAACGATATAGGTAAAAAATGGGATGAGGTCCTACAAGCTGAATTTAGGGAGTTCGGGGTTAAATTAAAAAGTAGGACATTAAACGTAGTAATCTCGGGATTGCTACCAGTGCCACGTGCTAGTCAGAGTAGGAATTGCAGGATAGCCCAGATGGATACGTGGCTTGAGGAATGGTGCAAGGGGGAGGGATTCAAATTCCTGGGACATTGGAACCGGTTCTGGGGGAGGTGGGACCAGTACAAACCAGACAGACTGCACCTGGGCAGGACCGTATCCAATGTCCTAGGTGGAGTGTTTGCTAGTGCTGTTGGGGAGGGTTTAATCTAATATGGCAGGGGGATGGGAACCTATGCAGGGAGACAGAGGGAAGTAAAAAGGAGGCAGAAGCAAAAGGTAGAAAGGAGAATAGTAAAAGTGGAGGGCAGAGAAACCCAGGGCAAAAATCAAAATGGGCCACATTACAGCAAAATTCTGAAAGGAAAAAGAATGTTTAAAAAAAACAAGCCTGAAGGCTCTGTGCCTCAATGCGAGGAGTATTCGGAATAAGGTGGATGAATTAACTGCGCAGATAGCAATTAACGGATATGATGTAATTGGGATTACGGAGACATGGCTCCAGGGTGACCAAGGCTGGGAACTCAACATCCAGGGGTATTCAATATTCAGGAAGGATAGACAGAAAGGAAAAGGAGGTGGGTGGCATTGCTGGTTAAAGAGGAGATTAACACAATAGTAAGGAAGGACATTAGCTTGGATGATGTGGAATCGGTATGGGTGGAGCTGCGGAACACCAAAGGGCAGAAAACGCTAGTGGGAGTTGTGTACAGACCATCAAACAGTAGTAGTGAGGTTGGGGATGGCATCAAACAGGAAATTAGGGACACGTGGAATAAGGGTACAGCAGTTATCATGAGTGACTTTAATCTCGATATTGATTGGGCTTACCAAACTGGTAGCAATGCGGTGGAGGAGGATTTTCTGGAGTGTATCGGGGATGGTTTTCTAGACCAATATGTCGAGGAACCAACTAGAGAGCAGACCATCCTAGACTGGGTCTTGTGTAACGAGAGAGAATTAATTAGCAATCTGTTTGTGCGGGGCCCCTTGGGGAAGAGTGACCATAATATGGTAGAATTCTTCATTAAGATGGAGAGCAACACAGTTAATTCAGAGACTAGTGTCCTGAACTTAAAGAAAGGAAACTCCGACGGTATGAGATGTGAATTGGCTAGGATAGACAGGCGAATGATACTGAAAGGGTTGACAGTGGATAGGCAATGGCAGGCATTTAAATATCACATGGATGAACTACAACAATTGTACATAATAAAACGGGGAAGGTGGCTCAACCGTGGCTAACAAGGGAAATTAGGGAAAGTGTTAAATCCAAGGAAGAGGCATATAAATTGGCCAGAAAAAGCAGCACACCTGAGGACTGGGAGAAATTTAGAATTCAGCAGAGGAGGACAAAGGGTTTAATTAGGAAGGGGAAAATAGAGTACGAGAGGAAACTTGCAGGGAATATAAAAACTGACTGCAAAAGCTTCGATAGATATGTGAAGAGAAAAAGATTAGTGAAGACAAACGTAGGTTCCTTGCAGTCAGAATCAGGTGAATTTATAATGGGGAACAAAGAAATGGCAGACCAATTGAACAAATACTTTGGTTCTGTCTTCACTAAGGAAGACACGAATAACCTCCCGAAAATACCAGGGGACCGAGGGTCTAGCGAGAAGGGGGAACTGAGGGAAATCCTTATTAGTCAGGAAATGGTGTTAGGGAAATTGAAGGGACTGAGAGCCGATAAATCCCTGAGGCCTGATAGTCTGCATCCCAGAGTATTTAAGGAAGTGGCCCTAGAAATAGTAGATGCATTGGTGATCATTTTCCAACATTCCATGGACTCTGGTTTAGTTGCTATGGACTGGAGGGTAGTTAATGTAACACTACTTTTTAAAAAATGAGGAAGAGAGAAAACAAGGAATTATAGACCGGTCAGCCTGACATCAGTGGTGGGGAAAATGTTGGAATCAATTATTAAAGCTGTAATAGCAGCGCATTTGGAAAGCAGTGACAGGATCAGTCCAAGTCAGCGTGGATTTATGACAGGGAAATCATGCTTGACAAATCTTCTAGAGTTTTTTGAGAATGTACTGAGGTGAATGATCAGCCATGATCATATTGAATGGCGGTGCAGGCTCGAAGGGCCGAATGGCCTGCTCCTGCACCTATTGTCTATGTTTCTATGTTACTGGTCAGATGGGCAAAACAGTGGCAAATGGAATTTAATTCAAAGAAGTGTGAGGTGATTCACTTTGGGAGGGCTAATAAGGAAAGTGTATACTCATTAAGCGGTAGGCCACTTAATAATGCAGATGAAACATCGAAACATAGAAAATAGGTGCAGGAGCAGGCCATTCGGCCCTTTGAGCCTGCATCACCATTCAATATCATCAAGGCTGATCATGCAACTTCATACCCCATTCCTGCTTTCTCTCCATATCCCTTGATCTCTTTAGCCGTAAGGGCCACATCTAACTCCCTTTTGAATATATCTAACGAACTGACCTCAACAACTTTGTGTGGTAGAGAATTCCACAGGTTAACAATTCTCTGAGTGAAGAAGTTTCTCCTCATCTCGGTCCTAAATGGCCTACCCCTTATCCTTAGACTGTGACCTCTGATTCTGGACTTCCCCAACATCGGGAACATTCTTCCTGCATCTAACCTGTCCAATCCCGTCAGAATGTTATATGTTTCTATGAGGTCTCCTCTCATTCTTCTAAATTCCAGTGAATATAAGCCCAGTCGATCCAGTCTTTCTTCATATGTCGGTCCTGCCATCCCGGGAATCAGTCTGGTGAACCTTCGCTGCACTCCTTCAATAGCAAGAATGTCCTTCCTCAGATTAGGAGACCAAAACTGTACACAATATTCAAGGTGTGACCTCACCAAGGCCCTGTACAACTGCAGTAAGACCTCCCTGATCCTATACTCAAGTCCTCTCGCTGTGAACAAAGGGACCTTGGAGTGCTTGTCCACAGATCCTTGAAAGTAGCCGGCCAGGTGGATAAGGTGGTTAAGAAGGCATACGGAATGCTTGCCTTTATTGGCTGAGGCATAGAATATAAGAGCAGGGAGGTTATGCTTAAATTGTATAATACTTTGGTTAGGCCACAGCTGGAGTACTGCGTGCAGTTCTGGTCACCATATTATAGGAAGGACATGATTGCACTCGAGAGGGTGCAGAGGAGATTTACTAGGATGCTGCCTGGAATGGAGAATCATAGTTATGAGGACAGATTGGATAGGCTGGGTTTCTTCTCAATGGAACAGAGGAGGTTGAGTGGAGACCTCGTTGAGGTGTGCAAAATATTGAGGGGCCTGGACATAGTGGATAGTAAGGGTCTATTTCCATTGGTGGAGGGGTCTATTACGAGGGGGCATAGTTTTAAAATGGTTGGTGGAAGGTTTAGAGGGGATTTGAGGGGGGGGGCTTCTTTACGCAGAGGGTTGTGGGGATCTGGAACTCGCTGCCTGGAAGAGTGGTGGATGCAGAAACCCTCACCATGTTTAAGAGAAGGTTGGATGGGCACTTAAAGTGCTGTAACCTGCAGGGTTACGGACCTAGAGCTGGTAATTGGGATTAGACTGGATGACCTTTTGTTGGACGGTACAGATATAATGGTAAGTACTGCAGGGAATAGCATACGGCCAGGGTGATCTCCTGGACTAGTGTCGATCATCTGGATGGGTCGGAGAGGAATTTTCCCAGATTTTTTCTCCCTAAATTAGCCTGGGTTTTTATCTGGTTTTTGCCTCTTCCAAGAGATCACATGGCTCCGATTGGGGTGGAGTGTAGAATGTTTTAGTATAAGGGGTGTCGCAGTTGTGGTGAGGTGGACCTGTTGGGCTGGGTGCTCTTTGCCTTTCCACCATTGTTCATGGGTTTACATGTAACCTTCAGGGCTTCTGACCGAGGGCCGAGCGGCTCTTTGTCGGCCGGCGCGGACACGATGGGCCGGAATGGCCTCCTTCTGCGTTGTAAATATTTATGCTTCTATGTTTCTAACACTGGCTAGGCCACAGCTGGAGTACCGCCTACAGTTCTGGTCACCACGTTACAGAAAATACGTGCTTGCAGGAGAGAGGGTACAGAGGAAATTTACGAGGATGTTGCCTGTACTGCAGAATTTTAGCTATGAGGATAGATTGCATCGGGTGTAGTTTTTTTTTCTATAGAACAATGGAGGCTGAGGGGAGACCTTATTGAGATGTATAAAATTATGAGGGGCCTATATAGAGTGGATAGGAAGCATATATATATCCCTTTAGCCGGGGGGTCAATAACCAGGGGGCGTCAATTTTAAGTATTTGGTAGATGGTTTAGAGGGGAGGAACTGAGGGAAATCCTTATTAGTCAGGAAATTGTGTTGGGGAAATTGATGGGATTGGAGGCCGATAAATCCGATAAATCCCCAGGGCCTGATGGACTGCATCCCAGAGTACTGAAGGAGGTGGCCTTGGAAATAGCGGATGCATTGACAGTTATTTTCCAACATTCCATCGACTCTGGATCAGTTCCTATGGAGTGGAGGGTAGCCAATGTAACCCCACTTTTTAAAAAAGGAGGGAGAGAGAAAACAGGGAATTATAGACCGGTCAGCCTGACATCAGTAGTGGGTAAAATGATGGAATCAATTATTAAGGATATCATAGCAGCGCATTTGGAAAGAGGTGACATGATAGGTCCAAGTCAGCATGGATTTGTGAAAGGGAAATCATGCTTGACAAATCTTCTGGAATTTTTTGAGGATGTTTCCAGTAGAGTGGACAAGGGAGAACCAGTTGATGTGGTATATTTGGACTTTCAGAAGGCTTTCGACAAGGTCCCACACAAGAGATTAATGTGCAAAGTTAAAGCACATGGGATTGGGGGTAGTGTGCTGACATGGATTGAGAACTGGTTGTCAGACAGGAAGCAAAGAGTAGGAGTAAATGGGTACTTTTCAGAATGGCAGGCAGTGACTAGTGGGGTACCGCAAGGTTCTGTGCTGGGGCCCCAGCTGTTTACATTGTACATTAATGATTTCGACGAGGGGACCAAATGTGAGGATGACACTAAGTTGGGTGGCAGTGTGAGCTGCGAGGAGGATGCTATGAGGCTGCAGAGTGACTTGGAAAGGTTAGGTGAGTGGGCAAATGCATGGCAGATGAAGTATAATGTGGATAAATGTGAGGTTATCCACTTTGGTGGTAAAAACAGAGACAGACTATTATCTGAATGGTGACAGATTAGGAAAAGGGGAGGTGCAACGAGACCTGGGTGTCATGGTACATCAGTCATTGAAGGTTGGCATGCAGGTACAGCAGGCGGTTACGAAAGCGAATGGCATGTTGGCCTTCATAGCGAGGGGATTTGAGTATAGGGGGAGGGAGGTGTTACTACAGTTGTACAGGGCCTTGGTAAGGCCACACCTGGAGTATTGTGTACAGTTTTGGTCTCCTAACTTGAGGAAGGACATTCTTGCTATTGAGGGAGTGCAGCAAAGGTTCACCAGACTGATTCCCGGGATGGTGGGACTGACATATCAAGAAAGACTGGATCAACTGGGCTTGTATTCACTGGAGTTCAGAAGAATGAGAGGGGATCTCATCGAAACGTTTAAAATTCTGATGGGTTTAGACAGGTTAGATGCAGGAAGAATGTTCTCAATGTTGGGGAAGTCCAGAACCAGGGGTCACAGTCTAAGGATAAGGGGTAAGCCATTTAGGACCGAGATGAGGAGAAACTTCTTCACCCAGAGAGTGGTGAACCTGTGGAATTCTCTACCACAGAAAGATGTTGAGGCCAATTCACTAAATATATTCAAAAAGGAGTTAGAGGTAGTCCTTACTACTAGGGGGATCAAGGGGGATGGCGAGAAAGCAGGAATGGGGTACTGAAGTTGCATGTTCAGCCATGAACTCATTGAATGGCGGTGCAGGCTAGAAGGGCTGAATGGCCTGCTCCTGCACCTATTTTCTATGTTTCTATGTTTCTAAGTTTTTAGATGTATAAAATTATGAGGGGCCTATGTAGAGTGGATAGGAAGCATATATATCCCTTTAGCAGAGGGGTCAATAACCAGGGGGCGTCGATTTGATAGATGGTTTAGAGGGGAGATTAGAACACATTTCACCCAGAGTGTAGTGGCAATCTGGAAATCACTGCCTGAAAGGGTGTTAGAGGCACAAATCCTCATCACATTTAAAATCACATCACATGTGGTTGTGCACATGAAGAGCCATAACCTGCAGGGCTATGGACCAAGTGCTGGAAGGTGGGATTTGGTTGGGTAGCTCTTTTTCGACCGACAAGGAAACTATGAGCTGGAATACAATGTCGGAAAGTGTGAGGTCATCCACCTTGGGAAAAAAAAAACAGTAAAAGGGAATATTATTTGAATGGGGAGAAATTACAACATGCTGCGGTGCAGAGGGACCTGGGGGTCCTTGTACATGAATCCCAAAAGGTTAGTTTGCAGGTGCAGCAGGTAATCAGGAAGGCGAATGGAATGTTGGCCTTCATTTCGAGAGGGATGGAGTACAAAAGCAGGGAGGTCCTGCTGCAACTGTATAGGGTATTGGTGAGGCCGCACCTGGAGTACTGCGTGCAGTTTTGGTCACCTTACTTAAGGAAAGATATACTAGCTTTGGAGGGGGTACAGAGACGATTCACTCGGCTGATTCCGAGATGAGGGGGTTACCTTATGATGATAGATTGAGTAGACTGGGTCTTTACTCATTGGAGTTCAGAAGGATGAGGGGTCATCTTTTCGAAACATTTAAAATAATGAAAGGGATAGACAAGATAGAGGCAGAGAGGTTGTTTCCACTGGTCGGGGAGACTAGAACTAGGGGGCACAGCCTCAAAATACGGGGGAGCCAATTTAAAACCGAGTTGAGAAGGAATTTCTTCTCCCAGAGGGTTGTGAATCTGTGGAATTCTCTGCCCAAGGAAGCAGTTGAGGCTAGCTCATTGAATGTATTCAAGTCACAGATAGATAGATTTTTAACCAATAAGGGAATTAAGGGTTATGGGGAGCAGGCGGGTAAGTGGAGCTGAGTCCACGGCCAGATCAGCCATGATCTTGTTGAATGGCGGAGCAGGCTCGAGGGGCTAGATGGCCTACTCCTGTTCCTAATTCTTATGTTCTTATGTTCTTATGAATGACCTCCAATTTGTGTTGTAATTTTTCTATGATTCTATGATTCTAAGTTATTCACACATAGGCACTCGTATTTTCCTTGATCATGTCTGCCATATCTTGTGATGCCATGCACTTTTCTGTTCGGGGAACTTGGTGGTTCTTGATTATCGTTGCAAAAAGGTATCACCCCCTATCCCGTTAAGTTGTGTCTGCATTGCAGGCAATATTGCTTGTTCTCCGTGTAAGTACACGTCAAGAGGTTTCTCAGAGGCGGACTCCAACTGGACGGGAGGCAGAGAGGGACGTATTTCGAAGGAAAAGCTTAGTCGAAGACGTGGATGTTAAGAAGGCTTTCAAGGGTGCATTTCGAGGGGGAGAGCTATACAAGTCCGAGTTGGATCATGGCAGCATTAGGTGAATCTCGTGGACACGTTCGGAGAGTTAAGAGTGCAGTTCAAGATTAGGGCAAGCGGGTGCGTGAGCGGAAGGAGTCTTTTGTTGGGCGGAAGTGGCAGAGGCAGAAGTATTGGTGGCAGCTGACTGGATGGATGCAGGAGGTCGCCTGAGATAGCATGATGGGTGGTCCTGAGTTTTAGTGGCAGAGTTCAGATGAAGGGCACGCGTATGTGCAGAACTTGAGGACAGAGAAAACCGTGAACACGGAGATTGAAATCTCTGCGGGGGAGCAGTCCCGCGACTCAAAATGTTGAGTGATGAATGGATGAGGATAGCGCCGTGAGATGGTAATGGGACTGGGGAGCGGTTCACAACTATGATCGAATGCGAAGGTCAGACATGTTGCTCAAGGCGACGCCCTGGCAGGAGTAGAAGCTACAATTGTAGTAGGATAAGATTGAAGGTGGGAATTGATTCGGGCTACCCGTGCTACAGGGGCAGTTTTGGTCGAGGCAGGTGATGGAATGTACAAGCTGTCGTCACAATTTAAGACTTTATGCCCTGCTTCCACACTGGTGAATCTGCCGTGCAGGCCGTCCGAGTTCACTCCAAGACCTCAGTAAGGATCAATCGGTGCCATAGTGTGCCAAGTCCCAGTAACAGCAATCCTACTCTCATCCATTTTTACGGCAAGCGCCTTAATGACGAGTGAACCTGTTATATATGGAACATTATGTTACTAGCATCCTAAATGTGAGGTTATCCGCTTTGGGGGCAAAAATCACGTAGGCAGAATATTATCTGAATGGCGGCAGATTAGGAAAAGGGGGAGGTGCAACGAGACCTGGGTGTCATGGTACATCAGTCATTGAAAGTTGGCATGCAGGTACCGCAGGCGGTGAAGAAGGCAAATGGTATGTTGGTCCTCATAGCGAGGGGATTTGAGTACAAGAGCAGGGAGGTCTTACTGCAGTTGTACCGGGCCTCACCTGGAATATTGTGTTCAGTTTTGGTCTCCTAATCTGAGGAAGGACGTTCTTGCTATTGAGGGAGTGCAGCGAAGGTTCATCAGACTGATTCCCGGGATGGCTGGACTGACATATGAGGAGAGATTGGATCGACTGGAGTTAGATGAGGTCCTTACTACTAGGGGGATCAAGGGGTATGGCGAGAAAGCAGGAATGGGGTACTGAAGTTGAATGTTCAGCCATGAACTCATTGAATGGCGGTGCAGGCTAGAAGGGCCGAATGGCCTACTCCTGCACCTATTTTCTATGTTTCTATGTTTCTATGTATTCACTGGAGTTTAGAAGGATGAGAGGGGATCTCATAGAAACATATAAAATTCTGATGGGACTGGACAGGTTAGATGCAGGAAGAATGTTCCCGATGTTGGGGAAGTCCAGAACCAGGGGACACAGTCTAAGGATAAGGGGTAAGCCATTTAGGACCGAGATGAGGAGAAACTTCTTCACTCAGAGAGTTGTTAACCTGTGGAATTCCCTACCACAGAAAGTTGTTGATGCCAGTTCATTGGATGTATTCAAGAGAGAGTTAGATGTGGCCCTTACGGCTAAAGGGATCAAGGGTTATGGAGAGAAAGCAGGAAAGGGGTACTGAGATGAAAGATGAGCCATGATCTTATTGAATGGCGGTGCAGGCTCGAAGGGCCGAATGGCCTACTCCTGCGCATATTTTCTATGTTTCTATGTTTCTACCACCACCAGAGGGCGTATCTGTTGGAGTCCCAAGAGATCCCAGCATCCGTTGGGAGCACTGTATATAAGCAGGCCTCCCATGCTGTACCAGTACAGTGGAGTTAGAATAAAGAGACCATCACACTTACTCACGTCTCGAGTACTCAATCTCATTGCTCTATTCGAGACATAACAGAACTGCCTTCATGAATGGAATTGAGGAGAAGTGGGTTTAAATCCACTGCACAGTCAAAGGGGGCTAGTGGAGGGTCGGTGAGCGCATGGAAGGGGGCGCTGGGTGAAAAGATCGGCAACAGAGCACAAGGGTCTGTTAGATAAGCGAGTGGTAGGGACTTTGATGGGCCCTTCGGATATCACCAAGAGATGCACAAAGACCGGGTGTGATTGTTCAATGGATTCAAGCTTTGCAGCATGGAAGCCAAGAATTAAAGCTGCGAAATGATGATGGATTGGGTTAATGTGGGAGCGGGAAGTACATAATGAAGGTCTCCTAATCTGAGGAAGGACGTTCTTGCTACTGAGGGAGAGCAGCGAAGGTTCACCAGACTGATTCCCGGGATGGCAGGACTGACAGATGAGGAGAGACTGGATCGACTGGGCTTGTATTCACTGGAGTTTAGAAGAATGAGAGGGGATCTCATAGAAACATATAAAATTCTGACGGGACTGGACAGGTTAGATGCAGGAAGAATGTTCCCGATGTTGGGGAAGTCCAGAGCCAGGGGTCACAGTCTAAGGATAAGGGGTAAGCCATTTAGGACCGAGATGAGGAGAAACTTCTTTACTCGGAGAATTGTGAACCTGTGGAATTCTCTACTGTGATATCTTCACAGAACACAGCACACACAGCTTCCTAAGATGGCAGGCTGCTCTCTCGGAAATCTCCGGAAAGCTGCCTGTTGTTTAATGATTAACTATGCAGCTGCAGTACACAATACGTCCACATCCACAGTGTGGCGCTACAAGCATTACAAGCTGACAGACATTACATCTGTCACAGAGAGTTGTTGAGGCCAGTTCGTTAGATATGTTCAAAAGGGAGTTAGATGTGGCCCTTACGGCTAAAGGGATCAAGGGGTATGGAGAGAAAGCAGGAAAGGGGTACTGAGGGAATGATCAGCCATGATCTTATTGAATGGTGGTGCAGGCTCGAAGGGCCGAATGGCCTGCTCCTGCACCTATTTTCTATGTTTCTATAAGAGGGAACTACAGGGAATCGGGAAAGGGGTCTGGAGTGATAATATATTGCCCCCTCAGCCCATGCAGACATGGCACATATTTGGGTTTGGGTTGTAATAAAGCGAAATACCTGTTAAGTTTAAACAAGGAACATTGGTCTGTGCCCACCTGTCGGGCTGCTATGTCCCCACCAGAGGCAGGATATGGGTGAAATAGCGGAACAAGAAAGCCCCTTCATCATGACTCCTGCTGCTATGCAGACATGCATTCCCGATACCAATGTCGCAAAACGATTGCTTGCACAAATCGACTGCAGTTAAATCAAAACGAATTCAATGATTTCGAAGTATAGGACATACACTGTTCAATGTGATTATGTTCGGGAAAATGTCAGTACTAACCTTGAGAAAAGCTCTGCTGAGTCCCTAAAACTACTAAAATGAAAAAAATGTCAATGAATTATGCGAACACCAAAACCTTTGGGAGCATTAATATACAGCCTGACTGTCGATATTCCGCAGCATGGTTATTTTGGTGGCATTTCACCCGTTTTGAGTCAACTGCCACACCCGGGCTGGTGCAGGTTAACGGCCCTGAATTTGCGGCCAGCGTTGAAGCAAATGCGTTCACCGCGGAGCCCCGAGCTTAGCTTCCCAGAAATACCTCGTCATCTCTATGGCCAGAAGTTTGTTTCTCCCGATGTGCCTGATTTCACAGATTACAAGGATTGACGGCTGCAGGGGGGGGCGGTGAGGGAGAGGGTTAGTGAATGGCTTATCACCACTTCAGGATTTCCGGGTCCAAATAAACACGGGCTGCATCCTGAAGTTGCGGTCAGGTCCAAAGGTGGGCAGACTTGACACTTGCTGGGATGCCCGCTCGATGGGCCACGCTCCCCACCACCTTCAACTCTCGCTCCCTCCACCACCGGCGCACCGTGGCTGCAGTGTGCACCGTCCACAAGATGCACCGCGGCAACTCGCCAAGGCTTCTTCGGCAGCACCTCCCAAACCCGCCACCTCTACCCGCCTAGAAGGTCAAGGGCAGCAGGTCCATGGGAACACCACCACCTCCACGTTCCCCTCCCAGTCACACACCATCCCTCGACTTGGAAATATATCGGCCGTTCCTCCATCGTCGCTGGGTCACAATCCTGGAACTACCAGCACGGTGGGGGCATCTTTGCCACACGAGTTAAAGAACGTCACTCACCAGCACCTTCTCGAGGGCAATTGGGATGGGCAATATAGCCCTTGCCAGGGACACCCACACCCCAGCAAGAAATATATATTTTTTAACCAACGAATGCTGCTCGCTCGCTGTTATTACCGAGCGAAAATTCTGGGCCATGGTGCTTATATTGTGCACGTTCAGAACGTCCTGCTCTCCAATCCTTCCCTTTCTCCGAATCTGAGGAAGGAGGTTCTTGCTATTGAGGGAGTGCAGCGAAGGTTCACCAGACTGATTCCCGGGATGGCAGGACTGACATATGAGGAGAGACTGGATCGACTGGGCCCTGTATTCACTGGAGTTTGGAAGGATGAGAGGGGATCTCGTTGAAACGTGTAAAATTCTGACGGGACTGGACAGGTTAGATGCAGGAAGAATGTTCCCGATGTTGGGGAAGTCCAGAATCAGGGGACACAGTCTAAGGATAAGGAGGTAAGCCATTTAGGATGTTGGGGAAGTCCAGAACCAGGGGTCACAGTCTAAGGATAAGGGGTAAGCCATTTAGGACCAAGATGAGGAGAAACTTCTTCACTCAGAGAGTTGTTAACCTGTGGAATTCCCTACCGCAGAGAGTTGTTGATGCCAGTCCGTTGGATATATTCAAGAGGAGTTAGATATGGCCCTTACGGCTAAAGGCATCAAGGGGTATGGAGAGAAAGCAGGAAAGGGGTACATAAGAACATAAGAACATAAGAATTAAGAACATGAGTAGGCCATCTAGCCCCTCGAGCCTGCTCCACCATTCAACAAGATCATGGCTGATCTGGCCGTGGACTCAGCTCCACTTACCCGCCTGCTCCCCATAACCCTTAATTCCCTTATTGGTTAAATACTGAGGTGAATGATCAGCCATGATCTTATTGAATGGTGGCTCAGGCTCGAAGGGCCGAATGGCCTGCTCCTGCACCTATTTTCTATGTTTCTATGCTTTTTTTATGAACGAGACGACTCACCATGGAACATGGTTCTAAGGAAGGTGACTATCAGTTGTGACCTTTGATAGGGTGGACAATGTTCATGTCTCAGCTGAGTTGCTGTTTGTCCGTGAACAGTTTAATGACAGATGCTGTGAGGATGGACCCTGACAGCGTCCTCAACAGACACACACTAATCTACACTTTACAACGGGGCCACGAAGTAATGGTCAGCACCAGGTGCTCTCCATGCACCCTCTCTGTCCTGCAGCGCTCAGCTTTTCCGAAAACTATTACGAGTTGCATTCAGTCACCGATACCCGCTGAGAATTCAGCATGGACAAAACACAAACTGCTGCATAGCTTCCCAGTCTCGAGGCATCCACAACCAAATACGAATTGCTTTTATCACTGAGCTGCTGCAGAATCGGCCTCAGAACGGTCTCGGACTGCTGCAGAATGGACGACTTACAGAAGGCACCTCAAGTCGCTGGAGATACATCACCAACGATGTCTCCGCAAGGTCCTGCAAATCCCCCGGGAGGACAGACGCACCAACACCAGTGTCCTCGCCCAGGCCCAGCATCCCCGGCATCGAAGCACTGACCACACTCGATCAGCTCCGCTGGGCAGGGCCACATAGTCCGCATGCCCCAACACCAGACTCCCGGCGCAACTGCTATATGCCGAGCTCCTTCACGGCAAACGAGCCAAAGGTGGGCAGAGGAAACGTTACAAGGACACCCTCAAAGCCTCCTTGGAAAAGTACAACATCCCCACCGACACCTGGGAGTCCCTGGGCCCAAAGACCGCTCTCGAAAGAGAAGGACTCCTGTACAGCTTGCATCTAGCCGGCCATCCGCACCGCAGACCGGGTATCCCGTACTTTTTGGTCGACAATGATTTCGGCACTCACCGAAAAGCAGTGCGCAAGCTCCTGTATCCATTTTCTAACAGGAGCTACTCTGAGATGAATGATCTGTGAGCAATAATGTTGAGTCACTTGTTCCACCTCTCACCAAGAGCTTAGATAATGAGAGCAGAAACAGACGCAGAGGGAACAAGTTGGCCCTCATAATTAAAGCAACAATGTCCTGTTGGTTACGTTCAAACAAGCGGAATAAATTACGCATTGGAACATTGCAAGTGTCTGCAACCATGGAAATATGTCAATGTTAAATCTTGATCATAGGATGAATCACCGATGAGGACCATGTACCCCGAACAACACTGTTTCGAACCACAGAATGATAGCGTGGTCACAGCACGGAAGCAGGCCATTCAGCCCATCGAGCCCTTGCCTGCTCTTTGCAAGAAACATAGAAAATAGGTGCAGGAGCAGGCCATTCGGCCCTTCGAGCCTGCACCACCATTCAATAAGATCATGGCTGATCATTCCCTCAGTACCCCTTTCCTGCTTTCTCTCCATACCCCTTGATCCCTTTAGCCGTAAGGGCCATAACTAACTCCCTCTTGAATATATCCAACGCACTGGCATCAACAACTCTCTGCGATAGAGAATTCCACAGGTTAACAACTCTCTGAGTGAAGAAGTTTCTCCTCATCTCGGTCCTAAATGGCTTACCCCTTATCCTTAGACTGTGACCCCTGGTTCTGGACTTCCCCAACATCGGGAACATTCTTCCTGCATCTAACCTGTCCAGTCCCCGTCAGAATTTGATATGTTTCTATGAGATCCCCTCTCATCCTTCTAAACTCCAGTGAATACAGGCCCAGTCGATCCAGTCTCTCCTCATATGTCAGACCTGCCATCCCGGGAATCAGTCTGGTGAACCTTCGCTGCACTACCTCAATAGCAAGATCATCTTTCCTCAGATTAGGAGACCAAAACTGAACACAATATTCCAGGTGTGGTCTCACCAAGGCCCGGTACAACTGCAGTAAGACCTCCCTGCTCCTATACTCAAATCCTCTCACTATGAAGGCCAACATACCATTTGCCTTCTTCACCGCCTGCTGTACCTGCATGCCAACTTTCAATGACTGATGTACCAAGACACCCAGGTCTCGTTGCAGCTCCCCTTTTCCTAATCTGCCGCCATTCAGATAATATTCTGCCTTGATGTTTTTGCCACCAAAGTGCACTTGAGCCAGTCCCATTCCGCCGCCCTCTCCCCGTAGCCCTGCAATTCTTTTTCCATTTGGTGCTTATCCAGCTCCCTTTGGAAAGCCGTGATTGAGTCTGCCTCCACCACATTTTCAGGCAATGCATTCAAGATCCTAGCCACTCACTGCGTAAAACCTTTTTCCCTCATGTCACCTTTGGTTCATTTGACAATCACCTTAAATCTGTGTCATCTGGTTCTCGACCCTTCTGCCAGTGGGAACAGTTTCTGTCGGTTGACTGCATCAAGATCCCACATGATTTTGCATATGAACATAAGAATATAAGAAATAGGAGCAGGAGTATGCCATTCAGCCCCTCTAGCCTGCTGCACCAATTAATAAGATCATGGCTGATTTGATCTTGGGCTCAGCTCCACTTCCCTGCCCGCTTCCCACAACCGTTCTCTCCCGTATCATTAAAACCTCTTGTCTATCTCCACCTTAAATATATTCAATGACCCAGTCTCCACAGCTGTCTGGGGCAGAGAATTCCACAGAGGTACGACCCTCTGAGAGAAGAAATTCCTCCTCATCTCAGTTCTAAATGGGCGAGCCCTTATTCTTAAACGATGCCCCCTAGTTCTATATTCCCCAAACAGTGGAAACATCCTCACTGCATGTACATTGTCATAGAATCATAGAAATTTACAGCACGGAAAGAGGCCATTTCGGCCCATCGCGTCCGCACCGGCCGACAAAGAGCCACCCAGCCTGATCCCACTTTCCAGCTCTTGGTCCGTAGTCCTGCAGGCTACGGCACTTCAAGTGCACATCCAAGTGTTTTTCAATGTGGTAAATATTTCTGCCTCGAGCACCCTTTCAGGCAGTGAGTTCCACACCTCAACCACCATCTGGGTGAAGACATTTCCACACATATCTCCTCTAAATCGCCTACCAATTACCTCAAAGCTATGCCCTCTGGTTGTTGACCCCTCTGCTAATGGGCGTAGATCCGTCCTATAGACAATGGGATAGCTAGGGAATTTGAGTATAGGAGCAGGGAGGTCTTACTGTAGCTGTACAGGGCCTTAGTGAGGCCTCACCTGGAATAGTGTGTTCAGTTTTGGTCTCCTAATCTGAGGAAGGACGTTCTTGCTATTGAGGGAGTGCAGCGAAGGTTCACCAGACTGATTCCCGGGATGGCAGGTCTGACATATGAGGAGAGACTGGATCGACTGGGCCAGTATTCACTGGAGTTTAGAAGGATGAGAGGGGATCTCATAGAAACATATAAAATTCTGACGGGACTGGACAGGTTAGATGCGGGAAGACTATTCCCGATGTTGGGGAAGTCCAGAACCAGGGGACACAGTCTAAGGATAATGGGTAAGCCATTTAGGACTGAGATGAGGAGAAACTTCTTCACTCAGAAAGTTGTTAACCTGTGGAATTCCCTGCCGCAGAGAGTTGTTGATGCCAGTTCATTGATATATTCAAGAGGGAGTTAGAGGGATCAAGGGGTATGGAGAGAAAGCAAGAAAGGGGTTCTGAGGTGAATGATCAGCCATGATCTTATTGAATGGTGGTGCAGGCTCGAAGGGCCGAATGGCCTACTCCTGCATCTATTTTCTATGTTTCTATGTTTCTATGTTACACGGGTGTGTGTAATGTGACTATGATAATGAATTGATTTACTGTTCGTCTTATTATTTAAATTCAGCTTGCTTTAATTACGCTATGATTGTGTGAGTTACTCAAGTAATTATTAGCCATTTCCTCCAATTAACTCATACTCAAGCTTTGTCACTTATTGCTCATTATATAGACGAGTGGTAAAGCGATCAATACGAGGGTTATCTGGTGCTAAATGTAACCACTGCAGAGTATTTTCCCGAAATTAGCTTTATTTGAAGTATACAGCTTACATGGGTTTCAAAAAAATGTAAATACACAGCAATGAATACAAATATATTCAAAAAAGGAGTTAGATGTAGTCCTTACTACTAGGGGGATCAAGGGGTATGGCGAGAAAGCAGGAATGGGGTACTGAAGTTGCATGTTCAGCCATGAACTCATTGAATGGCAGTGCAGGCTCGAAGGGCCGAATGGCCTACTCCTGCACCTGTTTTCCATGTTTCTATGTTTCTAAATTTCAGGCATCCACATTCTAACCCATATCAGTTCCAGGTCACGCAACATAAAACATAGAAACATCGGAAATAGGTGCAGGAGTAGGCCATTCAGCCCTTCGAGCCTGCACCACCGTTCAATAAGATCATGGCTGATTATTCCTTCAGTACCCTTCTTTCTCTCCATACCCCGTTGCTCGCTGACCAGCAGGGTCTCCTGCTCCACCAACGCCTAGAGTACAACATTCTCATCCTCCTGCCCAAATCGCTACAGGTCCTAGCAATTCACTATGTCTATAATCGCCTCCAGACCCCAAAACCTCTAGCAACTCTGCGTTTCTCCAACTCTCCCCCTCTGTGTCTCCCCATTTCCCTCGGCCTCACAATTAGCGACAGTGTCTTCAGTGCGATAGGCACGGGAATTCACTCCCCAAATATCTCCGCCTCTCCACCTATCTCTCCTCCTTCATCAACCTGCTAAAATGCTATAGCTTTATTCAAGCATTCAATCACCCTCCCTTATGTCTCTTAAAGCGCTTGGTATTGGGGGTAATGTACTGACGTGGATAGAGAACTGGTTGGCAGACAGGAAGCAGAGAGTCGGAATAAACGGGTCCTTTTCAGAATGGCAGGCAGTGACTAGTGGGGTGCCGCAGGGCTCAGTGCTGGGACCCCAGCTATTTACAATATACATCAATGATTTAGATGAGGGAATTGAGTGTAATATCTCCAAGTTTGCAGATGACACTAAGCTGGGTGGCGGTGTGAGCTGTGAGGAGGATGCTAAGAGGCTGCAGGGTGACTTGGACAGGTTAGGTGAGTGGGCAAATGCATGGCAGATGCAGTATAATGTGGATAAATGTGAGGTTATCCACTTTGGTGGCAAAAACAGGAAGACAGAATATTATCTGAATGGTGACAGATTAGGAAAAGGGAAGGTGCAGCGAGACCTGGGTGTCATGGTACATCAGTCATTGAAAGTTGGCATGCAGGTACATCAGGCGGTGAAGAAGGCAAATGGCATGTTGGCCTTCATAGCTAGGGGATTTGAGTACAGGAGCAGGGAGGTCTTACTGCAGTTGTACAGGGCCTTGGTGAGGCTACACTTGGAATATTGTGTTCAGTTTTGGTCTCCTAATCTGAGGAAGGACATTCTTGCTATTGAGGGAGTGCAGCGAAGGTTCATCAGACTGATTCCCGGGATGGCAGGTCTGACATATGAGGAGAGACTGGATCGACAGGGCTTGTATTCATTGGAGTTTAGAAGAATGAGAGGGGATCTCATAGAAACATATAAAATTCTGACGGGACTGGACAGGTTAGATGCAGGAAGAATGTTCCCGATGTTGGGGAAGTCCAGAACCAGGGGACACAGTCTAAGGATAAGGGGTAAGCTATTTAGGACCGAGATGAGGAGAAACTTCTGCACTCAGAGAGTGGTTAACCTGTGGAATGCCCTGCCGCAGAGAGTTGTTGAGGCCAGTTCGTTAGATATATTCAAAAGGGAGTTAGATGTGGCCCTTACGGCTAAAGGGATCAAGGGGTATGGAGAGAAAGCAGGAAAGGGGTACTGAGGTGAATGATCAGCCATGATCATATTGAATGGCGGTGCAGGCTCGAAGGGCCGAATGGCCTACTCCTGCACCTATTTCTATGTTTCTATGTTTCTATGTTTCGTCCCTTGGTTCTGTGCCCTTTCTTTGACTAATTACGCCAACACGAACTGCGACATTTTCCTCAGAGTTACATAAATGCAAGTTGTTCTCGTCATTGCCTGGCCCACGAGGAAAGTTTGCAGCAAAATTTTACATTTCAAACGCCGAATAGGATCTGGAACGAAAGACTGTGACGGGCAGGTCCAAGGTCATTTTTCTGCAACTCTGCATGTTCAGTCCATGTTGCGGTTTTCAGTGGCCATCATGATTCGATTAATTCTACCTCATCCCGCCAGCGAACTGTGCTCCACCATCAAAACAACTTTCACTAATCACGCTGCAATCTCATGAACGAAGCGTTTTCACAAACTGGGCAACATTGTAATAAGTCATCAGATGAAATACATCAAGGAACAGGCAAACGTTTCAACTGCCCTCGTTACTTTCAAGGCTCAGGCAATTCTGGGCAGATTGATGTAGCGGTAACTCCAATCGTTAGCATATTGTCGAAATGGTTGAACATTTTTTGATAACTATTAAGGCAAATGGCATGTTGGCCTTCATAGCGAGAGAATTTGAGTACAGGAGCAGGGAGGTCTTACTGCAGTTGTACAGGGCCTTGGTGAGGCCACACCTGGAATATTGTGTTCCGCTTTGGTCTCCTAATCTGAGGAAGGGCGTTCTTGCTATTGAGGGAGTGCAGCGAAGGTTCACCAGACTGATTCCCGGGATGGCAGGACTGACATATGAGGAGAGACTGGATCGACTGGGCCTGTATTCACTGGAGTTTAGAAGGATGGGAGGGGATCTCATAGAAACGTATGAAATTCTGACGGGACTGGACAGGTTAGAGGCAAGAAGAATGTTCCCGATGTTGGGGAAGTCCAGAACCAGGGGACATAGTCTAAGGATAAGGGGTTGGCCAATTAGGACCGAGATGAGGAGAAACTTCTTCACTCAGAGAGTTGTTAACCTGTGGAATTCCCGACCGCAGAGAGTTGTTGAGGCCAGTTCATTGGATATATTCAAGCGGGAGTTAGATATGGCCCTTACGACTAAAATGATCAAGGGGTATGGAGAGAAAGCAGGAAAGGGGTACTGAGGTGAATGAGCAGCCATGATCTTATTGAATGGTGGTGCAGGCTCGAAGGGCCAATTGGCCTACTCCTGCACCTATTTTCGATGTTTCTATGTTTCTAATACGTTTTCACTGCCGACGAACAGAGCTTATAATCTCGTTGCCTTTTACGTAACAAATATTGAAATTAGTGGTGGTTTATATCTCAAAAGTTTCCAGTGTTTTTGTTTTAAAGTTAATGAATCCAGCGAGCTGTTTGCAATGCGTCTGAGGAATTGTATTTGTCTATGTCTAAAATAAATCCTACATTAACAGTTTTAGCGGCACAAAGGTAGAATTTTCGTGCCCGATGAAAAATAACATATATATTACTTTCAAACTACAGCCAAGATGCAACAGTGATATTACTCTGGAGGTGTAGAGGCGGAGATGTTACAGAATAGAATTCCAGAATAAAGGACTAGGCCGCTGGACGTACTAAAGCCGTTTTTGGGGCGATGGGACGTGCCGTAGCCCAAGAGGGGACAGATTCTCGGGATAGGCTGCAGTGAAGCCACGAAGGGACTTCAGAGACCGTGTGAGTTTTAAGTTCGAGGCGTTGATGGAATCGGGGTCACTGTAGGTTAGCGCCCACAGGAAAGATCGGTGAGTGGTAGTTGGTGCAAGTCAGTATATGGATAGCAGAATTCGCCATTCATTGGCGCACACCGTCATGAATTTACGGCTATATTTTAGTGAACTCTTCCCAGTCTTATGAGTAGTTATCTCTGGTCAAAGAAATCTTAGAGCCATCCCTGCAGTCCTCCACACTCTCGATTCAGTTACAACTTAACACCGGGCATCTTTTCAACGACATTTTCTCGAGACGTTACAACTTTGCCACAAAAGAACTTGCCTTAAGCGTTATTTAGAAGGGCACGGATTCAGCAAGGACAGTCAGCGTCAGTTTGCTCAGGGAACATCGCGTCTGACCAACTTGGTAGCATTTTCTGAGAAGGTAACAAGGCAGGCCTCACGGTGGTTGTGATCGGCACGCATTTTAGCAAAGCTTTTGGCAAGGTCCCACGTGGTATACTGGTCAGTAAAGTAGAAACCCACAGGATACAAGGTAAACTGGCAGGTTGGATCCAACATTGGATCAGTGGCGGGAAGCAATAGGTAATGGTCGATGGATATTTTCTTAACTGGGTCCAAAAGGCTCCTTCTGTGCCATATAGTTCAATGATTTTATGAATCTTTGATTCTCATCTCAATTAGTTAGCACCGTTGCATCCCACTTATGAAGGCTCGCACTACACAATTAAAAGCACCTCTTGAATTAGGTGATTAGCTCACATAGAAACATAGAAACATAGAAAATAGGTGCAGGCCATTCGGCCCTTCGAGCCTGCACCACCATTCAATATGACCATGGCTGATCGATCATTCCCTCAGTATCCCTTTCCTGCTTTCTCTCCATACTCTCGGTCCTTACTACTAGGGGGATCAAGGGGTATGGCGAGAAAGCAGGAATGGGGTACTGAAGTTGAATGTTCAGCCATGAACTCATTGAATGGCAGTGCAGGCTAGAAGGGCCGAATGGCCTACTCCTGCACCTATTTTCTATGTTTCTATGTTTCTATACCCCTTGATCCCTTTAGCCGTAAGGGCCATATCTAACTCCCTTTTCAATATATCTAACAAACTGGCCTCAACAACTATCTGTGGTAGAGAATTCCACAGGTTCACAATTCTCTGAGTGAAGAAGTTTCTCCTCATCTCGGTCCTAAATGGCTTACCCCTTATCCTTAGGCTGTGACCCTTGGTTCTGGAACTCCCCAACATCGGGAACATTCTTCCCGCCTCCAACCTGTCCAGTCCCGTCAGAATTTTACATGTTTCTATGAGATCCCCTCTCATCCTTCTAAACTCCAGTGAATACAGGCCCAGTCGATCCAGTCTCTCCTCATATGTCAGTCCTGCCATCCCGGGAATCAGTCTAGCGAACCTTCGCTGCACTCCCTCAATAGCAAGAACATCCCTCACATAATCATGACCCAATTAAAAAGGATAGATTTGAAAGAATTCATGCTAATTGCTAATCAACTCAAAATCAAACCAGTTTACATTCATTTTTCGCCAACTTTGTGTGACAAAATCGTCTGGCACGATCCAGTTTCTGTTAATCGGCTGCGACATAAAACAGTCACTGTTACTGTGCCGACAGCATCTCAGTGAAAGAGCTCACAGCATGGCTGTTTTGGGCAGTCGGTTTTGGTTTGAGGCACTTTGTTCTTGTATTGCTCTGTGCCATACCTGATGTTGGGATGCTTGATGTCGGGCACACAGTAGCATAGCGGATATGTTGCTGGGCTCATATTCCGGAGGCCTGGACATGATCCGAGAGACGTGAATTCAAATCCCACCTCTGGAGCTGTGGAACTTAAGTTCAGTTAAATAAATCTGGAGTTTAACAAAAATTCTAGTCTCAATAATAGGGACCATGAAACTATTGGGTTCTTGTAAAAACCCACCTGGTTCACTAATGTTCTTTACAGAAGAAAATCTGCTGCCTTTACCTGGTCTGGCCTATGTGCAACTCAAGAACCACAGCAATATTGTTGATTTTTAACTGCCTTTTATCTCAGTTGTACAAGTTGGCTTAAGGCAAAGGTCCTCCACCAGCCTGTCCTCACCGCACAGCACTGCCCCCCTCCCCCAGTCATCAAGATCCACGGCGCGGCCCTGGACAACGTGGACCATTTCCCATACCTCGGGAGCCTCCTATCAACACGAGCAGGCATCGACGACGAGATCCAACACCGCCTCCAGTGCACCAGTGCAGCCTTCGGCCTCCTGAGGAAAAGAGTGTTTGAAGACCAGGCCCTCAAAACAGCCACCAAGCTCATGGCCTACAGGGCTGTAGTAATACCTGCCCTCCTGTATGGCTCAGAGACATGGACCATGTACAGTAGACACCTCAAGTTGCTAGAGAAATACCACCAACGATGTCTCTGCAAGATCCTGCAAATCCCCTGGGAGGACAGGCGCACCAACGTTAGCGTCCTCGACCAGGCCCAACATCCCCGGCATCGAAGCACTGACCATACTCGACCAGCTCCGCTGGGCAGGGCCACATTGTCCGCATGCCCGACACGAGACTCCCAAAGCAAGCGCTCTACTCGGAACTCCTTCACGGCAAACGAGCCAAAGGTGGGCAGTGGAAACGCTACAAGGGACCACCCTCAAAGCTTCCCTGATAAAGTGCAACATTCCCACCGACACCTGGGAGTCCCTGGCCAAAGACCAGTCCGCCCTAAGTGGAGGAAGTGCATCCGGGAGGGCGCTGAGCACCTCGAGTCTCGTCGCCGAGAGCGTGCAGAAACCAAGCGCAGGCAGCGGAAGGAGCGTGCGGCAAACCAGTCCCACCCTCCCCTTCCCTCAATCACTATCTGTCCCACCTGTGACAGAGTCTGTGGCTCTTGTATTGGACTGTTCAGCCACCAAAGAACTTACTTCAGGAGTGGAAGCAAGTCTTCCTCGATTCCGAGGGACTGCCTATGATGATGATAAGTTGGCTCTTCACCACCTTCTCAAGGGCAATTAGGGATGGGCAGTATGTGCTGCTTTCGACGGCAATGCCCACACACGTGGTTAACTCTTAACTGCCCTCTGAAATGGCCTAGCAAGCCAATCAGTTGTATCAATTCGTTACGACAAAGTCAGCACTGAGGGAGCATCTTCACTGCATGGATTGCATCGGTTCAAGAAGACTTCAACACCATCTTTTCGATGGCAATTAGGGATGGGCAATAAATGCCAGCCTTGCCAGCAACACCCACATTGAGGGAAGGGGAGGGTGGGACTGGTTTGCCGCACGCTCCTTCCGCTGCCTGCGCTTGGTTTCTGCACGCTCTCGGCGACGAGACTCGAGGTGCTCAGCGCCCTCCCGGATGCACTTCCTCCACTTAGGGCGGGACTGGTCTTTGGCCAGGGACTCCCAGGTGTCGGTGGGGATGTTGCATTTTATCAGGGAGGCTTTGAGGGTGTCCCCTGTAACGTTTCCTCTGCCTCGCTTGCCGTGAAGGAGTTCCGAGTAGAGCGCTTGCTTTGGGAGTCTCGTGTCTGGCATGCGGACAATGTGGCCCTGCCCAGTGGAGCTGGTCGAGTGTGGTCAGTGCTTCGACGCTGGGGATGTTGGCCTGGTCGAGGACGCAGGAACGAATAAAAAACTGTAGTGAAGAAAGGACACTTGTGAACGTAGAAACATAGAAACATAGAAAATAGGTGCAGGAGCAGGCCATTCGGCCCTTCGAGCCTGCACCACCATTCAATAAGAAAATGGCTGATCCTTCCCTCAGTACCCCTTCCCTGCTTTCTCTCCATACCCCTTGATCCCTTTCGCCGTAAGGGCCATAACTAACTCCCTCTTGAATATATCCAACGAACTGGCCTCAACAACTCTCTGCGGCAGGGAATTCCACAGGTTACCAACTCTCTGAGTGAAGAAGTTTCTCCTCATCTCAGTCCTAAATGGCCTGCCCCTTATCCTAAGACTGTGTCCCCTGGTTCTGGACTTCCCCAACATCAGGAACAATCTACCTGCATCTAACCTGTCCCGTCCCATGAATCTTGTACATTTCTATGAGATCCCCTCTCATCCTTCTAAACTCCAATGCATAAAGGCCCAGTTGATCCAGTCTCTCCTCATATGTCAGTCCGGCCATCCCAGGAACCAGTCTGGTGAACCTTCGCTGCACTCCCTCAACAGCAAGAACGTCCTTCCTCAGATTAGGAGACCAAAACTGGAGTTCATGATGATGACGAAAGTTGAAGTTTGTAACCAAACAGCAATGATTAGGGTGTTGGTGTGGGTACATAGTTAACTTTAGCCACTTTGTGTTGGGAGATCATCGTATAATATTCAAAGGTTGCCACTTGGTAAAGTTACATTGCATGTTTTACTCCAGCTTGCGCAAAACTCAGTGCTTTTACTGTGGCCAGCGACTCAGTTCCTCCCAGCCGCTGATCCAGCTCTCAGACTTCAAACACTGCTGGGGTGCTCTTGCTGGGAGCCGGAGCAAGTGACAGAGTCACTGTTCCTTTCCGTCCTCACGTTGCAAATTAGATGCTGTCAGAAAATGGATTATGTCGCTGTTTTGCTGCTCATTGGTGAGTCGTTACACCCTTTTTATACCAACGTTACAGGATTCCTGAACTGGCTGGGGAAATGGAGAGTGGGACTGCACCTAGCGTTGCTCGACTTTTGCCAGGTTACTGAACAAAAACTAGTCATGGTTAGGCGTGGTGTCCTCTCCATTAGGAAGCTATCGGTGCACATACTTGCTTGTGTTGAATTCGGAGTCCTTTCGCCCTAATTTGTATTCTCGGTTCTATACGCACCGTCAAATTCGCAGCGCAAGGTCGAAATGTGCGTTAACTAAAATCGGTCGCGGTTTAAAATGGGCTGCGATTCGCTACGAGCCAATTCTGTGTTACTAGCGCAGACCTATTTCAGTCAGTTGTAGCGAAGACATTCTGGCATTGAAATTCGAGTTTGGAAGAAATGCGAGATACATCGGCCACCTGTTGGATGCCCTATATACCTTTCCAAGAAATCGTTAAACTTGTTTTTTGAAGGGCGCAGAACTGACAGGCATCACGGTGGGTACTCATACATAGAAACATAGAAAATAGGTGCAGGAGTAGGCCATTCGGCCCATCGAGCCTGCACCACCATTCAATCAGATCATGGCTGATCATTCAGCTCAGTACCCCTTTCCTGCTTTCTCTCCATACCCCTTGATCCCTTTAGCCGTAAGGGCCATATCTAACTCCCTCTTGAAAATATCCAATGAACTGGCATCAACAACTCTCTGCGGCAGGGCATTCCACAGGTTAACAACTCTCTGAGTGAAGAAGTTTCTCCTCATCTCAGTCCTAAATGGCTTACCCCTTATCCTTAGACTATGTCCCCTGGTTCTGGACTTCCCCAACATCGAGAAAATTCTTCCCGCATCTAATCTGTCCAGTCCCGTTTCTATGAGGTCCCCTCTCATCCTTCTGAACTCCAATGAATACAGGCCCAGTCGATCCAGTCTCTCCTCATATGTCAGTCCTGCCATCCCGGGAATCAGTCTGGTGAACCTTCGCTGCACTCCCTCAATAGCAAGAACGTCCTTCCTCAGATTATAACATCCCTATTTTGTCTTCCTAGCTATTTACGGGGCTCCGAAGATCGCTTCTCGAGGTTAGTGTTCAAGTTACTCACTAAAATCACGAGATTTAAAGTAATTGGGGGGAGGTTTCAAGGAGATATGAGGGGAAATTTCATAACCCAGAGGCTGGCGGGGGTCTGGAACTCACTGGCTGAAAGGGTGGTCGAGGCAGAAAAGCTCACCACATTAAAAACATACTTGGATGTGCATAAAGTTCCGTCAACTACAGGGCTACAGACCAAGAGCTGGATTTGGCGGGATAGTTCTTGGTCGGCCGGTGTGGACACGATGGACCGAAAAGCCCTCCTTCCATGTTGTAAATTTGTATCATTCTCTGATTCTATGAAATGGTGAAACTGAACAACTCACACTCCATACTGCTAATTCATTGAATTCGTTTCTCAGTCAACCAACGGGGTTGCTGTAGCCAATCGTGTTGCGACATTTGTAGCAGGCATACAGATCTGCGTCATGGCCGTTGCAACATGCAAGGTGTCACAGAATGCTGCTGTTAGATATGTTAACCTGTAAATACCATGTTTAACCACCAGAGGGCTCATCCCCTGGAGTCCCAAGGGATCCCACAATCCCTTGGGAGCACCTGTACATAAGGAGGCTTCACAGCCTGGAGAGGCACTCTGGAGACCTGTAATAAGGGACTGCGTTCTCGCCTTACTTTGAGCTTGCAGTATCTGGTCTGATTCTTTGTTCAAGATACAACAGATACATCACAGAAGGAAGCACTTCGGCCCATCGGGGCTATGCCGTCCCTTTGGAAACAATATATTTGTCCCAATTCCCCTATCCTTTCCTCACAGCTCTGCAAAATGTTCGCCAGAAGTCTTTATCTAACTCCCCTTTTCAAATGTATCATTGAAGCTGCTTGGATCATCCTTTAATGTAATGCATTCCAAGCAACAACAGCTCACTGCATCCAAACAAATATTTATCCCACCTCTGTTTTTTTGCTAATCACGTTACAATCTGTTTCCTAGGGTTACCGACCCTATGCCCGTGGAACAACTTGCTCCCTCTTCACACTATCGAAACACTTCATGCATTTGAGCACGTCTATTCAATATCCCCCCCAATCGGCTCTGGTCTAAGGGGGTCATCCAAAACATATAACGTGTCTTCACGTAACAGAAGTCGCATCAGTAGCCTGACATCCATTGTGGGGAAAATGCTGGAATCAATTATGAAAGGTGAAATAGCAACGCATTTGGACAGCAGTGACGGGATCGGTCCAAGTCAGCATGGATTTATGAAAGGGAAACATAGAAACATAGAAAATAGGTGCAGGAATAGGCCATTCGGCCCTTCGAGCCTGCACCACCATTCAATATGATCATGGCTGATCATTCCCTCAGTACCCCTTTCCTGCTTTCTCTCCATACCCCTTGATCCCTTTAGCCGTAAGGGCCACATCGAACTCCCTTTTGAATATATCGAACGAACTGGCCTCAACAACTCTCTGCGGTAGAGAATTCCACAGGTTCACAATTCTCTGAGTGAAGAAGTTTCTCCTCATCTCGGTCCTAAATGGCTTACCCCTTATTCTTAGACTGTGACCCCTGGTTCTGGAACTCCCCAACATCGGGAACATTCTTCCCGCATCTAACCTGTCCAGTCCCGTCAGAATTTTATATGTTTCTATGAAGTCCCCTCTCATCCTTCTAAACTCCAGTGAATACAGGCCCAGTCGTTCCAGTCTCTCCTCATATGTCAGTGCTGCCATCCCGGGAATCAGTCTGGTGAACCTTCGCTGCACTCCCTCAATAGCAAGAACGTCCTTCCTCAGATTATAACGTTCCTATTTTGTCTTTCTAGCTATTTACGGGGCTCCGAAGATCGCTTCTCGAGGTTAGTGTTCAAGTTACTCACTAAAATCATGAGATTTAAAGTAATTGGGGGGAGGTTTAAAGGAGATATGAGGGGAAATTTCATAACCCAGAGGCTGGCGGGGGTCTGGAACTCACTGGCTGAAAGGGTGGTCGAGGCAGAAAAGCTCACCACATTAAAAACATACTTGGATGTGCATAAAGTTCCGTCAACTACAGGGCTACAGACCAAGGGCTGGAAAGTAGGATTAGGCGGGATAGTTCTTGGTCGGCCGGTGCGGACACGATGGGCCGAATGAGACTGGAACGACTGGGCTTGTATTCACTGGAGTTTAGAAGGATGAGAGGGGACCTCATAGAAACATATAAAATTCTGACGGGACTGGACAGGTTAGATGCGGGAAGAATGTTCCCGATGTCGGGGAAGTCCAGAACCAGGGGGTCACAGTCGAAGGATAAGGGTTAAGCCATTTAGGACCGAGATGAGGAGAAACTTCTTCACTCAGAGAATCGTGAGCCTGTGGAATTCTCTACCACAGAGAGTTGTTGAGGCCAGTTCGTTGGATATATTCAAAAGGGAGCTAGATGTGGCCCTTACGGCTAAAGGGATCAGGGGGTATGGAGAGAAAGCAGGAAAGGGGTACTGAAGTTGAATGATCAGCCATGATCTTATTGAATGGTGGTGCGGGCTCGAAGGGCCGAATGGCCTACTCCTGCACCTATTTTCTATGTTTCTATATATATATATATATCAAGAGTTAGCAGAGCGCTAATGCCGATTAATATTCACCTTCATAAATTATGCAATTCTTTTATCAACTGTTATTTATAGCAGTAAAATTCCTATTTCAGATTCTCCAAGAATTGTCCTGGATCAACATTCTGGGGTCTACATGAAAGGAGAGGCGGCCACTTTAACTTGTACCAGTCTCGCGCAAAATGCCGGTGGCCCGTTCTCTTTCTACAAGAACAGTGAATTATTGAACCCTGTACATCGAAATTGGAGATTCAATTGGTTCCGTATCGATCACATCTCGGACGAAGACACAGGAGCTTACAGTTGCCGGGACACAAAATATGACTCACGAAAGAAGGTTCAATCACAGCCCAGCAACACTGTTCACATGACTGTAACAGGTAAATGATGTGTGCCGACCGCTGAAATGGGATAACTTTAATTGCGGGACATGGTTTAAAATGGGCGATATTGATTTAATCGCCTTATTTTAAGAAACACTTGCAATTATATAGCGCCGTTCACAGCCACCGCACGTCTCAACGCGCTTTACAGCCAATTACTACTACTATGTCACTGTTGTAATGTGGGAAAGGCAGCAGCCAATTTGCGCACAGCAAGCTCCCACACACAGCAATGTGATAATGACCCAGATCGTCTGTTTTTTTATGTTATGTTGATTGAGGGATAAAGATTGGCCAGGGCATCGGGGATGACGCTTCAGCTGTTCTTCGAAACTGGGCCAGGTGGTCCTTTCCTTCCACCTGAGAGATAGGCCCCTCCGACAGTGCGACGCTCCCTCAGTACTGCCCCTCCGACAGTGCGGGGCTCCCTCAGTACAGCCCCTCCGACAGTGCGGCACTCCCTCAGTACTGCCACTCCGACAGTGTGGCGCTCCCTCAGTACCGCCCCTCCGACAGTGCGGCACTCCCTCAGTACTGCCCCTCCGACAGCGCAGTGTGGAGCTCCCTCAGTACCGCCCCTCCGACAGTGCGGCGCTACCTCCATACCGCCCCTCCGACAGTGCGGCACTCCCTCAGTACCGCCCCTCCGACAGTGCGGGGCTCCCTCAGTACTGCCCCTCCGACAGCGCAGTGTGGAGCTCCCTCAGTACTGCCCCTCCAACAGTGCGGCACTCCCTCAGTACTGCCATTCCGACAGTGTGGCGCTCCCTCAGTACCGCCCCTCCGACAGTGCGGCACTCCCTCAGTACTGCCCCTCCGACAGCGCAGTGTGGAGCTCCCTCAGTACCGCCCCTCCGACAGTGCGGCGCTACCTCCATACCGCCCCTCCGACAGTGCGGCACTCCCTCAGTACCGCCCCTCCGACAGTACAGCGCTCCCTCAGTACTGCCCCTCCGACAGTGCGGCACTCCCTCAGTACTGCCCCTCCGACAGTGCGGCACTCCCTCAGTACTGCCCCTCCATCAGTGCGGAGCTCCCTCAGTACCGCCCCTCCGACAGTGCGGCGCTCCCTCAGTACCGCCCCTCCGACAGTGCGGCGCTCCCTCAGTACTGCCGCTCCGACAGTGCAGCTCTCCCTCAGTACCGCCCCTCCGACAGTGTGGCACTCCCTCAGTACCGCCCCTCCGACAGTGCGGAGCTCCCTCAGTACCGCCCCTCCATCAGTACGGAGCTCCCTCAGTACCGCCCCTCCGACAGTGCGGCACTCCCTCAGTACCGCCCCTCCAACAGTGCAGCGCTCCCTCAGTACCGCCCCTCCGACAGTGCAGTGCTCCCTCAGTAGTACCACTGGACGTGGGATTTGAACTCCCAACCTTCTGACACAGAGGTAGAGTGCCACACACTGAACTCCAGCTGACACTCCCATTGACTTAAAAGGAAAGGAAAATGAGGCGCTTCAAATGTTATCGCCCGATTTGCATCATCGCCTTCAGTTAAAATTGTGCCCAAGGAGTTTCTCCTGAATGGACTACTGATGTTGCACTGTTGGCAAGTGTTCTGGTTGCCCCACAGGTTAATCTTAAATGAGTAGGAAAGTTCTCCTTGTCAATCAGTAACCAGGATCAAACAGTCCTCATCTTGAATATGTCAGCAGAAGTTTAATGGTACGCAACATATCAAAAGGCGTTAAAATGGATTCAGCTTAATCTTACCCGGTGGCGATCGAGTATATCGGCGTCATGAGAATGAACGGACAATCAGTTTTTACAGTATCAACAAATGCTACACTTAACCCCACTGAGCAGTAGAGCAAGAAAACTAGTTTCAATTAGTGAAAAAAGTGAATTAAAAGGGATTTCAGAAAACATTTATATAAGAGCGAGAAAGTCTTGACAATAAATGTACCACGGGGCTGAGAGAATTGTAAGTCATTTGATAATTCTACAAATCATTTGAACCGGAGATAGACGTTTGAGAACTAAATGGATGAGCGTTGATGGGACACTGCGTTTGCTTATTTTTTCAGATATGACTTGGTTACATTGACAGTAAATATTACAAGTGTTCATTAAGATACTGACACCATTACCCATAAGTCAACTCCAAGTTTGCAGATGACACTAAGCAGTGCTGGGACCCCAGCTATTTACAATATACATCAATGATTTAGACGAAGGAATTGAGTGTAATATCTCCAAGTTTGCAGATGACACTAAGCTGGGTGGCGGTGTGAGCTGTGAGGAGGACGCTAAGAGGCTGCAGGGTGACTTGGACAGGTTAGGTGAGTGGGCAAATGCATGGCAGATGCAGTATAATGTGGATAAATGTGAGGTTTTCCACTTTGGCGACAAAAATAGGAAGGCAGAATATTATCTGAATGGTGACAGATTAGGAAAAGGGAAGGTGCAACGAGACCTGGGTGTCATGGTACATCAGTCATTGAATGTTGGCATGCAGGTACAGCAGGCGGTGAAGAAGTGCAAATGGTATGTTGGCCTTCATAGCGAGGGGATTTGAGTATAGGAGCAGGGAGGTTCATACTGCAGTTGTACAGGGCCTTGGTGAGGCCTCACCTGGAATATTGTGTTCAGTTTTGGTCTCCGAATCTGAGAAAGGACGTTCTTGTTATTGGGGAAGTGCAGCGAAGGTTCACCAGACTGATTCCCAGGATGGCGGGACTGACATATGAGGAGAGAATGGATCGACTGGGCCTTTATTCACTGGAGTTTAGAAGGATGAGAGGGGATCTCAAAGAAACATATAAAATTCTGACGGGATTGGACAGATCAGATGCAGGAAGAATGTTCCCGATGTTGGGGATGTCCAGAACCAGGGGACACAGTCTAAGGATAAGGGGTAAGCCATTTAGGACCGAGATGAGGAGAAACTTCTTCACTCAGAGAATTGTGAACCTGTGGAATTCCCTGCCGCAGAGAGTTGTTGATGTCAGTTCGTTGGATATATTCAAGAGGGAGTTAGATGTGGCCCTTACGGCTAAAGGGATCAAGGGGTATGGAGAGAAAGCAGGAAAGGGGTACTGAGGGAATGATCAGCCATGATCTTATTGAATGGTGGTGCAGGTTCGAAGGGCCTAATGGCCTACTCCTGCACCTATTTTCTATGTTTCTATGATTCTATGAGTGGAACACGTTACAAAACTGGAAAAATGAAAACAGATAGAAGTTAAAATCGTGGCGAGATGAATGAATGACACGCGGATAACTGATATGCGGAGCTGAGGCCACTGGTGATCGTGTCCATTAAATTACGTGGTGACATTCACGCCCAGTAACACTTAACTCCTTCATTTATAATCCAACTCTCTGCTGTTTAGGGCGGTTTTTCGCTTTTATTACTCTGGTTTGCTCCGCCATTAACTGAGAAGAAATAGAAACGTCAGATTAATTCATTCCCATTTCTGCAATAGCTTTCCGTGGTCGCAACTTCAGGCTGAAGCTAAATTTCGGAAATATCATCGCAACTGCTCATTTTCGAATTTCGCACTTTCACCTTATAGATAGAAACATAGAAAATAGGTGCAGGAGTAGGCCATTCGGCCCTTCGAGCCTGCACCACCATTCAATATGATCATGGCTGATCATTCACCTCTGTATCCCTCTCCTGCTTTCTCGCCATACCCCTTGATCCCTTTAGCCGTAAGGGCCACATCTAACTCCCTCTTGAATATATCCAATGAACTGGCATCAACAACTCTCTGCGGCAGGGAATTCCACAGGTTAACAACTCTCTGAGTGAAGAAGTTTCTCCTCATCTCAGTCCTAAATGGCTTACCCCTTATCCTTCGACTGTGTCCGCTGGTTCTGGACTTCCCCAACATCGGGAACTTTCTTCCCGCATCTAACCTGTCCAATCCCGTCAGAATTTTATATGTTTCTATGAAATCCCCTCTCATCCTTCTCAACTCCAGGCCCAGTCGATCCAGTCTCTCCTCATATGTCAGTCCTGCCATCCCGGGAATCAGTCTGGTGAACCTTCGCTGCACTCCCTCAATAACAAGCACATCCAGCCATGAACTCATTGAATGGCGGTGCAGGCTCGAAGGGCCAAATGGCCTACCCCTGCATCTATTTTCTATGTTTGTATGTTTCTATGTCCTTCCTCAGATTAGGAGACCAAAACTGAACACAATATTCCAGGTGAGGCCTCTGTACAACTGCAGTAAGACCTCCCTGCTCCCTCTTGAATATATCTAGCGAATTATTTCCCTGAAGAAGTCGCAGGTTCCCCTCATCACCCATGTACACACCGGCCTGCCCCACAGCGCACCCGTTGCCATAGTTCCCCTGCACGAGAAAATACGTACCCACCTTTTTCTTCGATTTATTCGACCACAGCTATGCTACAAACGCCGGTGATATCTGTTGACCAGTCGACTGGCGTTTACTTGGAAGGCACCACGGTCACCCTGAGCTGCACGGCGACGGGAGAATATCTCGGCGAAACCTTCATCTTTTACAGAGATGCCAGAATGCTGTACTCCAGTCAAATCATTACAAAGCACAACATCGGACAACTCATGGTCACTGGTGCAAACCAAAGTGAGCGATATCAATGTCAATATGGCACGTCAGTCAAAGGAAGGTGGTTATGGTCACTACTCAGCGAGGCGGTGTTGGTAACGATAGCAGGTGAGTGACCGTGAACAGATATCTTAATTCGTCTCTTCATGCTCTTGTTACGTTAAAACATTAATAGCTTAGTTGCTGTGACATAATGCACGATTTAATATTCAGAAAGATGAATAACACCGAATTACTTTGGGTCTCAATCATAGTATGCTGCAGCACAGTAGGAAACCATTCCTCTCATCGTGCCTGTGCTGGTTCCTTTGAAGAACTATGCAAATAGTTTCACTCCCCTATAGCCCTGTGAATCTTTCCCTTCATGTACATCTCCAATTCATGTTCAAAGTGACCATCGAATCTACTTTCACCACCATGCAATCGCTGCTTAAACTTGAATGGTTCCTTTGCTAATGTTCCTTCACTGCTAAGCCACGGTTCACCCACTTGAAATGTTTCGCCTCATTTGCTCTATCGAAACAATTCATGATTATCAACATGTCTTTCACATCTGTTCTTGATCTTCACTGCTCTGACCAATGACCCCAGCTTCCCCAGTCTCCCCACAGGACTGAATTCTCTCCTCTCTGTTGAGACGTCAGCACACCTCTTTTGACCATCACTGAGGCCTTGACAACCTGAGGCCTCACCTGGAATATTGTGTACAGTTCTGGTCTCCTAATCTGAGGAAGGACGTTCTTGCTATTGAGGGAGTGCAGCGAAGGTTCACCAGACTGATTCCCGGGTTGGCAGGAATGACATATGAAGAAAGACTGGATTGACTAGGCTTAGATTCACTGGAATTTAGAAGAATGAATGGGGATCTCATAGAAACATATCAAATTCTGATGGGATTGCACAGGTTCGATGCAGGAAGAATGTTCCCGATGTTAGGGAAGTCCAGAACCAGGGGTCACAGTCTAAGGATAAGGGGTAAGCCATTTAGGACCGAGATGAGGAGAAACTTCTTCACTCAGAGAATTGTGAACCTGTGGAATTCTCTACCACAGAAAGTTGGCATGCAGATACAGCAGGCGGTGAAGAAGGCAAATGGCATGTTGGCCTTCATAGCGAGAGGATTTGAGTATAGGAGCAGGGAGGTCTTACTACAGTTGTACAGGGCTTTGGTGAGGTCACACCTTGAATATTGTGTTCAGTTTTGGTCTCCTAATCTGAGGAAGGACATTCTTGCTATTGAGGGAGTGCAGCGAAGGTTCACCAGACTGATTCCCGGGATGGCAGGACTGACATATGAAGAAAGACTGGATCGACTCGGCTTATATTCACTGGAGGTTAGAAGAATGAGAGGGGATCTCATAGAAACATATCAAATTCTGACGGGATTAGACAGGTGAGATGCAGGAAGAATGTTCCCGATGTTGGGGAAGTCCAGAACCAGGGGTCACAGTCTAAGGATAAGGGGTAAGCCATTTAGGACTGAGATGAGGAAAAACTTCTTCACGAAGAGAATTGTGAACCTGTGGAATTCTCTACCGCAGAGAGTTGTTGAAGCCAGTTCGTTAGATATATTCAAAAGGGAGTTAGATGTGGCCCTTACGGCTAAAGGGATCAAGGGGTATGGAGAGAAAGCAGGAAAGGGGTACTGAGGTGAATGATGAGCCATGATCTTATTGAATGGTGGTGCAGGCTCGAAGGGCCGAATGGCCTGCTCCTGCACCTATTTTCTCTGTTTCTATACACATATTGAACACAATATTCAATCCAAGGTCGAATCAGTGTTGCATTAAAGTATAACATGCCTTCCTCGCTTTTGTGTTCTATGGCCCAGAATTTGCGGTGTGAGGGTTCCCGTGGGCCGATGCTTCCGGCCGCCAGCATTTCTACGAAAGTCTTTGGTCGTCCCGGAGGATCGGAGAGTTCTGGTCTTCGGCCTGTATGGGTAGGTCTGCATAGAGGCCCACGTAACACAGGAGCATATGCAACTCGTATTCGTGGCTGGCATCAGGCGGACTAGCTCAGTCTCTCAAAATGGGGGGGGGTTTTCCCATTTATACTTTGGTTCTCTTTCTAAGGAGCTGTCATAAGTAATTTGGAATACCCCCAAACGACACAAATAAATTTAAAAAAACATATTAGGTATTTTAATTTCATTAAATATATTATCCCATTTTTTTTTTCATTTCTTGATATATTTTAACAAGGCTAAAATAAATTACCATAAAGGACAGGGTTTTTAATGTATAAATGAGAGATTACATTTTATTTTTCAATTTTTAAAAACTCGCACGCCTGCTTTTACCAGACGTAAGAATTTCAACGGTATTCGCTGGGCAGCAGTTAGGCAAATAGCCCAACTCTCCAACGCTGGAGGCCCGTTCCTTCAGCAGCATGGGATTTGTCAAGAGGATTCTTGATGGATCGCAAGAACATAAGAACATAAGAATTAGGAACAGGAGTAGGCCATCTAGCCCCTCGAGCCTGCTCCGCCATTCAACAAGATCATGGCTGATCTGGCCGTGGACTCAGCTCCACTTACCCGCCCTCTCCCCGTAACCCTTAATTCCCTTATTGGTTAAAAATCTATCTATCTGTGACTTGAATACATTCAATGAGCTAGCCTCAACTGCTTCCTTGGGCAGAGAATTCCACAGATTCACAACCCTCTGGGAGAAGAAATTCCTTCTCAACTCGGTTTTAAATTGGCTCCCCCGTATTTTGAAGCTGTGCCCCCTAGTTCTAGTCTCCCCGACCAGTGGAAACTACCTCTCCGCCTCTATCTTGTCTATCCCTTTCATTATTTTAAATGTTTCTATAAGATCACCCCTCATCCTTCTGAACTCCAACGAGTTTCCAGTTTAGGCACATGCGCTTTGCATACCTAAACCCAGAACTTGCGGGAACCCTATAGGCGAGTGCGCCATTTATACGCACCTGTAGGGGCCGGGAGTTCAGGACCAGTGTCTATTAATAAAGTCAAGGCTCCTATATGCTTTTTTAACAGACTACTTAACATGTCCAACCACCATCAACGATTTCCGTACACGCACCCCTGGGCCCCTGTGTTCTTGCGCCCACCCTTACAATTCCACCCTTCCGTTTAGATTGCCTCTCCTAATTTGTCCTGCAAATTTCACACTTCTCTGCGTTAAATTTCATCAGCCATGCGTCCGACCATCACAGTCAGTCCCTCGGAATCGTGAAAGACTTGCTTCCGCTCTACAAGTGAGTTCTCAGGTGGCTGAACAGTCCAGTACGGGAATTACAGTCTCTGTCACAGGTGGGACAGACAGTGGTTGAGGGAAGGGGAGGGTGGGACTGGTTTGCCGCACGCTCCTTCCGCTGCCTGCGCTTGCTTTCTGCACGCTCTCGGCGACGAGACTCGAGGTGCTCAGCGCCCCTCCCGGATGCACTTCCTCCACTTAGGGCGGACTGGTCTTTGGGCCCAGGGACTCCCAGGTGTCGGTGGGGATGTTGCACTTATTCCACAGGCCCCCATGTGTCTACCCATTTCACCGGTCTGTCTATGTCCTCCTCATCTCCATTATAATCATGCTCCCTGTTTCATCATCATCAGAGGCAGTCCCTCGAACCGAGGGTGACTTGCTCCCATGTCAAAAAGTTCACAGGTGTTTCAATGAAGGACCTAAGTTCCAGGTCCGAACGAAATCTTGAAGGGTGGGGAAGATGTCTGTGCGAGGATCTTTTTAACGTGGGGTGGCCGTTGAACACCAGCCACCACACGGGCTTGACAGAGCCAGGTCTTGGTCCAGTGACAAGGGTTAACCAAGACGACTGGAGACCAGCTCTACTGCACGGACCTAGTGCGCACAACATATCGCACAGTGTGCGCTGGGCCCGTGCTGCCCCTGGGCCCCGAACTCGCGGCTCTCCCGGACCCCTAACCACGTCCCTCTACAATCTCTCGCCGCTCCTTCGCCCCGACCTCGCCACTCTGTTGACTACATTGCCAAGTTTCGTGTCGTCTGTAAACTTTGAAACTATGCCCTGTACACCCAAGTCCAGGTCATGAATATGTATCAAAAAATGCAATGGTAATAATACCGTCGGCTTACGAAAACCACGGTATATTTACTCCAGTCTGAAATACAACTGGTCGTCGCTATTCACTGCTTTCTGCCCCTCAGGCAATTTAGTATTCACAATGCCACTGTCCCTTTAATTCCCAGAGCTTGAACGTTGCTAACAAGTCTGACATGTGAAACTTTATCACACGCTGAATTCTTGACAAGATCCCTGTAACCAATTACTCTGCAGCGTGCAAACAGACCACGGGACCGTAATGCAGGAGACCATTCATAGAAACATAGAAAATAGATGCAGGAGCAGGCCATTCGGCCCTTCGAGCCTGCACCATCATTCAATAAGATCATGGCTGATCATTCCCTCAGTACCCCTTTCCTGCTTTCTCTCCATACCCCTTGATCCCTTTAGCCGTAAGGACCATATCTAACTCCCTCTTAAATATATCTAATGAACTGGCATCAACAACTCTCTGCGGCAGGGAATTCCACAGGTTAACAACTCTCTGAGTGAAGAAGTTTCTCCTCATCTCAGTCCTAAATGGCCTGCCCCTTATCCTAAGACTGTGTCCCCTGGTTCTGGACTTCCTCAACATCGGGAACAATCTACCTGCATCTAACCTGTCCCGTCCCATCAGAATCTTGTACGTTTCTATGAGAACCCCTCTCATCCTTCGAAACTCCAATGTATAAAGGCCCAGTTGATCCAGTCTCTCCTCATATGTCAGTCCGGCCATCCCGGGAATCAGTCTGGTGAACCTTCGCTGCACTCCCTCAATAGCAAGAATGTCCTTCCTCAGATTAGGAGACCAAAACTGAACACAATATTCCAGGTGAGGCCTCACCAAGGCCCTGTACAACTGCAGTAAGACTTCCCTGCTCCTATACACAAATCCCCTCGCTATGAAGGCCGACATACCATTTGCCTTCTTCACCGCCTGCTGTACCTGCATGCCAACTTTCAATGACTGATGAAGTGGGGAGAGTGAACAGGCAAAATTAGGGGAAAGTTTTGTCAGGGGTACAGATACTGTTCTCTGCAGCAAAGACCGAGAGTTCTGTTGGTGCCAGAGTTAAGGATATCGCCTTGTGGCTGGAGAGGAACTTGGAGTGGGAAGTGGGAGGATCCAGTTGCCGTTGCCCCTGAATGAATCGACGATATAAGAATAACTAGCAATGGGGAGCGGCTGAACGAGTTTCAGGTGCTCGGATCGAAATTAAAAGGCACAGCCACACTGGTAATATCTCAAGATTGTTACTTTTTGACGTGGAAGAAAGTCATCCTCGATTCGAGGGACTGCCTACGATGATAATGAAACAGTGAGCATGATTAGAATGGAGACGAGGAGGACATAGACAGACTCATGAAATGGGTAGACACATGATGCTGGGCGATAAAGTGCAACATCCCCACCGACACCTGGGAGTCCCTGGCCAAAGACCAGTCTGCCCGACGTGGAGGAAGTGAGGGGGTTACCCCGGAGATGAGGGGGTTACCTTATGATGATAGAGTGAGTAGACTGGGTCTTTACTCGATGGAGTTCAGAAGGCTGAGGGGTGATCTTATAGAAACATTTAAAATAATGAAAGGGATAGACAAGATAGAGGCGGAGAGGTTGTTTCCACTGGTCGGGGAGACTAGAACTAGGGGACACAGCCTCAAAATACAGGGGAGCCAATTTAAAACCGAGTTGAGAAGGAATTTCTTCTCCCAGAGGGTTGTGAATCTGTGGAATTCTCTGCCCAAGGAAGCAGTTGAGGCTAGCTCATTGAATGTATTCAAGTCACGGATAGATAGATTTTTAACCAATCAGGGAATTAAGGGTTACGGGGAGCGGGCGGGTAAATGGAGCTGAGTCCACGGCCAGATCAGCCATGATCTTGTTGAATGGCGGAGCAGGCTCGAGGGGCTAGATGGCCTACTCCTGTTCCTAATTCTTATGTTCTTATGTTCTTATCCGGGAGGGGCGCTGAGCCCCTCGAGTCTCGTCGCCGAGAGCGTGCAGAAACCAAGCGCAGGCAGCGGAAGGAGCGTGCGGCAAACCTGTCCCGCCCTCCCCTTCCCTCAACCGCTGTCTGTCCCACCCTGTGACAGGGACTGTGGCTCCCGCATTGGACTGTGCAGTCAGCTGAGAACTCGCTTTTCGAGCAGGCACAGCAGGAGGGGCGAAGGAGCAAGCGTTTGTAGAAGGAAGTGAGCGGGGCCCAGGAGAGGCGAGGTCCCCAGGGGGCAGCACGGGGCCCAGCCCACACTGTGTGCGATGTGTGGGCGCACTGGGTCCGTGCAGCAGAGCTGGTCTCCAGGCGTCCTGGTTAACCCTTGCCACCGGACCAAGACCTCGCTCTGTCAAGCCCCGTGTGGTGGCTGGTGTGCAACGGCCACCCCACGTGTTTTGGATCGATAATAACAGACCCGGGCTCGGGATCTGGATGAAGGTTAAATAAGAGAGGAGACAAATGAAGTAAAGAATAAAATGCCGTTTACTGAGAGAAAAGAAACATTAACAATACAGCTTACGAAGAAAAGAGGAGTATGATAAAGCTCACGGCCGTTAGCCCGTCGGGAACTCCGCAACAACGGCTGGTCTGGAGCCTTGGGGGGTCCCGGCACCGCTCCCCAATCACGGTCCAAGGTGAAGTTCAAAGAGCTACGGGACCGTGCTGTACCTTTATACTGTCAAACAAACATACTGTTGAGCAAAACATGGGTGCACGTGGCTTACGGCCAACTCCTAATCTGTAAGGCCCCAGCTGCTCGTCCACAAAGCATGAGATCTCGAAGCGCCGACTGTCTCATAACAAACTGGTGTGGGTCCCAAGGTCTCTCTCTCTCTCTCTATAGCAACAACATTCCACGGGGCATGGGACCAGAGAGTGGTGAACCTGTGGAATTGTCTACCGCAGAAAGTTGTTGAGGCCAATTCACTAAATATATTCAAAAAGGAGTTCGATGTAATTCTTACTACTCGGGGGATCAAGGGGTATGGCGAGAAAGCAGGAATGGGGTACTGAAGTTGCATGTTCCGCCATGAACTCATTGAATGGCGGTGCAGGCTCGAAGGGCCGAATGGCCTACTCCTGCACCTATTTTCTATGTTTCTATGTTTCGATGACACTGTAAGTGTCTAAATATCATAATTACCAGTATGTGATTAACCCCAAACAATACACCACGTTAAAAAAACCCACGCACAGGCATCTTCCACCCTTCAGGCTGTAGTTCGGGATCTGGAATATTAGGCCCTTCATTGAAACACCTGTGACATGCAGGTACAGCAGGCGGTTAAGAAAGCAAATGGCATGTTGGCCTTCATAGCGAGGGGATTTGAGTACAGGGGCAGGGAGGTGTTACTGCAGTTGTACAGGGCCTTGGTGAGGCCACACCTGGAGTATTGTGTACAGTTTTGGTCTCCTAACTTGAGGAAGGACATTCTTGCTATTGAGGGAGTGCAGCGAAGGTTCACCAGACTGATTCCCGGGATGGCGGGACAGACCTATCAAGAAAGACTGGATCAACTGGGCTTGTATTCACTGGAGTTAGATGTTGTTGGGGACAGTTCGTTAGATATATTCAAGCAGGAGTTAGATATGGCCCTTACGACTAAAGGGATCAAGGGGTATGGAGAGAAAGCAGGAGTGGGGTACTGAGGTGAATGATCAGCCATGATCATATTGAATGGCGGTGCAGGCTCGAAGGGCCGAATGGCCTACTCCTGCACCTATTTTCTCTGTTTCTATGTTTCTATGTTACTATATCTGAAAGTGCTAAACATTCACAAGAAAATAGATGCTGTGATAGCACAGATAGCAATAAATGGATTCGATCCCACAGCAATCATGGAAACGTGGGTGCAGAGTGACAAAGTTTGGAAACTAAATATTCCTGAATACTTGATGTTTAGAACAGCTGGGTAACAATGAAAAGGAGGGGAGGCAGCCCTGATAATCAAAAACGGGATAACGACATTAGAGAGAAAATATCTTAGCTGGGAGAATAAAGATGTAGACCACTTTGGTTGGAAAGAAGTCAAGAGGCAGCAAACACCGCTGGGAATAGTTTAGAGATCCCTTAACAATAGCTGTTGGGTTGGGCAATATAAAACTCAGGAACATTATAGGTGCATGTAAAAAGGGTAATGCAATAATCATGGGGGTGCATTAATTTCCGTATAGTCTGGACCAAGCAAATTTGTAATAATATTGCTCAGGAAGAGTGCATGAAATACATTGAAGGTTGTTTTCAAGATTATGATATGATCGACTAGGCATATATTCACTGAAATTTAGAAGAATGAGAGGGGATCTTATAGAAACATATAACATTCTGACGGGATTGGACAGGTTAGATGTTCCCGATGTTGGGGAAGTCCAGAACCAGGGGTCACAGTCTAAGGATAAGGGGTAAGCCATTTAGGACCGAGATGAGGAGAAACTTCTTCACTCAGAGAATTGTGAACCTGTGGAATTCTCTACCACAGAAAGTTGTTGAGGCCAGTTCGTTAGATATATTCAAAAGGGAGTTAGATATGGCCCTTAGGGCTAAAGAGATCAAGGGGTATGGAGAGAAAGCAGGAATGGGGTACTGAAGTTGCATGATCAGCCATGATCACATTGAATGGTGGTGCAGGCTCGAAGGGCCGAATGGCCTACTCCTGCACCTATTTCCTATGTTTCTAGGTTTCTAGATTAGTGTGAGGATGAAACAACTAGGAAACTGGCTATTTTAGATCTAATATTGTGCAATGAGACAGTTAATTAATAACCTTGCAGTATAGAAATTTCTGGGGAAGAGTGATCTTAAACTGAGAGAATTTTATATTGAATTTAACAGTCATTTATTTAAGGCCGAAATTGGTCGCAAATTTGAACAAAGCAAGCTACATAGGTATGAGAGATGAGTTGACTAAGGCAGGTTGTGAAAATACGTTAAAAATATGGTGGTATATAAGCAAAGGTGAACATTTAAAGAAATAATTAATAATTCAACACAAATATAAATTCCGTTAATGAATAAAAGCACATCGGGTAATTTGTCCAACTGTGGCTAACACAAGAAGTTATCGAAACATAGAAACATAGAAAATAGGTGCAGGTGTCGGCCATTCGGCCCTTCGAGCCTGCACCACTATTCAATATGATCATGGTTGATCATTCACCTCAGTACCCCTTTCCTGCTTTCTCTCCATACCCCTTGTTCCCTTTAGCCGTAAGCGCCACATCGAACTCCCTTTTGAATATATCTAAATAACTGGCCTCAACAACTTTCTGTGGTAGAGAATTCCACAGGTTCACCACTCTCTGAGTGAAGAAGTTTCTCCTCATCTCGGTCCGAAATGGCTTACCCCTTATCCTTAGACTGTGACCCCTGGTTCTGGACTTCCCCAACATTGGGAACATTCTTCCTGCCTCTAACCTGTCCAGTCCCGTCAGAATTTTATATGTTTCTATGAGATTCCCTCTCATTCTTCTAAACTCCAATGAATACAGGCCCAGTCGATCCAGTCTCTCCTCATATGTCAGTCCCGCCATCCCGGGAATCAGTCTGGTGAACCTTCGCTATATAGAAACATAGAAACATAGAAAATAGGTGCAGGAGTAGGCCATTCGGCCCTTCGAGCCTGCACCGCCATTCAATGAGTTCATGGCTGAACATGCAACTTCAGTACCCCATTCCTGCTTTCTCGCCATACCCCTCGATCCCCCTAGTAGTAAGGACTACATCTAACTCCTTTTTGAGTATATTTAGTGAATTGGCCTCAACAACTTTCTGTGGTAGAGAATTCCACAGGTTCACCATTCTCTGGGTGAAGAAGTTTCTCCTCATCTCGGTCCTAAATGGCTTATCCCTTATCCTTAGACTGTGACCCCTGGTTCTGGACTTCCCCAATATTGGGAACATTCTTCCTGCATCTAACCTGTCTAAACCCATCAGAATTTTAAACATTTCTATGAGATCCCCTCTCATTCATCTGAACTCCAGTGAATACAAGCCTAGTCGATCTAGTCTTTCTTGATAGGTCAGTCCCGCCATCCCGGGAATCAGTCTGGTGAACCTTCGCTGCACTCTCTCAATAGCAAGAATGTCCTTTCTCAAGTTAGGAGACCAAAACTGTACACAATACTCCAGGGATGGCATCACCAAGGCCCTGTACAACTGTAGTAACACCTCCCTGCCCCTGTACTCAAATCCCCTCGCTATGAAGGCCAACATGCCATTTTCTTTTTTAACCGCCTGCTCTACCTGCATGCCAACCTTCAATGACTGATCTATCATGACACCCAGGTCTCGTTGCACCTCCCCTTTTCCTAATCGGTCACCATTCAGATAATAGTCTGTCTCTCTGTTTTTACCACCAAAGTGGATAACCTCACATTTATCCACGTTATACTTCATTTGCCATGCATTTGCCCACTCACCTAACCTATCCAAGTCACTCTGCAGCCTCATAACATCCTCCTCGCAGCTCACACTGCCACCCAACTTAGTGTCATCCGCAAATTTGGAGATACTACATTTAATCCCCACGTCTAAATCATTAATGTACAATGTAAACAGCTGGGGCCCCAGCACAGAAACTTGCGGTGCCCCACTAGTCACTGCCTGCCATTCTGAAAAGTACCCATTTACTCCTACTCTTTGCTTCCTGACTGCCAACCAGTTCTCAATCCATGTCAGCACACTACCCCCAATCCCATGTGCTTTAACTTTGCACATTAATCTCTTGTGTGGGACCTTGTCGAAAGCCTTCTGAAAATCCAAATACACCACATCAACTGGTTCTCCCTTGTCCACTCTACTGGAAACATCCTCAAAAAATTCCAGAAGATTTGTCAAGCATGATTTCCCTTTCACAAATCCATGCTGACTTGGACCTATCATGTCACCTCTTTCCAAATGCGCTGCTGTGACATCCTTAATAATTGATTCCATCATTTTACCCACTACCGATGTCAGGCTGACCAGTCTATAATTCCCTGTTTTCTCTCTCCCTCCTTTTTTAAAAAGTAGGGTTACATTGGCTACCCTCCACTCCATAGGAACTGATCCAGAGTCGATGGAATGTTGGAAAATGACTGTCAATGCATCCGCTATTTCCAAGGCCACCTCGTTAAGTACTCTGGGATGCAGTCCATCAGGTCCTGGGCATTTATCTGCCTTCAATCCCATCAATTTCCCCAACACAATTTCCCGACTAATAAAGATTTCCCTCAGTTCCTCCTCCTTACTAGACCCTCTGACCACTTTTATATCCGGAAGGTTGTTTGTGTCCTCCTTAGTGAATACCGAACCAAAGTACTTGTTCAATTGGTCCGCCATTTCTTTGTTCCCTGTTATGGCTTCCCTGATTCTGACTGCAGGGGACCTACGTTTGTCTTTATTAACCTTTTTCTCTTTACACATCTATAGAAGCTTTTGCAGTCCATCTTAATATTCCCTGCGAGCTTCCTCTCGAACTCTATTTTCCCTGCCCTAATCAAACCCTTTGTCCTCCTCTGCTGAGTTCTAAATGTCTTCCAGTCCACGGGTTCACTGCTTTTTCTGGCCAATTTGTATGCCACTTCCTTGGCATTAATACTATCCCTGATTTCCCTTGATAGCCACGGTTGAGCCACCTTCCCTTTTTTATTTTTACGCCAGACAGGGATGTACAATTGTTGTAGTTCATCCATGCGGTCTCTAAATGTCTGCCATTGCCCATCCACAGTCAACCCCTTAAGTATCATTCGCCAATCTATCCTAGCCAATTCACGCCTCATATCTTCAAAGTTACCCTTCTTTAAGTTCTGGACCATAGTCTCTGAATTAACTGTTTCCTTCTCCATCCTAATGTAGAATTCCACCATATTATGGTCACTCTTCCCCAAGGGGCCTTGCACAACGAGATTGCTAATTAAACCTCTCTCATTACACAACACCTAGTCTAGGATGGCCTCCCCCCTAGTTGGTTCCTTGACATATTGGTCCAGAAAACCATCCCTTATGCACTCCAGGAAATCCTCCTCCAATGTATTGCTTCCAGTTTGGTTAGCCCAATCTATGTGCATATTAAAGTCGCCCATCTCGTATTAGAATAAAGTAAGATGCTTACAATATTGCCAGAGAGAATAGTAAGCCTGAGGATGGGAGGGATTTTAGAATGCAACAAAAATGATCAAGAAATTGATAAAGATAAAATAGAATATGAAAGTAAACTAGCAAGAGATAATAAAAAAGATTGTAAAAGCTTGTAGACGTATGTAAAAAGGTACAGATTAGCGAAAGTAAACATGGCCCCCTTACAAAGACTGGAAAAATTATAACGGGAAACACGGAAATGGCAGAGACATTGCACAAATACTTTGTGTCTGTCTTCACGGAAGAAGACAAAATGATTCTGTAAACAGTGCGGAACGCGGGGTCTAGCCGGAATGAGGAACCTTAAATACGTTAGTATTAGTAAAGGAATCGTACTGGAGAAAGAAATGGGGAGTAAAAGCCTCTAAGTTGCTTGGACCGGACGGCCTATATCCTAGGGTTTTAACAGAGGTGGCTACAAAGAGAGCAGATGCATTGGTTGTGATCGTTCAGACTCCCGAGCATCTAGACAGGTCCCCGAGGATTGTAAGGTAGGAAACGTAACCCCGCTGTTCAAGAAAGGAGGGAGAGTGAAAATAGGAAATTAAAGGCTGAACTCAGTAGTAGGGAGAATGCAGCTGTATATCCAGCGGACATAGAAACATAGAAAATAGGTGCAGGAGCAGGCCATTCGGCCCTTCGAGCCTGCACCACCATTCAATAAGATCATGGCTGATCATTCACCTCAGTATCCCTTTCCTGCTTTCTCTCCATACCCCTTGATCCCTTTCGCCGTAAGGGTCACACCTAACTCCGTTTTGAATAAATCTAACAAACTGGCCTCAACAACTCTCTGTGGTAGAGAATTCCACAGGTTCACAACTCTCTGAGTGAAGAAGTTTCTCCTCATCTCAGTCCTAAATGGCTTACCCCCTTATCCTTAGACTGTGACCCCTGGTTCTGGACTTCCCCAACATCGGGAACATGCATCTAACTTGTCCAGTCCAGCCCAGGACGAAGTGAACGCTACCATTTCCGGCCCAGCGGCTTAGCTTAACATTTCCTTCCGTATGTCTGCGGGCATTTCGCCTCAACGTGTTTTCTTTTTTGCCCTTACAGCTTACCCTCCAAAACCGGCAGTGTCCATTTCCCGTCCGGATCGAGTATTTGTGAGTGGAGAACTGGTTACCGTGACCTGCGAAGCACGGCCTCCATATCTCGGCAGCAGTTTCTACCTGTACAGAAAGGGCGAGGACCTCCCGGTCAGAATCCAACGAGCCAAGTCATCGCAATCTGCCGTGACCTTTGACATCACAACCCCACTGGACACCACGTCAGGGGACTACTCCTGTGCCTATAGAAAAACAGTGGCCGAGCGGGAGATACTCTCAGACCGAAGTGAAAACGTCAAGGTGACGGTCGTGGGTAAGTGCCACGCCCTTTGACTCTCAGGAAACCCGCTGTCACTTGATGACAGCTCGCGCCACGCAAGGGCACGGGGTCAGCACGGTGGGTGATCGCAAATCCGCAACACGGTTCCTACTCGCCCGAATTTCATTTCCATCCATGCAGGGTGTACAACAGGCTTCCGATTTGATGTGCGTCAATTTTCTCTATCACCGATTACCAAATTTACCCGCTATCTGAACTAGTACAATGAACTGTTTAGTACCTCAATGGGAGCAAGACACCAGTGTTACCTCACACGGCAATGCCGGCCTTGTTACGCTCATAATAAAGGGTCAGACTGAACAATGTGTACAATGATCAAGTGTGACCTCAGCTCCTTTAATGAGACTCCAGAATACAGGTACCTCGTGGGTGACCTGCTTGTGCTCCCAAGGGATGCTGGGATCCCTTGGGATGCCAACAGGTAGGCCCTCTGGTGTGCTGCAGGGAACAAAGGGTTAAATACACAACAAGACTGATGGCCTTGCGACTGAGGGAGTGCAGCGAAGGTTCACCAGACTGATTCCCGGGATGGCAGGTCTGACATATGAGGAGAGACTGGATCGACTGGGCTTATATTCACTGGAGTTTAGAAGGATGAGAGGGGATCTCATCGAAACATATAAAATTCTGACAGGACTGGACAGGTTAGATGCAGGAAGAATGTTCCCGATGTTGGGGAAGTCCAGAACCAGGGGTCACAGTCTAAGGATAAGGGGGTAAGCCATTTAGGACCGAGATGAGGAGAAACTTCTTCACCCAGAGAGTGGTGAACCTGTGGAATTCTCTTCCGCAGAGAGTTGTTGAGGCCAGTTCGTTAGATATATTCAAGAGGGAATTAGATGTGGCCCTTTGGCTAAAGGGATCAAGGGGTATGGAGAGAAAGCAGGAAAGGGGTACTGAGGTGAATGATCAGCCATGATCTTATTGAATGGCGGTACAGGCTCGAAGGGCCGAATGGCCTGCTCCTAGAAACATAGAAACATAGAAAATAGGTGCAGGAGTAGGCCATTCGGCCCTTCGAGCCTGCACCACCATTCAATGAGTTCATGGCTGAACATGCAACCTCAGTACCCCATTCCTGCTTTCTCGCCATATCTCTTGATCCCCCTAGTAGTAAGGACTATATCTAACTCCTTTTTGAATATATTTAGTGAATTGGCCTCAACAACTTTCTGTGGTAGAGAATTCCACAGATTCACCACTCTCTGGGTGAAGAAGTTTCTCCTCATCTCGGTCCTAAATGGCTTACTTCTTCTTCTAAGACTGTGACCCCTGGTTCTGGACTTCCCCAACATTGGGAACATTCTTCCTGCATCCAACCTGTCTAAACCCGTCAGAATTTTAAACGTTTCTATGAGATCCCCTCTCATTCTTCTGAACTCCAGTGAATACAGGCCCAGTTGATCTTTCTTGATGTGTCAGTCCCGCCATCCCGGGAATCAGTCTGGTGAACCTTCGCTGCACTCCCTCAATAGCACCTATTCTCTATGTTCCTATGTCACTTTTCTGTCAGTCAACCCAAACTGTTACGCCGAGATTTTGGAAGTGGTTCCATTAGGCGGAATCCTTCAACTTCATTACATCGTTGCGTCCCTGGATTGCATTTCGGCCAGCATCTCTCAATTCCGTGAACTCCACAACCGAGGAGTCGACAGCAGCGGTGTGGGGCACAACGGCATCATCACGTTCCCCTACATGTCGCACACCACGCTGACTTGGACTGACATCGCTGTGCCACACTCGGACTGCACTAAGAATAATGCACACCGCCAAATTCTAAAGGACAAGGGCAATAACCTCCGACCATTTCACCGGAGCATGCAGGTACACATCAGTCATTGAAGGTTAGCATGCAGGTACAGCAGGCGGTTAAGAAAGCAAATGGCATGTTGGCCTTCATAGCGAGGGGATTTGAGTACAGGGGCAGGGAGGTGTTGCTACAGTTGTACAGGGCCTTGGTGAGGCCACACCTGGAGTATTGTGTACAGTTTTGGTCTCCTAACTTGAGGAAGGACATTCTTGCTATTGAGGGAGTGCAGCGAAGGTTCACCAGACTGATTCCCGGGATGGCGGGACTGACCTATCAAGAAAGATTGGATCAACTGGGCTTGTATTCACTGGAGTTCAGAAGAATGAGAGGGGACCTCATAGAAACGTTTAAAATTCTGACGGGTTTAGACAGGTTAGATGCAGAAAGAATGTTCCCAATGTTGGGGAAGTCCAGAACCAGGGGTCACAGTCTGAGGATAAGGGGTAAGCCATTTAGGACCGAGATGAGGAGAAACTTCTTCACCCAGAGAGTGGTGAACCTGTGGAATTCTCTACCACAGAAAGTTGTTGAGGCCAATTCACTAAATATATTCAAAAGGGAGTTAGATGAAGTCCTTACTACTCGGGGGATCAAGGGTTATGGCGAGAAAGCAGGAAGGGGGTACTGAAGTTGCATGTTCAGCCATGAACTCATTGAATGGCGGTGCAGGCTAGAAGGGCTGAATGGCCTACTCCTGCACCTATTTTCTATGTTTCTATGTTTCTATGTTTCTATGACTGCAGCCAGCAGCAATACACAAAGTGGATCCCACCAGCCCTTACCTCCTTTATTTGATTCGTGAATCTCCAGGGTTAGCAGTGGCGTTCATTCATTCTTTTAATTGCGTTTTTGCCTTGGTTCAATGAGCGCAAATATGAATTTGAAAACAGCGCATTTTCTCTCCCTGCTTTGATCTCCAAACGCGCTGTCTACCGTCAAAACCCGAACTCGCAAAGCGAACTCGAGTTCGTTTATTTTATTTCGAACTTCTGCTGATTGTGCGAATGAAATCGCAAATCCCCCATTTGTGGAATATCAGTCCTCGATTTAAACACGTTCCTTCAACACAGCGTTATCAGAGAAACATAGAAAGTAGGTGCAGGAGTAGGCCATTCGGCCCTTCGAGCCTGCACCACCATTCAATAAGATCATGGCTGATCATGCAACTTCAGTACCCCTTTCCTGCTTTCTCACCATACTCCTTGATCCCTTTAGCTGTAAGGGCTGTTAAGTCCTGACTCTAATGTACTGACTTACACGAGACACATGCTGAAGCCAAGGTCACTCAGGACCTGCACCTTTAATTCCCACTCTCCAGTGCTGCACTTGCCTGAGACCTCACTTTATATACCTCAGTGGGACAGGTATGGAGTGTCTCCTGCAAGTGCACCCCTGGTGGTAAGGTATGCTTATTGTTACAGGTCATATCCAGTTACATTCATGTATAGCATGGTAAGATACAGTTATATACAGTAATGTGAGATACACGACAAGGGCCATATCTAACTCCCTCTTGAATATATCTAACGAACTAGCCTCAACAACTCTCTGCGGTAGGGAATTCCACAGCTTAACAACTCTCTGAGTGAAGAAGTTTCTCCTCATCTCGGTCCTAAATCAACTGGGCTTGTATTCACTGGAGTTCAGAAGAGTGAGAGGGGACCTCATAGAAACGTTTAAAATTCTGACGGGTTTGGACAGGTTGGATGCAGGAAGAATGTTCCCAATGTTGGGGAAGTCCAGAACCAGGGGTCACAGTCTAAGGATAAGGGGTAAGCCGTTTAGGACCGAGATGAGGAGAAACTTCTTCACCCAGAGAGTGGTGAACCTGTGGAATTCTCTACCACAGAAAGTAGTTGAGGCCAATTCACTAAATATATTCAAAAGGGAGTTAGATGAAGTCCTTACTACTCGGGGGATCAAGGGGTATGGCGAGAAAGCAGGAGGGGGGTACTGAAGTTTCATGTTCAGCCATGAACTCATTGAATGGCGGTGCAGGCTAGAAGGGCTGAATGGCCTGCTCCTGCACCTATTTTCTATGTTTCTATGTTAAATGGCTTACCCCTGATCCTTAGACTGTGTCCCCTGGTTCTGGACTTCCCCAACATCGGGAACATTCTTCCTGCGTTGGGCTGTGCATCTGCCAAGCCACAAGAAACCCGACAGATCCCTTTCCCATTGTGCCTTCCAATTATTTTCTCACAGATCCGCTAACCCAACCATGGCTAGCTCTTGATCAAGCGACTGCAGTGTATGTCGAAGGCGAGACTATCACTCTGACCTGCACCATGCACAGAACACATCGCCGTCAAACCTTCTACTTTTACAGAGATAATCAACTGTTGATCTCGCCACAACTCTTCGTGAGGAACAACATTGGAACGTTCAAGATTATCAGATTAAACCAAGGAGGGAGGTACCAATGCAAATATGGAACCATGGTCAAAACAAGGTGGTTAGAATCACAGCTCAGTGAGTATGTGACGGTAATTGTAGTAGGTGAGTAGCCAATGAAGTACTTTTTGGAGCGTATTTACTGTTGTAATGTAGAAAACACGGCGGCCAATTTGCGCACAGCAAGCTCCCACCAACATCAATGTGATAATGAGCAGATACTCTGTTTCTAGCGATGTTGGTCGAGGGATATACATTGACCAGGATATGATGGTGAAATTTCCTGCTCTTCTTCGAAATAGTGCCATCTGATCTTTTATGTACACCCGAGAGAGCAGGCGGGCCTCATCCAAAAGAGGGCACCTCCGACAGTGTGGCGCTCCCTCAGTACTGCCCTCCGACAGTGCGGCGCTCCCTCAGTACTGGCCCTCCGACAGTGAGATACTCCCTCAGTACTGCCCTTCCAACAGTGCAGCACTCCCTCAGTACTGCCCTTCTGACAGAGCAGCACTCCCTCAGTACCGCCCCTCCGACAGTGCGGCGCTCCCTCAGTACTGGCCCTCCGACAGTGAGATACTCCCTCAGTACTGCCCTTCCAACAGTGCAGCACTCCCTCAGTACTGCCCCTTCGACAGTGCGGCACTCCCTCAGTACTGCCCCTTCGACAGTGCAGCGCTCCCTCAGTCCTGCCCCTCAGACATTGCGGTGCTTCCTCAATACCGCCCCTCCGACAGTGCGGCGCTCCCTCAGCACCGCCCCTCCGACAGTGCGGCGCTCTCTCAATGCCGCCCTCCGACAGTGCAGCGCTCCCTCAGTATCGCCCCTCCAACAGTGCGGTGCTCCCTCAATACCGCCCCTCCGACAGTGCGGCGCTCCCTCAGTACCGCCCCTCCGACAGTGCGGCACTCCCTCAGTACTGCCCCTTCGACAGTGCAGCACTCCCTCAGTACTGCCCCTAAGACAAACGTATATTGTTAATATATCAAAGGGAGCAGTGACACTAACAACGATCGCTGGGGACGCCACTGTATACTTCCCTCCATTCTGACAAACAACCATTCCCCTCTACACGCTCATTTCTGCCTCTTAGCCCATTTCGGATCTACACTATCACTGTCCCTTTAATCCAAGTGGATTAAGTTCTGATAACAAGCACATGATGAGCTATTTGTCAAACGCCTTTTACGCACAGAGGAACACAAAGGAGATCAGTGAGCCTCTCAAGCCTGTTCCGCCATGCAATGAGATCATGGCTGAATTTCGACCTAACTCTACATACCTGCCTTTGGCCCACATCGCTTAATACCCGTTAGTTCACAAAAGCTTTCATTCTCCAACAATTGGTCGAGCATCAATAGCGATTGGTGGAAGAGAGTTCCAAACGTTTGCCACCCTTTGTGTGTGGAAGTGTTACCCAGTTTTAGCCCTGAAAGGTCTGCATCTGATATTTTGTCTATGACCCCGAGTCTTAGAATCCCCAACCAGCAGCAATCGTTTCTCTCTGTCTACTCTATCTGTTCCCCTAATATCTTAAAAGCTTCGATCAAATCATCCCTTCACCTTCTGAATTCGAGGAAATACACCCCCAATTGGTATGATCTCTCCTCGTAACCATTGAAGTCTGGGTGTCATTCTGGTAAACCTACGCTGTACTCCCTCCAAAGCCAATATATCCTTCTGAAGATATGCTGCCAAGATTTTCTCACAGTGCTCATCATCATCATCGGTGGTCCCTCAGAACGAGGATGACTTGCTTCCACGAGTTCACAGGTGTTTCGATGAAGGACCCGATGTTCCAGGTCCTGAACTCCAATTGAGGGGGTGGAAGGTGCCTGTGCGTGGATTGTTTTAACGTGGGGTGGCCATTGCACACCAGCCACCACACGGGCTCGACAGGGCGAGGTCTTGGTCCAGGGACAAGGGTTAACCAGGACGGCTGGAGTTCTGCATGTCTGTCGTCTAACCAGAGTTTTGTACAGCTGCAGCATACGTTCTACTCCTATTGCGATCGTCTGGACACAACGACCAGCTTCCCATTAGTATTTTTAATTAGTCTCTGTATCTGTTCATTACATGTTAGTGATCTATGTACCTGGAACCCCCAAGTCTCGTTGGACATCCTCTGCTTTTAGCTTTTCTCCATTTCGAAAGTATGCTGTTCTATCCTTTGTAAGTCCAAAGTGGATATCCCATGTTTGCCTTCATTGGAATCCATTTGCCACGGGGTTTCCCATTCACGCAATCCCTTTGGAAGTGTCTGCTTTCATCCACGCTGCCTACAATGAAATCTATTTTATATCATTGGAACACTGCATATATGCTGATTCCGGAGAACTAGGCTGATTCCGGAGACTAGGCTGATTCCGGAGATAAGGGGGTTACCTTTTGATGATAGATTGAGTAGACTGGGTCTTTACTCGTTGGAGTTCAGAAGGATGAGGGGTGATCTTATAGAAACATTTAAAATAATGAAAGGGATAGACAAGATAGAGGCAGAGAGGTTGTTTCCACTGGTCAGGGAGACTAGAACTAGGGGGCACAGCCTCAAAATATGGGGGAGCCAATTTAAAACCGAGTTGAGAAGGAATTTCTTCTCCCAGAGGGTTGTGAATCTGTGGAATTCTCTGCCCAAGGAAGCAATTGAGGCTAGCTCATTGAATGTATTCAAGTCACAGATAGATAGATTTTTAACCAATAAGGGAATGAAGGGTTACGGGGAGCGGGCGGGTGAGTGGAGCTGAGTCCACGGCCAGATCAGCCATGATCTTGTTGAATGGCGGAGCAGGCTCGAGGGGCTAGATGGCCTACTCCTGTTCCTAATTCTTATGTTCTTATGACGTTCTGTGCCATCAGCTAAGTCCTCAATAAATTTTATGAATATTTGAGGACCCAACACAGATCCCTGCATGACACTACTAGTCACATCCTGTCAATTTGAGTACCTATCCATTAGCCCTGCTCTCTGTCTCTGTTGGCTCAGCCAATTTCCTAACCAGGTGTACAATTTGCCCTCAAATCTGTGGTCTTATACCTTTATTAACAGTCGCTTATGTGGGACTTTTTAAGTGTCTTTTCGAAGCCCATATAAATGGCATCCAGAGACATTCCCCTGTCCACTACTTTAGCTTCCTCCTCAAAGAGTTTAATTAAGACATGAGCTACCTTTCACAAATCAATGTTGGCTCTCTGATCAACTCAAAAATTTTCGAGGTGATCAGTCAACTGTAGACTCTAGCAACTTTCCGACAACAGTTGTTAGGCTAAGTGGTCTATAATTCCCTGGTTTCCCTTTCCTCGCCATTCCGAAATAGCACAATTTTCCAGTCTAAAGGAATGGTTCCTGAATCGAGAGAATATTATTTGCAATGTGCTCTCTACTTCCTTTAAATCCCTGGGATGCAAACCATATGGTCCTACGGATTTGTAACTCTTTAGTGCCATTATTTTCTTCATTACTGTTATTTTAGTTACGTTAATTTTATTGAGTAGCTGTCCCTGATTTAATATTAGGTTCCTTGGGATTTCTGGCATGCTATCCTCTTCCTCTTGTAAATAGAAACATAGAAACATGGAAAATAGGTGCGGGAGTAGGCCATTCGGCCCTTCGAGCCTGCACCACCATTCAATATGATCATGGCTGATCATTCACCTCAGTACCCCTTTCCTGCTTTCTCGCCGTACCCCTTGATCCCTTTAGCCGTAAGGGCGATATCTAACTCCCGCTTGAATATATCCAATGAACTGGCATCAACAACTCTCTGCGGCAGGGAATTCCACAGGTTAACAACTCTCTGAGAGAAGACGTTTCTCCTAATCTCAGTCCTGAATGGCTTACCCCTTATCCTTAGACTATGTCCCCTGGTTCTGGACTTCCACAACATCGGCAACATTCTTCCTGCATCTAACCTGTCCAGTCCCGTCAGAATTTGATATGTTTCTATGAGATCCCCTCTCATCCTTCTAAACTCCAGTGTATACAGGCCCAGCGATCCAGTCTCTCCTCATAAGTCAGTCCTGCCATCCCGGGAATCAGTCTGGTGAACCTTCGCTGCACTCCCTCAATAGCAAGAATGTCCTTCCTCAGATTAGGAGACCAAAACTGAACACAATATTCCAGGTGTGGCCTCACCAAGGCCCTGTACAACTGCAGTAAGACCTCCCTGCTCCTATACTCAAATCCTCTCGCTATGAAGGCCAACATGCCATTTGCCTTCTTCACTGCCTGCTGTACCTGCATGCCAACTTTCAATGACTGATGTACCATGACACCCAGGTCTCGTTGCACCTGACGCAAAGTAATTATTCAACCTTTCCGCTATTTTCTTATTATCATTGACAATATCAACAGTTTCAGTTTTAAGAGGCCAATATTGCACCAGACTACTTTTCCCTAATATAATTGTAAAAATGTTTTGAGTTGATTTTGATACCTGTTGCAAATTTCTTTTCATCCTCCTTCTTTGTAGTTCTTAACATTTATTTTGTGACCCTTGTTGTTCCCATTCGCCAGGATATGTGCTTTCTTTTTGAATTTTTGTCTGATTTTTCTTTCCGTTGTATGCTATCCCTTACCTCTTCAGTCGTCCACGGCTGTTTTCTTTGGCAAGTAGAGCTCTTGTCTCTCAGGGGTATAAATTGGTTCTGTATCACCTCAAATTTCTTTTTGAACATCTCCCACTAATTTTCTGTCATTTTACCCATTAACATATTTGTCCAGTTTACCACGGACAGTCTCTGTCTCAACCCATTGAAGTTGGCCTTACCCAAATCTAGAATCTTAGTAGCTGTTTCATGGTTCTCCCTTCAAATGCTATGTTGAACTCGATCATTTATGATGGCTCCTCAAGTTAGGAGACCAAAACTGTACACAATACTCCAGGTGTGGCCTCACCAAGGCCCTGTACAACTTTTAGGCTGCTAACTAAATCTGGCAAATTACTCAAACTATAGACTTTTGAAAGTCTATACACAACTTCCTCAACGGACATAATCAAGTTTGTCATCCAAGTATTTTCTGTGTCAATTCTTAAACCGATAATCTTCCATTGTGCGAAGTTAGAAATAGCATTAAATTAAAGGAAGAGGCTTACGATGTTACCAAAAAGAGTAGTAAGCCTGAGGATTGGGATGATTTCAGAATTCTGAAGAAACTGATAGAGCGAGAAAAATTAGAATACGAGAGTAAACTATCAAGAGACAGAATGTAAGAGCTTGCAGAGATATGTAAAATGATGAGATTAGCAAAAATAAACATAGGTCACTGACAGGTATTATAATGCGGAACAAGCAAATGACAGGCATTAAAACACTTTTTATCTATCATCACATTCCAGCAATAGTAGGGAGCCAAAGGTCGAGTGAATAATGTGGATCTTAAAGACATTAGTATTAGTGAATGAATAGTACGGTAGTACAGTGGTTATATTACTGGACTATTAATCCAGAGACCTGGAGTAAGTAACACGAGAGACGTGATTTCAAATCCCACCACGGGAGCTAAGGGAATTTAAATTCATTAAATAAAAACGTGACATTTAACAAGTCAGAAGCTACCAGAAAAGCAATGAAACTACCAGACTGGCATGACAAAAAAACAACTGGTTCACTGATGCCCTTCAGGGAAGGAAAGATTTCATCCTTACCCAGCCTGGCACATATACGTGACTCCAGACTGAGTGGCTGACACTGGCAAAGGATACTTAAAGGGTTGACGGTGGATAAACAATGGCAAACATTTAAAGATCACATGGATGAACTTCAGCAATTGTACACCTCTGTCTGGAGCAAAAAATAAAACGGGGAAGGTGGCTCAACCGTGGTTAACAAGGGAAATTAAGGATACTGTTAAATCCAAGGAAGAGGCCTATAATTTGGCAAGAAAAAGCAACAAACCTGAGGACTGGGAGAAATTTAGAATTCAACAGAGGCAGACTAAGGGTTTAATTAAGAGGGGGAAAATAGAGTACGAGAGGAAGCTTGCAGGGAACATAAAAACTGACTGCAAAAGCTTCTATAAATATGCGAAGAGAAAAAGATTCGTGAAGACAAACATAGGTCCCTTGCAGTCGGATTCAGGTGAATTTATAATGGGGAACAAAGAAATGGCAGACCAATTGAACAAATACTTAGGTTCTGTCTTCACAAAGGAAGACACAAAGAACCTTCCGGAAGTACTAGGGGACAGAGGATCTAGTGAGAAGGAGGAACTGAAGGATATCCTTATTAGGTGGGAAATTGTGTTGGGGAAATTGATGGGATTGAAGGCCGATAAATCCCCGGGGCCTGATAGTCTGCATCCCAGAGTACTTAAGGAAGTGGCCCTAGAAATAGTGGATGCATTGGTAATCATTTTCCAACAATCAATCGACTCTGGATCAGTTCCGATGGACTGGAGGGTAGCTAATGTAACACCACTTTCTAAAAAAGGAGGAAGAGAGAAAATGGGTAATTATAGGCCGATTAGCCTGACATCAGTAGTGGGGAAAATGTTGGAATCAATCATTAAGGATGAAATAGCAGCGCATTTGGAAAGCAGTGACAGGATCGGTCCAAGTCAGCATGGATTTATGAAAGAGAAATCATGCTTGACGAATCTTCTGGAATTTTTTGAGGATGTAACTAACAGAGTGGACAAGGGAGAACCAGTGGATGTGGTGTATTTGGACTTTCAAAAGGCTTTTGACAATGTCCCACACAAGAGATTAGTGTGCAAAATCAAAGCGCATGGTATTGGGGGTAATGTACTGACGTGGATAGAGAACTGGTTGGCAGACAGGAAGCAGAGAGTCGGGATAAACAGGTCCTTTTCAGAATGGCAGGCAGTGACTAGTGGAGTGCCGCAGGGCTCAGTGCTGGGACCGCAGCTCTTTACAATATACATTAACGATTTAGATGAACGAATTGAGTGTAATATCTCCAAGTTTGCAGATGACACTAAGCTGGGTGGCGGTGTGAGCTGTGAGGAGGACGCTAAGAGGCTGCAGGGTGACTTGGACAGGTTAGGTGAGTGGGCAAATGCATGGCAGATGCAGTATAATGTGGATAAATGTGAGGTTATCCATTTTGGGGGCAAAAACATGAAGGCAGAATATTATCTGAATGGCGGCAGATTAGGAAAAGGGGAGGTGCAACGTGACTTGGGTGTCATGGTTCATCAGTCACTGAAAGTAGGCAGTGAAGAAGGCAAATGGTAAGTTCGCCTTCATAGCTAGAGGATTTGAGTATTGGATCAGGGAGGTCTTACTGCAGTTGTACAGGGGCCTTAGTGAGGCCTCAGCTGGAATATTGTGTACAGTTTTGATCTCCTAATCTGAGGAAGGACGTTCTTGCTATTGAGGGAGTGCAGCGAAGGTTCACCAGACTGATTCCAGGGATGGCTGGACTGTCATATGAGGAGAGACTGGATCAACTGGGCCTTTATTCACTGGAGTTTAGAAGGATGAGAGGGGGTCTCATGGAAACGTATAAGATTCTGACGGGACTGGACAGGTTAGATGCGGGAAGAATGTTCCCGATGTTGGGTAAGTCCAGAACCAGGGGACATAGTCTTAGGATAAGGGGTAGGCCATTTAGGACCGAGATGAGGAGAAACTTCTTCACTCAGAGAGTTGTTAACCTGTGGAATTCCCTGCCGCAGAGAGTTGTTGATGCCAGTTCATTGGGTATATTCACGAGGGAGTTAGATATGGCCCCTACGGCTAAAGGGATCAAGGGGTATGGAGAGAAAGCAGGAAAGGGGTACTGAGGTGAATGATCAGCCATGATCTTATTGAATGGCGGTGCAGGCTCGAAGGGCCGAATGGCCTACTCCTGCACCTATTTTCTATGTTTCTATGTTAACAAGTCAAACAGTTGGACCAAACCCCAACAACGAAGGCAGCACTGTCGGAGTGCCTTCAGCACAAGAACTGCAGCAGTTGAGGGCGATAACTGCCGGCTTTGCCAATGATGCCCACATCCCGGTGAATGAATAATGCCTACGTTTCATGGTTTTAAGAGAGATGGCTACAGAGATAGTGAACGCATTGGTTTGGATCTTCTCGAATTCCCCAGATGCTACAACCGTCCCCATGGATTGGAAGGTAGCAACGTAACACTGCTATTCCATAAATGAGGGGGCGAAAAGGGCCATGGTAAAAGGCTAACTTGGAAAATCATATTATAATTGGGCAGAGTCAACACTGATTCATGAAAGAAAAATCGTGGTGTACAAACCTTTTACAGTGTTTGAGCTTGTAACTAGTCGGGTGGGGGAAGGGGCGTGGTGTATTTGAATTTACAGAAATAATTTGATAAGGTGTCATATCAGAGCTTATTGCATAAACACTTCCCTTAAACCCGGCACAATCGCTATTGAATAATCAAACTTCCATTGCTCACAGATCAATTTTGTTTTGTCGTTTCTGTATTTTACCTCAGATCGGCTAAAAATGCCAGGGATCTGTCTTGATCAATCGAGCGGGGTATATTTAGAAACAGAGACAGTCACCATCACCTGCAGCGTGAGCAGTCAGTATCCCGACAGAAACGTCTACTTTTACAGAGATAGTCAACTGCAGACCTCTCGGCAACTTTTGATAAGCGACAATGTTACATCGTTTGTGGTTGCCAGCACAGAGCAAGGCGGACGGTACCAGTGCCAATACGGAACCTTGGTCAACACAAGGTGGCTCGAATCCCAACCCAGTGAAGCTGTGACGGTCACTATAGCAGGTGAGTGAAGAGGGCAATAGCTGGGTAATATGTCGATCAAATACTCTTGCTATTTCCGAACAATCATATTTATTTCAATGCAACAATATTCAAAATTCTCGTCCTTGTGTACAAATCCCTCCACGGCCTTGCCCCTCTCTGATCTCCTTGTGCCCCACAACCCCTCAACATATCTGTGCTCCTCAAATTCTTCCCTCTGATTATAATCGCTCAACTATTGGTGGCCGTTCCTTTAGTTGCCTGAGCCCCAAGCTCGAGAACTCCCTCCCTAAACCTCCCCGCTTCTATATCTCTCTTTCCTCCTTCAAGACGCTCTTTAAAACCTAAATGTTTAGATCTGCTCATCGGCTGCAATTTCTTCTCATCTGGCTCGGTTTGAAATGTATTTATTTTCATATAACGCTCCTGTGGAGTGCCTCAGGATGTTTTACTATGTTAAAGGCACTATATAAACGCAAGTTTTTGTTGTTGAGAGGGTCTTTGAGCTCAACTCTTGTCTGGGCCTCTTTTCATATGTCCTGAACACAAAGGCTGAGCCTTTCCTGCCCGCGAGAACATTAATAGAGATAATGCATTCACTTTGATCTCTAAGTGTATCCAAGTTTACGCTGACATTAGTCTGGCTGGTAATGCAAAACGAGCGATAGAGCAGAGCAAGCCATGTTACACTCGGCCTAATTTTATGTTTACTTGAAGATAGGCTACTACCCAAACCGAATTTATACGTGCTAAGTTAGCCTATTGTGACTTCAACCCGACCAAGTTTTCACTGCGTAACCCAAGGTGACAGATTTTTTTAAATCCTAACCCGAAAAGGCAGAGTGTAATATGGACCACTGATCGAAAGTATTGCGTTACTACCTGGGTGGGTTCGGGTAAATTTGTCCCCTTCAGGTCACTACTGAGGAAACACTGCGTTCCGGAGTTGGGTCTTCAATTCAACCGTTGGCTTAAGACAATCAAGTACAATGATAACGTGTAATCTTCATAATAGCTAAATGCAGGATGTGTGACATTAAAGCACGACTATGTCCCCGATTTCCAATGTTACATCTCATATATCTGGACTACAAGACCGAGCAGTTTAATGGCACAATGACGGCCTTGAACCTGTTTCCAGTTTCAATTGGCAGAGTTGGGTCAACAAACAAGGGGCATAGATTTAACCTCATTGGGTGGAGGTATAGCAGAGATAGCATCGAAACATAGAAAATAGGTGCAGGAGTAGGCCATTCGGCCCTTCGAGCCTGCACCACCATTCAATAAGGTCATGGCTGATCATGCAACTTCAGTACCCCATTCCTGCTTTTTCTCCATACCCCTTGACCCCTTTATCCATAAGGGCCACATCTAACTCCCTTTTGAATATATCTAATGAACTGGCCTCAACAACTCTCTGTGGTAGAGAATTCCACAGGTTCACAATTCTCTGGGTGAAGAAGTTTCTCCTCATCTCGGTCCTAGATGGCTTACCCCTGATCCTTAGACTGTGACCCCTGGTTCTGGACTTCCCCAACACCGGGGACATTCTTCCTGCATCTAACCTGTCCAGTCCCGTCAGAATTTTATATGTTTCTATGAGATCCCCTCACATTCTTCTAAGTTCCAGTGAATCACCTGGTCAATCAGGGGAAATGTCTTTATCCAGAGGGTGGTGGGGGTCTGGAACTCACTGCTTGAAATGGTGGTAGATGCAGAAAGTCTCACCACATTTGGATGTGCATTTAAAGTGTCGTATCCTACAGGACTATGGACCAAGAACTGGAACGTGAGATTAGGCTGGGTAGCTCTTGCACAGCTACTGCAGACACGATGGGCCGAAATGGCCTCCTTCTGTGCTGTAAATTTTTATGATTCTATGAATCTATGAATGTCAGGAGGTACCGCCAGACTGGCTGACCTGATCACATTACCAATTTTCCCTGGCAGATAACCCAAACTGTGTGCCGAGATTGTCTAAATTTTCCTTTTATGGGAATAATTTAACTCAATTTCGCTCAGGTTACCCATGTCTCCCGCTTGACAGACCCGTAAAATCCGCCATCGAGCGAGGCAAATGCAGCACGTGCACGGGGGCATCACCAGCTTCAAGTCTCCCTCATCCAGACTTTGATAGCCATTCAGTAATTAACGCTGGGTAAAAATCCGGAAAATCCCAAACGAACAGGAGGACATCATCACCGCACGGACTGAAGCGGTTCATGTAGAACGCATCGTCTCAGGATAAGGCCTTTTAAGACCGAGACATAGAAACATAGAAACATAGAAACATAGAAAATAGGTGCAGGAGTAGGCCATTCGGCCCTTCTAGCCTGCACCGCCATTCAATGAGTTCATGGCTGAACATGCAACTTCAGTACCCCATTCCTGCTTTCTCACCATACCCCTTGATCCCCCTAGTAGTAAGGACCACATCTAACGGGGAAGAATTTCTTCGCTCAGAAAATTGTGAATCTCTGGGATTCTCTGCTCCGAATGGCTGCGCCTGCTGAGCCCTTGATTACATTCAAGGCTGAGTTAGATAGATTTTTGGGCTCTCTGGGAGCAAAGGGACATGGGGAATGGGCGGGGAAAGTGGAGTGCCGATGGAAGACCAACCGTGATTTGTTGGATGGTGAAGACGGCTCGAGGGGCCGTAGCGGTTACTCCTGTTCATAAATCTAATGGTCTTAACACTCATCACTACCTTCTCAACGGCAACTGAGGATGGGTGAAGGGGAAAAATGGGAAGGCGTCCCTTCCCACGAGCGGGCTCTCTGATCTAAAGGGTCGACGCTCGTCCCAACCCGCATAGCAGCCCTTGATGTTATTAGACGGAGACGGACGGCAAAGGTATAACGATCTTTAATTGCGCACGTCCGGGAACACTTCTCATCACAGCCGCCTGTGAGTGGAGATGTTCCCCGAATAACAAAATCGTACGTCATTTATACATTTCACAGACTCATTCGCTCCCTGGTACGACCTCCCTCAATCTCTAATTGGGTTACCTTATCAGTTATATTTTGGATTGACAGACCAGGCTCTCAAGGGCAACCTCAGACCTTAACTGGGATGACCTCACTGGGTTAGAATTTGCCGATCGTACACGGCGCCTAAACGTTTGTTTAAAGTCTTTTCACAGAGTCTTATCAGTATCTGTTTAGAGTCTTCCATGGTGTCTTACCTTGTCGGACTGGACGTACCTTAATGTTATCTAGTGTTCTAGTACATCAATGTTGAATCAGAGGCCTCTGGGTCCTTGGTGCTGGAATATGTTAGAATGTGAGGTCAGCTACAGGACCTTCTGCCCCTTTTGCTGAGCTGATGTAGAAGCCGGCACTTTAAACCTTATTTCGCTTATACCCCTAATGCCAATTTTCTCCTACAATGGGCAATAAAAGTTAGCGATACACACAAAACACGTTAAAAAAAAAACAATCTCGCCAACCAAAATGTGTCTCCTTTGTGGTAAACGCGTCCCCGTGGGTTAATGGAGGTGCTCACTCTTCAACTGTGTTGTGGATAGGTCAGCCGACATTAGAATTTCAAACCAGCGAATTGTCCTTCTTGCGATTGTATCAGCGGGATAATTTCCTTGCTCAAAACCTAAATTTGGAACTAGAAGCCGCAGCTGATTTATATTTCGTCGCTCGTGAAATCGTGAACGCACCTCTTTTGGAATCTCAGTCCCCGAGGTAAGCACAGCACAATCGTTCTTCAATTAACGGTCTCCTACTGTATGTTAAATACCGCAGATCTGCTGAAACCTCCAGGGATATCGCTCGACCAGTCATCGGGTATGTATTTGGAAGGAGAGACCGTTACCATGACGTGCACCATGAGCGGAGAGCATCGTGGTAAAATCAACTTTTACAGAAATGGTCAAGCATTGTCCCCTCGTCAAATTTTCGTCAAGGACAGCACCGGGACGTTCATCGTCAACAGCGCAAATCAAGGCGGCCGCTACCAGTGTCAATATGAAAGCTCGCTGAAAACAAGGCAAATGATGTCGCAGCTCAGCGAGGCTGTGTTAGTCACGATAGCAGGTGGGTGCATGGGAACAGAGAGTGTTAATATGTTTTTTTTCCAAGCTTTAGGTATTTTGCAATGAAAAGCATCCTTGTTTCAAAGTATCAGTGTTTAATATTCACAGAGAGGGTCTCTGCTCTCAGCTCTTCACAGGGTGCCTGGAAAACAGGGTCCTGAACACACATGATGACTGCTCACTGCCAGTGAGAACGTTCAAACAGACAAGGAATCACCGTGACTGGAGTTCACTGGAGTTTAGGAGAATGAGAGGGGATCTCATAGAAATATAAAAAATTCTGGACGGGACTGGACAGGTTAGATGCAGGAAGAATGTTCCCGATGTTGGGGAAGTCCAGAATCAGGGGTCACAGTCTAAGGATAAGGGGTAAGCCATTTAGGACCGAGATAAGGAGAAACTTCTTCACTCAGAGAGTTGTTAACCTGTGGAATTCTCTTCCGCAGAGAGTTGTTGATGCCAGTTCATTGGATATATTCAAGAAGGAGTTAGATATGGCCCTTACAGCTAAAGGGATCAAGGGGTATGGAGAGAAAGCAGGAAAGGGGTACTGAGGTGAATGATCAGCCATGATCATATTGAATGGTGGTGCAGGCTCGAAGGGCCGAATGGCCTACTCCTGCACCTATTTTCCATGTTTCTATGTTTCTATTTGCAAGCTGAAGAGGATAGCATGCCAGAAATCCCAAGGAACCTAATATTAAATCAGGGACAGGTACTCAATAAAATTAACATAACTAAAATAACAGTAATGAAGAAAATAATGGCACTAAAGAGTTACAAATCCCTAGGACCATATGGTTTGCATCCCAGGGATTTAAAGGAAGTAGAGAGCACATTGCAAATAATATTCTCTCGATTCAGGAACCATTCCTTTAGACTGGAAAATTGTGCTATTTCGGAATGGCGAGGAAAGGGAAACCAGGGAATTATCCACCACTTAGCCTAACAACTGTTGTCGGTAAGTTGCTAGAGTCTACAGTTAAGGGCAGGGTGACTGATCACCTCGAAAATTTTGAGTTGATCAGAGAGCCAACATGGATTTGTGAAAGATATATTTTCGATATATTCAACAGGGAGTTGGATATGGCCCTTACGGCTAAAGGGATCAAGGGGTATGGAGAGAAAGCAGGAATGGGGTACTGAAGTTCAATGATCAGCCATGATCTTATTGAATGGTGGTGCAGGCTCAAAGGGCCGAATGGCCTACTCCTGCACCAATTTTCTATGTTTCTATGTGACCCCAATATTTATCTCTCAAAGTGCGGGTGAAATTCGTCTCAGACGGTAGCATGAAACGGACCCGTTTCAAATTCTACTGAAGTGAAAGGAAAATAACAGTGGGCTGACTGTCAAATGGGCTTTCGATAGTTATCGACCACTGTACCATGTCAACGAAAAGTAACTTTTTCCCAACGCATTTGTTGCAGGTAACTGTTGCTCTTGGTCCTTCTAGTTTGATGGAGGTCACGGGTTTGGGAGGTGCTGCCGAAGAAGCCTTGGCGAGTTGCCGCGGTGCATCTTGTGGACGGTGCACACTGCAGCCACGGTGCGCCGGTGGTGGAGGGAGTGAGTGTTGAAGGTGGTGGGTCGCGTGGCCCATCGAGCGGGGCTGCCTTGTCTTGGGTGGTGTCGAGCTTCCTGAGTATTGTTTTACCGGTACTCGTCCAGACTAGAGGAGAGTATTCCATCACACTCCTGACTTGTGCCTTGGAGATGGTGGAAAGACTTTGGGGAGTCAGGAGGTGGGACACTCGCCACAGAATACCCAGCCTCTGACCCGCTCTTGTAGCCCCAGTATTTATGTGGCTGGTCCAGTGAAGTTTCTGGTCAATGGTGACGCCCAGGATGTTGATGGTGGGGAGAGTTAGCAACGGTAATGCCGTTGAATGTCAAGGGGCAGTGGTTAAACTCTCGCTTGTTGGATGTAGTCATCGCCTGGCACTTGCGTGGCGTGAATGTTACTTGCCAGTCTGAATTGCAAGCCTGAATGTTGTCCAGGTCTTGCTGTATGTGGGCACGGACTGCTCCATTATCTCAGGAGTTGCGAACAGAACTGAACACTGTGCAGTCATCAGCGAACATCCCCACTTCTAACCTAATGATGGACGGAAGGTCATTGATGAAACAGCTAAAGATGGTTGGGACTAGGACACTGCCCGGAGGAAATCCTACATCGATGTTATCGGGCTAAGGTGATTGGCCTCCAATAAAGAAAACCATACGTACGGCGCCAGCCAGTGGAGAGTTCGCCCCGATTCCCATTGGATTCAATTTTACGAGTGCTCCTTGATGCCACACTCGGCCAAATAGCTGCCTTGACATCAAAGGCAGTCACTCTCACCTCACCTCTAGAATCCACATGTTTTTCTATGTTGGGACCAAAGCTGTAATGTTGCCGATTGGTCCGCGCAGCACCTAACTGAGCATCGGTGAGCATGTTATTGGTGAGTACGTGCCACTTCATAGCACTGTGAAAGAGACATTCCATCCCTTTGCTGATAATTGAGAGTCCGCTGATGGGGGCAGCAGTTGGTCAGATTGGATTTGTCCTGTTTATGTGGACAAGACGTACCGCTTAAGGGTAGATTCTGGTGTTGCTGTACGGGACCAGCTTGGGTAGTGACAGGGCTCGTTCTGCCGAGCAGTTCTTTAGCAAGACAATATTGTAGGGGCCAATAGCCTTTGCTGTATTCAGTGCGCCCAGCCATTTCTTGATATCACGTGGAGTGGATCGAATTTGCTAAAGACTGGAGCCTGTGATGGTGGCAACCTCAGGAAGAGACCAACATGGATCATCCACTCGGCACTCCTGGCCGAAGGTTGTTACGCACACTTCAGCCTCATCTTGTGCACTCACGTGCTGGGCTCCGCCATCATTGAGGGTGGGGATATTCAGGGAGCCTCCTCCTCCCGGGAGTTGTTGAATTATCCACCACCATTCATGACTGGATGTAGCAGGACTGCGGGGCTTTAATCTGACCCGTTGGTTGTGGGATCGCTTGGGCTTAGCATGCTGTCCGCTGCGTTCTATTTTTACCAGGTTGATACCTCATTTTCTGGTGTGGCTGGTGTAGTGTCTCTGCACCTTGTTACAAACTCACACGAGGCATGGATACATCAGACACGGTCACTCTGTGACCTTCACTTTATTTCCAGGACTGAAGAGTGGTGATCCTGGGTGGGACCTCCCCTTTTATAGCTGGAAGCCCAGGTGAGGAGCTCACTCCCTGTGGTCAGGGTGTGCATTACAAGGGTACAGGTACAATATGCATGAGTTACAGTTACAGACTTATAGTCATTGCAAGATGGTGAAATACATGACAGCTGGTGCAACTACAAACATGCTCTTCTGCACTCTGCATTGAACCAGAGTTGCTGCTCTGGTTGAAGTAATGTTAGATATGTCAGACCATGCGGTTACAGATTGCAGTGGAATACAGTTCGGCTGCTGCTGGCCCACAGTGGCTCACGGATGCCCAGCGCTGAGATGCTAGATCTGTTCTGAATCTATCCCATTTAGCACGGTGGTAAACATCGAAACATGGAAAATAGGTGCAGGAGTGGGCCATTCGGCCCTTCGAGCCTGCACCGCCATTCAATAAGATCATGGCTGATCATGCACCTCAGTACCCCTTTCCTGCTTTCTCTCCATACCCCTTGATCCCTTTAGCCGTAAGGGTCACATCTAACTCCTTTTTGAATATATCTAACGAACTGGCCCCTACAACTTTCTGTGGTAGAGAATTCCACAGGTTCACAATTCTCTGAGTGAAGAAGTTTCTCCTCATCTTGGTCCTATATGGCTTACACCTTATCCTTAGACTGTGACCCCTGGTTCTGGACTTCCCCAACATCGGGAACATTCTTCCTGCACCTAACCTGTCCAGTCCCGTCAGAATTTTATATGTTTCTATGAGATCCCCTCTCATTCTTCTAAATTCCAGTGAATACAGGCCCAGTCGATTTCTTCATATGTCAGTCCTGCCATCCCGGGAATCAGTCTGGTGAACCTTCGCTGCACTCCCTCAATAGCAAGAATGTCCTTCCTCAGATTAGGAGACCAAAACTGCGTGGTAGTGCCACACAATACGATGGAGGATGTCCTCAGTGCGAGGACAGGACTACGTCTGCGCTAGGACTCTGCGTTGGTCCCTTCGACCAATATAGTTCTGGGAAGATGCATCTGTGACAGGGAGGTTGGTGAGAAGTAGGTCAAATAGATTTTTCCCCCGTGTCGGTTCTCCCACCACCTGCCGGAGGCCCAGTCTGGCAGCTATGCCCTTCAGCACTCGGCCAGCTTGGTCAGTAATGATGTTACCGAGCCACTCGGTGAAGGACATTGAAATCGTCCAGCCAGAGTATATTCTGTGCCTTCTGCCCTCAGTGCTTCTTCCAAATGCTGTTCAAACTTAAATGGAGAAAAACTGGTTGGCAGACAGGAAGCAAAGAGTGGGAATAAACGGGTCCTTTTCAGAATGGCAGGCAGTGACTAGTGGGGTGCCGCAAGGTTCAGTGCTGGGACCCCAGCTATTTACAATATACATTAATGATTTAGATGCAGGAATTGAACGTAGTATCTCCACGTTTGCAGATGACACTAAGCTGGGTGGCGGTGTGAGCTGTGAGGAGGACGCTAAGAGGCTGCAGGGTGACTTGGACAGGTTAGGCGAGTGGGCAAATGCATGGCAGATGCAGCATAATGTGGATAAGTGTGAGGTCACTTTGGTGGCAAAAACAGGAAGGCAGATTATTCTCTGAATGGTGACAGATTAGGAAAAGGGGAGGTGCAACAAGACCTGGGTGTCATGGTACATCAGTCATTGAAAGTTGGCATGCAGGTACAGCAGGCGGTGAAGAAGGCAATTGGCATGTTGGCCTTCATAGCGAGAGGATTTGAGTATAGGAGCAGGGAGGTCTTACTACAGTTGTACAGGGCCTTGGTGAGACCAAACCTTGAATATTGTGTTCAGTTTTGGTCTCCTAATCGAAGGAAGGACATTCTTGCTATTGAGGGAGTGCAGCGAAGGTTCACCAGACTGATTCCCGGGATGGCAGGACTGACAAATGAAGAAAGACTGGATCGGCTAGGCTTATACTCACTGGAATTTAGAAGAATGAGAGGGGATCTTATAGAAATATATAAAATTCTGACGGGACTGGACAGGCTAAATGCAGGAAGAATGTTCACGATGTTGGAGAAGTCCAGAACCAGGGGTCACAGTCTAAGGATAAGGGGTAAGCCATTTAGGACCGAGATGAGGAGAAACTTCTTCACTCAGAGAGTGGTGAACCTGTGGAATTCCCTGCCGCAGAGAGTTGTTGATGCCAGTTCGTTGGATATATTCAAGAAGGAGTTAGATGTGGCCCTTACGGCTAAAGGGATCAAGGGGTATGGAGAGAAGGCAGGAATGGGATACTGAAGTTGCATGATCATCCATGATCTTATTGAATGGTGGTGCGGGCTCGAAGGGCCGAATGGCCTGCTCCCGCACCTATTTTCTATGTTTTTATGTTATGCATGAAACACAAAAGGTTAGTATGCAGGTACAGCAAGTAATCAGGAAGGCAAATGGAATGTTGGCCTTTATTGCAAGGGGGATAGAGTATAAAAGCAGAGATGTCCTGCTACAGCTGTATAGGATATTGGTGAGGTCACACCTGGAGTACTGCGTACAGTTTTGGTCTCCGTATTTAAGGAAGGGTACTTGCATTGGAGGCTGTTCAGAGAAGGTTCACTCGGTTGATTCCGGAGATGAGGGGGTTGACTTATGAGGAAAGGTTGAGGAGGTTGGGCCTATACACATTGGAGTTCAGAAGAATGAGAGGTGATCTTATTGAAACATCAGATAATGAGGGGACTCGACAAGTTGGATGCAGAGAGGATGTTTCCACTCATAGGGGCAACTAAAACTAGGGGACATAGTCTTAAAATAAGGGACTGCCCATTTAAAACTGAGATGAGGAGAAATTTCTTCTGAGAGGGTTGTAAATCTGTGGAATTCTCTACCCCAGAGAGCTGTGGAGGCTGGGTCATTGAATATATTTAAGGCGGAGATAGAAAGATTTTTGAGCGATAAGGGAGTGAAGGGTTATGGGGAACGGGCAGGGAAGTGGAGCTGAGTCCAAGGTCAGATCAGCCGTGATCTTATGAAATGGCGGAGAAGGCTCGAGGGGCCGAATGGCCTACTCCCGCTCCGATTTCTTCTGTAAAACCTGGAGGAGTACTGATTCGTCAGCTGAGAGAGGATGGAGGCTGGTAATCAGCGGACGTTTATCTGGCCCATGTTTTACCTGAAGCCATGAGACTTCATGGGGTCCAGATTCAATGCTGAGGACGCCCCTGGTCACTCCCTCTGATAGTACAGGGTATACCCGGGGATGGTGATGGCCTGGGGCATCTGGCTGAAATATATGATTGTGTGAGTGTGACTATGTCAGGCGCTCGCTTGACTCATCTGTGTGATAGCTCTCTCAAATTTGGCACACATCAGGAGGGTTTGTCGGGGTTGACCAAGCTCTGCTTGCCTTTTCTGTATCTAAATCTGGTCGATGCCACGTGATGTTATCCTTATTCTTTTTCCTCACGCTTTGGTACAACTGAGTGGCGAGCTAGGCCATTTCAGTGGGCAGTTAAGATTCCGCCATATTGCTGTGGGATTGGAGTCACATATGGCCCGGATGGAGGTAAGTGTTATCTATGCGGACTTGTATTTACTCTGTACAGCCACCAGAGGGCTCATCCCCGGGAGTCCCAAGGGATCCCACAATCCCTTGGGAGCACAGGTATTTAAGGAGGCCTCACAGGTTGGAGAGGCACTCTGGAGACCTGCGATAAAAGACCAAGGACACACTTTACTTTGAGCTCACAGTATTCAGTCTGACTCTTTCTTCGTACATAACAGATTTCTTTCCCTGAAGGGCAATAGTAGATAGCATGGGTTTTTACGAAGTTCCGGTAGTTTCATGGTCGACGTTACTGATAGTGTTCCAGATTTAATTTCAGCTGCCGTGTTATGATTTGAACTCATGTCTCTGAGTCATCAGTCGAGGCCTCCAGATTACGAGGCCTCGTCCGGGATTACGTCGAACTTCTTTAATGTTGGCACAGCTACACCCAACCAATCAATTGGAGACTCTTCCATCACACTCTTGACTTGTGCCTGGCAAATTGAAAGTTGGCATGCAGGTACAGCAGGCGGTGAAGGAGGCAAATGGCATGTTGGCCTTCATAGCGAGAGGATTTGAGTATAGGAGCAGGGAGGTCTTACTGCAGTTGTACAGGGCCTTGGTGAGGCCTCACCTGGAATATTGTGTTCAGTTTTGGTCTCCTAATCTGAGGAAGGACGTTCTTGCTATTGAGGGAGTGCAGCGAAGGTTCACCAGACTGATTCCCGGGATGGCAGGACTGACATATGAGGAGAGACTGGATCGACTGGGCCTTTATTCACTGGAGTTTAGAAGGATGAGAGGGGATCTCATAGAAACATATAAAATTCTGACGGGACTGGACAGGTTAGGACTGAGATGAGAAGAATGTTCCCGATGTTGGAGAAGTCCAGAACCAGGCGACACAGTCCGAGGATAAGGGGTAAGCCAGTTAGGACTGAGATGAGAAGAAACTTCTTCACTCAGAGAGTTGTTAACCCTGTGAAATTCCCTACCGCAGAGTGTTGTTGATGCCAGTTCGTTGGATACATTTAAGAGGGAGTTAGATATGGCCCTTACGGCTAAAGGGATCAAAGGGTATGGAGAGAAAGCAGGAAAGGGGTACTGAGGTGAATGATCAGCCGTGATCTTGTTGAATGGTGGTGCAGGCTCGAAGGGCCGAATGGCCTACTCCTGCACCTTGTTTCTATGTTTCTATGTTTCTAAGTGGTAGAGGGACTTCGGGGGGTTCAGAATTGAGCCACGTGCCACAGATTACCGCGCCTCTGATGTTCTCCCGTAGCCTGGGCAGCTATGCAGCGGGCCTTGTTGAATTTCTGGTCAATGACAAACCCCAGTATGTTGATTCCAGGGCAGTTAACGATGGTAATGCCACTGAATGTCAAAGGGAGATGGTTGGAATCTCGCTTGTTGGAGATGAACATTGCCTAGTACTTGTGTAGCGCGAATGGTACTTGCTATTCATCATCCCAAGCCTGGGCCTTGTCCATGTCGTGCTGCATGCAGACATTGGCTGCTTCATGGTATGAATAACTCCGGACGGAGCCGAACACTTTGCAATCTTCAGAGAACGTTGCCACTTCGAATATTATGATGGAGCATGCTGTCTCGTAACGCTATTCCTTTAACTAAAGTGGATAAATGGCATCAAATGCAGATAAGACCGCAGACCTCTAAGAAATGGTTTGCCGGAGCAAACAATTTTTTCGCCAACTATAAGGTTAAATAGAACTCTAACCGTTTCACCTTTGTGTCCGCGGTAATTACAAGGTGACTGGAACGATTATCAGAATTACACAGCAAGTGGGATATTTGGACCATTGTCTCTGTTCCGATTCTTCGAATGAGCTATCCAATTAGTGCCACTGTCCTGTCCTTTCCCCATGACCCTGAACGTTTCTCCTTATCAAGTCGATATCGAATTCCCTTTTGATATTTAGTATTGAATCGGCTTCCACCACATTTTCAGGGGATTCTAGATAATAGCAGTTCGCAACATTAAAGAAAAATGGTTCTCCTTATTAACCACTTCATTTTTGTCAATGTTCGCCTCTGGTTGCCGAGCCTCCTGCCTACGGTAAACGTTTCTCCCGACCTACTTTATCATAACTTTTCATAATTTTAAGCACTATTACAACTCCCCTCAGCCTCTTCTATTCTAAGCAGAACAATACCAGCTTATCTAGCCGCTCCACGCCATAATTGAATTGAATCATGGTACAGCAGGCAGTGAAAGTTGGCCATGCAGGAACAGCAGGCAGTGAAAAAGGCAAATGGCATGTTGGCCTTCATAGCGAGAGGATTTGAGTATAGGAGCAGGGAGGTCTTACTGCAGTTGTACAGGGCCTTACCTGGAATATTGTGTTCAGTTTTGGTCTCCTAATCTGAGGAAGGACGATCTTGCTATTGAGGGAGTGCAGCGAAGGTTCACCAGACTGATTCCTGGGATGGCAGGACTGACATATGAGGAGAGACTGGATCGACTGGGCTTATATTCAGTGGAGTTTAGAAGAATGAGAGTGGATCTCATAGAAACATATAAAATTCTGACGGGACTGGACAGGTTAGATGCAGGAAGAATGTTCCCGATGTTGGGGAAGTCCAGAACCAGGGGTCACAGTCTAAGGATAAGGGGTAAGCCATTTAGGACCGAGATGAGGAGAAACTTCTTCACTCAGAGAATTGTGAACCTGTGGAATTCGCTACCACAGAAAGTTGTTGAGGCCAGTTCATTCGATATATTCAAAAGGAAGTTAGATATAACCCTTACGGCTAAAGGGATCAAGTGGTATGGAGAGAAAGCAGGAAAGGGGTACTGAGGTTGAATGATCAGCCATGATCTTATTGAATGGTGGTGCAGGCTCAAAGGGCCGAATGGCCTACTCCTGCATCTATTTTCTATGTTTCTATGTTTCAATGAAGGCCAACATGCCATTTGTTTTCTTCACCGCCTGGTGTACCTGCATGCCAACTTTCAATGACTGATGTACCATGACACCCAGGTCTCGTTGCACCTCTCCTTTTCCTAATCTGTCACCATTCAGACAATAATCTGCCTTCCTGTTTTGGCCACCAAAGTGGATAACCTCACATTTATCCACATTATACGGCATCTGCCATGCATTTGCCCACTCACCTAACCTGTCCAAGTCACCCTGCAACCTCTTAGCATCCTCCTCACAGCTCACACCGCCACCCAGCTTAGTGTCATCTGAAAACTTGGAGATATTACATTCAATTCCTTCATCTAAATCATTGATGTATATTGTAAATAGCAGGGGTCCCAGCACTGAGCCCTGCGGTACCCCACTAGTCACTGCCTGCCATTCTGAAAAGGACCCGTTTATTCCCACTCTTTGCTTCCAGAATGTATTTAACAGTCTTTTTTTATTAGTTATGACTTGCTACGAAAATGTATAACCTTGATAACGGAAGAATTTCAAACTGCCATCAGCAGTAGGACAGTTTGAGACACCTTCATATTTTTATAATCTGCACCAACATAAATATCAGCGAGTGAGAGGTGTCTGTTTTATAATCATGCATTCTCCTCACCCGCAGTCCTCGTTGTTCATCTACTGACGATTCTCTGGGCGTTCGGATCCTGAATATGAAGCAAGCCCAATGGCTAAAAAGTTGCTTAAAATCACCCGTGAAACGATCAGCCACAGGTCTGGCAGCAATGGGTCGGGTTTGGTGACATTACACCCTTCTGTTGCATAAGAACATAAGAATTAGGAACAGGAGGAGGCCATCTAGCCCCTCGAGCCTGCTCCGCCATTCAACAAGATCATGGCTGATCTGGCCGTGGACTCAGCTCCACTTACCTGCCCGCTCCCCGTAACCCTTAATTCCCTTATTGGTTAAAAATCTATCTATCTGTGACTTGAACACATTCAATGAGCTAGCCTCAAGTGCTTCCCTGGGCAGAGAATTCCACAGATTCACAACCCTCTGGGAGAAGAAATTCCTTCTCAACTCGGTTTTAAATTGGCTCCCCCCGTATTTTGCGGTTGTGCCCCCTAGTTCTAGTCTCCCCGACCAGTGGAAACAACCTCTCCGCCTCTATCTTGTCTATCCCTTTCATTATTTTAAATGTTTCTATAAGATCACCCCCTCATCCTTCTGAACTCCAACGAGTAAAGACCCAGTCTACTCAATCTATCATCATAAGGTAACCCCCTCATCTCCGGAATCAGCCTGGTGAATCGTCTCTGTACCCCCCTCCAAAGCCAGTATATCCTTCCTTAAGTCAGGTGACCAAAACTGCACGCAGTACTCCAGGTGCGGCCTCACCAATACCCTGTACAGTTGCAGCAGGACCTCCCTGCTTTGGTACTCCATCCCTCTCGCAATGAAGGCCAACATTCCATTCGCCTTCCTGATTACCTGCTGCACCTGCAAACTAACTTTTTGGGATTCATGCACAAGGACCCCCAGTGTCCAGCACTTTTGGGGGGGGTCACAATAATAAGACTGAATTGTATTTGCATGACTGAATTGTACTGCTTGTTCCCTTCAAATTATAGCTCTGCAGCAACCGAATATATCAGTGGATTCTAGCCTTGCAGTCAAGCGTGGAGAAGTAACGTTCCACTGCACAAGCCCCCAGGAGTTTCCCAGACTCACGTTTTACTTATACCGACACGGAGAAACGAATTACTCAGATGTCCAAACTGCTGGTGCATGGAACAATTCTGCCGCCTTCACCGTCACCAATATAGGTGACACCGATGGAGGAAACTACACCTGTCTGTATGAAGTACATATAAGGGGAAGGCTGCTTACGTCGGTATTGAGTGACCCTGTCGATATAACTGTGATAGGTGAGTGATATTCCCACGGTCCCTTTGTTGATCGAAAGGGCAGGGGTGCGGGGCTGGGCTGGAGCGTGTCTATTCTTCATTTTAGCACCAAACCTTGAAAGGGATTTGTTATATATGTGGACTTGCATTTACTCTGCGCAGCCACCAGAGGGCTCATCCCCTGGAAGTTTGGCAGATGGAATACAATGTCGGAAAGTGTAAGGTCATCCACCTCGGGGGAAAAAAACAGTAAAAGGGAATATTATTTGAATGGGGAGAAATTACAACATGCTGCGGTGCAGAGGGACCTGGGGGTCCTTGTGCATGAAACCTTCAAACAACCTTCCGGATATAAAAGGGGTCTAGTAAGGAGGAGGAACTGAGGGAAATCCTTATTAGTCGGGAAATTGTGTTGGGGAAATTGATGGGATTGAAGGCCGATAAATCCCCGGGGCCTGATGGACAGCATCCCAGAGTACTTAAGAAGGTGGCCTTGGAAATAGTGGATGCATTGACAGTCATTTTCCAACATTCCATTGACTCTGGATCAGTTCCTATGGAGTGGAGGGTAGCCAATGTAACCCCACTTTTGAAAAAAGGAGGGAGAGAGAAAACAGGGAATTATAGACCGGTCAGCCTGACCTCAGTAGTGGGTAAAATAATGGAATCAATTATTAAGGATATCATAGCAGCGCATTTGGAAAGAGCTGACATGATAGGTCCAAGTCAGCATGGATTTGTGAAAAGGAAATCATGCTTGACAAATCTTCTGGAATTTTTTGAGGATGTTTCCAGTAGAGTGGACAAGAGAGAACCAGTTGATGTGGTATATTTGGACTTTCAGAAGGCTTTCGACAAGGTCCCACACAAGAGATTAATGTGCAAAGTTAAAGCACATGGCATTGGGGGTAGTGTGCTGACATGGATTGAGAACTGGTTGTCAGACAGGAAGCAAAGAGTAGGAGTAAATGGGTACTTTTCAGAATGGCAGGCAGTGACTAGTGGGGTACCACAAGGTTCTGTGCTGGGCCCCAGCTGTTTACACAGTACATTAATGATTTAGACGAGGGGATTAAATGTAGTATCTCCAAATTTGCGGATGACACTAAGTTGGGTGGCAGTGTGAGCTGCGAGGAGGATGCTATGAGGCTGCAGAGTGACTTGGATAGGTTAGGTGAGTGGGCAAATGCATGGCAGATGAAGTATAATGTGGATAAATGTGAGGTTATCCACTTTGGTGGTAAAAACAGAGAGACAGACTATTATCTGAATGGTGACAGATTAGGAAAAGGAGAGGTGCAACGAGACCTGGGTGTCATGGTACATCAGTCATTGAAGGTTGGCATGCAGGTACAGCAGGCGGTTAAGAAAGCAAATGGCATGTTGGCCTTCATAGCGAGGGGATTTGAGTACAGGGGCAGGGAGGTGTTGCTACAGTTGTACAGGGCCTTGGTGAGGCCACACCTGGAGTATTGTGTACAGTTTTGGTCTCCTAACTTGAGGAAGGACATTCTTGCTATTGAGGGAGTGCAGCGAAGGTTCACCAGACTGATTCCCGGGATAGTGGGACTGACCTATCAAGAAAGACTGGATCTACTGGGCTTGTATTCACTGGAGTTCAGAAGAATGAGAGGGGACCGCATAGAAACGTTTAAAATTCTGACGGGTTTAGACAGGTTGGATGCAGGAAGAATGTTCCCAATGTTGGGGAAGTCCAGAACTAAGGGTCACAGTCTAAGGATAATGTCCCCTGGTTCTGGACTTCCCCAACATCGGGAACATTCTTCCTGCAAATAACCTGTCCAATCCCGTCAGAATTTTATATGTTTCTATGAGATCCCGTCTCATTCTTCTAAACTCCAGTGAATACAGGCCTAGTCGATCCAGTCTCTCCTCATATGTCAGTCCTGCCATCCCGGGAATCAGTCTGGTGAACCTTCGCTGCACTCCCTCAATAGCAAGAACACCCTTCCTCAGATTAGGAGACCAAAACTGAACACAATATTCCAGGTGAGGCCTCACCAAGGCCCTGTACAACTGCAGTAAGACCTCCCTGCTCCTATACTCAAATCCCCTAGCTATGAAGGCCAACATACCATTTGCCTTCTTCACCGCCTGCTGTACCTGCATGCCAACCTTCATTGACTGATGAACCTTGACACCCAGGTCTCGTTGCACCTCCCCTTTTCCTAATCTGCCGCCATTCAGATAATATTCTGCCTTTGTGTTTTTGCCACCAAAGTGGATAACCTCACATTTATCCACATTATGCAGGTCCAAATTGTACATGGGATTATGATATACTGGTTAAAAACACGGAAGTGGATAAAGCCAAGGGAGGAATGAGTGCTTAATGTTCCTGGCTACCATGTGTTCAGGAAATATGGGCAAAGAAAAAGGAGGTGTGGTAGTCTTCATCTAAGGTGCCGTTACAGCAGAGGAACGGGATAATGTGCTTCAGGGTTGAAAGGCAGTATCTATTTGGGTAGATTTAAGGAACAGATGAGGAGACGTTCCACTGCTGGGATTATACCATAGACCGCCAATAGCGAGAAGGATAGATCGTAGCAAATTTTCAGACAAATTTCAGAAATTAATTCCTAGAATGAGAGGGCTGCTTGAATAGAATATGCCTATATTCTCCGGATCTTAGAAGACTGAGAGGTAATTTGATTGAACGGTACACAATTCTTAGAAGGCTTGAGAGGGTAGATGCTGAGAGGCTGTTTCACCTGGCTGGAGAGTTCATAACTTGGGACATAGTGTCAGGATACATAAGAACATAAGAACATAAGAATTAGGAATAGGAGGAGGCCATCTAGCCCCTCGAGCCTGCTCCGCCATTCAACAAGATCATGGCTGATCTGGCCGTTGACTCAGCTCCACTTACCCTCCCGCTCCCCGTAACCCTTAATTCCCTTATTGGTTAAAAATCTATTTATCTGTGACTTGAATACATTCAATGAGCTAGCCTCAATTGCTTCCTTGGGCAGAGAATTCCACAGATTCACAACCCTCTGGGAGAAGAAATTCCTTCTCAACTCGGTTTTAAATTGGCTCCCCTGTATTTTGAGGCTGTGCCCCCTAGTTCTAGTCTCTCCGACCAGTGGAAACAACCTCTCTGCCTCTATCTTGTCTATCCCTTTCATTATTTTAAATGTTTCTATAAGATCACCCCTCATCCTTCTGAACGCCAACGAGTAAAGACCCAGTCTACTCAATCTATCATCATAAGGTAACCCCTTCATCTCCGGAATCAGCCGAGTGAATCGTCTCTGTACCCCTTCCAAAGCTAGTATATCCTTCCTTAAGTAAGGTGACCAAAACTGCACGCAGTACTCCAGGTGCGGCCTCACCAATACCCTATACAGTTGCAGAAGGACCTCCCTGCTTTTGTACTGCATCCCTCTCGCAATGAAGGCCAACATTCCATTCGCCTTCCTGATTACCTGCTACACCTGCAAACTAACTTTGTGGGATTCATGCACAAGGACCCCCAGGTCCCTCTGCACCGCAGCATGTTGTAATTTCTCCCCATTCAAATAATATTCCCTTTTACTGTTTTTTTTTCCCAAGGTGGATGACCTCACATTTTCCGACATTGTATTCCATGTGCCAAACCTTAGCCCATTCACTTCACCTATCTAAATCTCTTTGCAGCCTCTCTGTGTCCTCTACACAACCCGCTTTCCCACTAATCTTTGTGTCAAGTGCAAATTTTGTTACACTACACTCTGTCCCCTCTTCCAGGTCATCTTTGTATATTGTAAACAGTTGTGGTCCCAGCACCGATCCCTGTGGCAAACCACTAACCACCGATTTCCAACCCGAAAAGGACCCATTTATCCCAACTCTCTGCTTTCTGTTAGCCAGCCAATTCTCTATCCATGCTAATACATTTCCTCTGACTCCGCGTACCTTTATCTTCTGCAGTAACCTTTTGTGTGGCACCTTCTCGAATGCCTTTTGGAAATCTAAATACACCACATCCATCAGTACACCTCTATCCACCATGCTCGTTAAATCCTCAAAGAATTCCAGTAAATTTGTTAAACATGATTTCCCCTTCATGAATCCATGTTGCGTCTGCTTGATTGCACTATTCCTATCTAGATGTCCCGCTATTTCTTCCTTAATGATTGCTTCAAGCATTTTCCCCACTACAGATGTTAAACTAACTGGCCTATAGTTACCTGCCTTTTGTTTGCCTACTTTTTTAAACAGAGGTGCTCCATTAGCTGCTTTCCAATCCGCTGGTACCTCCCCAGAGTCCAGAGAATTTTGGTAGATTATAACGAATGCATCTGCTATAACTTCCGCCATCTCTTTTAATACCCTGGGATGCATTTCATCAGGACCAGGGGACTTGTCTACCTTGAGTCCCATTAGCCTGTCCAGAACTACCCCCCTAGTGATAGTGATTTTCTCAAGGTCCTCCCTTCCTACATTCCTGTGACCAGCAATTTTTGGCATGGTTTTTGTGTCTTCCACTGTGAAGACCGAAGCAAAATAATTGTTTAAGGTCTCAGCCATTTCCACATTTCCCATTATTAAATCCCCCTTCTCATCTTCTAAGGGACCAACATTTACTTTAGTCACTCTTTTCCGTTTTATATATCGGTAAAAGCTTTTACTATCTGTTTTTATGTTTTGCGCAAGTTTACTTTCATAATCTATCTTTCCTTTCTTTATTGCTTTCTTAGTCATTCTTTGCTGTCGTTTAAAATTTTCCCAATCTTCTATTTTCCCACTAACCTTGGCCACCTTATACGCATTGGTTTTTAATTTGATACTCTCCTTTATTTCCTTGGTTATCCACGGCTGGTTATTCCTTCTCTTACCGCCCTTCTTTTTCACTGGAATATATTTTTGTTGAGCACTATGAAAGAGCTCTTTAAAAGTCCTCCACTGTTCCTCAATTGTGCCACTGTTTAGTCTGTGTTTCCAGTCTACTTTAGCCAACTCTGCCCTCATCCCACTGTAGTCCCCTTTGTTTAAGCATAGTATGCTCATTTGAGACACTACTTCCTCACCCTCAATCTGTATTACAAATTCAACCATACTGTGATCACTCATTCCGAGAGGATCTTTTACTAGGAGATCGTTTATTATTCCTGTCTCATTACACAGGACCAGATCTAAGATCGCTTGCTCCCTTATAGGTTCTGTAACATACTGTTCTAAGAAACAATCCTGTATGCATTCTATGAATTCCTCCTCAAGGCTACCCCGTGCGATTTGATTTGACCAATCGATATGAAGGTTAAAATCCCCCATGATTACTGCCGTTCCTTTTTCACATGCTTCCAATCTAAAAGTGAGTTCTTAAGTGACTGAGCAGTCCCATACCGGCCCTCCTGTATTGCTCAGAGACACGGACCGTGTACAGTAGACATCTCAAATCGCTGGAGAAATACCACCAACGCTGTCTCCGCAAGATCCTGCAAATCCCCCGGGAGGACAGACGCACCAACGTTGGCGTCTTCGACCAGGCCCAACATCCCCAGCATCAGAATAGTCATCATCCATCATCATGGGCAGTCCCTCGGAATCGAGGAAGACTTGCTTCCACTCTTAGCATGAGTTCTTAGGTGGCTGTACAGTCCAACACGAGAACCACAGTCTCTGTCTCAGAACAGTGCAAAACTAAGGGATCACTAAAAAAAGAATACCGTGGTGGTGTAAACGCTGCCCCATCTGAACCTTGTCATTTGTTCTTCTATTCTGGAGCTCACCCCCCGATACGCCCACATCCCAATGTGTATTATACTGTTGGTTCATCAGTCAGCTATCAGCTCATGTACTTGGTTTCATTCTGTCCCTTTATCTCATTTAGATGAATCCACTGGGCTGGAGGTTGGCTTTGGCTGTGCAGTGGTTGTGATGATCATCCTTACTCTGTTAGCTGTGAGCGCCTGGAAAAAAGGTGGGTTACGCAACGTGTCGCATCGCACTCATTACACGTGAAATAAGCGGACTGTCATCGCTTTCCTTCCGCGCCACTGACCATATCCCCCAACCATCTACCAATGCACCGCTAACCACAGATAGTAAATGTGAGGATATTGAAAGGTGAAGTAGCGAAAGGGTGAGTTCATGAATGAGCTAGAGTCATAGGAGACACATAGAAACATAGAAACATAGAAAATAGGTGCAGGAGCAGGCCATTCGGCCCTTCGAATCTGCAACACCATTCAATGTGATCATGGCTGATCATTCACATCAGTACCCCTTTCCTGCTTTCTCTCCATACCCCTTGATCCCTATAGCCATAAGGGCCACATCTAACTCCCTCTTGAATATATCCAATGAACTGGCCTCAACAACTCTCTGCGGTAGAGAATTCCACAGGTTAACAACTCCCTGAGTGAAGAAGTTTCTCCTCATCTCGGTCCTAAATGCTTACCCTTTATCCTTAGACGGTGTCCCCTGGTTCTGGACTTCCCCAACATCGGGAACATTCTTTCTGCATCTAACCTGTCCAGTCCCGTCAGAGTTTTATATGTTTCTATGAGATCCCCTCTCATCCTTCTAAACTCCAGTGAATACAGGCCCAGTCAATCCGGTCTCTCCTCATATGTCAGTCCTGCCATCTCGGGAATCAGTCTGGTGAACCTTCGCTGCACTCCCTCAATAGCAAGAACGTCCTTTCTCAGATTAGGAGACCAAAACTGTACACAATATTCCAGGTGAGGCCTCATCAAGGCCCTGTACAACTGCAGTAAGACCTCCCTGCTCCTATACTCAAATCCCCGAGCTATGAAGGCCAACATACACAGTGCACAACCTGGCCAACTATTTCTATCCAACATTTGGCACATAGCAACAGGTGGAGGCCACTCAGCCACTCAAGCCTGTGGAATTCTCTACCACAGCAAGTTGTTGAGGCCAGTTCGTTAGATATATTCAAAAGGGAGTTCGATGTGGCCCTTATGGCTAAAGGGATCAAGGGGTATGGAGAGAAAGCAGGAATGTGGTACTGAAGTTGCATGATCAGCTATGATCATATTGAATGGTGGTGCAGGCTCGAAGGGCTGAATGGCCTACTCCTGCACCTATTTTCTATGTTTCTATGTTTCTATGTTTCACCATTAAGCTAGATCATTGCTTGATCTGCATCTTAACTGTCATGTATTCAACCAGCATTGTAACCCATGTATAAACTGACCTAAGTTGTACACCGTGAGAACACTGACCACTAGGTGGGAGACACTCCTAACCTGGACCTTCAGGTATAAAAGGGGAAGCTCCACCCACCTTCATCACTTGAGTGCTAAGGAATAAAGGACAGGTCACAGACTGACCTTCTCTCAAGCATGGGCCTCGTGTGCATTTATACTGTGTAGTAAGGACGTATCAATGGCGACAAGAAACTGGGATTTAAACCACGCGAGCATGGCCACTAGCAGAACAGACGAGAGGTACTGTGTTAAGGAATGGTTGGGACAGAGATTCAACATTGTTAAAGCAGCACACGGTTCTCCAGGCAGACAAGGGCAGTCGGGCATGCCCCAACATGTAGTCGAAGTCAGAGGAGGAGTTCGACAGAGACAATGGCAAGCTGAACGGTGATTCACGCCATTGCAAGGGACAATGCGGCCAGTAATGGGGCCATCAACACCTGTTAATGGTGCACTCAAGGACAATAACAGGGGCAGTCAGGGATGATCGACTGGCAAGGGACCTTTTGTTTCAAACCGCAACTCATGCTGGAGGCGTGGAGGCACACACTCAGCTGGAGTTTGCAGAGATGAGCAAAATACCTGCAGAAATTGCAGAAATGGACACTGGGGGAAATCGCTGGAAGCTGAAGTTCAGCGAGTTCATGTGGAGCACGTGTACAGTTTATACACCAGGACGCCACAGATAATGATGAAAGTGCTCCTCAATGGCATCCCAGTATTAATGGAGCTAGACACGGGTGCCAGCCAGTCCCTGATGAGTATCAAACAGTTCGAAAGGTTGTGGGCGTCCAAGGCCAGGAGGCCAAAATTATCGCCGATTGACGCACAGCTACAGACTTACACAAAGCAGATCATTCCGGTGCTAGGCAGCGCCACGGTAGTCGTGACCCACAAAGATTCGGAGAAGAGGTTGCCACTCTGGATTGTCCCAGGGGACGGTCCCGCACTACTGGGGAGGAGTTGGCTTGCTGTCATGAACTGGAAATGGAGCGATGTCAATGCAATTTCCTCTGTGGAGCGAGTATCATGCTCACGGATCCTGGACAAATTTGACTCATTATTTCAACCCGGCATCGGCACTTTCATGGGGCCAAGGTAGTGATTCACATAAACCCGGACGCCAGGCCAGTACACCACAAGGCCAGAGCGGTGCCGTACGTGATGCGGGAAAAGATAGAAGGCGAATTGGACCGCCTGCTGAGGGAAGGCATCATCTCGCCAGTCGAATTCAGTGACTGGGCGAGCCCGATTGTGCCGGTGCTCAAGGCGGATGGGTCGGTCAGGATATGTGGCGATTACAAGGCCACCATCAATCGGGTGTCACTCCAAGACCAGTACCCGCTACCGAGAGCGGAGGACCTCTTTGCGACGCTATCCGGTGGCAAACTTTTTTCAAAATTGGACCTGACCTCAGCTTACATGACCCAGGAGCTGGCGAGTGAGTCGAAGAAGCTGACCACCATCACGACACACAAGGGGTTGTTTGAGTACAACAGATGTCCGTTCGGGATTCGCTCGGCCGCCGCGGTCTTCCAACGAAATATGGAAAGCCTCCTCAAGTCGATTCCAGGCAAGGTGGTTTTTCAGGACGACATCCTCATTACGGGTTACGATACTGAAGAACACCTCCACAACCTGGCGGAGGTGCTACGCAGACTGGACCGGGTAGGTCTGCGACTGAAAAAGCGAAGTGCGTCTTCCTAGCTCCAGAGGTAGAATTCCTGGGGATGAGGGTAGCAGCAGACGGGATCAGCCTTACTGCGTCCAAGACGGAAGCGATCCAGAGAGCACCCAGACCCCGTAACACGACGGAGCTGCGTTCGTTCCTGGGGCTCCTGAACTATTTTGGTAACTTTCTTCCCAAATTGAGCATGCTGCTAGAGCCGCTACACGTGCTCCTATGCAAAGGTCGCGAATGGGTCTGGGGGGACAGCCAGGAAAGGGCTTTTAATAGAGCACGCAATTTGTTATGTTCCAACAATCTGTTAACGCTATATGACCCATGTAAGAAACTTGTGTTAACGTGCGATGCGTCGTCCTATGGGGTCGGGTGTGTGTTGCAGCATGTTAATGCCAAGGGTCAGTTACAGCCGGTAGCTTATGCCTCCAGAAGTCTGTCCCAGGCAGAAAGGGGCTACGGGATGGTAGAAAAGGAGGCGCTCGCATGTGCATATGCGGTAAAGAAAATGCACCAGTACCTGTTTGGCAGGAAATTTGAGCTGGAGACAGATCACAAACCCCTAACGTCCCTTTTGGCCGACAACAAGGCCATAAATGCAAACGCATCGGCCCACATACAGAGGTAGGCACTCACGTTAGCCGCCTATGACTACACAATTCGGCACAGACCGGGCACCGAAAACTGCGCTGATGCACTCAGCAAGCTCCCACTAGCCACCACTGAGGGGGCTACCGGGCATGCTGCTGAGATGGTCATGGCTGTTGAAGCTTTCGAAAGCGAAGGTTCACCCGTGACAGCCCGTCAGATTAAAGTCTGGACAAATAGAGACCCGCTATTGTCTCTAGTCAAGAAATGTGTCCTGAATGGGGACTGGGCAGCCACGTACAGGGCATGCCCTGAGAAATTTAAACCATTTCACAGGCGCAAGGATGAACTCTCGATTCAGGCCGATTGCCTACTGTGGGGAAACCGCGTATTCATGCCCCAGATGGGCAGAGAGGTGTTCATCAGAGAACTCCACAATGGGCACCCGGGCATTGCCACGATGAAGGCAATTGCCAGGTCACACGTTTGGTGGCCAGGGATAGACGCAGATCTGGAACTTTGTGTTCGCAGGTGCAACACGTGTGCCCAGCTGGGCAATGCGCCCAGGGAAGCCCCCCTTAGCCCCTGGTCCTGGCCTGCCAAGCCTTGGTCACGTATCCATGTGGACTACGCAGGTCCTTTCATGGGGAAAATGTTTTTGGTTGTAGTAGACGCCTACTCCAAATGGATCGAGTGTGACATTTTAAATTCAAGCACATCCTCTGCCACGGTAGAAAGTCTACGGGCAATGTTCGCCACCCACGGTCTACCGGACATCTTGGTCAGCGACAATGGCCCATGCGTCACAAGCACTGAATTCCAGGATTTCATGGCAGGCAATGGAATTAACCATGTTAGAATGGCACCGTTCAAGCCGGCCTCAAACAGCCAGGCAGAACGAGCAGTGCAGATAATCAAACAGGGGATGCTCAGATTCCAAGAGGGTTCCCTACAAACCCGTTTATCACGCCTCCTGTTGGCCAATAGATCCCGACCACACTCGCTCACAGGGGTTCCACCCGCAGAGCTGCTAATGAAAAGGACGCTCAAAACCAGGTTATCCCTTATACACCCCACCATGAAAGAAATTGTCGAGAGCAGGCGCCAGTCACAATATGACTACCATGACAGGAATGCGAGGGCGCGATGTATTGATGTAAATGATCCAGTTTTTGTCCTCAACTACGCTGCAGGACCCAAATGGCTGCAGGCACTGTGGTTGCCAAAGAGGGAAATAGGATTCTGGTAGTTAAACTTACCAATGGACAAATCTGCCGCAAACATATGGATCAAACAAAAAGGAGGTTCAGCAACCCCATAGAAGAAGCAGAGGAAGAACATGATATCGAGTTCACTCCACCACAGGTGACCAAACACCGGAACCAAAGGAAGGAGAGCCCAGTCACTGTGGGCAGTCCGGACAGGCCTGAGGCACCGCAAACAGCAGACATGCAGGCCAGCGCCCAACAACCGGAGCCCCAACTCAGGCGCTCTACAAGGGAGCGTAAACCACCAGAGAGACTCAACCTGTGATCCCAATAAGACTTTGTGGGGGGAGGTGATGTCATGTATTCAACCAGCATTGTAACCCATGTATAAACTGACCGAAGTTGTACACCGTGAGAACACTGACCACTAGGTGGGAGACACTCCTAACCTGGACCTTCAGGTATAAAAGGGGAAGCTCCACCCACCTTCATCACTTGAGTGCTAAGGAATAAAGGACAGGTCACAGACTGACCTTCTCTCAAGCATGGGCCTCGTGTGCATTTATACTGTATAGTAAGGACGTATCATTAACTCTAAGTAGCCACCTTGGATTCCTTGGTGAGAGAAGGTTCTATTCTGGTCTGTGGTTAGACTCTGAGTGCAACTCCAGCTCGGGACTAACCTCGTTCTCATCCCATTGATCCCACCCGTCGACCCCCGAATTCTGGACACGTCTGTATCCCGCAGTTCCATCGCTCCACCATTGCCAGCCGAGCCTTCAGCGGCCTTTGGTTCTTGAATTCCCTCTCCTAAACCTTATGTAATCTATTGATTGGAGAGTAAATTCGGGCAGCATGCCAACCCCAATCCCCCTTGTTTGGTAGACGGCGAGTTAGCTTGTGTTAAAATTATACCGTTTGAGATGGTTCATAATACAATTCGATGTGGTGATGGGCGATTGATTCATTTAACTGGTACCATAGGTTTAGTGGCCCAAAGACCGGTTCTGCTCTTTCACGTACCTCGTGTTCCCATTCTGTAAGCTCCAGATTTCTAATATTTAGTCTTTCCTCCCAGGGAGGTCGAGCGGCAGTGGAGAAATGAGGTGAAAACTTTAATGTTGAATTGTCAATTTTATCATTCGTCGCTTTATGACATTAGACCCACCGACCAAGCCAAACCGAAACAACCGCCAGGCGAATATTGAGAGACGAGGGGCGTTCTCACTTATAACCTGCTCCTCAAAATAATATGGTTCAAATGTGAGAGATTGAAAAGCATACAGAACCCTGAGCTTCATAAATAGAGGCATAGAGTACAAAAGCAAGGAGTCGATGATGAACCTTCATAAAACTCTCGTCAGGCCTTCAGTGGAGTATTTTGTCTAATTCTGGGCACCTCAATTTGATCATCATAGGCAGCCCTTCGAAATCGAGGAAGACTTGCTTCCACTCAAACAGTTTGTTCTCAGGTGGTTGAACAGTCCAATACGGGAGCCACAGTCCCTGTCACAGGGTGGGACAGACAGTGGCTGAGGGAAGGGGAGGGTGGGACTGGTTTGCCGCACGCTCCTTCCGCTGCCTGCGCTTGGTTTCTGCACGCTCTCGGCGACGGGACTCGAGGTGCTCAGCGCCCTCCCGGATGCTCTTCCTCCACTTAGGGCAGGACTGCTCTTTGGGCCCAGGGACTCCCAGGTGTCGGTGGGGGATGTTGCACTTTATCAGGGAGGCTTTGAGGGTGGTCCCTTGTAACGTTTCCTCTGCCCACCTGGGGCTCGCTTGCCGTGAAGGAGTTCCGAGTAGAGCGCTTGCTTTGGGAGTCTCTTGTCGGGGGACATGCGGACGATGTGGCCCTGCCCAGCGGAGCTGGTCGAGTGTGGTCAGTGCTTTGATGCTGGGGATGTTGGCCTGATCTAGATCACTGACGTTGCTGCATCTATCCTGCAAGGCAATTTGTAGGATCTTGCGGAGACAGCGTTGGTGGTATTTCTCCAGCGACTTGAGGTGTCTACTGTACATGGTCCATGTCTCTGAGCCATACAGGAGGGCGGGTATTACTACAGCCCTGTAGACCATGAGCTTGGTGCCAGATTTGAGGGCCTGGTCTTCGAACACTCTCTTCCTCAGGCGGCCGAAGGCTGCGCTGGCGCACTGGAAGATTTTGATGACCAAGGGGGGGGTAGTGCTGTGTGGTGGGGTCAGGTTGGTGGAGGACCTCAGTCTTAAGGCTGCTTAGTGTAAGGCCTCGATAAAGATGTTGACGATGGCTTGGAGTTCAGCCTCTGAATGTGCGCAGACGCAGGCGTCGTCCGCGTACTGTAGTTCGATGACCGAGCTTGGGACAGTCTTGGATCTGGCCTGGAGACGACGAAGGTTGAACAGGTTCCCCACTGGTTCTGTAGTTTAGTTCCGCTCCAGCGGGGAGCTTGTTGAGTGTGAGAGGGAGCATTGCAGCGAGGAAGATCGAGATGAGGGTTGGCTTGACCCCGGTCCGGACGTGGGTTGGGTCTGTGGTGGATCCGTTGATCATCCAAGTGTAATATCTCCAAGTTTGCAGATGACACTAAACTGGCTGGCGGTGTGAGCTGTGAGGGGGACACTTAGAGGCTGCAGGGTGACTTAGACAGGTAAGGTGAGTGGGCAAATGCATGGCAGATGCAGTATAATGTGCATAAATGTGAGGTTATCCACTTTGGGGGCAAAAACGCGAAGACAGAATATTATCTGAATGGTGGCAGATTAGGAAAAGGGGAGGTGCAATGAGACCTGGGTGTCATGGTTCATCAGTCATTAAAAGTTGGCATAAAAGGTGCAGTAGGCGGTAAAGAAGGCAAATGGTATGTTGGCCTTCATAGCTAGGGCATTTGAGTATAGGAGCAGGGAGGCCTTACTGCAGTTGTACAGAGGCCTCACCTGGAATATTGTGTTCAATTTTGGTCTCCTAATCTGAGGAAGGACGTTCTTGCTATTGAGGGAGTGCAGCGAAGGTTCACCAGACTGATTCCCGGGATGGCCAGACTGACATATGAGGAGAGACTGGATCAACTGGGCCTTTATACATTGGAGTTTAAAAGGATGAGAGGGGATCTCATAGAAACATATAAGATTCTGACGGGACGGGACAGGTTAGATGCGGGTAGATTGTTCCCGATGTTGGGAAGTCCAGAACCAGGGGACACAGTCTTAGGATAAGGGGTAGGCCATTTCGGACTGAGATGAGGAGAAACTTCTTCACTCAGAGAGTTGTTAACCTGTGGAATTCCCTGCCGCAGAGAGTTGTTGAGGCCAGTTCATTGGATATATTCAAGAGGGAGTTAGATGTGGCCCTTACGGCTAAAGGGATCGAGGAGTATGGAGAGAAAGCAGGAAAGGGGTACTGAGGGAATGATCAGCCATGATCTTATCGAATGGCGGTGCAGGCTCGAAGGGCCGAATGGCCTACTCCTGCACCTATTTTCTATGTTTCTATGTTTCTAGCATGTCGTCGTGGAGCAGGCGGAGGATGGAGACAAACTTTTGGGGACAGCCGAAACGGAGGAGGACGCTCCATAGTCCCTCGCTGTTAACAGTGTCAAAGGCCTTTGTGAGGTCAAAGAAGGCCATGCACAAGGGTTGGTGCTGCTCCCTTGCAGTTGCTGCACCGTGAAGATCATGTCCGTTGTACCCCGTAGTGGATGGAATCCGCACTGTGACTCCGGGAGGAGCTCCTCAGCCACAGGGAGAAGGCGGCTGAGGAGGATTTTAGCGATGACTTTCCCAGAAGCCGACAACACGGAGATTCTTCTGTAGTAGCTGCCGTCGGACTTGTCCCCTGTTTTAAAGACGGCCATGATTACGGCATCGCTGAGATCTGAAGCTATGCTCTCCTCCTTTAAGATGAGAGCGCTGATGTCACGCTTTCGTGCCAATGGTGCCTGTCCGCCATACATTAGCGGCTCAGCGCGGGTTCACTCCGCTGCCGATGCCTTGTCGTTCTTTAGCAGATCGCTAGCCTTTTCTGCCTCGTGCAAGGGGCTGGGGCATTGCCGAGATGGTGGCGGGTATCGTGCTGCGGGATGGAGTCGAGGACACTCGTGTCAAAGGCAGGGTCTCGGTTAAGGAGATCTTCGAAGCGCCCCTTCCAGCGGGCCCTGACTACCTCGGCGTCCTTGGTGAGTGCCTCCCTGTTCTTGGCCGACAGTGGCGGCGGGGCCTTGGGTGCTTGGGCCCCAGATAAACTTAACTTCGGCGAAGAGTCCTCGCACGTCATGGCTGTCGGCCAGCTGCTGGATCTCCTGTGCTTTCTCCACCCACCGTCTATCCTTTAGGTGGCGGGTTTTTTGTTGGACCTCGGCCTTCAGCCGTCTGTCGGGCTGCTTTGCTGCTCCCGAGTTGGGTTGACGCTTTAGGTTCGGAAATGCCCTGCGCTTGAGGTTTACTAGCTCCTGGATCTCCTGGTGTTTCCTGGTTGTGTGACCGAGCGTCTCTTCGCAGGCACTGGTTATGGTGACCTGGAGGACAGACCAAGCGCTGTGGGCACTTGGCATCTCGGGGTCATCGAGGGTCGCCTGGTTGGCAGTGAGGCGCTGGCTGTATAGGGCTCTCTTAGCTCGGTCTTTGAGTGCCATTGCGGTGATTTTTCTGCCTCATTGCTTCTTCTGCTGCCGTCGTCCCTTCTTTATGCTGTATCGATGTTAATGACGGAACGGATTAGGCAGTCGTCCATCCAGCAGTCGTCGGCACCTGCCATGGCGCGGGTGATGCGCACATCCTTACGATCCCTGGTACGAACGATGACGTAATCGAGCAGGTGCCAGTGTTTGGTGCGAGTGTGTTGCCACGATGCCTCGTACTTGCATTCATGAAGGGGAAATCATGTTTAACTAATTTACTGGAATTCTTTGAGGATATAACGAGCATGGTGGATAGAGGTGTACCGATGGATGTGGTGTATTTAGATTTCCAAAAGGCATTCGATAAGGTGCCACACAAAAGGTTACTGCAGAAGATAAAGGTACGCCGAGTCAGTGGAAATGTATTAGCATGGATAGAGAATTGGCTGGCGAACAGAAAGCAGAGAGTCAGGATAAATGGGTCCTTTTCGGGTTGGAAATCGGTGGTTAGTGGTGTGCCACAGGGATCGGTGCTGGGACCACAACTGTTTACAATATACAAAGATGACCTGGAAGAGGGGACAGAGTGTAGTGTAACAAAATTTGCAGATGACACAAAGATTAGTGGGAAAGCGGGTTGTGTAGGGGACACAGAGAGGCTGCAAAGAGATTTAGATAGGTTAAGCGAATGGGCTAAGGTTTGGCAGATGGAATACAATGTCGGAAAGTGTGAGGTCATCCACCTTGGGAAAAAAAACAGTGAAAGGGAATATTATTTGAATGGGGAGAAATTACAACATGCTGAGGTGCAGAGGGACCTGGGGGTCCTTGTGCATGAATCCCAAAAAGTTAGTTTGCAGGTGCAGCAGATAATCAGGAAGGTGAATGGAATGTTGGCCTTCATTGCGAGAGGGATGGAGTACAAAAGCAGGGAGGTCCTGCTGCAACTGTATAGGGTATTGGTGAGGCCGCACCTGGAGTACTGCGTGCAGTTTTGGTCACCTTACTTAAGGAAGGATATACTAGCTTTGGAGCGGGGTACAGAGACGATTCACTCGGCTGATTCCGGAGATGAGGGGGTTACCTTATGATGATAGATTGAGTAGACTGGGTCTTTACTCGTTGGAGTTCAGAAGGATGAGGGGTGATCTTATAGAAACATTCAAAATAATGAAAGGGATAGACAAGATAGAGGCAGAGAGGTTGTTTCCACTGGTCGGGGAGACTAGAACTAGGGGGCACAGCCTCAAAATACGGGGGAGCCAATTTAAAACCGAGTTGAGAAGGAATTTCTTCTCCCAGAGGGTTGTGAATCTGTGGAATTCTCTGCCCAAGGAAGCAGTTGAGGCTAGCTCATTGAATGTATTCAAGTCACAGATAGATAGATTTTGAGCCAATAAGGGTATTAAGGGTATTAAGGGTTACGGGGAGAGGGTGGGTGAGTGGAGCTGAGTCCACGGCCAGATCAGCCATGATCTTGTTGAATGGCGGAGCAGGCTCGAGGGGCTAGATGGCTTACTCCTGTTCCTAATTCTTATGTTCTTATGTTCTTATGTTCTCTCTGGTGGAACAAGGTACTTGTGATGACAGAGAATTGCTCTGGGCATTTTGTCCGGAGCAGGGTACCAACTGCAGTTGCTGTTCCCCACCCCCGCCTCTGTTGATCACGCCTCCCCAGAGGTCTGTGTCCTAACCGACTCCGGCATGGAAGTCACCGAGGAGGGTCAGTTTGTCGTCCGTAGGGTCGCGAGACGGGGATCGTTCGAGGCCGGAGTCAAACACCTCTCTGGCCTCATCTGTGGCATCGAGTGTCGGGGCGTGCCCGCGCTGATAACTGTGGCGCACTGGTTCCGGGATAGGGTGAGCCGGAGAGTCATGGGACGTTCGCTAATCCCCGCAGGGGGAGTCTCCGAGGCGGTCGACCAGTCGTTTCTGATGGCGAAATCAACTCCACGGAGGCAGCGTTCTTCTGCTGGTTTGCCTTTCCAGAAGAAGGTGTAACCACGACCTTGTTCCTTGAACTGGCCTTCCCCTGCCCATCGGGTCTCGCTTAAAGCCGCCATGTTGACGTCGAAGTATCTAGGTTCCGGGGCAACGATGGTGGTGCTGCGTTCCGGTGTGCCGCTGTTGGAATTGGCCGTGAGGGTCCTGATGGTCCAGGTCCCGAACTTCATATCGAAGGGGTGGAAGATGCCTGTGCGTGAGTTGTTTTAACACCGGCAGAGCAAGGTCTGCGTCCAGTGGCAAGTGGCAAGATACCTGGAGACCAAGCACTACAGCATGGGCCTAGTTGCCGACAGCGGGGTGTGAGCCCTCAGCTCGGTGCTGAGCAGTGCCCTTCGGTGAGATGGTGAGAAAACCGAGGCCTGGCTGCCGGCAGGCACTGGGCTGGTCAGAGGCCCACCTCGTGGAAGGAGAGGTCAGAGATGTCAGAGAGGTCAGAGAGGTCAGAGGAGTCACAGCCGTAGTGCACATCCCGTGTTCGACAGAGTCTCCGCCGTTGAGCGTGGCCAGCAGCCGGGGGGGGGAGGCCAGGACATCGCGGAGGGATGAAGGCCCGAACGTCATCGGTGGAGTGAACGCCCTGATGTCCCCGGTGGAGTGAAGGCCCGAACGTCGCTGGAGGGATGCAGGGCCGAAGCGGTGGAGGGCTCGCGCATGAGGGCGTAAGGTGAAGCTAGGGCCCAAATCTGTTGCAAGGGGTTCTGGGGAGTGTTGTTGTGCCTTGGGTGTCTCTCTCTGGGCTTCTGCCCTCACAGCTTATGCCTGGCCATCAGGAAGGCGAATGGAATGTTGGCCTTCATTGCGAGAGGAACGGAGTACAAAAGCAGGGAGGTCCTTCTGCAACTGTACAGGGTATTGGTGAGGCCGCATCTGGAGTACTGCGTGCAGTTTTGGTCACCTGACTTAAGGAAGGATATACTAGCTTTGGAGGGGGTACAGAGACGATTCACTGGGCTGATTCCGGAGATGAGAGGGTTACCTTATGATGATAGATTGAGTAGACTGGGTCTTTACTCGTTGGAGCTCAGAAGGATGAGGGGTGATCTTATAGAAACATTTAAAATAATGAAAGGGACAGACAAGATAGAGGCAGAGAGGTTGTTTCCACTGGTCGGGGAGACTAGAACTAGGGGGCACAGTCTCAAAATACGGGGGAGCCAATTTAAAACCGAGTTGAGAAGGAATTTCTTCTCCCAGAGGGTTGTGAATCTGTAGAATTCTCTGCCCAAGGAAGCAGTTGAGGCTAGCTCATTGAATGTATTCAAGTCACAGATAGATAGATTTTTAACCAATAAGGGAATTAAGGGTTATGGGGAGCGGGCGGGTAAGTGGAGCTGAGTCCACGGCCAGATCAGCCATGATCTTGTTGAATGGCGGAGCAAGCTCGAGGGGCTAGATGGCCTACTCCTGTTCCTAATTCTTATGTTCTTATGTTCTTATGTTCTGGCCTGTGAGGTACCCTGAGTGCTGCAAGAGCACCCCTGGAGAGACTGTGTCCACAGCTTATGAAGGGGGTTTTGAGACTCGTGCGTCCCCACAGCTTATGACTAGCTTGTGAGGCACCTGTGAGTGTCAAACACTCCAAACCCCTTTCTTCCCTAGTCTGTGACACACAGTTGAGCGTTTTCGAGGCGCTCCTGGCATCCCTTACACTGTTCTGACACAAGACTCGCAATCAGGAGATGTAATACAACAGAACTGAGATGAGGCAACTCCAAGAGGAACATTAAGCTTCCAATTTATTTGACAAGGTGTAACTCAACAAACAGCAATACACCACCAAAACACTCCCCCTAAATCCCACTAAACGGACACAATGAAAATTTTTACACAAGTATTAGCAGTACAATGCCCAACCTCCCACCTTTCCTGACCTAACTGAGCTGGGAGTTCTGGGGACCAGAGGTAGCACTCACTACTGTGCCTTTTGCAGTCTGGTGGTTTGTTTCTTCTGTCTTCGGTGTCTTCGGACACTGGTCTTCCTTCTGTGTCGAGAGGCTTGCTGGTTGCTGGATCACGAGAGCAGAACACACACACACACACACACACACGCACACACTGGGTCAGAACCCCCTTCTTATAGCCAGATATCCAGTCCGCCTCTCGGGCTGAAATCGATCCTTCCCATTGGTGGGATTTGTGATTTTGAAAAATGCAGCAGTGTTAGATTTTGCGGGTTTTTTCCACTGACCATTCAGATGTTAACCTACTCAAGGGTTGAGTAGGTGTTGATTGGCTGGGCAGGGTGTGGGCTTCCTGTAGCCATTGTGTAGGCCCTTGGTTTGTTTTGAGTTCCCTAGTTTTCTGAAGTTCTGCGATGTCATGTATTCAACCAGCATTGTAACCCATGCATAATCTGACCTAAGTTGTACACTGTGAGAACAATGACCACTAGGTGGGAGACACTCCTAACCTGGACCTTCAGGTATAAAAGGGGAAGCTCCACCCACCTTCATCACTTGAGTGCTGAGGAATAAAGGACAGGTCACAGACTGACCTTCTCTCAAGCATGGGCCTCGTGTGCATTTATACTGTATAGTAAGGACGTATCAATGGCGACAAGAAACTGGGATTTAAACCTCGCGAGCATGGCCACTAGCAGAACAGACGAGAGGTACTGTGTTAAGGAATGGTTGGGACAGAGATTCAACATTGTTAAAGCAGCACACAGTTCTCCAGGCAGACAAGGGCAATCGGGCATGCCCCAACATGTAGTCGAAGTCAGAGGGGGAGTTCGACAGAGACAATGGCAAGCTGAACGGTGATTCACGCCATTGCAAGGGACAATGTGGCCAGTAATGGGGCCATCAACATCTGTTAATGGCGCATTCAAGGACAGTCACAGGGGCAGTCAGGGATGATCGACTGGCAAGGGACCTTTTGTTTCAAACAACAGCTCATGTTGGAGGCGTGGAGGCACACACTCAGCCGGAGTTTGCAGAGATGAGCAAAATACCTGCAGAAATTGCAGAAGTGAACGCTGGGGGAAATCGCTGGAAGCTGAAGTTCAGCGAGTTCATGTGGAGCACGTATACAGTTCATACACCAGGACGCCACCGATAATGATGAAAGTGCTCCTCAATGGCATCCCAGTATTAATGGAGCTAGACACGGGGGCCAGCCAGTCTCTGATGGGTATCAAACAGTTTGAAAAGTTGTGGGCGTCCAAGGCCAGGAGGCCAAAATTATCGCCGATTGACGCACAGCTACGGACTTACACAAAGCAGATCATTCCGGTGCTAGGCAGCACCACGGTAGTCGTGACCCAGAAAGATTCTGAGAACAGGTTGCCACTCTGGATTGTCGCAGGGGATGGTCCCGCACTACTGGGGAGGAGTTGGCTTGCTGTCATGAACTGGAAATGGAGCGATGTCAATGCAATTTCCTCTGTGGAGCGAGTATCATGTTCACAGATCCTGGTTGAATACATGGCATGCATAATTTCCGTCCATAGTGTAAACATGGGGAAGACAATAGCCCGATAATGGCGATGAGACAGTCCCACAGTTTTTGAGCAAGTGCTCTCCCATTGGCTTGAAGCCCCTTGCTTTGGGCTAACTCTGTCCCACCATTGGCCCTCCGGTGTCCTCCCCCACCCAATCACTGCTCTGCCAAGGCCACATCGTCTCGGTCGCAACCCACGCCTGGATCTGGGTTCTCTGTTCCTTCCCAGGACACTGGCCTTCTGTTTTATTGCAGCCCAGGCAGATCCCATAGCTCCTTTTCTTCTGGGTGAAATGAGGGGTTTTCGTCCTCCCCTGCACTGTGGTTGGAGCTGGTCAGGGAATCTCACTGCGGTTGAGATTGCCGGGGGGTCGGTTGGAGCAGCTGAGTTGCCAGTGGGGAGCGAGAAGCGACGGTCCCGTTGGAGGGACATAGCAGCAAGAAGATCTAGCTGGAAGGTAAGCCTTGCTTGGGGGATGGGGGTGGGCAGTGGGCCCTTGTAGCACGGGTTTCAGGGGTAAGAAAATACTTTGGGGGTCAAAGTGCACCCAGTGTTAGGGCCAGGCGGGCTTAAACATTGTGGGGGGGGAGATTGCAGAGAGAGCTGAAGGGTGACAGAAGATGGCCAGTGGAAGGTTTGTTCGGGAGAGCTCCCTAGAGATGTAGGATCTGGGAGACGGTGCAGAAAAGATTTACGAGAATAATTCCAAGGATGGTGGACTTCAGATGGATAGACTGGAGGAGCTGGAGTTTTTCTCATTAGCGCAGAAAACATTGGGAGGAGATTTGATATAGGTGTTCAACATCAAAAGGCATCTAGACAGATTAGATGCAGATAAACTGTTCCCATTGGCGGAAGGGCCGAGAACCAGAGGACATAGATTCAAGATGACTGTAAGAAGAACTGAAGACGATATGAGGAAAAGCCTTTTTATGCAGCGAGCGGTTAGGATCTAGAATGCACTGAAATAATTTTTTGGAGACGTAACTAGTAGAGTGGACAAGGGCGAACCAGTGGATGTGGTGTATTTGGACTTTCAAAAGGCCTTTGACAAGGTCCCACACAAGAGATTGGTGTGCAAAATCAAAGCACATGGTCTTGGGGGTAATGTACTGACCTGGATAGAGAACTGGTTGGCAGACAGGAAGCAGAGAGTCGGGATAAACGGGTCCTTTTCAGAATGGCGGCCAGTGACTAGTGGTGTGCCGCAGGGCTCAGTGCTGGGATCCCAGCCATTTATAATATACATCAATGATTTAGATGAGGGAATTGAGTGTAATATCTCCAAGTTTGCAGATGACACTAAGCTGGATGGCGGTTTGAGCTGCGAGGAGGATGCTAAGAAGCTGCAGGGTGACTTGGACAGGTTAGGTGAGTGGGCAAATGCATGGCAGATGCAGTATAATGTGGATAAATGTGAGGTTATCCATTTTGGTGGCAAAAATATGAAGGCAGAATATTATCTGAATGGTGGCAGATTAGGAAAAGGGGAGGTGCAACGAGACCTGGGTGTCATGGTACATCAGTCATTGAAGGTTGGCATGCAGGTACAGCAGGCGGTGAAGAAGGCAAATGGCATGTTGGCCTTCATAGCTAGGAGATTTGAGTATAGGAGCAGGGAGGTCTTACTGCAGTTGTACAGGGGCCTTGGTGAGGGCTCACCTGGAATATTGTGTTCAGTTTTGGTCTCCTAATCTGAGGAAGGACATTCTTGTTATTGAGGGAGTGCAGCGAAGGTTTACCAGACTGATTCCAGGGATGGCAGGACTGACATATGAGGAGAGACTGGATCGACTGGGCCTGTATTCACTGGCGTTTAGAAGAATGAGAGGGGATCTCATCAAAACATTCAAAATTCCGACGGGACTGGACAGGTTAGATGCAGGAAGAATGTTCCTTATGTTGGGGAAGTCCAGAACCAGGGGGTCACAGTCTAAGGATAAGGGGTAAGCCATTTAGGACCGAGATGAGGAGAAACTTCTTCACTCAGAGAGTGGTGAACCTGTGGAATTCTCTACCGCAGAGAGTTGTTGATGCCAGTTCGTTGGATATATTCAAGAGGGAGTTAGATATGGCCTTTACGGCTAAAGGGATCAAGGTATGGAGAGAAAGCAGGAAAGGGGTACTGAAGTTGCATGATCAGCCATGACCTTATTGAATGGTGGTGCGGGCTCGAAGGACCGAATGGCCGACTCCTGCGCCTATTTTCTATGTTTCTATGTTTCTATAAGATTTTCAAGCACGTTCGCAGTGCAGCAGTTGGACAAATAGCCCAACTCTCTACTTGTGGAGGTCCATTACCTTCGCATGCATGCGATTTGTAGAGAGGGTTTGCAAGTTCCGGGTTTAGGCGCATGTGCTTCGCATGCCTGAACGCGAAACTTGCGGGGACCATGCAGGTGCATGTACACCTTGCATGTGCCGGTGGACCCGCAAGTTCAGGCCCATTACCTTTACCATTCCATACCAAGTTCCTGCTTCTCTAAAGGGTGATGTGCGCCCCTCCGCGGAACTTGATATCAAGCAATTAATGGGATGTCTTTCAATTGAGTTTATTAGATCGATGAGTCATTGTTTTAAGGTCTTCATTTAACAGTCACTGCATCTATATTAAACACGCTTGTACATAAAATAAAGTAAGCCTCTCCTCTGGTTATAACATCAGCAGATTTGAAGCGCAACGAAGAAATGAGGTGAGGACATTATATGTTGGCGTTCCAGTGTTATCATTCGCTGTTTTAATAAATTGTGTCACTCAGCATCAAAAATAATGACCCGGATTTTCCGGGACTTACGAGCGCATATACAGCCGTAAGCGCCTCCCAAGTTCCGGGTTTACGAATGCGTGCAAACCCAGACCTTGCAATTTGTCAAGAACATTCTTGACAGATCCTCCACGTCGCCAGGAAATTGACATCCTCTGGTTTTGTGCAAGAACATTTTGACGTGGTATCTTAACCAATGCTTTTTATAAGATCAAAGTACCCCACATACTCTGGTTCCCCTTTAACTACCCTGCAAGTTACAACCTCGAAAAACTGCAACAGATTTGTCAAACATGATTTCCCTTTCATAAATCCATGTTCAAGCTGCCCAATCATATTATAATGTTCTAAGTGACCTCTTACCATGCTGTCAACTAAACTGTTGGTGTATAGAGCAGTCGTTCTCTCAGTTCTCCTTTATGGATGTGAGACCTGGACACCTGGTCTCCTTTTTGTTTCCCTTTGTCTCCCTGCCATATTAGTTTAACTCCTCCCCAACAGCACTAGCAAACACTCCCCCTAGGACATTGGTTCCGGTCCTGCCTAGGTGCAGACCATCTGGTTTGTACTGGTCCCACCTCCCCCAGAACCGGTTCCAATGCCCCAGGAATTTGAATCCCTCCCTGCTGCACCACTGCTCAAGCCACGTATTCATCTGTGCTATCCTGCGATTCCTACTCTGACTAGCACGTGGCACTGGTAGCAATCCCGAGATTACTACTTTTGAGGTCCGACGTTTTAATTTAGCTCCTAGCTCCTTAAAAAATCAAAAAGCTGGACGCTTTCCACGTGCGCGGTCTCCGATCTATACTCCACATACGCTGGCAAGTCCGGGTGTCAAACCTTGAGGTTCTGGAGAGAGCACAATCAACCAGCATCGAGCTGATGATCAGGCGAGCCCAGTTCCGGTGGGCTGGACACGTCATCCGCATGGCTGGGTCAAGGATCCCTCTTCAGCTTCTTCACGGCGAGCTCTGTGAAGGCCGAAGACACCAGGGGCGCCCCCGCAAGCGCGACAAAGGTTGCATCAAGGCTAACCTCCAGTACTGTGGCATCCGACCAAAGGACCTCGAGAATACAGCAGCTAATAAAACCCAGTGGTGAACCCTCACGAGGACTGCCTGCCAGACCTTCGAAGACAGCCGATGTCAACGCCTGCGGGACACTAGAGATACACGACATCAGGTGGCAATACTGTCAGCATCAGGCACATCGAACTTCCCTTGTCCGACGTGCAAGAGATGGCTGGACTGACATATGAGGACAGACTGGATCAACTAGGCCTTTATACATTGGAGTTTAGAAGGGTGAGAGGGGATCTCATAGAAACATATAAGATTCTGACGGGACTGGATAGGTTAGATGCGGGAAGAATGTTCCCGATGTTGGACAAGTCCAGAACCAGGGCTCACAGTCTAAGGATGAGGGGCAGGCCATTTAGGACTGAGGTGAGGAGAAACTTCTTCACTCAGAGAATTGTAAACCTGTGGAATTCTCTACCACAGAAAGTTGTTGAGGCCAGTCTGTTAGATATATTCAAAAGGGAGTTAGATGTGGCCCTTACGGCTAAAGGGATCAAGGGGTATGGAGAGAAAGCAGGAATGGAGTACTGAAGTTGCATGATCAGCCATGATCATATTGAATGGTGATGCAGGCTCGAAGGGCCGAATGGCCTACTCCTGCACCTATTTTCTATGTTTCTATGTTTCGATGAAGGGAAGACCAGCACAAGGGCTACTTTGGCTTACTAGTGGGCAGCCAGAGCCGCATTTGTGGTTGTTATGGTCTACAGGACTGTAGTAATACCCACCCTCCTGTATGGGTCTGAGGCATGGACGATGTACAGAAGGCACCTCAAGTCGCTGGAGATATATCACCAACGATGTCTCCGCAAGATCCTGCAAATCCCCTGGGAGGACAGGCGCACCAACATCAGTGTCCCCGACCAGGCTAACATCCCCAGCATTGAAGCACTGACCACACTCGATCAGCTTCGCTGGGCAGGCCACATAGTACGTGTTGTGTATCTGTAAAGCATGCACTCCCATGTTCCGCCACCAGGGAGCTCATCCCCTGAAGTCCCAAGGGATCCCAGCATCCCTTGGGAGCACTGTATATAAGCCGGCCCCTAAGGCCTGTTCTTCACTCTGGAGTGTCTTATTAAAGACTGAGGTCACTGTTACTTTAACCTCCCTGTGTGCAGCCTCACCTGTGTTAGGAACACAACAGTACGCATGCCAGATACAAGACTCCCTAAGCAAATGCTTTATGCGGAGCTCCTTCACGGTAAACGAGCCAAAGGTGGGCAGCGGAAACGTTACAAGGACACCCTCAAAGCCTCGCTGGTAAAGTGCGGCATCACCACTGACACCTGGGAGACCCTGGCCACAGACCGCCCGAGGTGGAGAAAGTCCATCCGGGAGGGCGTTGAGCTCCTTGAGTCTCGACGCAAAGAGCATGAAGAGGCCAGGGGCAGGCAGCGGAAGGAGCGCGGGGCAAACCAGCCCCACCCACCCCTTCCCTCGACGAATGTCTGTCCCACCTGTGACAGGGTCTGTGGCTCTCGTATCGGACTGTTCAGCCATCAAAGAGCTCACTTTGGGAGTGGAAGCAAGTCTTCCTCGATTCCGAGGGACTGCCTATGATGATGATGATGATTATGTTAAGGACCAGATACTCCCCGTTCTTTACAGTGAAGGTGGTGTCCCATTCATACGATGGTTTCATAAAACTTCCTCTGGCCTAACCAAAAACAATATAATACAACGGGGAAAAGATTTAAGTAGTCTCAAATAAAATCACTCATTTCTTGCTTTGTTTTTTTAGCTGATGTCATGCACTTATAAACACCGCCGACCAGAGACAATGTAAGTTGCAAATGGCCCTGGGTCTTTATTTATTTAATCGACTGTTACCTGTTATCCCATTCATTCATATTCCTGAAAATTCACACTTCCCAATGGAAGCGGGGTAACAGTGGGAGAGAATTTTGGGGGCAGTGATCATAATTCAGATAGATTTACAGTAGTTCTGGAAAATTTCCAAACATTCTTCACCGATCCCTCAAAATGTTCTTGTTTCTCTTTAGCCTCATAGTTCTCTCGTCCAGTAACTCAGTATGCAGCAGACCAAATATATTTTCAATATGTTCTACAACGGCGAGAGGACGATTTGTGTTCAGTTTTGGTCTCCTAATCTGAGGAAGGATGTTCTTGCTATTGAGGGAGTGCAGCGAAGGTTCACCAGACTGATTCCCGGGATGGCAGGACTGACATATGAGGAGAGACTGGATCAACTGGGCTTGTATCCACTGGAGTTTAGAAGAATGAGAGGGGATCTCATAGAAACATATAAAATTCTGACGGGACGGGACAGGTTAGAGGCAGGAAAAATGTTCCCGTTGCTGGGGAGTTCCAGAACCAGGGGACACAGTCTAAGGATAAGGGGTAAGCCATTTAGGAACGAGATGAGGAGAAACTTCTTCACTCAGAGAATTGTGAACCTGTGGAATTCTCTACCACAGAAAGTTGTTGATGCCAGTTCGTTAGATATATTCAAGAGGGAGTTAGATATGACCCTTACGGCCAAAGGGATCAAGGGGTATGGAGAGAAAGCAGGAAGGGGGTACTGAAGTTTCATGTTCAGCCATGAACTCATTGAATGGCGGTGCAGGCTAGAAGGGCTGAATGGCCTGCTCCTGCACCTATTTTCTATGTTTCTATGTTTCTATCAGCCATGATCTTATTGAATGGCGGTGCAGGTTCGAAGGGCCGAATGGCCTACTCCCGCACCTAATTTCTATGTTTCTATGCAAGAGAGAGCAGATAACGGATCTGTCTTTGCCTAAGTGGATAGAACAAATGATTCTCATTAAAACATAGATCTTTTTGGGTGTAAGCTATGGGACTGGTCCTGCTAAAGGAAATGAAGGGAAATAGAAGAATTTAGCTTCCAGGTTTGCAGCGGGACAAGAGTAAACACACCTCAAATCTAGGGGAGAGTAGTCGAACTTTAGCTGTTGCTGTAAGTGTGGTGTTTGCATTGTTCTGGGGAAGACCAATTTTCTATGCCAGCTGCTGAAATAGCATTTGGTTTCCATGTCTTCCACGAGGCATCGTTATATCTTTTTATAACAAAACATTTACAGCTGTAAGGAGGGATAACATTTATGAAACAAGGATCATTAAATGGGTTGAATTGAAGAACACAAAAGGGGCGATCACATCACTGGGCGTGTAATATAGAACCCCAAATAATCAGAGGGAGATGGATGAGCAAATATGCAGGCAAGAACAATTGGGCAGGACTAGTTGGGGATATCAACTGCCATTATATTAACCGGGATCGAATCAGTGCAAAAGGTATAGATGGAGCAGAATTATTAAAATGTCTTCAAGACAACTTTGATTTAGCCTGTACGCAGCAAGCCCAACACAAGAGGGGCGGTTCTGGACTTAGTTCGAGGGAATGTTGTGGATAAAGGTGAGGTTATCCACTTTGGTGGCAAAAAAACAGGTCGGCAGAATATTATCTAAATGTTGGCAGATTAGGAAAAGGGGAGGTGCAACGAGACCTGGGTGTCATGGTACATCAGTCATTGAAGGTTGGCATGCAGGTACAGCAGGCGGTGAAGAAGGCAAATGGCATGTTGGCCTTCATAGCTAGGGGATTTGAGTACAGGGGCAGGGAGGTGTTACTACAGTTGTACAGGGCCTTGGTGAGGCCACACCTGGGATATTGTGTTCAGTTTTGGTCTCCTAACTTGAGGAAGGACATTCTTGCTATTGAGGGAGTGCAGCGAAGGTTCACCAGACTGATTCCCGGGATGGCAGGACTGACATATGAGGAAAGACTGGATCGACTAGGCTTATATTCACTGGAATTTAGAAGAATGAGAGGGGATCTCGTAGAAACATATAAAATTCTGATCGGTCTGGACAGGTTAGATGCAGGAAGAATGTTCCCGATGTTGGGGAAGTCCAGAACCAGGGGACACAGTCTAAGAATACGGGGTAAGCCATTTAGGACTGAGATGAGGAGAAACTTCTTCACTCAGAGAGTGGTTAACCTGTGGAATTCCCTGCCGCAGAGAGTTGTTGATGCCAGTTCATTGGATATATTCAAGATGGAGTTAGATATGGCCCTTCCAGCCAAAGGGATCAAGGGGTATGGAGAGAAAGCAGGAATGGGGTACTGAGGGAATGATCAGTCATGATCTTATTGAATGGTGGTGCAGGCTCGGAGGGCCGAATGGCCTGCTCCTGCACCTAATTTCTATGTTTCTATGTTTTGGAATTTTATTTTTACAAAACAACTTTATTTGAATACATTCCACATTACTTTAAACCAGGAATTTAACAAAGGCATACAAATTAAGTGCTTGTAGGGCAAGCACAAGCCATAAATAGCACTCGAACGCTTGTACTGGGATTCTGGCCCGTGTATTTTGAGGGTTCCTTTACCAACATTAAACATCTCTTCGAAGCTCGATTCACTCATGACCAATAGACGCCTCTGGATTACCTGGCTAATTTTCAGGATTTTCCCAGGACTGCTGATGAGCCAGATCAAAATTAAATATGCCCTCGAAGTTTCAAAATTCACATATTCGCTGAGCCACGTAGCGAGAGAGAGATTCCGCACCGCCGCCAGAAACCCTTGGCGTGAGCCAGCCGGCCCGGCCAGGCCCGGCCTGGGGCCCGGCGACACCGTCGCTCCGACCCGCATCATCCCGAGAGCGAGACACAGGCCCCTCTGTCGCCTTCTCTACCGCAGAAAGTGGCTGAGGCCAGTTCGTTGGATCTATTCAAAAGGGAGTTGGATGTGGCCATGGCGGCTAACGGGGTATGGAGAGAAAGCAGGAACGGGGTACTGAGGTGAATGATCAGCCATGATCTTATTGAATGGTGGTGCAGGCTCGAAGGGCCGAATGGCCTGCTCCTGCACCTATTTTCTATGTTTCTATGATCTTATTGAATGGTGGTGCAGGCTCGAAGGGCTGAATGGCCTACTCCTGCACCTATTTTCTATGTTTCTATGATCTTATTGAATGGCGGTGCAGGCTCGAAGGGCCGAATGGCCTGCTCCTGCACCTATTTTCTATGTTTCTATTTTTCCATGATCTTATTGAATGGTGGTGCAGGCTCGAAGGGCCGAATGGCCTACTCCTGCACCTATTTTCTATGTTTCTATGATCTTATTGAATGGCGGTGCAGGCTCGAAGGGCCGAATGGCCTACTCCTGCACCTATTTTCTATGTTTCTATGATCTTATTGAATGGCGGTGCAGGCTCGAAGGGCCGAATGGCCTACTCCTGCATCTATTTTCTATGTTTCTATTTTTCCATGATCTTATTGAATGGCGGTGCAGGCTCGAAGGGCCAAATGGCCTGCTCCTGCACCTATTTTCTATGTTTCTATGTTCCCATCCGCCGATGGAATTTCTCCGAACCGTTCCCAGATTTTGATGCGATCGATTTGCACTTGTGACTAATTTGCAGCGTTCCTTTCAGGGCCAGCGAGAAACTATGCAAGCCTCCTGCGAGGTCTCCGGAGTCTATACAAGGATGAAGCTGTCGAATATTTGCAGGTGTCCTGGGCAGGAGGCACACCCCCTTCATTCAGAGTTCAAGGGCCGAGCTGCACAATGGGCATTCGGAATTTGCCCAGCTCAGTATTATGCAGCGAGGCTTTGTGTGTTTGCACAATAGCCGCATCGTGAAATGTAAACGGGGAGAAATGTTCTGTCCCATTCCTTGTGTTTAGTTTAGTTTGAACGTAATTCAAACTGAAACTTGTTTGTGGATGCATTGTTGGTTGAGCGCAGGTCTTGCATCAGTCTCAACATGGCCCGCAGCCCATGAAATATATACTGTCTCGTTAATCATGGGATTGGAGGACGAACAATTTCGTGAAGGCTATCGGTTCTTGGCCTGCGCCAGTAACTGGAAAGTGATATTCTTTGCACAAATAAACAAACTGGCACACTATGGGTTAGATCTGTGGACTTGTATTTCCTCTGTACAGCCACCAGAGGACTCATTCCCCGGAGTCTCAAGGGATCCCATAATCCCTTGGGAGCACAGGTATTTAAGGAGGTCTCACAGGTTGGAGAGGCACGCTGGAGACCTGCAATGAAAGGCTACGGGCACACTTTACTTTGAGCTCACATTGTCTGACTCTTTCTCCGTACACAACATTATGAATGGACTTAACCGCGGGAAACTTAAAATAGATTAAGAAGATGCATGGCACACATTTTCTCGATCCTTCCCTGTTACCTTTTCCACTGAAGGTGAATTGTGCTCAATTGGAGGTGTGTGGGGTTGCTGACCCATCCACCTCCATGGCACGAACCTGGTATTGCAGTACTTCCAGGAACGGTGCAGTGGCTCTCGGCCTTTTGGCTAAGAGCATTGGCGCAGAGTGATCCTTGATGTGTGCAAGGTGACCTCTGGCGTTTGTGATTTGACAAAGAATTGGAAAGATTGGCTACGAATAAATAAATAAAAAATAAAAAAAATTTAAAATAAAAAAATAAAATAAAAAAAAAAACCTTGGCTTGGTTGGCATTGAGGAGGGCCTTACCTGTCAGATCCTTCATGCACAGGCGACGTCTCAGCAACACGGCACGGTGTCGTGCCCGAGTCAGCTGCAGGGCGGACGAGACTGTCACCCATCTCCTTCAGGATTGCGCCTTCGCAAGGCAGGTCTGGAAAGAGATGCAGTGGTTGCTGTCGAGGTTCATCCCGAGCAGCTCCGTAACACAGGACTCTGTGCTCTACGGGCTGTTCCCAGGGACACACGCCGAGACAGACATCACCTGCTGCTGGAGGGCCATTCAACTCGGTCAATGACGCTCTTTGGTCTTGCGGAAACTTGCTGGTCTTCCAGAGCAAGGAGATGTCCACGTCTGCGTGTTGCAGACTGGCGCAATCCAAGGTCCAGGAGTACGTGCTGAGGGACGCACTGAAAATTGGTGCAGTCGCCGCAAAGGCAGGGTGGGGACGAGCCAGAGTTTAAAGCCCTTCTGCCAGGGTAAACCCAGGGGGCAGGAATCAGTATAAAACCCCCCTCGGGCCGTACTTGTAACTTATTTTCTGTGTACATGGAGCACCATGATCTGTAAACACCTATGTAGTGCCATGTACAATGCAAGGTCTGTTTCGGTAATGCACGTTGAAAAGAAAAAATGTGAATGTACCGTCACCCATTCCGTGTACTGTATAGCGACACACGTAATGTAATTGGTCGAATGTACGACACCGTATCCCGTATTGTACCGAATTGGACTTGAACTGAAAAGCAAGGGAATGCATCGAACGGAACTGCCGTCAGCACCCAAATGTAGTGTATGGGATTGCTGACTGCAGCTAAATGTACTGAACTGCTTTTGAATGTACTGTACAAATTTTTGTGTGAATAAAGTATATTTTGAAATGTAAAAAAAAACCTTGAATCGGTGAAAGACGCACTTTGGTCTTGCCGAAACTTGCTGGTCTTCCAGAGCAAGGAGATGTCCACGTCTGCGTGTTGCAGACTGGCGCAATCCAAGATCCAGGAGTACGTCTGAGGGACGCACTGACAATTGGTGCAGCCGCCGCAAAGGCAGGGTGGGGAAGGGCCACAGTTTAAAGCCCTTCCGCCATGATAAACCCAGGGGCTGGTATCAGGATAAAACTCCCCTCGGGCTGCAATGGTAAAGCTTTTGTATACATAGAGCACCATGATCTGCAAACACCTATGCATTGCCATGTACAATGCAAGTTCTGTTGCGTAATGCACGTTGGAAAGAAATGTAACTGCTCCCTCACTGTGTACCGTATGGTGACGCATGTAATGTAACTTGATGAACATACCACAATGTATCCGGGATTGTATGAATTGTACCTTGAAGTGTAAAGTAAAGACATGTATTGAACGGAACTGCGGGTCAGCATCCAAATGTAATGTATGGAATTGCTTCCAAATGTACTGAACTGCTTTCGAATGTATTGTGCAAATTTTTTATATGAATAAAGTATATTTTGAAATGTTAAAAAAACCTTGAATTGAAGGTCCCAGATACTCGTCTTTCGACACTTGGGCATCGAGCATCACCTGAGAGGAACGCCGATGGGAAAATGGGACGCGGATTATCGCGCTCCCTGTTGGCGAGAAGAAGCGATTTTTTTTTTAACACAGTGAGGTGCCATGATGTGGAATGCGCTAAAGCAGGTCCATTAATTCCTTTAAAAGGGAAATCGGATAAATACTTGAAGGGCAAACGCTTCGCAGAGCGATGGGGACAGAGCAGGGGGGAGTGGGATGAATTGTCTAGCTCGTTCAAAGAACCGACGCAGGCACGACTGACCAAGTAGACATTTTCATTTTTGGTGCTCGCTCAAGGCATGTGGGCTTCCGCTGACGTGTATTGCCCATCCCAAATTGCCCGTTGAGAAGATGGTGGTGAGCCGCCTTGAACCGCTGCAGTCCGCGTGGTGAAGGTGCTCCCACAGTGCTGTTAGGGAGGGAGCTCCAAGATTTTGTCCCAGTGACGATGAAGGAACGGCCGATATAGTTCCAAGTCAGGATAGTGCGTGATTTGGAAGGAAGCTGAAGGTGATGGTGTTCCCTTCCTGATGATAGATGTCAATGGTTTGGGAGGTGCTGCCAAATTCTTGGCGAGTTGCATCTTGTAGATGGTACACACTGCAGTCACGGTGCGCCGGTGGTGGAGGGAGTGAGTGTTGAAGGTGGTGGGTAGCGTGCCCATCAAGCGGGCCGCTTTTTCCTGGGTGGTGTCGAGCTTCTCGAGTGTTGTTGGAGCTTTACTCAGAAGGACGTTCTTGCTATTGAGGGAGTGCAGCGAAGGTTCGCCATACTGATTCCCGGGATGGCAGGACTGACATATGAAGAAAGACTGGATCGACTAGGCTTATATTCACTGGAATTTAGAAGAATGAGAGGGGATCTCAAAGAAACATATGAAATTCTGATGGGATTGGAGAGGTTAGTTGCAGGAAGAATGTTCCCGATGTTGGGGAAGTCCAGAACCGGGGTCACAGTCTAAGGATAAGGGGTAAGCCATTTAGGACTGAGATGAGGAGAAACTTCTTCTCTCAGAGAATTGTGAACCTGTGGAATTCACTACCACAGAGAGTTGTTGGGGCCAGTTCGTTGGATATATTCAAAAGGGAGTTCGATGTGGCCCTCGTGGCTAAAGGGATCAAGGGGTATGGAGAGAAAGCAGGAATGGGATGCTGAAATGCATGTTCAACCATGATCATATTGAATGGCGGTGCAGGCTCGAAGGGCCGAATGGCCTACTCCTGCACCTATTTTCTATGTTTCTATGTTTCATCCAGGCAAAGTGGAGAGTGTTTCAACGCACTCCTGACCTGCGCCTGTTAAGACGCTGGAAATGTTTTGGGGAGTCAGTATGAGATACTCACCGCAGAATACCCAGCCTCAGATCTGCACTTGTAGTCACAGTTATTAGTTGGCTGGTCCAGAGAAGTTTCGAGTCAACCGTGACCCCTCAGGGTGTTAAAGTGGACTCGGCAAAAGTAATGCTGTTGAATGTTATGAGACAGTGGTTAGACTCTCTGTTAAAACATTAGAACAGTGCAGCTTGTAAATGGTGCACATTACAGCTACTTCAAAAGTACGTCATTGACTGTAAAGCGCGTTGGACTTCCGCTGGTCATAAAAGGTGCTATGAAAATGCACGGTTTTCCTTTTCTTTCTTTTGCTGATGGTGGTCATGGCTTGGCAATTGTGTGATGTGTGGAAATGTATTTTTATCTAAGCTGTACCACACTGTATTTTTGTGCCCTTTTAATATAAAACAAAATGGAGTCCTGGTCCTTCCAGAAATTTCTGCAACAGACAGTCGGTTTGCATAAACAGCTAAACCTGGCTTGAATGTGGATAAATGTGAGGTTATCAACTTTGGTGGTAAAAACAGAGAGACAGACTATTATCTGAATGGTGACAGATTAGGAAAAGGGGAGGTGTAACGAGACCTGGGTGTCATGGTACATCAGTCATTGAAGGTTGGCATGCAGGTACAGCAGGCGGTTAAGAAAGCAAATGGCATGTTGGCCTTCATAGCGAGGGGATTTGAGTACAGGTACAGGGAGGTGTTACTACAGTTGTACAGGGCCTTGGTGAGGCCACACCTGGATTATTGTGTACAGTTTTGGTCTCCTAACTTGAGGAAGGACATTCTTGCTATTGAGGGAGTGCAGCGAAGGTTCACCAGACTGATTCCCGGGATGGTGGGACTGACATATCAAGAAAGACTGGATCAACTGGGCTTGTATTCACTGGAGTTCAGAAGAATGAGAGGGGATCTCATAGAAACATTTAAAATTCTGATGGGTTTAGACAGGCTAGATGCAGGAAGAATGTTCCCAATGTTGGGGAAGTCCAGAACCAGGGGTCACATAGAAACATAGAAAATAGGTGCAGGAGTAGGCCATTCGGCCCTTCTAGCCTGCACCTCCATTCAATGAGTTCATGGCTGAACCTGCAACTTCAGTACCCCATTCCTGCTTTCTCGCCATACCCCTTGATCCCCCTAGTAGTAAGGACTACATCTAACTCCTTTTTGAATATATTTAGTGAATTGGCCTCAACAACTTTCTGTGGTAGAGAATTCCACAGTTTCACCACTCTCTGGGTGAAGAAGTTTCTCCTCATCTCGGTCCTAAATGGCTTACCCCTTATCCTTAGACTGTGACCCTCTCATTCTTCTGAACTCCAGTGAATACAAACCCAGTTGATCCAGTCTTTATTGATAGGTCAATCCCGCCATCCTGGGAATCAGTCTGGTGAACCTTCGCTGCACTCCCTCAATAGCTAGAATGTTCTTCCTCAGGTTACGAGACCAAAACTGTACACAATACTCCAGGTGTGGCCTCACCAAGGCCCTGTACAACTGTAGCAACACCTCCCTGCCCCTGTACTCCAATCCCCTCGCTATGAAGGCCAACATGCCATTTGCTTTCTTAACTGCCTGCTGTGCCTGCATGCCAACCTTCATTGACTGATGTACCATGACACCCAGGTCTCGTTGCACCTCCCCTTTTCCTAATCTGTCACCATTCAGATAATAGTCTGTCTCTCTGTTTTTACCACCAAAGTGAACAACCTCACATTTATCCACATTATATTTCATCTGCCATGCATTTGCCCACTCACCTAACCTATCCAAGTCGCTCTGCAGCCTCATAGCATCCTCCTCGCAGCTCACACTGCCACCCAACTTAGTGTCATCCGCAACTTTGGAGATACTATATTTAATCCCCTCGTCCAAATCATTAATGTACAATGTAAACAGCTGGGACCGCAGCACAGAACCTTGCGGTACCCCACTAGTCACCGCCTGCCATTCTGAAAAGTACCCATTTACTCCTACTCTTTGCTTCCTGTCTGACAACCAGTTCTCAATCCACGTCAGCACACTACCTCCAATCCCATGTGCTTTAACTTTGCACATTAATCTCTTGTGTGGGACCTTGTCGAAAGCCTTCTGAAAGTCCAAATATACCACATGGTTCTCCCTTGTCCACTCTACTGGAAACATCCTCAAAAAATTCCAGAAGATTTGTCAAGCATGATTTCCCTTTCACAAATCCATGCTGACTTGGACCTATCATGTCACCTCTTTCCAAATGCGCTGCTATGACATCCTTAATAATTGATTCCATCATTTTACCCACTACGATGTCAGGCTGACTGGTCTATAATTCCCTGTTTTCTCTCTCCCTCCTTTTTTAAAAAGTGGAGTTACATTGGCTACCCTCCACTCGATAAGAACTGATCCAGAGTCAATGGAATGTTGGAAAATGACTGTCAATGCATCCGCTATTTCCAAGGCCACCTCCTTAAGTACTCTGGGATGCAGTCCATCAGGCCCTGGGGATTTATCGGCCTTCAATCCCATCAATTTCCCCAACACAATTTCCCGACTAATAAGGATTTATCTCAGTTCCTCCCCCTTACTAGACCCTCTGGCCCCTTTTATATCCGGAAGGTTGTTAGTGTCCTCCTTAGTGAATACCGAACCAAAGTACTTGTTCAATTGGTCCACCATTTCTTTGTTCCCCGTTATGACTTCCCCTGATTCTGACTGCAGGGGACTTACATTTGTCTTTACTAACCTTTTTGTCACAGTCTAAGGATAAGGGGTAAGCCATTTAGGACCGAGATGAGGAGAAACTTCTTCACCCAGAGAGTGGTGAACCTGTGGAATTCTCTACCACAGAAAGTTGTTGAGGCCAATTCACTAAATATATTCAAAAAGGAGTTAGATGTAGTCTTTACTACTAGGGGGATCAAGGGGTATGGCGAGAAAGCAGGAATGGGCTACTGAAGTTGCATGTTCAGCCATGAACTCATTGAATGGCGGTGCAGGCTCGAAGGGCCGAATGGCCTACTCCTGCACCTATTTTCTATGTTTCTATGTTTCTGTGAAACGGCTGATAACTAATCAATGGCCACCAGACAGCTAGGAGACAAGTCCTGCTGAGACAGGTACCACCCATGGTGCTCTCCTATTGTCCATACACCAGTTCCACTCCACCCCACCCTTTTCGAGAAACTCAAACCACCAGCAATTATCTCTTGTACAGACCTCATCCATTTCTTGCAAAAAGCTAACTGACCAGAAAACTGGACAATCCTGACACAATTTAATGCCGGTAATAGCTCATTACCACACTCTCATCGAGTAATGGCCGACGAGCCAACTGATAACCCTGACAAAAGGAAATATTTGGAAACCATGTCAGGACAAGGATGTGGTAATTAACTCTTTATCTGTATTCACTGACTGCGAGACAGAGCCAATACACAGGAAGAGGCCATAACTTGGGTTTTTACTGTATAAATATCTTGTGAATTCGTACCATTTCGAAGGTGTTCACTTAGCCGTTGACTGAGTGTGACCTTTCCCTTGCTAGCAAGTAAAATTAAAGAAACTTCTGCCGGAGCTGAAGGTGTCTGAGTCGTATATTGTGAGTCGAGATTTCGACAGTTGCGAATATTCGTCGTTATTAATCAGCCTAAGGCTCAGTGTTGTCCAGGTCTTGCTGTATGCGGGCATGGACTGCTTCATTATCTGAGGAGTTGCGAAGGGAACTGAACACTGTGCAATCATCAGCGAACGTCCCCACGACTGGCCCTGTGACGCCGAGAAATTCATTGATGAAGCAGCTGAAATAGTTGAACCGACGACACTGCTCCTGAGGAACTCCTGCAGCGATGTCCTGGGTCTGGGATGATTGACCTCCAACCAGCACAAGCATCTTCCTGGCGCTCGGGTGGGACTCCAGCCAGCGGAGAGTTTGCCCCGATTCCCATTGACTTCAGCTTTACTCGAGCACACTCGGTCTAATGCTGCCTTAATGTCAAGGGCAGTCACTCTCACCTCACCTGTGGAATTCAGCCCTTTTTTTCCATGTTTGGACCGAGGCTGTAATGAGGTTTGGAGCCGAGGCTGCTAAGAGGCTGCAGGGGGACTCGGACAGGTTAGGTGAGTGGACAAATGCATGGCAGATGCAGTATAATGTGGATAAATGTGAGGTTATTCACTTTGGTGGCAAAAACACAAAGCCAGAATATTATCTGAATGGTGGCACATTAGGAAAAGGGGAGGTGCAACGAGACCTGGGTGTCATGGTACATCAGTCATTGAAAGTTGGCATGCAGGTACAGCAGGCGGTGAAGAAGGCAAATGGCATGTTGGCCTTCATGGCGAGGGGATTTGAGTATAGAGGCAGGGAGGTCTTGCTACAGTTGTACAGGGCCTTGGTGAGGCCACACCTGGAATATTGCGTTCAGTTTTGGTCTCCTAATCTGAGGAAGGACATAGAAACATAGAAAATAGGTGCAGGAGTAGGCCATTCGGCCCTTCAAGCCTGCACCGCCATTCAATGAGTTCATGGCTGAACCTGCAACTTCAGTACCCCATTCCTGCTTTCTCGCCATACCCCTTGATCCCCCTAGTAGTAAGGACTACATCTAACTCCTTTTTGAATATATTTAGTGAATTGGCCTTAACAACTTTCTGTGGTAGAGAATTCCACAGGTTCACCACTCTCTGGGTGAAGAAGTTTCTCCTCAACTCGGTCCTAAATGGCTTACCCCTTATCCTTGGACTGTGACCCCTGGTTCTGGACTTCCCCAACATTGGGAACATTCTTCCTGCATCTAACCTGTCTAAACCCATCAGAATTTTAAACGTTTCTATGAGATCCCCTCTCATTCTTCTGAACTCCAGTGAATACATGCCCAGTTGATCCAGTCTTTCTTAATATGTCAGTCCCGCCATCCCGGGAATCAGTCTGGTGAACCTTTGCTGCACTCCCTCAATAGCAAGAATGTCCTTCCTCAAGTTAGGAGACCAAAACTGTACACAATACTCCAGGTGTGGCCTCACCAAGGCCCTGTACAATTGAAGTAACACCTCCCTGCCCCTGTACTCAAATCCCCTCGCTATGAAGGCCAACATGCCATTTGCTTTCTTAACCGCCTGCTGTACCTGCATGCCAACCTTCATTGACTGATGTACCATGACACCCAGGTCTCGTTGCACCTCCCCTTTTCCTAATCTGTCACCATTCAGATAATAGTCTGTCTCTCTGTTTTTAACCACCAAAGTGGATAACCTCACATTTATCCACATTATACTTCATCTGCCATGCATTTGCCCACTCACCTAACCTATCCAAGTCACTCTGCAGCCTCATAGCATCCTCCTCGCAGCTCACACTGCCACTCAACTTAGTTTCATCTACAAATTTGGAGAAACTACATTTAATCCCCTCGTCTAAATCATTAATGTACAATGTAAACAGCTGGGGCCCCAGCACAGAACCTTGCGGTACCCCACTAGTCACTGCCTGCCATTCTGAAAAGTACCCATTTACTCCTACTCTTTGCTTCCTGTCTGCCAATCAGTTCTCAATCCACGTCAGCACACTACCCCCAATCCCATGTGCTTTAACTTTGCACATTAATCTCTTGTGTGGGACCTTGTTGAAAGCCTTCTGAAAGTCCAAATACACCACATCAACTGGTTCTCCCTTGTCCACTCTACTGGAAACATGCTGGACGTGCTTGCTATTGCGGGAGTGCAACGAAGGTTCACCATACAGATTCCCGGGATGGCAGGACTGACATATGAGGGAAGACTGGATCGACTAGGCTTATATTCAACGGAATTTAGAAGAATGAGAGGGGATCTCATAGAGACTTATAAAATTCTGACGGGACTAGACAGGTTCGATGCGGGTAGAATGTTCCCGATGTTGGGGAAGTCCAGAACCAGGGGACACAGTCTAAGGATAAGGGGTAAGCCATTTAGGACCGAGATGAGGAGAAACTTTTTCACTCCGAGAATTGTGAACCTGTGGAATTTTCTGCCACAGAAAGTTGTTGAGGCCAGTTCGTTAGATATATTCAAAAGGGAGTTAGATGTGGCCTTTATGGCTAAAGGGATCAAGGGGTATGGAGAGAAAGCAGGAAAGGGGTACTGAGGTTGAATGATCAGCCATGATCATATTGAATGGTGGTGCAGGCTCGAAGGGCTGAATGGCCTACTCCTGCACCTATTTTCTATGTTTCTATTTTTCTAAATGCTTCTTTAAATTTTCATGCAGCAGGAGAGAAAATACTTCGCACTGGAACGATCAATTCAAGCACTTTGCAGTTTTTGAAACCATTATGCTGTGACCAGAATTTCATTGATGTATTCAGATCACTTTACTCAAGCCCTTAGATGGTCTGACAACACGACACTTTTTATTATTCCCTGGTGAGGAGCGAGTCCTCACAGTTCATAACCTGAAGAATTTGAATTCACACTTCAGATATCAGAGATAGAAACACGAAGCCAAACCTCAAGATTACTCAGAAGTAATCAATTATGATATTCCGCCATCATCACCATCATCATAGGCAGTCCCTCGGAATCGAGGAAGACTTGCTTCCACTCCTAAAGGGAGTTCTCTGGTGGCTGAACAGTCCAATATGGGAGCCACAGACCCTGTTACAAGTGCGACAGACATTCGTCGAGGGAAGGGGTGGGTGGGGCTGGTTTGCCGCGCGCTCCTTCCGCTGCCTGCGCTTGACATCTTCACGCTCTTTGCGTTGAGACTCGAAGAGCTCAGCGCCCTCCCGGATGCACTTTCTCCACCTCGGGCGGTCTGCGGCCAGGGTCTCCCAGGTGTCAGTGGTGATGTCGCACTTTACCAGGGAGGCTTTGAGGGTGTCCTTGTAACGCTTCCGCTGCCCACCTTTGGCTCGTTTACCATGAAGGAGCTCCGCATAAAGCATTTGCTTAGGGAGTTTCGTATCTGGCATGCGAACTATGTGGCCTGCCCAGCGGAGCTGATCGAGTGTGGTCAGTGCTTCAATGCTGGGGATGTTGGCCTGGTCGAGGACCCTGATGTTGGTGCGCCTGTCCTCCCAGGGGATTTGCAGGATCTTGTGCAGACAGCGTTGGTGGTATTTCTCCAGCGACTTGAGGTGCCTTCTATGCTACAATCTCAGTCAAGACAGTTTCAAATAAGCAAACCATCGTGAAAAAAACATAACATTTACGGACAAATCCCAAGGGTTAGCTATCGCTTGCGATTAAGGAAACATTACATTTTCTACCTGGGGATAATTCTATCTTGCCTTTCCGGCTGTTTTAAATTTGAGACTAGAAGCGTTCCTGGGGAATTGCTCGCAGCATGGGCATGTTTTTGGAGAGGGCGGGAGGAGGAGGGGCGAGCTCCAGAATGGATCTACCAATGAAAGTACTTCCATAGACCGCAGGCAACCGCAGCGCTGGCGACCTGCCTAAAATGGCGGGCGCAGGTCAGAATTGAGGTGGCCGCCATCTTTCTCCGCCCATGCCGGCCTTAACCGTGCAGCGCTAACGCCAAATTTCTCGGCCTATGCTCGGAACAGAACCGATTTTGTTCCCACTGAAATTACCACCACCAACACCACCTTCCTGGCAGGTTTTCCTGTCTGCGCTCCAGCCCTGGTGGCGCTTGCCGCCCAGAGAGTGGCGTCATGAGGACTCGGGTCGCTGTTTGGAGCATGGGCAGGAGCATCGGCGGGGCCCTGGTACAGCGGAGGAGCGGGAAGGTCGTGGCGGGCTTGCGACGAGCGATCGGGGCAGAGGAGTGATGAGAGAGCGTGGCTGAGATTTGGTGGGCGATCGTGGTGGAAGTGCCGACAAATGTTTGTGGCGGAGGAGCAGCGAGAGTTTGTGGCGGAGGTGGGGCGAGAGTTCGTGGCAGGGGTGCGGCGAGAGTTTGTGGCGGAGAAGAGGCGAATGTTTGTGGCGGAGGAGCGGTGAGAGATTGTGGCGGAGGTGCGATGAATGAGGGTACGGGGCCCAGAAGAGCCGAGGGCCCAGAGGCAGCACGGGCCCAGCCCACACTGTGCGATACGTGTGCGTACTAGGTCCGTGCAGCAGAGCAGGTCTCCAGTCGTCCTGGTTAACCCTTGCCAGTGGACCAAGACCTCGCTCTGTCAAGCCCCGTGTGGTGGCTGGTGTGCAACGGTCATCCCACGTTAAAAAAAATCCACCCACAGGCATCTTCCACCCCCTCAACTGGAGTTCAGGACCTGGAACATCGGGTTCTTCATCGAAACGTCTGTGAACTCGTGGAAGCGAGTCATCCTCGTTCGAGGGACCGCCTGTGATGATGATGATGAAGGCAAAAATCAGTCTCAATGTTAGAATGGGTAGCTGCCTCTCATGATTGCCTGGGCAATAATTGTTATTATTGGCGACAGTTAAGATGTTTCTAAAAGCTTTGTCAAATAACGTACATTTTGTACAGTAATGCTATCCTTTGAGTTGAACAAATGACACTTGAATTTCTCTGAATTATAGTGGCACCTTCCTGGTCTGTCGGTATTGCAGGGGCAATCCCGTTGAATAATTGAACAAACACAAAGCTCTGTTCCCTAAGACAAGAGAAATAAAGTACATTATATTGAACTTTTACTCGTATATTGTCTTTGTATTTTCCTCCGTTTACAACCATGACCTTCCTCTTCTAAACCAGACCAGTCCCTTGCAACCCAAATGCCCTCTGTGTCCATTCACGTGAATACTTTAACAGCCACTTTGGCCCCAATTCTGTAACCTCGATGTTTTCTCCTGTTCCTTGGCACCTTCTTCTTTCTGTCATTATGTCATGACACATATGATCTCTCCACCTCTCGGATATATTTCACACCACCACCCCCTCCGGTCCTTAACCCAAACCACATGTCTTCCCACTTCCGCCTGCTTGAATTACCCGGTCGATAATATTGTGTTCCTAACACAGATGAGGCTGCACACAGGGAGGTTAAAGTAACAGTGACCTCAGTCTTTAATAAGACACCCCAGAGTGAGGAACAGGCCTTAGGGGCCGGCTTATATACAGTGCTCCCAAGGGATGCTGGAATCCCTTGGGACTTCAGGGGATGCGCTCCCTGGTGGCGGAACATGGGAGTGCATGCTTTACAGATACACAACATCACTCCCCCCCCCAAAGTCAAAGTGAAAACTATTTACAAGGTGAGGCGGTCGGGAGCCTTTCTTTCCCTGGTGGGCCGCCTCGGTACAAATGTCTGTTCTGGTGTGTTGGCTGTGCCCTCGCTGGGCTGGCGTGTTGTTGGCCCTGCAGGGCTGCTGGGTGAGCCTGGCCTTGCTGGGCTGTTGGGCGTGATGGGTTCGATTTCCTGGTCCGGGGTGGTGTCGTTGATCCTTTGGATGTGTGTTGCGGGATCGAAAAAGGTGGTGTCTGCTGTGGGTTGTTCAGGGCAGTCTGTGAACCGCAGCCTCGTTTGGTCCAGGTGCTTTCTGCAAATTTGTCCATTGTCTAGTTTGACTACAAACACACCACTCCCTTCTTTAGCTATCACCGTGCCCGCGATCCACTTGGGACCATGTCCATAGTTTAGCACATACACAGGGTCATTCAGATCAATTTCCCGTGACACAGTGGCGCGACCATCATTTACATTTTGTTGCTGCCGCCTGCTCTCTACCTGATCATGCAGGTTGGGGTGAACCAGCGAGATTCTGGTTTTATGTGTCCTTTTCATGAGTAACTCAGCCGGGGGCACCCCTGTGAGCGAGTGGGGTCTCGTGCGGTAGCTGAGCAGTACTCGGGACAGGCGGGTTTGTAGTGAGCCTTCTGTGACTCGTTTAAGGCTATGTTTGATGGTTTGTACTGCCCGCTCTGCCTGCCCATTGGAGGCTGGTTTAAACGGGACCGAGGTGACATGTTTGATCCCATTGCGGGTCATGAATTCTTTAAATTAGGCACTGGTGAAACATGGCCCATATGTCAGGCAGGCCGTGGGTGGCAAACATGGCCCTCAGGCTTTCAATGGTGGTGGTGGCGGTGCTTCCCGACATTATTTCACATTCAATCCATTTTGAAAAAGCATCCTCCACCACCAGGAACATTTTACCGAGAAACGGGCCCGCATAGTCGACATGGATCCTCGACCATGGTCTGGAGGCCAGGACCACAAACTTAGTGGTGCTTCTCTGGGCGCGTTGCTCAACTGAGCACACGCTGCATTGCCGTACACAGGACTCTAAGTCAGAGTCGATACCGGGCCACCACACATGGGATTTGGCTATCGCTTTCATCATTACTATACCCGGGTGTGTGCTGTGGCGATCCAAGATGAACATCTCCCTGTCCTTTTTTGGTAGCACTACGTAGTTACCCCACAACAGGCAGTCTGCCTGAATGGACAGTTCGTCCTTTCGCCGCTGGAACGGCTTGATTAGCTCTTGCATTTCAACGGGGATACTGGCCCAGCTCCCATGCAGTAAACAGTTTTTTACTAGGGACAGCAGAGGATCTTGGCTGGTCCAAGTCCTAATCTGGTGGGCCGTGACAGGTGATTTATCATTTTCAAACGCTTCCATGACCATCAACAAGTCTGCGGGCTGCACCACCATCAACAAGTTTGCAAGCTGCGCCATTTCCACCCCCGTAGTGGGCAATGGTAGCTGACTGAGAGCATCCGTACAGTTCTCGGTGCCTGGCCTGTGGCTGATGGATTAGTTATACGCTGATAGCGCGAGTGCCCACCTTTGTATGCAAGCTGAGGCATTAGTATTTATCCCCTTGTTTTCAGCGAACAGGGATGTGAAGGGCTTGTGATCGGTTTCCAGCTCAAATTTGAGGCCAAACAGGTACTGATGCATTTTCTTTACCCCGAACATACACGCTAATGCCTCTTTCTCAATCATGCTGTAGGCCCTCTCGTCCTTAGACAAGCTCCTGGAAGCATAGGCGACAGGTTGCAACTTCCCCGCAACGTTAGCTTGTTGTAATACACACCCGACTCCGTACGATGACGCATCACATGCTAGCACAAGTCTTTTACACGGGTTATACAATACAAGCAGCTTGTTGGAGCATAAAATGTTTCTGGCTTTCTCAAAAGCAATTACTTGTTTTTTTCCCCATACCCAGTTCTCACCTTTACGCAATAACACATGCAGGGGCTCTAAGAGGGTGCTTAACCCCAGCAGGAAGTTACCAAAATAGTTGAGGAGTCCCAGGAACGACCGTAGCTCCGTGACGTTCTGTGACCTGGGCGCATTCCTGATAGCCTCTGTCTTGGCGTCTGTGGGCCAAATGTCATCCACTGCGATCTTTCTCCCCAAAAACTCCACTTCTGCTGCCATGAAGACGCATTTCGACCTCTTCAGCCGCAGCCCTACGTGATCCAGTCGCTGGAGGACCTCCTCCAGGTTTTGTAGGTGCCCGTGAACAATATGTCGTCCTGAAAGACCACCGTGTGTGGTACCGACTTGAGTAGGCCCTCCATGTTTCTCTGGAAGATCACTGCAGCCAACCGAATTCCAAATGGGCATCTGTTGTAGATGAACAGTCCCTTGTACGTGTTGATGCAGGTGAGGCCCTTCAAAGACTCCTCCGGCTCCTGCGTCATGTAGGCCGAAGTCAGGTCGAGCTTGGTGAACGTCTTGCCTCCTGCCAGCATCGCAAATAGGTCATCTGCCTTCGGTAGCGGGTATTGGTCCTGTAGCGAGAAACGATTAATAGTTACTTTATAATCGCCGCAAATCCTGACCGTGCCATCACTTTTGAGTACTGGAACAATTGGGCTGGCCCACTCGCTGAATTCCACTGGGGAGATGATGCCCTCGTGTTGTAGCCTGTGCAGCTCGATTTCCACTCTCTCCCTCATCATGTGAGGTACCGCTCGCACCTTGTGGTGAATGGGTTGTGCCTCTGGGACCAAGTGGATCCGCACCTTCGCCCCGGAAAAGTTTTCAATGCCTGGCTCAAAAAGGGAAGGAAATTTGTTTAGAGCCTGGGTACGTGAGGCCTCATCGACATGTGATAGCGCTCGGATGTCATCCCAGTTCCAGCGGAATTTGCCCAGCCAGCTCCTTCCAAGCAATGTGGGGCCATCGCCCGGGACAATGCAGAGTTGCAGTTCATGCACCGTGCCCTCGTAGGTGACCTTGACCATGGCATTGCCCAGGACAGTGATAAGCTCTTTGGTGTACGTTCTCAGTTTCGTGTGGATGGGGCTCAGGGCTGGTCTGAATGCCTTGTTGCACCACAGTCTCTCAAACATCTTTTACTCATGATGGATTGGCTAGTGCCAGTGTCCAGTTCCATGGCTACGGGTAAGCCATTCAATTTTACGTTTAGCATTATAGGTGGACATTTCATCGAAAATGTGTGTACCCCATGTACTTCAGCATCTGCCTCCTCTCTGAGGCTCGAAATTGCTTTGATCCAACATGGACCAATCTTCCTCTACCACGTGGTGGTTAGCAGGTTTTGCAGAGCTTGCAGCTCGTTTGCAAGCTCGTTGGAGGTGCCCCATTGTTCCACAGCTCTTGCAAACATACCCTTTGAAGCGGCATGAATAGGCTGAATGGAAGCCTCCACAACGCCAACAAGGTGTGAATTGCCTTGCATTCATCCTTTGTTGGGGACTCTGAGTCATCTGGGTCACCTGAGGCCAGCTGGCAGTTGCAGACTCATAGGTTCTGCCCTGTACATTTCTGCTCGCAAACACAGTTCCAGTTAATTTATGAACATTGCTAGCACTTGTGTTTGGTGTTATAATGGTGGACATAAACGCCTGTGCTATCGCAATGGCCTTACTGAGGGTCGGTGTCTCTACAGTCAAAAGTTTTCGTAGGATGGTATCGTGGCCAATGCCCAGTACAAAAAATTATCTGAGCATTTGCTCCTGGTAGCCATCAAACTCACATTGTCCTGCAAGTCGCCTTAGCTCGGCGACGTAGCTCGCCACTTCCTGACCTTCAGATCGCTGGCACGTGCAGAACCGATACCTCGCCATCAGCACGCTCTCCCTCGGGTCAAGATGCTCCCGAACCAGTGTACACAGCTCCTCATACGACTTATCTGTGGGTTTCACTGGAGCCAGAAGATTCTTCATGAGGCTGTAGGTCGGTGCCCCGCAGACTGTGAGGAGGACCACTCTCCTTTTTGCAGCGCTTCCTTCTCCGTCCAGCTCGTTCGCTACAAAGTACTGGTCTAGCCGTTCGACATAGGCTTCCCAGTCCTCACCCTCCGAGAACTTCTCCAGGATGCCCACAGTTTGCTGCATCTTTGCGTTGGATTCGTATTCTCGTCGCCAGTTATTGTGTTCCTAACACAGATGAGGCTGCACACAGGGAGGTTAAAGTAACAGTGACCTCAGTCTTTAATAAGACACTCCAGAGTGAGGAACAGGCCTTGGGGCCGTCTTATATACAGTGCTCCCAAGGGATGCTGGGATCCCTTGGGACTTCAGGGGATGAGCTCCCTGGTGGCGGAACATGGGAGTGCATGCTTTACAGATACACAACTGATAAGCCTTTAGTTGCATGCTTTGCCTCGCTGGCCAGCCTCCAAATAGTCATTTGAGGCACCCATTACTGCCTCACCAAGCACCCCAAATATCCCTCACCGTCCTCGCTTGACACGATACCGTTCAGTGCCTCCACTGGAATTATGGTTGTAAGGGATAAATTGTAAGCTTGCAAATAGGGGGTCAGAATAATGCTGAAGGTAGCGAACATATAATTTGCCTGTGTATGTAACACTTGCTTGTATAGGTACAGCACACTTAGATGCATTAAACTATAGCTTAACCTTAGTAACACTTAAACAGCCAAAGTCAGCAGTTTTATTTAAAAGTCCCTGAGAAAGAGATAACGAAGCCAGTACAGCCACACTAGGCGTCAGATAGACTGGGGTAGAGGGAAAAATGGGACAACACAATGATGAGAGATGGACAGTTGCATGTACCACTCAGAGCCCGCCTGATAGGTGTCGACAAATTAATGCAACTTCGCTGATAACAATAGACCTAGCGATGATTTTGCAGGAGGATAGCTCCTCTCCAAAACCTGTATAAATTGTACTTGAAAACTCTTGCATTTCAGAGGTTCCACGACTGAACCTTCCCGTGCAATTGCTCGTAATAAAAGCCGGTGGAGCCTGGGATTTCGTGTGTTCACTTCCGCGGTCGTTATACGGTGGGAAGCTGGGCGAGGTGTCGACTAACTCTATCAGTTAGTCCACCTTGAGGGAGAGAAGCCGCCTTTCACCCCAACAGAAGGACGAGGTGTCGATTAACTCTATCAGTTAGTCCACCTTGAGGGAGAGAAGCCGCCTTTTACCCCAACAGAAGGGCGAGGTGTCGATTAACTCTATCAGTTAGTCCACCTTGAGGGAGAGAAGCCCCCTTTTACCCCAACAGAAGGACGAGGTGTCGATTAACTCTATCAGTTAGTCCACCTTGAGGGAGAGAAGCCCCCTTTTACCCCAACAGAAGGACGAGGTGTCGATTAACTATATCAGTTAGTCCACCTTGAGGGAGAGAAGCCGCCTTTTTAACCCCTACATGGTCTTGCCAAGCAGCTTTCCCTGCCGATGATCTCAGCCACAGTCCCGCTGCACCTTCAGACAGCGAGTGGATCAGCAAACGCCTTACCTCTCCCAATTTCAGCTCCATAATGAGTGTTCAGTCACCCACGAGGCCCTTGCAGTCCCGGACCTGATTGTGCACGTTTGCATCAACATGGTGGTTTGGAATGAAACTTGGCACCAAGTTGGCGACCCCTTGCCCCCCTGAGGTGCAGCGAACCGGATAGCGAACATTTTACGCTATGGCCCGCGGTTCAAGTTCCTCCCTTTGTCTGCATGCAGCCGGCAGCAGCCCTGTAAGAGCGATATCTGGAGAGTGGGTCAAAGAATCACAGGATGGTTACTGCACAGATGGAGGCCAATCGGCCCGTCGAACCCGTGCCGGCTCTCGGCAAGAGACCTTCAGCTACACCCGCTCCTCTGCCCGTTCTCCTGGACTTATTTTCCTTCGGGTACTTATCCAATTCCCCTTTGAAAGCCATGGTTGAGTCTGCCTCCACCAGCGTATCAGTCAGTGAATTCCAGGTCCTAACCACTCGCTGCGTAAAAATGTTTTCGCCTCATTTCGCCTTTGGTTCTTCTGCCAATCACCTTAAATCTGTGTTCTCTGGTTCTCGACCTTTCTGCCAATAAAGACATTCTCTATCTACTCTATCAAGAGCCCTTCTGAGGAACACCTCGATCAAATCTCCTCTCAACCGTCTCTGTTCTAAGGAGAACAACCCCAGCTTCTCCGGTCTCTCCACGTAACTGAGTTAACCCTGGAACATAGAAACATAGAAACATAGAAAATAGATGCAGGAGTAGGCCATTCGGCCCTTCGAGCCTGCACCACCATTCAATATGATCATGGCTGATCATTCACCTCAGTATCCCTTTCCTGCTTTCTCTCCATACCCCTTGAACCCTTTAGCCGTAAGGGCCACATCTAACTCCCTCTTGAATATATCCAATGAACTGGCATCAATAACTCTCTGCGGTAGAGAATTTCACAGGTTCACAACTCTCTGAGGGAAGAAGTTTCTCCTCATCTCGGTCCTAAATGGCTTACCCCTTATCCTTAGACTGTGACCCCTGGTTCTGGACTTCCCCAACATCGGGAACATTCTTCTCGCATCTAACCTGTCCAGTCCCATCAGAATTTTATATGTTTCTATGAGATCCCCTCTCATCCTTCTAAACTCCAATGTATAAAGGCCCAGTCGATCCAATCTCTCCTCATATGTCAGTCCTGCCATCCCGGGAATCAGTCTGGTGAACCTTCGCTGCACTCCCTCAATAGCAAGAACGTCCTTCCTCAGATTAGGAGAGAAAAACTGAACGCAATATTCCAGACAGTGAGTTCCAGATCCCACTACACTCTGGGTGAATACATTTACACTCATATCTCCTCTAAACCTCCCCCCCAATTACTTTAAATCTATGCCTCCTGGTTGTTGACCCCTCTGCCAAGGGAAACAGGCCTTTCCTGTCCATTCTATCCAGACCCTTCATAATTTTATACACTTCAATCAGGTCTCCCCTCAGCCTCCTCTGTTCCGAAGAAAACAGACCCAGCATCTCCAATCTTTCCTCATGTCCAAAATTCTCCAGTCAGGCAACATTCTTGTAAATCTGCTCTGCACCCGTTCCAGTGCAATCACATCCTTCCTGTAATGTGGTAAGCTGAACTGCACGCAGTACTCCAGCTGTGGCCTAACCAATGTTTTATACTGATCAAGCATAACCTCCTTGCTCTTATATTCCAATTCAGAAACTGTGATATATTCACAGAGCACAACACACGCAGCTTCCTAACATGGCAGGCAGCTCTCTCGGAAGCCTGGTTCTGTTTATTATTAACTCGGCACTTACAGTACACAATATGTCCACATCCACAGTGTGGCGCTACAAACATTACAAGCTTACAGACATTACACTTCTCCCTCCTTAATGAAGAAGCCATCATAACAAACATCATACATAACTTTCATGTTTATCTATAACACAGGATATAAACTTTTTTTTTCCATATTTACAAATTTAACTTTACCACTTGTTTTCTGTTTCGAAGAGGATACCTTCGCTCTCGAACAGAACCTTCCAAACATGGTGTTGAATCTAAACTCATTCGAGGCTCATCCTGAGGAACGTTTTCCTCCACGGAATTTCCTTGATTTTCATTTGAACTCACTCTAACCTCAGGCTCTTTGTTTTCCTGACTCGGACTCAGACTTTCATTCTGATTCTCTCCTGAATTTGTTTCCAGTACATTGGATTTAGGATTTGCTACTGGTGTATCAAAACTATCTGGTGAGTCAGAAATAATTGAATCATTCCCACCTTCAACTCCTTCCATGTCTGTAGGTAAAATATGATCAATATGAACAAACCTAACCTGTCCATTATCAAACATCTTTACCAAATATGTGCGAGGACCACATATCTTCACCACTCTTCCTGGTAACCACTTTAACCATTTATGGTGATGGTTCTTCACTCTCACCTTCTGGTTTAATTTCACACTTCTCTCTTTTACTCTATCTCTATCCTGATTCTCTTTCTTTCTTAATTGTGTCTCTTCTATGGACTATGCCAAATTTGGCTTTAACAACGAGAATCTGGTTCGTGGCTGTCGTTTGAGAAACAACTCTGCTGGTGAACTACCAGTAGTTGTATGAGGAGTATTTCGATATGTAATCAAAAAATTAGCCAATTTGTGATCCAATGGCAACTGTCGTTTCCTTGGATTTGGACCTAACATTTGTTTTATGAGGGCACATTTTACAATTTGTAAAGTGCGCTCTGCTGCACCATTCGAAGCAGGATGGTATGGTGGAACCTTGGTATGTCTCACACCATTTTTGCTCGTGAATTGTGCAAATTCTTCTGAACGAAATTGTGGTCCATTATCAGAAACAATTTCTTTGGGGAGGCCAAATGAAGAAAATAATTTTCAATTTTTTACTTGTTGTTATTTTCCACATTGGAAACACTTCAACCCACTTCGAATGGCTATCAATCACAATGAACAATTGTTGTCCTTCTAACTCAGCAAAATCAATATGTAGCCTTTGCCACACCCTGGGAGGCCATTTCCATGGCTGTAATGGTACTGGTGGTGGTTGCTTGCTTATCGATTGACATGTCGTACACTGACTCACGATGTACTCTGTATCTTTATCAAGACCTGGCCACCATAAATAACTGCGTGCAAAACTCTTGGTCAAGCACACTCCCAGGTGCTGGTCATGGAGGTCTCCGAATAATTTGGACCTGAATTTATTTGGTATAACCACTCTTGCACCCCACATGATACAATCCTTATCGACTGATAATTCATTCCTACGAATGAAGAATGGATGTGTATCTTTGTCTGTTACCTAGATTGGCTATCCATTTGCAATATAATCATACACCTTTGACATCACTGAGTCACGTTTGGTTGCTCTACCAATCTCTTCAGCTGTGACTGGCAGTTCATCAAAAATGACAGTGTATGAAAAATAAAACACTTCTTCCCTATGGGGTGTAACTTGTGATGGGGAAGACAATCTAGACATTGCATCAGCATTACTGTGATCAGCTGATCATCTGTATTCAATATCATATGTATATGCTGACAAAATCAAAGCCCATCTCTGCATTCGGGCTGCAGCTCAGGTTGGAACTGGGGACTTTGGATGGAGGATTGCTGTTTGGGGCTTATGGTCCATAATGATGGTGAACTTACGACCATACAAGTATTTGTGAAACTTCTTGACCCCAAAAATTAATGCCAAAGCTTCCTTTTCAATTTGCGCATAATTACTCTCACTGGCACTGAGAGTGCGTGAAGCAAAAGCAATTGGTCTCTTCTCCCCACTACTTAATACATGAGAGATAACTGCCCCAACTCCATACGGAGAGGCATCACATGCTAGCTTAATCTCCTTAGATATGTCATAGTGAACTAACATGGTGCTCTCTACCAATTTGCTTTTACACTCCATGAATGCTGTATCGCATTCTTTTGACCACTTCCAATGGACCTGTTTTTTCAAAAGTTCATTCAGTGGATGTAATACTGTAGCCAAATTTGGTAGGAACTTCCCATAAATAGTTCAAAAGACCCAAGAATGAACAAAGTTCAGTGACATTCCTGGGAGTGGGTGCATTTCTAATTGCATCCAATTTTTCCATGGTTGGATGTAACCCATCTTTGTCTACTCTGTACCCTAAGTACTCCACTGAGTTTTAAATAACTCACACTTATGAGCAGACACTCGTACTCTGTGCTTCTCTAGCCGTTTGAGGACTTCATTCAAAATGTTATTATGAATTTGCCTATTTGGTGCTGAAATTAGTATGTTATCCAAATAACATACTACCCCTTCAATACCTTGCAAAATCTGGTTCATCACCCCTTGGAATATGGCAGGGGCGGAAGACACTCCAAACGGTGGCCTATTAAATTGATATAGGCCTAGATGAGTATTTATAGTCAAACATGACTTGGACTCCTCATCTAGTTCAAGCTGTAAGTAGGCATTCGTAAGATCCAGTTTTGAGAAGATCTGACCACCTGTCAGTGTTGTGAACAAATCTTCTATATTCAGCAATGTATTGGGGGCATTACCCTCTAGAACCTGGTTTACGGTTACTTTATAATCACCACACAATCTTACCTTACCATCGGACTTAGGTACGACAACAATGGGTGTAGCCCAATTACATCGACCTATCTTACAAATAATGTTCTCAGTCTCTAGTCTTTTGAGTTCTTGCTCAACTTTCTCCTTGAGTGCATATGGTATGGAACGTGGCTTGCAATAAACCGATCTAGTGTCCTTCTGTACCCTGACACTCGCCTTGAAGCCTTGGATCGGACTGCCTGATTCACAGAACACCTTCGGATACTTCTTGATAACCTCATCCGTTGATGAAAATCTCGCTTCCACACAGAAAATCTTACTCCAATCCAGCTTCAGTGAGCTCAACCAATTTCTTCCTAGTAAGGCCGGCTTGTCTCCTTTCACTACTATTAGAGGCAAGTTCTGAAATTGATCTTTATATTTCACCGGTACGGTGATACAGCCTACTACAGGAATTTTCTCTCCCGAGTAGCCTCGCAGCTCTATCTTGGATTTCTCCAGTTGGAAATCACGCAATTTGTCGCGATACAGTGACTCCGGTACTGCACTCACAGATGCACCCGTGTCGATTTTCATTGGTATCTTGAATCCCGCAACATCTATGTGGATTTTGATGCTTTCTGAATCGCTGTCCGTTAACCTCGTGCTCCTGATGACGTGTAACTCTAACATCTCCTCGTCCTGTTGTGGTTCTTCCATGCTACGTAGTCTCTTTGGATTTCTACTCATAGCTTTGAAAGCTGGACTCATAGCTTTGGAAGCTGGTTTACCCTTCAGTCGGCATGCCTTCGCAAGATGCCCAGTCTTCCTGCAGAAGAAACACTCTGCCTTCACGTATGGACAACTTTGAGCAATGTGTTGTCCCAGGCACCTATAGCACGACTTCGACGCTCTGTTATAATTTCCAGTTTCTGAGACTTTCGGCCATGGCCGTCTTTTACTTTGAACCTGTAGGTGATTTACCTCGGTTGACTGACGACTGTAATCATTATTTAATTCTCGGGAATATTGTTCGGCCATGCTCATCGACCTCGCTGTCTGGCAACCAATCTCAAAAATCAAGTCATCCGTCATCAATAACTCCCTTCTGATCGCATCATTTTTCACCCCACAAACAAAACGACCCCGTAATGCTCGGTTTTGAAAGTTTCCAACATTACAGTGCATTGATAACTTCTCTAATGCAGCGATGTAATCACTGATACTTTCATCAGCCTTTTGATTCCGAGTCCCGAAACGATAGCTTTCAGCAATTTCAAACGGTTTGGGGTTATAGTGCTGCTCCAGCTTCGTTAAAATCTCTTTAAGCGTTGTGTCTGGCTCGTCAGGCACAAGCAGATTTACAAGGGTCTCGTACAATGCCGGACCTGCCTCCGATAAGAAGATGGCTTTCTTACGTTCCAACACAGCCCGGTTCTGGACTGCATTGTCTGGAACTTCGATTGTGTTATTTGCAGTGAAATACATTTCTAGTTGATCCACATAGGCTTTAAAACGTTCCCAGTCATGTCTATATTCCCCCAAATGTCCCAATACACCTGCGGGTGCTGCCATTTTAATCTCTAGCTGTTCACACCGTATGCTGTATTTTACCTCGGATTTTTGTCGCTTTTTCCAAAGACAGAAACTTCCAAAGTCTCTCTGTCGGCTGGCTAAATACTTCACCAATAAAATTTAAGCTTTAAATCATCCGGAAAATCCCATCTCAGTCGCCAAATGTGATATATTCACAGTGCACAGCACACACAGCTTCCTAACATGGCAGGCAGCTCCATCGGAAGCCTCCGGAAATCTGCCTGGTTCTGTTTATTATTAACCCTGCACTTGCAGTACACAATATGTCCACATCCACAGTGTGGAGCTACAAACATTACAAGCTTACAGACATTACAGAAACCTTTACTTGTTTACTCTAATCCCTTTGTAACAAAAGGGAACGTACCATCTGCTTTACTAATTGCTTGCTGTACCTGCATGTTAACTAACGGAACGAGGGGGCTGCTGGCAGGGACACCATTTATTCCTCATTCGTAATTGCCCGTCATCAAATAGCGGAGGTGGCTTCTTTTACACCCACCTTCAAAAGACTTGCGCCTCAATTTAACGTCCGATCCAAAAGATGGCACTCCGACAGTGCGGTGCTCCCTCAGTACTGTCCCTTCGGCAGTGTGGTACACCCTCAGTACTGCGTCTCCGACAGTGCGGTGCTCCCTCAATACCGTCCCTCTGACAGTGCGGTGCTCCCTCAGTACCGTCCCTCCGACAGTGCGGTGCTCCCTCAGTACTGCGTCTCCGACAGTGCGGTGCTCCCTCAGTACTGCATCTCCGACAGTGCGGAGCTCCCTCAGTACTGCGTCTCCGACAGTGCGGCGCTCCCTCAGTACCGCCCCTCCGACAGTGCGGCGCTCCCTCAGTACCGCCCCTGGGAGTGTGTGATGGGGACAATGTAGAGGGAGCTTTACTCATCTCTCCGTCGACCAGGCCCCCGCCCAGCAAACACCAAACTGCGGCCGCCAGCTTGCTCTCTCTTTCTCTCTCTCTCTCTGTCACCTCCATGCGATCGCTTCACTGTGCAGGCCCGCCCACCCAGCCACCGTCAATCAACGGCCACCAAACTCGCTTATTGGCCGGTTGTGCGCGCCGCTCACCCGTGAGTGGTCCGAGCTCCTGTCAATCATTGTCACCCACCCACACCCCCCCACTCCTCCCCGAAGCACCTGACTTGACGCATCGCGCGCCTCAGCTGCCAATTCTCCGATTGATCCACTGGCTGTGCCCGTCAGTCATCGCCCAGACCCCGCCCCTCAATCACCAGGTGGCGGCGACATTGGTGAAAGCCCGCTCGCCCCGCCCTCACCACTCCCCACCCACCCGCTCTGATTGGTCCACGGTTGGCTGGGGTGCTGGTGTGGCTCCGTCAGTCTGACTCACGCCGTGTGGGGCCAGGTTCAAGCACAGTCAAACACCACCCCGCCCCCCACCCCAGGGAGGGGCAGTACTGAGGGAGCACCCCACTGTCGGAGGGGCAGTACTGAGGGAGTGCCGCACTGTCGGAGGGGCAGTACTGAGGGAGCGCCGCACTGTCGGAGGGGCGGTACTGAGGGAACACCCCACTGTCGGAGGGGCGGTACTGAGGGAGCACCCCACTGTCGGAGGGGCGGTACTGAGGGAGCACCGCACTGTGGGAGGGGCAGTACTGAGGGAGCACCGCACTGTCGGAGGGGCGGTACTGAGGGAGCGCCGCACTGTCGGAGGGGCAGTACAGAGGGAGCGCCGCACTGTCGGAGGGGCGGTACTGAGGGAGTGCTGCACTGTCGGAGGGGCGGTACTGAGGGAGCACCGCACTGTCGGAGGGGCGGTACTGAGGGAGCGGCGCACTGTCGGAGGGCCAGTGCTGAGGGAGGGGGAGAGTGGAATTAGACTGTGTGGGATATTAAAGGGGGGAGTGAGGGGAGAGTGGGATTAGACTGGGGGGATATTAAAAGGTGCCGGGAGTGCCAGCCTGGGGAAGCTACAACACAGGACAACATGCATGTTAAACAGCGGGAGCAACATGCTATAGAGAGCGAAGCGATCCCACAACCAACGGATCAGACCAAAGCTCTGCAGTCCTGCCACATCCAGTCGTGAATGGTGGTGGACCATTAAACCACCAACGGGAGGAGGAGGCTGAGTGAGTATCACCAGCCTCAATGATGGCGGAGCCCAGCATGGAGTTTTAAAAATAATTTGGTCACAATAAGAAACAGGAGCAGGAGTCGGCCATTCGGCCCCTCAAAGCTGCTCCGCCATTCGACAAGATCATGGCTGATCATTCACCTTAACTGTACCTTCCCGCCCGATCCCCATATCCCTCGATCCCCTTAGTTCCCAAAAGAATATCGACCTCTGCCTTGAATATACTCAGTAGGGAATATCGGCCTAGTCTACTCAGTGTCTCCTCATAGGACAATCCCCCCATCCCAGGAGTCAGTCTGGTGAACCTTCGCTGCACTCCCTCGATGGCAAGTATATCCTTCCTTAGGTAAGGAGACCCAAACTGTGCACAATACTCCAGGTGTGGTGTCACCAGGGCCCGATATAATTACAGTAAGAAGTCTTTCCTTGTAAACTCTAATCTGTTTGTAACAAAAGGGAACGTACCATCAGCTTTACTAATTACTTGCTGTCATCATCAGAGGTGGTCCCTCGAACGAGGAAGACTTGCTTCCACGAGAGTTCACGGAGGTTTCGATGACGGACCCAATGTTTCAGACCTGAACTCCAGTTGAGGGGGTGGAAGATGCCTGCGGGTGGATTGTTTTAACGTGGGGTGACCGTTGCACACCAGCCACCACACGGGCTTGACAGAGCGAGGTCTTGGTCCAGTGGCAAGGGTTGTCCATGACGACTGGAGACCAGCTCTGCTGCACGGACCTAGTGCGCACACAACATATCGCACAGTGTGTGGGCTGGGCCCCAGGCTTCCCCTGGGCCCTCGCCTCTCCCGGGGCCCCGTACCCTCGTTCGCGGCACCTCCGCCCCCGATCTCTCGCCGCTCCTCCGCCACAGACATTCGCCGCACCTCCGCCACGATTGCTTGCTGTACCTGCATGTTAACTGACGGAACGAAGGGGGCTGCTGGCAGGGACAGCATTTATTCCCCATCCCGAGTTGCCCCCCCCGACATCAAATAGCGGACCTGGCTTCTTTTACGTCAGTGCATCGATGCCGGGGATGTTGGGCCTGGTCGAGGACGCTAACGTTGGTGCGTCTGTCCTCCCGGGGGATTTGCAGGATCTTGCGGAGACAGCGTTGGTGGTATTTCTCCAGCGACTTGAGGTGTCTACTGTACATGGTCCATGTCTCTGAGCCATACAGGAGGGCGGGTATCACTACAGCCCTGTGGACCATGAGCTTGGTGGCAGATTTGAGGGCCTGGTCCTCAAACACTCTGTGCCTCAGGCGGCCGAAGGCTGCACTGGCGCACTGGAGGCGGTGTTGGATCTCGTTGTCGATGGCTGCTCTTGTTGATATGAGGCTCCCGAGGAGTGGAAAGTGGTCCACATTGTCCAGAGCCGCGCCGTGGATCTTGATGACTGAGGGGGGCAGTGCTGTGCGGCGAGGACAGGCCAGTGGAGGACCCTTGTCTTAAGGATGTCTGAGTACTGCGGCTGTCACTTAACTGCAATTTAACTTGGGTTACACCAGTGGTACACCAGTTTGGGCCATCAGGGGGAGCTCTGTGTAAACTGAACCTGCGAATAAAGCACATCGAGCCGAACACTCAATGAATGTCACGCTTACTGCGAACGCAAAAGTGCAGACACACAGCAGGGTTGCGAATTCTGGTTGGATGTATTGCGGGAGGGTTCATCGCACGACCTCCTGCCTCCAAACACCGACCCCACGCTCCAGCCATTGACCAGCCAATAATTCCATGTCATGTCATCCGTGGGTCCGTGGGCAGCACTCTCGCCTGTGTCACAATGTTGTGGGTTCAAGTCCCACTCCAGGAACTTGAGCACAAATATAACGCTAGGCTGACACTCCAGTGCAGTACCGAGGGAACGCCGCACTGTCGGAGGGGCGGTACTGAGGGAGTGCTGCACTGTCGGAGTGGCGGTACTGAGGGAGTGCTGCACTGTCGGAGGGGCGGTACTGAGGGAGCGCCGCACTGTTGGAGAGGCAGTACTGAGGAAGCGGCGCACTGTCGGAGGGGCAGTACTGAGGGAGTGCCGCACTGTCGGAGGGGCGGTACTGAGGGAGCGCCACACTATCGGAGGGGCAGTACTGAGGGAGCGCCGCACTGTCAGAGTGGCGGTACTGAGGGAGTGCTGCACTGTCGGAGGGGCGGTACTGAGGGAGCGCCGCACTGTCGGAGGGGCGGTACTGAGGGAGCGCCGCACTGTCGGAGGGGTGGTACTGAGGGAGCGCCGCACTGTTGGAGAGGCAGTACTGAGGGAGCGCCACACTATCGGAGGGGCGGTACTGAGGGAGCGCCGCACTGTTGGAGAGGCAGTACTGAGGGAGCGCCACACTATCGGAGGGGCGGTACTGAGGGAGCGCCGCACTGTCGGAGTGGCGGTACTGAGGGAGTGCTGCACTGTCGGAGGGGCGGTACTGAGGGAGCGCCGCACTGTCGGACTATTTCAAAGAGCAGGGGAGTCATCCCCGGTGTCCTTGGGCCAATATTTATCCCTCAATCAACATAACAAAACAGATGATCTGGGTCATTATCACGTTGCTGCTTGTGGGAGCTTGCTGTGCACAAATTGGTTGCTGCGTTTCCCCACATTGCAACAGTGACTGCACTCCAAAAGTACTTCATTGGGTGTAAAGCGCTTTGAGACGTCCGGTGGTTGAGAAAGGCACTATATAAATGCAAGTCTTTCTTTCTCTGTTGGTGGAGGCCACATTGTCCGCATGCCAGACACGAGACTCCCAAAGCGAGCGCTCTACTCGGAACTCCTTCGCGGCAAGCGAGCCAAAGGTGGGCAGAGGAAACGTTACAGGGGACCACCCTCAAAGCCTCCCTGATAAAGTGCAACATCCCCCACCGACACCTGGGAGTCCCTGGGCCCAAAGACCAGTCCCGCCCTAAGTGGAGGAAGTGCATCCGGGAGGGGCGCTGAGCACCTCGAGTCTCGTCGCCGAGAGCGTGCAGAAAGCAAGCGCAGGCAGCGGAAGGAGCGTGCGGCAAACCAGTCCCACCCTCCCCTTCCCTCAACCACTGTCTGTCCCACCTGTGACAGGGACTGTGGCTCTCGTGTTGGACTGTTCAGCCACCTAAGGACTCACTTTTGGAGTGGAAGTAAGTCTTCCTCGATTCCGAGGGACTGTCTCTGGCAGGGGAGGAGGGGGCGGGTGATGTCTCCAAGGGGAACATTGCACACTCTTGATTGCACAAGGCCGCGCAGTCATTTTGTTGCCGTCAATCTCAGCGAATCATGCAAGGGCCGTCGCAAGAGTGGTGGAAAGCCACACAGAGCATGCAGTTGTTCTCGTGGCTCCTGTTTGAGGCTCTGTTCTCGGCCCACTGTGAATCATGCCGAAGCAATGCTGGTGCCCTGCCAAAGCAGATTGTTTGCTCACTGACGCACTGATACGGCTAATAAATAATTCCCCTCCTCACTATCGAACCGCTGAATCCCTTGCAACAACACCCAGTGTCGACACAAAAAGTCAGTATGCAGGTACAGCAAGTGATCAGGAAGGCCAATGGTATCTTGGCCTTTATTGCAAAGGGGATGGAGTATAAAACTTGCTACAGTTATGCAGGGTATTGGTGAGGCCACACCTGGAGTACTGCGTGCAGTTTTGGTTTCCATATTTACGAAAGGATATACTTGCTTAGGAGGCAGTTCAGAGAAGGTTCACTCGGTTGATTCCTGAGATGAAGGGGGTTGACTTATGAGGAAAGGTTGAGCAGGTTGGGCCTCTACTCATTGGAATTCAGAAGAATGAGAGGTGATCTTATCGAAACGTATCAGATTCTGAGGGGGGCTGGACAGGGTAGATGCAGAGAGGATGTTTCCCCCTCGTGGGGGTATCTAGAACTAGGGGGCACATAGTCTCAGAATAAGGGGCCGCCCATTTAAGACGGAGAAGAGGAGGAATTTCTTCTGGTGAATCTGTGGAATTCTCTGCCCCAGAGAGCTGTGGGGGGCTGGGTCACTGAATATATTCAAGGTGGAGATAGACAGATTTTTGAGCGATAAGGGAGTGAAGGGGCGGGCGGGGAAGTGGAGCTGAGTCCATGATCGGATCAGCCGCGATCGTATTAAATGGCGGAGCAGGCTCGAGGGGCCGAATGGCCGACTCCTGCTCCTGTTTCTGATGTTAGTGCCACACGGAGCAGGACCGGCCAGCTTCTCCTGAAGCCGCTCGCTCTGCCCAGGGTACGGGCTGCTCCGTGCTCAGCGTGCTGTACTTCGAGCTCTCCTCACTCGACCGCCCACGTTGCATTACGCCGTGTCCCACAGTACAACAGTGACCACACTCCAAAAGTACGTCATTGGCTGTAAAGCGCTTTGAGACATCCGGTGGTCGTGAAAGGCGCTATATAAATCCAAGTCTTTCTTTTTCATTCTTCAGCTCATCCAAAACTCGGCTTCCCCCCGTGTCCTAACTCGCACCGAGTCCCATTCACCCATCACCCCCTGTGCTCGCTGGCCTACATTGCCTCCCGGTCCGGCAACGCCTCGATTTTAAAATTTTCCATTCTTGTTTTCAAGTCCCTCCTCGGCCCCTCGCTATCTCTGTAAACTCCTCCAGCCCCTACACCCCTCCCTATCTCTGTAAACTCCTCCAGCCCCTACACCCCTCCCTATCTCTGCAACCTCCTCCAGCCCCGACACCCCTCCCTATCTCTGTAACCTCCTCCAGCCCCTACACCCATCCCTATCTCTGTAACCTCCTCCAGCCCCTACACCCCTCCCTATCTCTGTAACCTCCTCCAGCCCCGACACCCTTCCTTATCTCTGTAACCTCCTCCAGCTCCTACACCCCTCCCTATCTCTGTAAACTCCTCCAGCCCCTACACCCCTCCCTATCTCTGCAACCTCCTCCAGCCCCGACACCCCTCCCTATCTATGTAACCCCCTCCAGCCCCGACACCCCTCCCTATCTCTGTAACCTCCTCCAGCCCCTACACCCCTCCCTATCTCTGTAACCCCCTCCAGCCCCTACACCCTCCCTATCTCTGTAAACTCCTCCAGCCCCTACACCCCTCCCTATCTCTGCAACCTCCTCCAGCCCCTACACCCCTCCCTATCTCTGTAACCTCCTCCAGCCCCGACACCCTTCCTTATCTCTGTAACCTCCTCCAGCCCCTACACCCCTCCCTATCTCTGTAACCTCCTCCAGCCCCTACACCCCTCCCTATCTCTGTAACCTCCTCCAGCCCTTACACCCCTCCCTATCTCTGTAACCTCCTCCAGCCCCTACACCCCTCCCTATCTCTGTAACCTCCTCCAATCCTTACACCCCTCCCTATCTCTTTCACTCCCTCCAGCCCTTATACCCCTCCCTATCTCTGCAACCTCCTCCAGCCCTTATATCCCTCCCTATCTCTGTAACCTCCTCCAGCCCCTACACCCCTCCCTATCTCTGTAAACCCCTCCAGCCCCTACACCCCTCTCTATCTCTGTAACCTCCTCCAGCCCCTACACCCCTCCCTATCTCTGTCACCCCCTCCAGCCCTTATACCCCTCCCTATCTCTGTAACCTCCTCCAGCCCTTATACCCCTCCCTATCTCTGTAACCTCCTCCAGCCCCTACACACCTCCCTATCTCTGTAACCCCCTCCAGCCCCTACACCCCTCTCCATCTCTGTAACCCCCTCCAGCCCTTATACCCCTCCCTATCTCTGTAATCTCCTCCAGCCCCACAACCCCCCCGAGATGTCTGCGCTCCTCTAATTCTGCCCTCTTGACCATCCCTGATTATAATCGCTCAGCCATCGGTGGCCGTGCCTTCTGTTGCCTGGGCCCCATGCTCTGGAACTCCCTCCCTAAACCTCTCCGCCTCTCTACCTCTCTTTCCTCCTTTAAGACGCTCCTTAAAACCTGCCTCTTTGACCCAGCTTTTGGTCACCTGTCCCTAATATCTCTTTATGTGGTTCAGTGTCAAAATGTGTTTGATAATTGCTCCTGTGAACCACCCTGGGACATTTTACTGCATGATTCATCATCATCATGGGCAGTCCCTCGGAATCGAGGAAGATTTGCTTCCACTCTTAACATGAGTCCTTAGGTGGCTGAACAGTCCAATACGGGAGCCACAGTCCCTGTCACAGGTGGGACAGACAGTGGTTGAGGGAAGGGGAGGGTGGGACAGGTTTGCCGCACGCTCCTTCCGCTGCCTGCGCTTGGTTTCTGCACGCTCTCGGCGACGAGACTCGAGGTGCTCAGCGCCCTCCCGGATGCACTTCCTCCACTTAGGGCAGACTGGTCTTTGGCCAGGGACTCCCAGGTGTCGGTGGGAAATGTTGCACTTTATCAGGGAGGCTTTGAGGGTGGTCCCTTGTAACGTTTCCTCTGCCCACCTGGGGCTCGTTTGCCGTGAAGGAGTTCCGAGTAGAGCGCTTGCTTTGGGAGTCTCGTGTCGGGGCATGCGAACTATGTGGCCCTGCCCAGCGGAGCTGGTCGAGTGTGGTCAGTGCTTCGATGCTGGGGATGTTGGCCTGGTCGAGGACGCTAACGTTGGTGCGTCTGTCCTCCGTTAAAGGCGCTCGGTAAATGCAAGGAACGTCAGTTGCAACACTTGTTCCCCAGCAGATGGCAGCAGAGCCAGTGAGTTTAAATATAGAAAAATATTTTTACATTACGCCACTGGGTTCCTGCAAAACGGACATCACAGAAATTTACAGCACGGAAGGAGGCCATTTCGGCCCATCGTGTCCGCGTTGCGCCGGCCGACCAAGAGCCATCCCGGCCTAATCCCACTTTCCCGCTCTGGGTCCGTAGCCCTGTGGGTTACAACACTTCGAGCGCACGTCCAAATGTGGTGAGGGTTTCTGCCTCTACCACCCTTTCAGGCCGTGAGTTCCACCCCAGACCCCCACCACCCTCTGGGTGAAGACATTTCCCCTCAAACCCCCTCTAAACCTCCCCCCAATTACTTTCAATCTCTGCCCCCTGGTTATTGACCCCTCTGCCAAGGGAAACAGGTCCGTCCTATCCACTCTGTCCAGGCCCCTCACACCTCAATTAAATCTCCCCTCAGCCTCCTCCGTTCCAAAGAAAACAACCCCAGCCTCTCCAATCTTTCCTCATCGCTAAAATTCTCCAGTCCCGGCAACATCCTGGTAAAAAATATAGTTCAGAATCATCATCATAGGCTGTCCCTCGAACGAGGATGACTTGCTTCCACGAGAGTTCACAGATGTTTCAATGAAGGACCCGATGTTCCAGGTCCTGAACTCCAATTGAAGGGGGTGGAAGATGCCTGTGCGTGGATTTTTTTTAACATGGGGTGGCCGTTGCACACCAGCCACCACACGGGGCTTGACAGAGCCAGGTCTTGGTCCAGTGGCAAGGGTTAACCAGAACGACTGGAGACCAGCTCTGCTGCACGGACCCAGTGCGCTCACATATCGCACAGTGTGGGCTGGGCCCGTGCTGCCCCCTGGGCCCTGGGCTCTTCTGGGACCCATACCCTCGTTCACCGCACCTTTGCCACAATCTCCCGCCGCTCCTCCGCCCCGATCTCTCGCCGTTCCTCCGCCACGATCTCTCGCCGCTCCTCCGCCCCGATCTCTCGCCGCTCCTCCGCCCCCGATCTCTCGCCGCTCCTCCGCCACGATCTCTCGCCGCTCCTCCGCCCCCGATCTCTCGCCGCTCCTCCGCCCCGATCTCTCGCCGCTCCTCCGCCATGATCTCTCGCCGCTCCTCCGCCCCGATCTCCCGCCGCTCCTCCGCCCCGATCTCTCGCCGCTCCTCCGCCCCGATCTCTCGCCGCTCCTCCGCCCCGATCTCTCGCCGTTCATCCGCTACAAACATTTTCCGCTCCTCCGCCCCGATCTCTGGCCGCTCCTCCGCCCCGATCTCCCGCCGCTCCTCCGCCCCGATCTCTCGCCGCTCCTCCGCCCCGATCTCTCGCCGCTCCTCCGCCCCGATCCCTCGCCGCTCCTCCGCCCCAATCTCTCATCGCTCCTCCGCCCCGATCTCTCGCCGCTCCTCCGCCCCGATCTCTCGCCGCTCCTCCGCCCCGATCTCCCGCCGCTCCTCCGCCCCGATCTCTCGCCGCTCCTCCGCCCCGATCTCTCGTCGCTCCTCCGCCCCGATCTCTCGATACTCCTCCGCCCCGATCTCTCGCCGCTCCTCCGCCCCGATCTCTCGCCGCTCCTCCGCCCCGATCTCTCGCCGCTCCTCCGCCCCGATCTCTCGCCGCTCCTCCGCTACAAACATTTTCCGCTCCTCCGCCCCGATCTCTCGCCGCTCCTCCGCCCCGATCTCCCGCCGCTCCTCCGCCCCGATCTCTCGCCGCTCCTCCGCCCCGATCTCTCGCCGCTCCTCCGCCCCGATCTCTCGCCGCTCCTCCGCCCCGATCTCTCGCCGCTCCTCCGCCCCGATCTCTCGCCGTTCCTTCGCCACAATCTCTCGCCGCTCCTCCGCCCCGATCTCTCGCCGCTCCTCCGCCCCCGATCTCTCGCCGTTCCTTCGCCCCGATCTCTCGCCGCTCCTCCGCCCTGATCTCTCGCCGCTCCTCCGCCCCGATCTCTCGCCGCCCCTCCGCCCCGATCTCTCGCCGCTCCTCCGCCCCGATCTCTCGCCGCTCCTCCGCCCCCCCTCCGCCCCGATCTCTCGCCGCTCCTCCGCCCCGATCTCTCGCCGTTCCTTCGCCACAATCTCTCGCCGTTTATCCGCTACAAACATTCGCCACTCCTCCGCCACGATCTCTCACCGCTCCTCCGCCCCCGATCTCTCGCCGCTCCTCCGCCCCGATCTCTCGCCGCTCCTCCGCCACGATCTCAAGGGCCATATCTAACTCCCTCTTGAATATATCCAATGAACTGGCCTCAACAACTCTCTGCGGTAGGGAATTCCACAGGTTCACAACTCTCTGAGTGAAGAAGTTTCTCCTCATCTCAGTCCGAAATGGCTTACCCCTTATCCTTAGATTGTGTCCCCTGGTTCTGGACTTCCCCAACATCGGGAACATTCTACCCGCATCTAACCTGTCCAGTCCCCGTCAGAATCTTATATATTTCCATGAGATCCCCTCTCATCCTTCTAAACTCCAGTGTATAAAGGCCCAGTTGATCCAGCCTCTCCTCATGTGTCAGTCCTGCCATCCTGGGAATCAGTCTGGTGAACCTTCGCTGCACTCCCTCAATAGCAAGAACGTCCTTCCTCAGATTAGGAGAGCAAAACTGCACACAATATTCCAGGTGAGGCCTCACCAAGGCCCTGTACATCTGCAGCAAGACCTCCCTGCTCCTGTACTCAAATCCCCTCGCTATGAAGGCCAACATACCATTTGCCGCCTTCACCGCCTGCTGTACCTGTAACATAAGGAAGGCGGTAAAGCACCTCAGCGAAAGATGAGGCGCTGCTCCTCCAGCTTGCGTTGAGCTTCGTTGGAACGGTGTAGGAGGCCGAGGACGGAGAGGTCGGAGTGGGAGCGGAGCGGGGAATTAAAGTGACAGGCCACCAGAAGGTCGGGGTCATGCGTTTACGGACCGAACGGAGGCGCTCCGCAAAGCAGTCACCCAATCTGTGCTTGGTCTCCCCAGTGTGGAGGAGATCGCATCTCCCCTTTAACCTTCTCTGCTCCAAGGAGAACAGGCCCAGCTTCTCCAGTCTATCCGCGTCACTGAAATCCCTCATCCCTGGAACCATTCTCGTCAATCTCCCCTCTAACCTTCTCTGCTCCAAGGAGAACAGGCCCAGCTTCTCCAGTCTCTCTACGTTACAGAAGTCCCTCATCCTTGGAACCGTTCTCATCAATCTTTCCTGCAGCCTCTCTAAAGCCTTCACCGTCGTTCCTAAACTGCGGTGCCCGGAATTAACATAGAAACATCAACATAGAAAATAGGTGCAGGAGTAGGCCATTTGGCCCTTCGAGCCTGCACCACCATTCAATATGATCATGGCTGATCATGCAACTTCAGTACCCCTTTCCTGCTTTCTCTCCATACCCCTTGATCCCTTTAGCCGTAAGGGCCACATCTAACTCCCTCTTGAATATATCTAATGAACTGGCCTCAACCACTCTCTGCGGTAGGGAATTCCACGGGTTAACAACTCTCTGAGTGAAGAAGTTTCTCCTCATCTCGGTCCTAAATGGCTTACCCCTTATCTTTAGACTGTGACCCCTGGCTCCGGACTTCCCCAACATCGGGAACATTCTTCCTGCATCTAACCTGTCCAATCCCGTCGGAATTTTATATGTTTCTATGAGATCCCCTCTCATTCTTCTAAACTCCAGTGAATACAGGCCCAGTCGATCCAGTCCAATTGGTTATAAAGTCCGTAAACGGGCTTGCATTGAGCTTCGTTGAATGAGAATCATTTTTAGAAGAATGAGAGGGGATCTCATAGAAACATATAAAATTCTGACGGGACGGGACAGGTTAGATGCAGCAAGAATGTCCCCGATGTTGTGGAAGTCCAGAACTAGGGGTCACAGTCTAAGGATAAGGGGGTGAGCCACTTAGGGCCGAGATGAGGAGAAACTTCTTCACTCAGAGAATTGTGAACCTGTGGAATTCTCTACCACAGAGAATTGTTGAGGCCAGTTCATTGGATATATTCCAGAGGGAGTTAGATGTGGCCCTTATGGCGAAAGGGTTCAAGGGGTATGGAGAGAAAGCAGGAATGTGGTACTGAAGCTGCATGATCAGCCATGATCATATTGAATGGTGGTGCAGGCTCGAAGGGCCGAATGGCCTACTGCACCTTTTTTCGATGTTTCTATGTTGGAACAGTGTAGGAGGCTGAGGACGGAGAGATCAGGGTGGGAGTGCGGCCTCGGTTGAGGAAAAAGGCAGGTGGGCCGGTAACCAGAGGGACACAGATTGACGATAATCGGCCAAAAGAACCCAAGGGGGGAGATGGGGAGCACGTCTTTATGGAGTGCGTTATGATCTGGAGTGCGCTGCCTGAAAGGGCGGTGGGAGCAGATTCAATACTAACTTTCAAAAGAAGAATTGGACAAATAGTTGAAGGGGAAAGAATTGCAGGAATATTTAGGTGTAATTAAATTGAGTTAAATGCAAGTCCTAATTGTGATGAATTCTATAGAAATGTAAGTTCTAATTGTGATGAATTCTATATAAATGCAAGCCCTAATTGCGGTATGTGTGCATAAATCGTTGAATGTGGCAGGGCAGGTTGAGATAACGGTTAAAGAAGCGTACGGGATCCTGGGCTTCATAAATAGAGGCACAGAGTACAAAAGCAAGGAAATTATGATGAACCTTTATAAAACACGGGTTCAGCCTTAACTGGACTCTGGGCACCACACTTTAGGAAGGATGTGAAGGCCTTAGAGAGGCTGCAGAAACGATTTACGAGAATGGTTCCAGGGATGAGGGACTTCAGTGACGCGGATACACTGGAGAAGCTGGGGTTGCTCGCCTTGGAGCAGAGAAGGTTGAGAGGAGATTTGATCGCGGTGTTCAAAATCATGAGGGGTCTGGACAGAGTAGATAGAGAGAGACACTATTCCCATTGGCGGAAGGGTCAAGGGCCAGAGGACGGAGATTTGCGGTGATTGGCAGAAGAACCAAAGACGACGCAAGAAAAAACATTTTTACGCAGCGAGTGGTTGGGATCGGGAGTGCGCTGCCTGAGAGGGTGGTGGAGGCAGACTGGATCGCGGCTTTCAAAGGGGAGTTGGATAAGTTCCTGAAGGAAGAAGATTAGCTGGGCTACGGGGAAAGGGCAGGGGAATGGGACTGGCTGAGGTGCTCTTGCAGAGAGCCGGCACAGACTCGACGGGCCCAGTGGCCTTTTGTGCTGGAACCGTTCTACGATTCTATGGAAATACAAGTCCTACGTGCAATCCTATCTCTAATGAATTATGAATGGAGGGAAATGGAGGCTACGCTCGGCTGGATGTGTGGGGGAGGGGCTTGGCTGGGTGTGTGGGGGCGGGGCTCGGCTGGGTGTGTGGGGGCGGGGCTCGGCTGTGGTGTGTGGGCGGAGCTCGGCTGGATGTGTGGGGGAGGGGCGTGGCTAGGTGTGTGGGGGCGGGGCTGTGTGTGTGTGGGCGGGGCTCGGCTGGGTATGTGCGGGGGCAGGGCTGGGTGTGTGGGAGCGGAACACAGCTGGATGCGTGTGGGCGGGTCTGGGTGTGTAGGGGAGGGGCTCGACTGGGTGTGTGTGCGCGGGGCTCGACTGGCTGTGTGGTGGCGGGGCTGGGTGTGAATGGGTATGTGGGGGCGGGGCTGCTTGTGTGGGGGCAGGGCTTGGCTGGGTGTGTGTTGTGCGGGCCTTGGCTGGGTGTGTGCGGGTGGGGCTGGGTGTGTTTGGGAGCGCGGGGCTGGGTTGTGGGGGTGGGGCTCGGCTGGGTGTGTGGAGGCGGGGCTGGGTGTTTATGTGGGCGGTGCTCGGCTGGGTGTGTGGGTGCGGGGCTCGGCTGAGTGTGTGAGGGCGGGGCTAGGTGAGTGAGGGCGGAGCTGGGTGTGTGGGGGTGGGGCTCGGCTGGGTGTGTGAGGGCGGGGCTAGGTGAGTGGGGGTGGAGCTGGGTGTGTGGGGGTGGGGCTCGGCTGGGTGTGTGAGGGCGGGGCTAGGTGAGTGGGGGCGGAGCTGGGTGTGTGGGGGTGGGGCTGGGTGTGTGCGGCTTGGCTGGGAGTGTGTGGGTGTGGTTTGGTTTGGCTGGGCGTGGGCGTGGCTTTACTCTCTGGGTTTGGCTGGGAGTGGGCGTGGCTTAACTGTCAGTGTGTGGGCGTGGTTTGTCTGGATGTGGGCGTGGCTTTACTGGGAATGTGTGGGCGTGGCTTGTCTGAGTGGGCGTGGCTTTTCTGGGAGTGTGTGGGCGTGGCTTGTCTGGGGGTGTGGGCGTGGCTTTTCTGTGTGGGCGTGGCTTTACTGGGAGTGTGTGGGCGTGGCTTTACTGGGAGTGTGTGGGCGTGGCTTGTCTGGGAGTGTGTGTGTGTGGGTGTGGCTTTTCTGTGTGTGAGCGTGGCTTTACTGGGAGTGTGTGGGCGTGGCTTGTCTGGGTGTGTGAGTGGGCGTGGCTTTTGTGTGTGTGGGCGCGGCCTTACTGGGAGTGTGTGGGCGTGGCTTGTCTGAGTGGGCGTGGCTTTACTGGGAGTGTGTGGGCGTGGCTTGTCTGGGAGTGTGTGTGTGTGGGGGCGTGGCTTTTCTGTGTGTGGGCGTGGCTTTACCGGGAGTGTGTGTGTGTGTGTGGGCGTGGCTTGTCTGAGTGGGCCTGGCTTTACTGGGAGTGTGTGTGTGTGGGCGTGGCTTGTCTGAGTGGGCGTGGCTTGTCTGAGTGGGCGTGGCTTTACTGGGAGTGTGTGGGCGTGGCTTTACTGGGAGTGTGTGGGCGTGGCTGGGCAGGGCTGCGCGCGATGCTGGCGGTGGAGTGCATGGGCGGGGCCCGGGGCCCGGGGCCTCTCTCTCTCTCGCGAGAGTGGGCGGGGCGGGTTGTCTCCAGGCCCCTCCCTCTCCCCCCTCCCCACCACCACCCCCAACCTCTCGCGGAAGGCTCGCGAGATCTCGGCGGCCCGGGGGCTGCCGGCGGGGGTGACGCGCTGGAAATAATTTGAAAAAATGGCCGCCGCGCCGAGCGGAGGAGAGCGGCTGTGAGTAACAAAAAAAAAGGCCGGCGGGGCGGGGAGAGAGCGAGCCGGGGGGAGACCTGCTGCCCCCGGGCCGGAGGGGTGGCGTGGGGCGCTCGGCCTGAGCGGGGAGGGCCCGCGGGCCTGTCCGTCGCTGAGGGGAGGGGGGGGTGTGTGTGAGAGGTCGAGGCCTCGGGCTTTTTTTTCAGGAAAAGATCATCGGGGCCTCCCTTCCTCCCTCCCCCCTGTGTGTGTGCGCGCGAGGGGAAAAGGGCGCGTTGGTACAAACAACAAAAACACACGCACCCATCTAACACGGGCAAATCCGAGCGGCGCCGCCCCCCGCCCCTCTCACCTGCTGCCGGCCGTTGGGAGAGAGCGCGAGACACTGAGGGGCGGGGGGAACGGCCGCGCCGCGCGCTCCCTGGGGTCTCCTAGTGACCGGTCCCCCTGGCAACCGGCCTCTGGGGTCCCCTAGTGACCAGTCTCCCCCTGGCAACCGTCCCCTGGGGTCTCCTAGTGACCAGTCCCCGCCCCTGGGGTCTCCTAGTGACCAGTCCCCCCCCCCCCCTGGCAACCGGCCCCTGGGGTCGCCTAGTGACCAGTCCGCCCCTGGGGTCGCCTAGCAACCAGCCCCTAGTAACTGGCCCTAGCGACCGGCCCCTGGGGTCTCCCTAGCGACCGGCCCCTGGGGTCTCCCTAGCGACCGGCCCCTGGGGTCGCCTAGCAACCGGCCCCTTGTAACTGGCCCCCTGGGGTCTCCCTAGTGACCAGTCCCCCTGGGGTCCCTTAGCGACCAGCCCCTGGGGTCTCCCTAGCGACCAGCCCCTGGCAACTGGCCCCTGGGGTCCCCGAGCAACCGGCCCCTGGGGTCCCCTAGTAACTGGCCCCTGGGGTCTCCAAGCAAGCGCCCCCTGGCAACTGTCCCATGGGGTCCCCGAATGACCGCCCCCCCCCCCGGGGTCTCTGAAACAACTGCCCCCTGGCGACCAACCCCTGGGGTCCCCTAACAACCGTCCCAGTGTCCCCTAGCGACCACTGCAACCCAGGGACCACCTGTCTATCACATTCGCAAGGGGGTGTTGATCTCTTTCCCTCCACCACTACCAATCATTTGCAAATTTTTAGCATGAAAATGTTTAATCTGCCCCCTCTCCCCCCAAAAAAATTAAGGGGAGGGAGGGTAGGTGTTGGATTATATGCATTCATTTTTAAAAATGTAAATATGTATGTATGTGTGCACGTATGTGTGTCAGTGTGCGCGCGTGCATATGTATATATACGTATGTGTGTGTGTATACATATTACAACGTCTCAAATCCGGCTGTCTGAAAATCGGAATTGTCCGAAAACCAGACATTTTTGAGAAAATCCCATTTGATATTCAGTAAAAAAAAAATCCAGAATTATTGTCCAAAAGCCGGCGGGCCGGACTAGTTATCGACTTCGCCGCTGTGATTTAAATGGCATGCGTTCAGTGCGAGCCTTGCCGAATGACCCCGTCGACCCGACCCACCGTTCGTACTTTGCCTTGTCCGAAATGCGGAAACATCCACAATGCAGCACGCTCTTCGTCCCGAGGTTGCTGGATTTGAGGCGTCGTACCAGTATATGTATATAATTTTTACATTTGTCTGCGTCTTTTTCTGTCCTCCTCCTCTGCTTTCTTGCAATTAGAATTTACTGTCGGCAGTGTAAGCGTCCGACGCTCTGCGTGCACGTACTGCTTGCCGCCGGCCTGGCGTTGACCGGTTCGTTCCAAGCGGTTCGACTCCTCCACACGGCACCGTGTTTTTAAACCAGCACGGCGCACCGCGTGCAAAATGGTCGCCCGTGAGCCATTGCCGAGGTGGTGTCTAAGCCGGCAGTGGTGTTCTTTGCTTTGTGCGTCTGGCTGTGTTGTTTTTGTCGACGTAAAATGTATCCACTTTTCGTACATATGTCGGTAACCAGAGGATGCAAGTTTAAGATAAAGGGCGGGGGGGGGGGAAACCGTGCGACATTTCTTCACGAGGTGAGTTGTTGTGATCGGGAACGCGCTGCCTGAAAGAGGCGATGGGAGCAGATTCAGTCGTGACTTTCAAACGGGAATCGGATAAATTCTCAAAGGAAAAATTTGCAGGGCTACAGGGAAAGAGCAGGGGGAGTGGGGACGAATGGGATCGCTCTTTCCAAGAGCCGGCACAGACACAATGGGCTGAACGGCCACCTCCTGTGCTGCAGAGTTTCTAAGTATATTATGTTTGTAATTTTTAGATACATCAGGGTGTGTCATGGCAAATTTTGCGTTTATAACTCGCAAAATGGTATTTTTGCTCTGTAAATGGCTGTGTCATGGTAAATTGTGTTTATCTAATTTTTTTTTATATATATATATGATATGATTTTACATAATGCTGTTTTTTATCTTTGCAGTAGATAGTTACAGTGGTGTTTTTCTCTCGCTGTTTGTCTGTCTGCATCATTGCATTATTCTAGGTAGATTATATCATTTTAATAAAGTTGTTCACGTTGTATTTTTTGAATTTCTTTCCCCCCCCCCCTTGGTGATTAGGATTTCTTTAAAACAAGTTCCCACTGTCGCTTCGTTTACTCTGAGCTGCGCTGTTGCTGCAAAAGAAAGTTGCCCTCTTTTCATTTTTACCCCGCGTTAATAAAAGTCGCAGGATGCGAGGTCTGGCCGTTTGCCGTGTAGAATTTGTTTAAGGGCCCAGACAATATCGTTGGGTGTGTCAGTGGGACTGGTGCAAGTTCGTGCTCCCGTTGGTGAGAATAGGCATTCTCGTCGCGTGGTGGCCGGGCAGTCTGTGGCCCGTGATCAGCGGCGCTCGCAACCCTGCGATCGACAGAAGGAATATTCTTTGCATCGCTTGTGCAGGGGGCTGGGGGGAGGGCGTGTGGCATTGAACAGCCGCGGTTATTTGGGACAAGAGTCTTTGGTCTCGAAGGACCTCCTCTGGCTTCTCGTCCCACTCCCGCATCGTTACCTCTGGCGTCCACGAAGGATCTATCTTTGGCCCCCTCCTATTTCTCGTCTACACGTTGCCCCTTGGCGACATCTTCCGAAAAGGCGGCGTCCGTTTCCACATGTACACCGACGACGCCCAGCTCTACCTCGCCACCACTTCTCTCGACCCCGCCACCGTCTCTAAATTGTCAGACTGCTTCTCCGACATCCGGTTCCGGATGGAGCAGAAATGTTCTTCAATTGAATATCGGGAAGACCGAAGCCGTTCTCTTTGGTCCTACTCGGTGTCATACTTGACCCTGAAATGAGCTTCCGGCTTCCGCGGCATAACTAAAACCACCTGTTTCCACCTCCGTGACATCGCCCGTCTCTACTCCTGCCTCAGTTCATCTGCTGCTGAAACCCTCGTTCCTGCCTTTGCTACCTCTAGGTTTGACTCCAACGCACTCATGGCTGGCCTCCCACATTCTACGCTACGTAAACTTGAGGTCACCCAACACTCGGCTTCCCCGTGTCCTAACTCGCACCGAGTCCCGCTCACCCATCACCCCCTGTGCTCGCCGACCTACATTGGCTCCTGGTTAAGCAATGCCTCGATTTCAAAATTCTCATCCTTGTTTTCAAATCCCTCCATGGCCCTCGCCCCTCCCTATCTCTGTAATCTCCTCCAGCCCCTACACCCCTCCCTATCTCTCTAACCTCCTCCAGCCCCTACACCCCTCCCTATCTCTGTAACCCCCTCCAGCCCCTACACCCCTCCCTATCTCTGTAACCTCCTCCAGCCCCTACACCGCTCCCTATCTCTGTAACCTCCTCCAGCCCCTACACCCCTCCCTATCTCTGTAACCTCCTCCAGCCCCTACACCGCTCCCTATCTCTGTAACCTCCTCCAGCCCCTATACCGTTCCCTATCTCTGTAACCTCCTCCAGCCCCTACACCCCTCCCTATCTCTGTAACCTCCTCCAGCCCCTACACCGCTCCCTATCTCTGTAACCTCCTCCAGCCCCTATACCGTTCCCTATCTCTGTAACCTCCTCCAGCCCCTACACCCCTCCCTATCTCCGTAACCCCCTACACCGCTCCCTATCTCTGTAACCTCCTCCAGCGTCACAGCCCCCCGAGATTTGTGCACTCCTGGAATCCTGCCCTCTTGACCATCCCTGATTATAATCGCTCCACCATCGGTGGCCGTGCCTTCTGTTGCCTGGGCCCCAAGCTCTGGAACTCCCTCCCTAAACCTCTCCGCCTCTCTCTCCTCCTTTAAGACGCTCTTTAAAACCTAACTGCTGTAATTTCATCTTCTGTGGTTCGGTGTCGCATTTATGTGTTTTGTCTTAAAACACTCCTGTAAAGCGTCTTGGGACATTTCACTACGTTGAAGGCGCTATATAAATACAAGTTGTTGAAGTACTAGAAATGAAATGGTTTGAGAGCCACGCTTGCAAAACGGCCGTTGTGCATCGGCTGCGCCAAAAATCAGTTGCCTTGTGTTCTGTCTGCCGGAGGGAGTGTGGAGAGGGTTGAGGGACTCTGTCTAGCAGACACAGCGGTGGGAGAGAAGGAACTTATGTCCGCCCCGCTGAACCGGAATACTCCCGACCAACGTTGGGAGTCAGCAAGTGCCTAGACCATCCTGCCCTCCTTACTGTAGAGGAGTGGTGGGAGGGCACCAACAGTTTTTTAATAATAATAACTTGTATTTATAGAGCGCCTTTAACATAGTAAAACCTCCCAAGGCGCTTCACAGCAGTGTTACAGACAAACAGATAAATTTGACACCGAGCCACAGAAGAAATTAAGGCAAATGATTAAAAGCTTGTTTAAAGAGGTAGGTTTTAACGAGCGTCTTAAAGGAGGAAAGAGAGGTGGAGGGGTTTCGGGAGGGAGTTCCAGAGCTTGGGGCTCAGGCAGCTGAAGGCACGGCCACCGATGGTTGAGCAGTTATAATCAGGGACGCTCAAGAGGACAGAATTTGACATCTTGCGGGATTGTGAGGTTGGAAAAGATTGCAGAGATAGGGAGGGGTGAGGCCATGGAGTGATTTGTAAACAAGGGTGAGAATTTTGAAATCGAGGCGTTGTTTAACTGGGAGCCAATGTAGGTCAGAAAGCTCAGGGGGTGATGGGTGATCGTGACTTGGTGCGGGTTAGTACACGGGCTGCTGAGTTTTGGATGACTTCAAGTTTACATAGTGTGGAATCTGGGAGGCCGGCCAGGAGCGAGTTGGAATAGTCAAGTCTGGAGGTAACAAAAGGCGTGAATGAGGGTTTCAGCAGCGGAAGAGCTGAGGCAGGGGCGGAGGCGGGCGATGTTACGGAGGTGGAAAAAGGCGGTTTTAGTTATGCCGCGGGTATGTGACTGGAAATCGTCTCCAGGTCAAATATGACACTGAGGTTGGGAACCGTCTGGTTCACCCTCAGATTGATGCTCGGGAGAGGGATGGAGTCAGTGGTTAGGGAACACAGCTTGTGGCGGGGACCGAAGACAATGGCTTCGGTCTTCCCAGTATTTAATTGGGAGAAAATTTCTGCCCATCCAGTACTGGATGTCGACACGCAATCTGACAATTTAGATACCAAGCAAGAGTCGACAGAAGTGGTGGAGAGTTGGGTGTCGTCTGCGTACATGTGGAAGCTGACTGCGTTTTCGGATGATGTCGCTAAGGGCTGCATGTAGATGAGAATTAAGAGGCGCCCAAGGACAGATCCTCGGGGGACACCAGAGGTAACGATGCGGGAGTGGGAAGAGAAGCTGTTGCAGGAGATTTTCTGGCTACGATTAGATGGGTAAGAACGGAAGCAGGCGAGTGTAGTTCCACCCAGCTGGACCATGGTGGAGAGGCGTTGGAGGAGGATGGAGTGGACAGCCGTATCAAAGGCTGCAGACAGGTCGAGAAGGGACAGTTTACCGTTGTCACAGTCAGAAAGGATGTCATTTGTGACTTTGACGAGAGCAGTTTCGGTACTGGGGCGGGACGAAAGCCAGGTTGAAGGGTTTGCTCGAAGTCCTACCATAGTCCAGTTCCACGGGCACGAGCAGGCGATTCATCCATTGGACACTCGCAGCTGATCCCAATCCCAATCCCGCTCCCATTCCCGCCCGACAGCCACAAGCGTGCATTTAGCACGGCCTGCGTTATTTAAAAATATCCGCTTGGCGCACGGGAATTGCAGCCCTGAGCTTGGACGCTGTTTTCCCCCGGTCGTATCTATTCTCCAGACAGGCTCCTGCTTTCCACTCCTCCGCTCGGAGACGGGGCAATCCCAGGAGGGAGAATCCGACGGATGAGTCGCCCCCCTCCCCCGCCCCGTGTCTCGTGCACCTTTTTGGCTCAGGTGCCAGGCAGATTGTCAGGTCGAGTGTGTGTGTGTGGCCGGGGGGTGGGGGGAGAGGAAAACCCAGATCCCTTTTCTGATGACCCTTTCGCATGTTCGGCCAAACGTTCCCTTTGAACGGGGCTGGTCGCTCTTTGCAAGGTTCTGCAGAACCTGGAGCCCCAAACCCTAACAGACAGGAAGATCAGCCCCCCCCCCCCCCTCCCCATCCGCAGCTGATCGCGGCACTCGGTGGGCCCCGGTTATACCGTCGCGGAAGCGTGGCGAGGTTGAGGCAGTCACTCAACACAACGGCGGCCAGGAAGTCGCGCTCTCGAACGATGTGCAATTCTTGATGGAAACGCTGTGTGTGTTTGTATCCACGTCGGCTGTGGCTACTTGGGCATGATTGCGACTGCGAGTCGGCTGCCATGCCTGAAACCTTGAAGACAAAGAGAGAGAAAGAATTTGTATATTTACAGCGCCTCTCACACCACCGAACGTTCCGAAGAGCTTCACAGCCCCCGAAGTACTTTGTGAAGTGCGCTCACTGTTATAATGTGGGAACCGTGGCAGCCAATTTGCGCACAGCAAGCTCCGACAAACAGCAATATGATAATGATCAGATCGTCTGTTTTTAGCGATGTTGATTGAGGGCTAAATGTTGGCCAAGACACCAGAGAGAACTGCCCCTTGCTCTTCTTCGAAATAGTGGCCGTGGGATCTTTTCCATCCACCTGAGAGGGCAGACGGAGCCTCGATTTAACGTCCCATCCAAAAGTACCGCCCCTCCGACAGTGCGGCGCTCCCTCAGTACCGCCCCTCCGACAGTGCGGTGCTCCCTCAGTACCGCCCCTCCGACAGTGCGGTGCTCCCTCAGTACCGCCCCTCCGACAGTGCGGTGCTCCCTCAGTACCGCCCCTCCGACAGTGCGGCGCTCCCTCAGTACCGCCCCTCCGACAGTGCGGCGCTCCCTCAGTGCCGCCCCTCCGACAGTGCCGCGCTCCCTCAGTGCCGCCCCTCCGACAGTGCCGCGCTCCCTCAGTACCGCCCCTCCGACAGTGCCGCGCTCCCTCAGTACCACCCCTCCGACAGTGCGGTGCTCCCTCTGTACCGCCCCTCCGACAGTGCGGTGCTCCCTCAGTACCGCCCCTCCGACAGTGCGGTGCTCCCTCAGTACCGCCCCTCCGACAGTGCGGTGCTCCCTCAGTACCGCCCCTCCGACAGTGCGGTGCTCCCTCAGTACCGTCCCTCCGACAGTGCGGCGCTCCCTCAGTACCGCCCCTCCGACAGTGCCGCGCTCCCTCAGTGCCGCCCCTCCGACAGTGCCGCGCTCCCTCAGTACCGCCCCTCCGACAGTGCCGCGCTCCCTCAGTACCACCCCTCCGACAATGCGGTGCTCCCTCTGTACCGCCCCTCCGACAGTGCGGCGCTCCCTCAGTGCCGCCCCTCCGACAGTGCGGCGCTCCCTCAGTGCCACCCCTCAGACAGTGCCGCACTCCCTCAGTACCGCCCCTCCGACAGTGCGGTGCTCCCTCAGTGATGCACTGGAGTGTGAATTGAACCCACACCACCTGACTCGGGCGAGAGTACATCCCACTGAGCCACAGCTCTGGGTGAGGTACTGCAGGGCTCTCAGTTTCTGGGGAACTGCAGATAAGCACCAAGTTGCCACTTTTTCGAGACAAGGGAAACGACTTTTGTCAACTAATTTTCAGAATAAAATGGCGAGGATCGGACTTAGCATTTTTGTAATTACTGTTCAGCAATGCATTTCATTTGACTTTTGATTTTGGGACGTGACGGGGAATCTGACTGCGGCAATGTTTGCTGCTCTCTCCACCTGGGTACGGCCGCCATTTGTCCCGCAGAAACGATCGGGGTTTTGGAATAACATAATTGTGGGTTGGGCATGCGAATTGAGGGGAGGGGCAGAGGCTGTCTGAGAACCACTCCCGATTCCAGCAGGTCTTATCACAACATGTATAGAAAGGAAGACTTGCATTTATATAGCGCCTTTCACCACCACCAGATGTCCCAAAGCACTTCCCAGCCAATAAAGTACTTTTGAAGTGTGGCCACTGTTGTAACGTAGGAAACGCGGCAGCCAATTTGTGCACAGCAAGATCCGACAAACAGCAATGTCACTGTTGTAGTGTAGGAAACACGGCAGCCGATCTTTTATTGGGGAATATTTTTGCCTGTTTCAATTTTGAATGTACAATTCTGTAGATGGTATCACTAACACCAAGCAACCTGACCATTCAGATTTGTGTTGGAGAACCTGGTGGTATGGGGAGGGGAAGGACGAACGTTTTTTACTTGAATTTCCCGTCTTTCTGAAATGGGCAGGTGGTTACAGACTCGCTGTGCCGATATTTCGTCTCCCGTCCTGTCATGAAGCCGCTGGCTCTTAGCTTTGTGTTCCGTGGTCGCTGTTGACCCCCTTGTCTCTTGCCCACTCAAGCCGTTCCCCAGGCAAGTGGAGAGTGACTTGCATGCTCGTCAGTCGTGGAAGGATTTCCTTTCCTATCCAATCCTCGCGCGCGTGCACGTTCCAGCGGGGGTCACTGATCACGAGCGGGAGCCCTGGCTGGTTTGCCTTACCCCAACCCCCGCAAAACTAAGGATACTAAGGCTAATTGTTGTATCCTGATTCTTAACATGGCTGAGGAACAGACCGGTGGTCTCGAAACACGTGTTTCCCAGTCTGTGTGGATCAACGATTCACGGAATAGCCGTGCCGAGCTGTCGGAGCACTGAGTTCTTTTTCTTCAAAAGCAATTCCGGAAATAAATCTTTGCTGCGGAAATGTCTTGGCTGGTGTGTCCATCACTGGTTTTACTGGAGGCGAGTAATGGCTGCAGTATCTGCCTGAGGCACAGAGTGTTCGAAGATCAGGCCCTCAAATCTGCCACCTAGCTCATGGTCTACAGGGCTGTAGTGATACCCGCCCTCCTGTATGGCTCAGAGACATAGACCATGTCCAGCAGACACCTCAAGTCGCTGGAGAAATACCACCAACGATGTCTCCGCAAGATCCTACAAATCCCCTGGGAGGACTGACGCACCAACGTTAGCGTCCTCGACCAGGCTAACATCCCCAGCATCGAAGCACTGACCACACTCGATCAGCTCCGTTGGGCGGGCCACATTGTCCGCATGCCCCAGACACGAGACTCCCAAAGCAAGCGCTCTACTCGGAACTCCTACACGGCAAACGAGCCAAAGGTGGGCAGAGGAAACGTTACAAGGGACCACCCTCAAAGCCTCCCTGATAAAGTGCAACATCCCCACCGACACCTGGGAGTCCCCGGCCAAAGACCAGTCTGCCCCAAGTGGAGGAAGTGCATCCGGGAGGGCGCTGAGCACCTCGAGTCTCGTCGCCGAGAGCGTGCAGAAACCAAGCGCAGGCAGCGGAAGGAGCGTGCGGCAAACCAGTCCCACCCTCCCCTTCCCTCAACCACTGTCTGTCCCACCTGTGACAGGGACTAATTCTCGTATTGGACTGTTCAGCCATCTGAGAACTCACTTTTAGAGTGGAAGGAAGTCTTCCTCGATATGATCTTTCTGTATTAATGAGGTGGATCTTGGAATTTTATTGGGGGGGGGGGGGGGGAAGAGCGCGGGAGGGAGGAGAGCGCGGGAGGGAGGACATTTTTTGACCATCAATGGGAATGGCAGCTGGCTGCCAAGCCTGCACGAAGGAGGGGCGGAAAATAATTGAGGGTGGCCCGTTGCTGATCACCAGCTGGGGAGCGTGCGCGTGGCTGTTGGTCGAGGACCAGATTCCGCCCAATTTGGACCCCTCCCGTGGTCCAGTAATCCGCTGACATGTGAAGACCAGCTTGGGGGCAGAGCTTGGCACTGCATGGAACAGTGCTGTCCTGACCTGCTGCTGCCCCTTCTGGAGGGGAAGAGTGCTGCGTCTGAATCTGCAGCGTCGTGTGCGCGGGCGAACGTATGTATAAACTCTCCTTGAAGTGCAGGACAGCTTGTCAATCGTCGAGCTCATTCAGTTCTTTTTGGTTTATACACGCTGACATTTTTACAAATTAAGCCTTTCCGGTGCAGTTGCACTTGTGGTATAATTACGATTTCCAATAGAGTAATGCGTTATATTGGGCTTGGTGGTAGACACTGAAAGGATGTTTTCCCCCCGGGCTGGGGAGTCTAGAACTAGGGGTCACAGTCTCGGGATAAGGGGTCGGCCATTTAGGACTGAGATGAAGAGAGGAATTTTCCCAGATTTTTTTCCCCCCAATTGGCCTGGGTTTTTATCTGGTTTTTGTGTCTCCCAGGAGATCACATGGTTCCGGTTGGGGTGGAGTGTAGAATGTTTCACTGATTGTGCCACTTTAGTACCCCATTGCAGCTCTCTCTCCATACCCTTTGATCCCTTTAGATTCAGTGTTCACAGGTTTATATGTAACCTTCAGGGCTGCTGACCGAGGGCCGTGCGGCTTTGTTGGCTAGCGCGGACATGATGCGTGGGCCAAAATGGCCTCCTTCTTCACTCAGTGGTGAATCTTTGGAATTTTCTGCCCCAGAGGGCTGTGGATGTTGAGTACATTCCAGGCTGGAGATGAATAGATTTTTGAATCGAGGGATGTGGGGATCGGGCGGGAAAGTGGAGTTGAGGTCGAAGGTCAGCCGTGATCTCATTGACCGGCAGAGCAGGCTCGAGGGGCCGAATGGCCTCCTCCTGCCCCTATTTCTTATGTTCTTATCCTGAGACAACTGTTGTGTTGACGCAGTGGCAGAGAGTTGGTTAAAAGGGCAAGATGTGGCCGTGATCCTTGATAAACCAGAGCTTATCTTTTGCACCACGACCCCGCCCCCACAGGTTTGCGAGATTAATTATGGTTGTGGAGCTGTGGATGTGGCCCCATTAATGGCGTTTAAGAAGTGGCGATTTTACCGTGCATGAATACCCACCCAATCACTTTTGGACTGCCTGTAGTTTTTTTCGGTGGGTGAGATTTTTCTATAACTTGTTTCCATTCCGTTCCTATGCTTTTAAGTCTCTGTGTGGGAGCAACCACTCACTGCCTCCCCACTGAGAGACCATTGAGATCAGAAGCATGGCGTGCATAGGATTGTGGATGTGTACCCACATCCTGCCAGTTTGTATTAAGGGCTCAGCGGGCCTCTGCCGCACTGTGCCATTGCATGTATCCGATCACCTGCGTCATATCTACTAATTATTTGGAGTTCAGTGTCTGTAATTTGAAGTAATATTCTCTCTCTCTTCAGGTTTGTAACATCATGCACCGTTCCCTGACTAAAACAGGCCGAGCTCTTCGTAATTGGCCGGTTGTTGGTATGCGAGAGGAGTCCAGGGTGAACTCTCTCAAATCTAGTAGCCCAGCTTAGATTGAGCAATTCCTGTTTGGTGAATCAAGTCTGTGAGTCATCTCTCTACCACTCCTGTGCGTAGTACATGGGGCACGCCAGTGTCAAAATCATAGGCAGTCCCTCGAAATCGAGGAAGACTTGCTTCCACTGCAAAAGTGAGTTCTCAGATGACTGAACAGTCCAATACGGGAACCACAGTCCCTGTCACAGGTGGGTCAGACAGTGGTTGAGGGAAGGGGAGGGTGGGACTGGTTTGCCGCACGCTCCTTCCGCTGTCTGCGCTTGGTTTCTGCACGCTCTCGGCGACGGGACTCGAGGTGCTCAGCGCCCTCCCAGATGCTCTTCCTCCACTTAGGGCGGACTGGTCTTTGGCCAGGGACTCCCAGGTGTCGGTGGGGATGTTGCACTTTATCAGGGAGGGTGTCCTTGAAACGTTTCCTCTGCCCACCCGGGGCTCGCTTGCCGTGCAGGAGTTCCCAGTAGAGTGCTTGCTTTGGCATGCGAACAATGTGGCCCGCCCATCGGAGCTGGTCGAGTGTGGTCAATGCTTCGATGCTGGGGTTGTTGGCCTGGCCGAGAGTTGGTGCGTCTGTCCTCCCAGGCGATTTGCAGGATCTTGCGGAGGCATCGCTGGTGGTATTTCTCCAGCGATTTGAGGTGTCTGCTGTATATGGTCCACGTCATTCAGAGCAGCTTAAAGGGACATCCTCTGTAGAAATGTGCGACATTTTCCAGGGTCCCATCTCCTGTAAAATATTGACTTAATACCTGGCTGACGATATTAGCTACGATCGGCCCTGCCCTCCCCGCGTGTACACTTTGAACAATAGCATCAGAAAGTAATTCTTCTCTCTCGCCCAGTGGTGCTTCGGTTAATTTTACCAATGTCCTTTTGAGATTAAAAAAAAAGCACTTCATTCTCTGGATGTGGCTGTTGCTGGCAAGGCCGGCATTTATTGCCCTTCCCGGTTTACATTGGATATATGGCACAGAAACAGGCCGTTCGGCCCAACCAGTCCATGCCGACGTTTATGCTTCACTCGAGTTTTATCCCCCCGTCTTTGCTCATCTAAATCTACCCTCTCTTCCCTTCTCCCTCATATGCTTCTCTCTCATATGCTTCTCTCTAGCCTCCCCTTAAATGCATCGATACTATTTGCCTCAACCCCTCCCTGTGGCAGCGAGTTCCACATTCTCGCCGCTCTCTGAGTAAAGAAGTTTCTCCTGAATTCCCGATTGGATTTCTTGGCGACTGTCTTATATTGATTCCAGTGTCAGCTGAGTCTTAACGGGCAGCACTCTCGCCTCTGAGTCAGAAGGCTGTGGGCTCAAGTCCCACTCCAGGGACTTGAGCACAAAACAAATCTAGGCTGGCACTGTCGGAGGTGCCGTCTTTCGGATGAGACATTAAACCAAGGCCCCGTCTGTTCTCTCAAGTGGACGTAAAAGATCCCATGGCACTATTTCGAAGAGGAGCAGGGGAGTTATCCCCGGTGATATTTATCCCTCAATCAACACAATAAAAAAACACATGTTCTGGTCATTATCACATTGCTCTTTGTGATCTACAGGGCTGTAGTAATTTCCACCCTCCTCTATGGGTCAGAGACATGGACGACTTACAGTAGACACCAAGTCGCTGGAGATATATTACCAACGATGTCTCCGCAAGATCCTGCAAATCCCCTAGGAGGACAGACACGCCAACATCAGTGTCCTCGCCCAGGCTAACATCCCCAGCGTGGAAGCACTGACCACGCTAGATCAGCTTCGTTGGGCAGGCCACTTAGTTCGCATGCCAAACACAAGACTCCCTAAACAACTGCTCTATGCGGAGCTCCTTCACGGCAAACGAGCCAAAGGTGGGCAGCGGAAACGTTACAAGGACGCCCTCAAAGCCTCCCTGGTGAAGTGCGACATCCCCACTGACACCTGGGGGACCCTGGCCGAAGACCGCCTGAGGTGGAGAAAGCCCATCCGGGAGGGCATTGAGCTCTTCGAATCTCAACGCTGCGAGCGTGAAGAGATCAGGCGCAGACAGCGGAAGGAGCGCGCGGCAAACCAGTCTCGCCAACCCCCCCCCCCCCCCCCCACTTCCCCGACGAATCTCTGTCCCACCTGTGACAGGGTCTGTGGCTCTCGTGTTGGACTGCTCAGGCACCTGAGAACTCACATTAGGAGTGGAAGCAAGTCTTCCTCGATTCCCAGGTGCCTATGATGATTTGTGGGAGCTTGCTTGCGTGCAAAATGGCTGCTGCGTTTCCCACATTACAACAGTTACTACACTTCAAAAGTACTTCATTGACTGTAAAGCACTTTGAGACGTCTGCTGATCGTGAAAGGCGCTATATAAATCCAAGTCTTTCTTAATTGATGGCCTCTAGTTTTGCTCTTCCCCATAAGTGGAAGCATTCTCTCTGTATCCACTCTATCAAAACCTTTCATCATTTTAAAGACCTCTATTAGGTCACCCCTCAGCCTTCTATTTCAAGAGAAGAGAGCCCCAGCCTGTTCATCCTTTCCTGATACGTATGCCCTCGCATTTCTGGTATCATCCTTGTAAACCTTCTCTGCACCCTCTCCAGTGTCTCTACATCCTTTAGAACTAGGGGGCACAGCCTCAAAATACGGGGGAGCCAATTTCAAACCGATTTGAGAAGGAATTTCTTCTCCCAGAAGGTTGTGAATCTGTGGAATTCTCTGCCCAAGGAAGCAGTTGAGGCTAGCTCATTGAATGTATTCAAGTCACAGATAGATAGATTTTTAACCAATAAGGGAATTAAAGGTTATGGGGAGCGGGCGGGTAAGTGGAGCTGAGTCCACGGCCAGATCAGCCATGATCTTGTTGAATGGCGGAACAGGCTCGAGGGGCTAGATGGCCTACTCCTGTTCCTAATTCTTATGTTCTTTTGTTCTTATTAATGTTGGGGAAGGGGTCATAGTCTAAGGATAAGGGGTAAGCCATTTAGGACCGAGATGAGGAGAGACTTCTTCACCCAGAGAGTGAACCTGTGGAATTCTCTGCCACAGAAAGTTGTTGAGGCCAATTCACTAAATATATTCAAAAAGGAGTTAGATGTAGTTCTTACTACTAGGGGAATCAAGGGGTATGGCAAGAAAGCAGGAATGGGGTACTGAAGTTGCATGTTCAGCCATGAACTCATTGAATGGCGGTGCAGGCTCGAAGGGCCGAATGGCCTACTCCTGCACCTATTTTCTATGTTTCTATAATATGGGGACCAGAACTGTGCGCAGTGCTCCAAGGTTGGATGCAGGTTTAGCATAACTTCCCTACTTTTCAATTCTATACTGCTGGAAATAAACCCTCATGCTTAGTTTGTGTTTTTTATGGCCTTGCTAAACCAACTTTGAGCGATTTGTGAGGTTTCCCAGAAGGTGGTGGTAGAGCTGGGTGGCTGGCTTAAGCCACTTCGGAAGTCTACATTGGCGTGGGCCTGGCGTTACATACAAGTCAGACCGGGTAAGGACGGCAGGCTTCCTTCCCCAAAGGATGTTAGCAAAGTAGCTGGGTGTTCAGCGACAATCCGACAGCTTCAGAGTCATTTACTGTTTCCAGCTTTTTTTAACTCCAGAATTTTTTAATCGAATTCAAATTCTCAAAACTGGTGGAATTTGAACTTGCGTTCGCGGGATTATTAGCTAAGAGTTCTGGATTACTGGTTCAGTATATCATGGGCAGTCCCTCGAAATCGAGGAAGACTTGCTTCCACTCCAAAAGTGAGTTCTCAGGTAACTGTACAGTCCAATGCAGGAACCACAGTCTCTGCCACAGGTGCGACAGACAGTGGTTGAGGGAAGGGGAGGGTGGGACTGGTTTGCCGCACGTTCCTTCCGCTGCCTGCACTTGGTTTCTGCACGCTCTCGGCGACGAGACTCGAGGTGCTCAGCGCCCTCCCGAATGAGAGGGGACCTCATAGAAACGTTCAAAATTCTGACGGGGCTAGACAGGTTAGATGCAGGAAGAATGTTCCCAATGTTGGGGAAGTCCAGAACCAGGGGACACAGTCTAAGGATAAGGGGGAAGCCATTTAGGACCGAGATGAGGAGGAATTTCTTCACCCAGAGAGTGGTGAACCTGTGGAATTCTCTACCACAGAAAGTTGTTGAGGCCAATTCACTAAATATATTCAAAAAGGAGTTAGATGAAGTCCTTACTGCTAGGGGAATCAAGGGGTATGGTGAGAAAGCAGGAATGGGGTACTGAAGTTGCATGTTCAGCCATGAACTCATTGAATGGCGGTGCAGGCTAGAAGGGCCGAATGGCCTACTCCTGCACCTATTTTCTATGTTTCTATGTTTCTATGCTCTTCCTCCACTTAGGGCAGTCTTTGGCCAGGGATTCCCAGGTGTCGGTGGGGATGTTGCATTTATCAAGGAGGGTGTCCTCGAAACGTTTCCTCTGCCCACTTGGGGCTCGCTTGCCGTGTAGGAGTTCCGAGCAGAGCGCTTGCTTTGGGAGTCTTGTGTCGGGCAAGCAGATGATGTGGCCCGCCCAACGGATTCAATAACAGAACCGACTCATTCATTCATTCGTAGGCGGTCCCTCGAACGAGGATGACTTGCTTCCACAAGAGTTCACAGATGTTTCAGTGAAGGACCCGATGTTCCAGTCCTGAACTCCAGTTGAGGGGGTGGAAGATGCCTGTGTGTGGATTTTTTTAATGTGACCGTTGCACACCAGCCACCACATGGGCTTGACAGAGCTCGGCCTTGACAGAGCTCGGCCTTTATCCAGTGGCAAGGGTTGAACCAGGAAAACTGGAGACCTGCTCTGCTGCACGGACTTAGTGCGCACACATATCGCACACAGGCTGGGCCCGTGCTGCCCCTGGGCCCTCGGCTCTTCTGGGCCCGTACCCTCGTTCGCCGCACCTTTGCCCACAATGTCCCAGGGCCCAGCACTCCAGCTCTATTTATAGCCCCGACCTGCGGTGTTCTCACACAGGTCGGGGCGGCCCATGATGTTCCAGGGCCCGCGCTCCAGCTGTATTTATAGCCCACAACCAATAAGCTGCTGTCACCCTGTAACTCCGCAAAGGCTCAGAGTCCGTCATTGGCTCAATCAACACACAGTGCTGCCTTTACTTCAAGGTTTGTCTCTTGTTCCTTGGGCAGTGGGTTTGTTTTCTGTTGTCTCACCATTTGGCCCCTTCCTGCCTCTCCTGGGGAGGATGTTGTTCCCCAGCTGCCCTCCAGTGCTTTTCACCAAACCCAATGCCGCTGTGTGAGTGTTTTCTCGCTGAGGCATGAACCCTAGCTTGCTTTTCTCTCGCTAACGGAGGTGTGCTGAGGCCAATTGTGGGGCCCGGCACAGCCGAGATCATCTAAATTAGCACCGAGCAAGTGTGGACTGAGTGAGGGTCCAAGCGCAATGTTAATAAACCAGTAATCCGCCTGGGTTGTGGCCAGGGGAAGATGAGAGATTTCAGGAAGGGTACGCGATCACTTAAACTCTCCACTTCAAAACCAGCATTGTTGGACCTTGGGGAGGCTTAAGATATTCCTGTTCAGTATTCACTTTCTGAATCTGCAGAACTATTTCTTGAGGTTTGCTGCTTTGGACCATGTGGGTTTCTGAGGTGAGATGTTTAATGATAGCAGGGAAATGTGACGCTTGTTGAAAGGCTTGTGTGCGTGGCATTACTGCCGGTGTACAGAGAAATAATCTGCGACTAAATACTGGGAAATCGTACGCCTAGTCAATATATATTGCAAGGGGGGTAGAGCATAAAAGCAGAGAAGTCCTGCTACAACTGTACAGGGTATTGTTGAGGCCATCCCTGGAGTACTGCATATAGTTTTGGTCTCCGTATTTAAGGAAGGATATACTTGCATTGGAGGCTGTTCAGAGACGGTTCACTTGGTTGTTTCCGGAGATGAGGGGGTTGACTTATGAGGAAAGGTTGAGTAGGTTGGGCCTCTACTCATTGGAGTTTAGAAGAATGAGAGGTGATCTTATCGAAACATGAGGTGGCTCAACAAGGTGGATGCAGAGAGGGTATGTCCATTCATAAAACTAGGGGACATAGTTTCAGGATAAGGGGCCGCCCATTTAAAACTGAGTTGAGAAATTTCTTCTCTAAGGGTTGTAAATCTGTGGAATTCTCTGCCCCAGAGAGCTGTGGAGGCTGGGTCATTGAATATATTTAAGGCAGAGATCGACAGATTTTTGAGCAATAAGGGAGTGAAGGGGTATGGGGAGCGGGCGGGGAAGTGGAGCTGAGTCCATGATCAGATCAGCCATGATCTTATTAAATGGCGGAGCAGGCTCGAGGGGCCGAATGGCCAACTCCTGCTCCTGTTTCTCACGTTCTTATATCGCCCAATGCCGAGAGCAAGCAATTAAAAATATAGAAATTTACAGCGCAGAAGGAGGCCATTTCGACCCATCGTGTCTGCGCCGGCCGACAAAGAGCTGCATGCACTTGCCCAGTGGCCCACTGGGGTAAAGGTGCCACGGTGTGCTAGTGAGCCATACGGACAGATATTCCCAGGGACAGCTTCCTCGTTTATGCTAATATCTGGCAAGGCAGCAATCAGGTTGTTGCGTTGGTCTCAACATCTCGAGGCTAGGGGTAAACATTATACAATTATTTCCACTCCTGCTGGCTATCGAGTGACCTTTGCTCAACAATGCATGTGCGCAAACGAGATAGGGACTGGGTGTGAGGCGGTTTGACTTTGTACCTTGGCAAGAGCCAGCACCTTCAGGAGAGAAAGGCAAGCGAACCCCTCCCAAATCGGGCTGTGGAATTCCCTGCCTGTACCCCTCCACTCCTTCCATCTCCCCCTCCTGCTTGAAACCCACCTCTTTGACCAAACTTTTGGTCAGAAATGGCCGAATGCGTCACTCCTCTGATTGCCCTTCTCTGGAGCGTTTTTCTACAGAGGCCCAATGAAAACGGCAGACATTGCTGATGCCACACAGCCAGAAAGGTTTTTCACGGATGGAGGAGAGAGTGGAATGGTGTGTGTGCCTGATTGGAGTCCTAACCTCTCCCCCGATGTCTCAGCTGAGATCAGGAATTCAACTCAAATTCTTAGCGTTCATCAATCATTCCTCCCCTCCACTTGTCACCTGCCATCTTGCTGGGGGGTGGGGGGGGGCGCAGTTAGTATGCAGGTACAGCAAGTAATTTGGAAGACAAATGGAATGTTGGCCTTTATTGCAAAGGGGGTTGGAGTATAAAAGCAGGGAAGTCCTGCTACAGCTGTACAGGGTATTGGTGAGGCCACACCTGGAGTACTGCGTGCAGTTTTGATCTCCTTATTTAAGAAGGTGTATACTTGCACTGGAGGCAGTTCAGAGAAGGTTCACTCGGTTGAGAAGGGGTTGTCTTATGAGGAAAGGTTGAGCAGGTTAGGCCTGTACTCATTGGAGTTTAGAAGAATGAGAGGTGATCTTATTGAAACGTATCAGATTCTGAGGGGGCTGGACAGGGTAGATGCAGAGAGGATGTTTCCCCCTCGTGGGGGAATCTAGAACTAGGGGGCACATAGTTTCAAACTAAATCGAACTGAGGATAAATTTCTTCTCTGAGGGTCATGAATCTATGGAATTCTCTGCCCCGGAGAGCTGTGGAGGCTGGGCAGAGATGGACAGATTTTTGAGCGATAAGGGAATCAAGGGTTATGGGGAGCGGGCGGGAAAGTGGAGCTGAGTCCATAGAAACATAGAAATTAAGTGCAGGAGTAGGCCATTTGGCCCTTTGAGCCTGCACCACCATTCGATATGATCATAGCTGATCATTCACCTCAGTACCCCTTTCCTGCATTCTCTCCATACCCCTTGATCCCTTTAGCCCTAAGGGCCACATCTAACTCCCTTTTGAATATATCTAAGAACTGGCCTCAAAAACTTTCTGTGGTAGAGAATTCCACAGGTTCACAATTCTCTGAGTGAAGAAGTTTCTCCTCATCTCAGCCCTAAATGGCTTACCCCTTATCCTTAGACTGTGACCCCTGGTTCTGGACTTACCCAGCATCGGGAACATTCTTCCTGCCTCGAACCTGTCCAATACCGTCAGAATTTTATATGTTTCTATGCGATTCCCCCCTCATTCTTCTAAACTCCAGTGAATACAAGCCCAGTCGATCCAGTCTCTCCTCATATGTCAGTCCTGCCATCCCGGGAATCAGTCTGGTGAACCTTCGCTGCACTCCCTCAATAACAAGAACGTCCTTCCTCAGATTAGGAGACCAAAACTGTACACAATACTCAATGTGTGGCCTCACCAAGGCCCTGTACAAATGCAGTAAGACCTCCCTGCTCATATACGCAAATCCTCTCGCTATGAAGGCCAACATACCATTTGCCGCCTTCAACGCCTGCTGTACCTGCATGCCAACTTTCAATGACTGATGTACCATGACACCCGTCTCGCCTTTTCCTGATCTGTCACCATTCAGATAATAATCTGCCTTCCTGTTTTTGCCACCAAAGTGGATAACCTCACATTTATCCACATTATGCCGCATCTGCCATGCATTTGCCCACTCACCAAACCTGTCCAAGTCACCCTGCAGCCTCTTAGCAGGGTGAATGGCGGAGTAGGCTCGAGGGGCCGAGTGGCCACCTCCTGCTCCTGTTTCCCTCGCCGAAGTGACCGTTTCTGCCCTTGAACCCAGAGTGAGGAGCGTCAACCGACTGCTGGATGCCAGGGAGATTCAGCAGCTCGGCCTGACCTGATGCACACCCACACTCATTTCCAGCAGCGGTTGGCAGTGAGCAAACAGCAGCGAGAACCGTAGCGTATTCCACCCCACTCCCTAACCCAGAAAGAGGGGTGAGGCACAGCGCCGGCACTCTGAGATTAGGTATTTAAGCACAGGCCGCTCATTGAATCTGGAATTTCCTGTTCTGTATGACTCACTGACTGAACCATCGTGGGAGCCCTGAGCAAATTATTTACAATGTGAAAATATTTCAGCATTTAGCTGACTAAATCTGGGACGTGCCAACGCTCCCTCAGTACCGCCCCTCCGAAAGTGCGGCGCTCCCTCAGCACCGCCCCTCCGACAGTGCGGCGCTCCCTCAGCACCGCCCCTCCGACAGTGCGGCGCTCCCTCAGCACCGCCCCTCCGAAAGTGCGGCGCTCCCTCAGCACCGCCCCTCCGACAGTGCGGCGCTCCCTCAGCACCGCCCCTCCGACAGTGCGGCGCTCCCTCAGCACCGCCCCTCCGACAGTGCGGCGCTCCCTCAGCACCGCCCCTCCGACAGTGCGGCGCTCCCTCAGCACCGCCCCTCCGACAGTGCGGCGCTCCCTCGGCACCGCCCCTCCGACAGTGCGGCGCTCCCTCGGCACCGCCCCTCCGACAGTGCGGCGCTCCCTCGGCACCGCCCCTCCGACAGTGCGGCGCTCCCTCGGCACCGCCCCTCCGACAGTGTGGCGCTCCCGGCCGGTAAGGCCACCATACCCACCTAATTTCGCGGCGGCAAGGGGGAGCTGCGCACTCGATGGCGTGACCGCGTGGGTGGTGATAAAGTGCACGGCGGTACCTCTTGGTTCCGCAGCCCCACCGCCCAACCACATTTCTCCGGAGGGCCAGAAACCTGCTCCCCGCCGAACGGCAATTCCTTGCTGCTCCCCGGCACTTAACTGGTGGCGTTATCGACCGAATTTCAACCCCCCACCCCCCCCCCCCCACGTGTCTGTGATTTCTGGCAGACGTCTCTGCCGAGCCCATTGTAGCCCTGGCTCCTTGCCCCCCAATTGCTGTCCCGTCTGTCGTCCGCCATCGAGCTGGGAAAACCTCTCCCTTGCTCCCTGGAGAATACAGACCAGGTTCGGTTTCTATCTTGTAGTGAGTTTGCGGGTCTCGGACAGGGTGGCGGTCGGTCACTTCCCCACGGAGCTTGTGGAGCGGCATCCATGTTCGTCACTGTCTCATTCCTGTCCAGCGGCTCCCGATTGGACGTGGTGTATGTGGACGGATGTCTGGTGGGGGCAGAATTGGGCTGTTTAGTGAGAGCCACCCATCTCCATTGGTGAATCAGGTCGTCCGCATCCCGTGTGACGAATGGCCGTTGGGCAGGGTACAGAAATGCAACTGACATTTGTGGAGCTGTACCGCAACAAATAGTCAACAGAATCTGGAGCAGGAATCGGCCGAAAATTAGTCAGGGCAAAAATAAGCTGAGGATTGTGTGTTTAAGAGAAAGATGACACAGAATTGTGATTCAGTGATCTTACTTTTGCTTCTGTTTTCTGTGTGTCTCTGTCTCTGTGCCTCTTTGTGCGTGTGTATGTGTGTGAGAGTGTGCGCGTGTGTGTGAGAGTGTGCGCGTGTGTGTGAGAGTGTGCGCGTGTGTGTGAGAGTGTGCGCGTGTGTGTGAGAGTGTGCGCGTGTGTGTGAGAGTGTGCGCGTGTGTGTGAGAGTGTGCGCGTGTGTGTGAGAGTGTGCGCGTGTGTGTGAGAGTGTGCGCGTGTGTGTGAGAGTGTGCGCGTGTGTGTGAGAGTGTGCGCGTGTGTGTGAGAGTGTGCGCGTGTGTGTGAGAGTGTGCGCGTGTGTGTGAGAGTGTGCGCGTGTGTGTGAGAGTGTGCGCGTGTGTGTGAGAGTGTGCGCGTGTGTGTGAGAGTGTGCGCGTGTGTGTGAGAGTGTGCGCGTGTGTGTGAGAGTGTGCGCGTGTGTGTGAGAGTGTGCGCGTGTGTGTGAGAGTGTGCGCGTGTGTGTGAGAGTGTGCGCGTGTGTGTGAGAGTGTGCGCGTGTGTGTGAGAGTGTGCGCGTGTGTGTGAGAGTGTGCGCGTGTGTGTGAGAGTGTGCGCGTGTGTGTGAGAGTGTGCGCGTGTGTGTGAGAGTGTGCGCGTGTGTGTGAGAGTGTGCGCGTGTGTGTGAGAGTGTGCGCGTGTGTGTGAGAGTGTGCGCGTGTGTGTGAGAGTGTGCGCGTGTGTGTGAGAGTGTGCGCGTGTGTGTGAGAGTGTGCGCGTGTGTGTGAGAGTGTGCGCGTGTGTGTGAGAGTGTGCGCGTGTGTGTGAGAGTGTGCGCGTGTGTGTGAGAGTGTGCGCGTGTGTGTGAGAGTGTGCGCGTGTGTGTGAGAGTGTGCGCGTGTGTGTGAGAGTGTGCGCGTGTGTGTGAGAGTGTGCGCGTGTGTGTGAGAGTGTGCGCGTGTGTGTGAGAGTGTGCGCGTGTGTGTGAGAGTGTGCGCGTGTGTGTGAGAGTGTGCGCGTGTGTGTGAGAGTGTGCGCGTGTGTGTGAGAGTGTGCGCGTGTGTGTGAGAGTGTGCGCGTGTGTGTGAGAGTGTGCGCGTGTGTGTGAGAGTGTGCGCGTGTGTGAGAGTGTGCGCGTGTGTGTGAGAGTGTGCGCGTGTGTGTGAGAGTGTGCGCGTGTGTGTGAGTGTGCGCGTGTGTGAGAGTGTGCGCGTGCGTGTGAGAGTGTGCGCGTGCGTGTGAGAGTGTGCGCGTGAGAGTGTGCGCGTGCGCGTGAGAGTGTGCGCGTGCGCGTGAGAGTGTGCGCGTGCGCGTGAGAGTGTGCGCGTGCGCGTGAGAGTGTGCGCGTGCGCGTGAGTGTGCGCGTGAGAGTGTGCGCGTGCGCGTGAGAGTGTGCGCGTGAGAGTGTGCGCGTGAGAGTGTGCGCGTGAGAGTGTGCGCGTGAGAGTGTGCGCGTGAGAGTGTGCGCGTGAGAGCGTGCGCGTGAGAGTGCGCGCGTGCGCGTGAGAGTGCGCGCGTGCGCGTGAGAGTGCGCGCGTGCGCGTGAGAGTGCGCGCGTGCGCGTGAGAGTGCGCGCGTGCGCGTGAGAGTGCGCGCGTGCGCGTGAGAGTGCGCGTGAGAGCGCGCACGTGCGCGTGAGTGCGCGCGTGCGCGTGAGTGCGCGCGCGTGTGTGAGAGCGCGCGCGTGTGTGAGAGCGCGCGCGTGTGAGAGCGCGCGCGTGTGTGTGAGAGCGCGCGCGTGTGTGTGAGAGCGCGCGCGTGTGTGTGAGAGCGCGCGCGTGTGTGTGAGAGCGCGCGCGTGTGTGTGAGAGCGCGCGCGTGTGTGTGAGAGCGCGCGCGTGTGTGTGAGAGCGCGCGCGCGTGTCTGTGTGTGTGTGTGTGTTTCTGTGTCTCGGTGTTTCTGTGTCTCGGTGTGTGTGTGTGTGTCTCTGTGTTTTTAAAGTGTGTAAATATTGAAGTCGTGTGTTATAATGACCTGATTAGATTTTGTTATTTTGTTGGTTGGGGTTATTACCAAGGCTGACATAGCCACGGAGTTAATTAACATTGGTGACGATATTTATTAATGCAGGGCTGTTCCAGTAATTGTGCCATTTTAAACTGTCTGTGTACTAATGTAACTCCTGCACACTTTCGCCCACTCCTGGCACGTTGCCGAGACATCGTCAGCGCTCCGTGTTTCTAAAGTAAATCAAGAGAAACAATTCTTTGAGATGAAAACGGTGCCTGCCAAGATTCCCTCATTAACACCGTCTTGTTTTGCCATTTGTGTTTGAGGGGCCGAAACCTTTTTCTAGCCACAAATGGCCAGAGCCACCACCTCTTGCGGCCGAGAGGTTGGGGAGGGGAAGGGATTGAATCCTGGGGGCCCTCTTCCAATAAATCATGCCGTGTTTCTTAAAAAAAAAAGAGTGCTATCAAGTATTGGCACGCCCCCCACCCCCCCCCCCCCCCCGAGGATTGCTGTCGCAGCTTCTGAAAGACATTGTCCGTGACCCAAACATTAGTACGCAGCGACAGAAAGAATTTGGATAGAATGATTCTTTTGATACTGTGTTGGTTGGCGGTGTGCTCGCCTCGGCCCCCAGACAGACAGGTTTTGAGGGACCCTCGCTCCCCTGTTGGGGAAACTTGTGCGTTCAGGAGGGGAGGGGGGCGTCCCCTGTTAAGATGTGGCAGAACCCCTCAATCTCTTTGTTCTCTCTTTAATGCTGTTGGGCATAAATCCTCCCAGCAGACCAGCCGAGCCCTGTCGCCCTGCACTCGATACGCAGTTGCGAATTAATCTGGAGAGAGAGAGAGAGACTGTTTCTGTTTCTGTTTGAAGTGGCGAGAGCTGACGGGGGGGGAGGAAGGGTGCAGTGGCTGGCAAGAGCTAACCGAGTCAGGCAGCGTGAAGGGAGTTTCAAATCAGCCCCAGCTAAGGAATTCCCTCTCTTTCCCCCCCCCCCCCTTCCCTGGGGTCAGTGGCTCGCTCTCTGGCCCCTCACGCCATCGGGCCACACTGACCTGTCTCAGCCATTTTCCTTCGATAATGTCATCAGCCCTCGCTGTTTGAACCAAGTACTCGACCTGCTGCGCAATGGGACTGCAGAGGATGAGGAGGTATTGAGGCTAATCCCCAGTAATCGTCTGTTTCAACCTCTCTCTCGGGGGTCCTGCCGGTGATGCTGGCGTGTTAAGTGTAGTGTTGTTGTTACGGTTGTTTAAATCAGACCCTTGTTTGAGCATAGGCTCCCGGTTATGCAACACCTCGATTTCAAAATTTTCCAATCCCTCCTCGACCCCTCCCTATCTCTGTAACCCCCTACACCCCTCCCTATCTCTGTAACCCCCTCCAGCTCCCACACCCCTCCCTATCTCTGTAACCTCCTCCAGCCCCTACACCCCTCCCTTTCTCTGTAACCTCCTCCAGCCCCCACACCCCTCCCTATCTCTGTAACCTCCTCCAGCCGCTACACCCCTCCCTATCTCTGTAACCTCCTCCAGCCACTACACCCCTCCCTTTCTCTGTAACCTCCTCCAGCCCCCACACCCCTCCCTTTCTCTGTAACCTCCTCCAGCCCCCACACCCCTCCCTATCTCTGTAACCCCCTCCAGCTCCCACACCCCTCCCTTTCTCTGTAACCCCCTCCAGCCCCTACACCCCTCCCTATCTCTGTAACCTCCTCCAGCCACTACACCCCTCCCTATCTCTGTAACCTCCTCCAAGCCCCTACACCCCTCCCTATCTCTGTAACTTCCTCCAGCCCCTACACCCCTCCCAATCTCTAACCTCCTCCAGCCCTACTGAGGGAGTGCCGCACTGTCGGAGGGCCTGTACTCGGGGAACGCTGCATTGTCGGAGGTGCCATCTTTCGGATGAGGCGTTAAACCGAAATCCGGTCTGCGCTCTCGGGGACGGAAAAGATGCCATGGCCACTATTTCAAAGGAGAGCAATGGGAGTTATCCCTGGTGTCCTGGCCAATATTTATCCCTCAATCATCGTAACACATGATCTGGTCATGATCAAATTGCAGTATTTGTGGGAGCTTGCTGTGCGCAATGTGGCTGCTGCGTTTCCCACATTACAACAGTGACGACTCTCCGAACGTACTTCTTTGGCTGTGAAGCGCTTTGAGACGTCCAGTGGTTGTACAAGGCCTTCTTTTAAGTTTTAAATAAATGCTGTGTTCCTGCATGTGTGTGTGAGAGAGTAATGTTAGGCAAACAATTCTCCTTGGAGGTGTCGCCGTGTGTGAAGACTACACCACGGCGATGGGAACCCCCACAGTTCAGATGCCGAGCTTTTTAAGATGGCTCTGTGTTAATCTGAAAAGAAGCCCGTGGCTCCCACATGTTGCTGGATCACGGCATGGCAGAGATCAGTGATTCCCTGGCAGACATTTTCATTCTGCCATTTCATGACAAGGCTAATTGGCAAGTAGATCTCTTTACCTCCTCCCCCTCCTCTCTCCTCCTCTCCCCTCCTCCTCTCTCCTCCCCCCTCCTCCTCTCTCCTCCCACCCTCCTCCCTCTCTCTCCTCCCACCCTCCCCCCTCTCCCACCCTCCCACCCTCCCCCCTCTCTCTCCTCCCACCCTCCCCCCTCTCTCTCCTCCCGCCCTCCCCCCTCTCTCTCCTCCCGCCCTCCCCCCTCTCTCTCCTCCCGCCCTCCCCCCTCTCTCTCCTCCCGCCCTCCCCCCTCTCTCTCCTCCCGCCCTCCCCCCTCTCTCTCCTCCCGCCCTCCCCCCTCTCTCTCCTCCCGCCCTCCCCCCGCCCTCCCCCCTCTCTCTCCTCCCGCCCTCCCCCCTCTCTCTCCTCCCGCCCTCCCCCCTCTCTCTCCTCCCGCCCTCCCCCCTCTCTCTCCTCCCGCCCTCCCCCCTCTCTCTCCTCCCGCCCTCCCCCCTCTCTCTCCTCCCGCCCTCCCCCCTCTCTCTCCTCCCGCCCTCCCCCCTCTCTCTCCTCCCGCCCTCCCCCCTCTCTCTCCTCCCGCCCTCCCCCCTCTCTCTCCTCCCGCCCTCCCCCCTCTCTCTCCTCCCGCCCTCCCCCCTCTCTCTCCTCCCGCCCTCCCCCCTCTCTCTCCTCCCGCCCTCCCCCCTCTCTCTCCTCCCGCCCTCCCCCCTCTCTCTCCTCCCGCCCTCCCCCCTCTCTCTCCTCCCGCCCTCCCCCCTCTCTCTCCTCCCGCCCTCCCCCCTCTCTCTCCTCCCGCCCTCCCCCCTCTCTCTCCTCCCGCCCTCCCCCCTCTCTCTCCTCCCGCCCTCCCCCCTCTCTCTCCTCCCGCCCTCCCCCCTCTCTCTCCTCCCGCCCTCCCCCCTCTCTCTCCTCCCGCCCTCCCCCCTCTCTCTCCTCCCGCCCTCCCCCCTCTCTCTCCTCCCGCCCTCCCCCCTCTCTCTCCTCCCGCCCTCCCCCCTCTCTCTCCTCCCGCCCTCCCCCCTCTCTCTCCTCCCGCCCTCCCCCCTCTCTCTCCTCCCGCCCTCCCCCCTCTCTCTCCTCCCGCCCTCCCCCCTCTCTCTCCTCCCGCCCTCCCCCCTCTCTCTCCTCCCGCCCTCCCCCCTCTCTCTCCTCCCGCCCTCCCCCCTCTCTCTCCTCCCGCCCTCCCCCCTCTCTCTCCTCCCGCCCTCCCCCCTCTCTCTCCTCCCGCCCTCCCCCCTCTCTCTCCTCCCGCCCTCCCCCCTCTCTCTCCTCCCGCCCTCCCCCCTCTCTCTCCTCCCGCCCTCCCCCCTCTCTCTCCTCCCGCCCTCCCCCCTCTCTCTCCTCCCGCCCTCCCCCCTCTCTCTCCTCCCGCCCTCCCCCCTCTCTCTCCTCCCGCCCTCCCCCCTCTCTCTCCTCCCGCCCTCCCCCCTCTCTCTCCTCCCGCCCTCCCCCCTCTCTCTCCTCCCGCCCTCCCCCCTCTCTCTCCTCCCGCCCTCCCCCCTCTCTCTCCTCCCGCCCTCCCCCCTCTCTCTCCTCCCGCCCTCCCCCCTCTCTCTCCTCCCGCCCTCCCCCCTCTCTCTCCTCCCGCCCTCCCCCCTCTCTCTCCTCCCGCCCTCCCCCCTCTCTCTCCTCCCGCCCTCCCCCCTCTCTCTCCTCCCGCCCTCCCCCCTCTCTCTCCTCCCGCCCTCCCCCCTCTCTCTCCTCCCGCCCTCCCCCCTCTCTCTCCTCCCGCCCTCCCCCCTCTCTCTCCTCCCGCCCTCCCCCCTCTCTCTCCTCCCGCCCTCCCCCCTCTCTCTCCTCCCGCCCTCCCCCCTCTCTCTCCTCCCGCCCTCCCCCCTCTCTCTCCTCCCGCCCTCCCCCCTCTCTCTCCTCCCGCCCTCCCCCCTCTCTCTCCTCCCGCCCTCCCCCCTCTCTCTCCTCCCGCCCTCCCCCCTCTCTCTCCTCCCGCCCTCCCCCCTCTCTCTCCTCCCGCCCTCCCCCCTCTCTCTCCTCCCGCCCTCCCCCCTCTCTCTCCTCCCGCCCTCCCCCCTCTCTCTCCTCCCGCCCTCCCCCCTCTCTCTCCTCCCGCCCTCCCCCCTCTCTCTCCTCCCGCCCTCCCCCCTCTCTCTCCTCCCGCCCTCCCCCCTCTCTCTCCTCCCGCCCTCCCCCCTCTCTCTCCTCCCGCCCTCCCCCCTCTCTCTCCTCCCGCCCTCCCCCCTCTCTCTCCTCCCGCCCTCCCCCCTCTCTCTCCTCCCACCCTCCCCCCTCTCTCTCCTCCCACCCTCCCCCCTCTCTCTCCTCCCACCCTCCCCCCTCTCTCTCCTCCCACCCTCCCCCCTCCCACCCTACCCCCTCTCTCTCCTCCCACCCTCCCCCCTCTCTCTCCTCTCTCCCCTCCCCATCCCTCTCCCCTCCAATTTCAATCCTGCAGCAACAACATTGTAGAATAAGACAAAAAGCCACAGGAAAAACTGTTCAAAAATTCTCGTCTCTTCATATTTTTTTTGCACTTTACTTATTTTGGGTTATAATTCCACAGATAGCAGGAAACCTCCAGCACCTTGCCTTCCTATGTGTGAGCCATTTTAGTGTGGGAGGGGACAACACAGCCAAGCCTGCTGCTGTCTACATCCAACACCCAAACTAGGAAGGTTCATTACACAGCAACCGGTAATCTGTGACTTTCTTTGCCCTCGCTATTGTCCATTGTAGCAGACTGCGGTGTCACAACTTGTAACCTTCCTGACACCGTAAAGCTCATTCCTATTCTGGGTAGGGCACTACTTTTAATCACTGGGCCTTGTTCATTGATGTAGAAGTCCCACTCCAGAGACTTGTTCATAGAAATCCAGGCTGATACTCTAGTGCAGTACTGAGGGAGTGTCGGAGGGGCGGTACCGAGGGAGCGCCGCACTGTCGGAGGGGTGGCACCGAGGGAGCGCTGCACAGTTGAAGGTGCTGTCTTTCAGAGAAGATGTTAAACCGAGGTCTCGTATGAAACATAGAAACATAGAAAATAGGTGCAGGAGTAGGCCATCCGGTCCTTCGAGCCTGCACCACCATTCAATAAGATCATGGCTGATCATTCCTTCAGTACCCCGTTCCTGCTTTCTCTCCATACCCCTTGATCCCTTTAGCCGCAAGGGCCATATCTAACTCCCTCTTGAATATAGCCAATGAACTGGCATCAACAATAGAAACATTAAATCTGCCCCCTCATGCGGATGTAAAAAATCCTATGGCAATTTTTGAAGCAGAGTCTATCAACTCTGGATCAGTTCCTATGGACTGGAGGGTAGCTAATGTAACACCACTTTTTAAAAAAGGAGGAAGAGGGAAAACAGGTTAGCCTGCCATCAGTAGTGGGGAAAATGTTAGAATCCATTATTAAAGATGAAATAGCAGCGCATTTGGAAAGCAGTGACAGGATCGGTCCAAGTCAACATGGATTTATGAAAGGGAAATCATGCTTGACAAATCTTCTGGAATTTTTTGGGGATGTAACTAGTAGAGTGGACAAGGGAGAACCAGTGGATGTGGTGTATTTGGACTTTCAACAGGCTTTTGACAAGGTCCCACACAAGATATTGGTGTGCAAAATTAAAGCACATGGTATTGGGGGTAATGTACTGACGTGGGTGGAGAACTGGTTGGCAGACAGGAAGCAGAATGTCGGGATAAACGGGTCCTTTTCAGAATGGCAGGCAGTGACTAGTGGGGTGCCGCAGGGTTCAGTGCTGGGACCCCAGCTCTTTGCAATATACATTAATGATTCAGATTAAGGAATTGAATGTAATATCTCCAAGTTTGCAGATGACACTAAACTGGGTGGCGGTGTGAGCTGTGAGGAGGATGCTAAGAGGCTGCAGGGTGACTTGGACAGGTCAGGTGAGTGGGCAAACGCATGGCAGATGCAGTATAATGTGAATAAATGTGAGCTTATCCACTTTGGGGGGAAAAAACACGAAGGCAGAATATTATCTGAATGGCGGCAGATTAGGAAAAGGAGAGGTTCAACGAGACCTGGGTGTCATGGTACATCAGTCATTGAAAGTTGGCATGCAGGTACAGCAGGCGGTGCAGAAGGCAAATGGTATGTTGGCCTTCATAATGAGAGGATTTGAGTATAGGAGCAGGGAGGTCTTACTGCAGTTGTACAAAGCCTTGGTGAGGCCTCACCTGGAATATTGTGTTCAGTTTTGGTCTCCTAATCTGAGGATGGACATTTTTGCTATGGAGTTTAGAAGGAGGAGAAGGGATCTCATAGAAACATATAAAATTCTGATGGGATTGGGCAGGTTAGATGCAGGAAGAATGTTCCTGATGTTGGGGAAGCCCAGAACCAGGGTCACAGTCTAAGGATAAGGGGTAAGCCATTTAGGACCGAGATGAGGAGAAACTTCTTCACTCAGAGAGTTGTTAACCTGTGGAATTCCCTACCACAGAGAGAATACCAGGGGATTTGCCGGATCTTGCTCCCTGCCTCTTGCAAGAGCACATTGTACGTCGCACCAATTTAATAACTAGTGGCTTTCAGCTTCTGAAAAAAGCCAGGGAGGGAAGACAGGCAGGCGCCCCGATGCTGTCGTGTTGCAGCGTCTGGCTAATGTGGAGACGGGCCTGCATGTCATGGAAAAACAGCGCACAGTCCTCACTTGCTGCGCAGCAGCATTTGGTCCCGAGGTTGCAAACTGGGATCCGAGCATTGCCTGCCTGTGGTGTGGTGACACAGGCTGTGCGATCACCGAGCACGGCAAGAGTGGTGGGGGGGGGGGCAGTTTGAACGGTTGCTGGCCAGCGGCAGTACACAGTCCACGCCAAACAACTCATTGATATTCATTCTCTGTGATTCTCGTTTTTAACATTTGCGTTTAGTGCATTGTATCACCATCACACATGATCAAACCGAGCTCATTCAGACTCCAGCTCCTTAGTCAGTGCATAATAACAGCTGCACACACAGGCCTACGCACTGTGATGGAGCATTTTGTCTAAAACCTCCCACCCCCCCAGCTATTTCTGTAATGTGCTCCCCCATCCGGAGCATTAGGAAGATCTTTGAGGCTTCTGCCATGAGCTGGCTGAGAGTAAAATTGAACGATATGGCTTGTCTTCCTCTACGCCCCTCCCACTTGTGGGGGGGGGGGGGGGGGGGCGGGTGTGGAGAAACACTTTGCCCGTTCTCTTGCTGCCTCCGCCCCCCCCCCCCCCCCCCAGGCTCAGACAGCCAGACTCAAACTGGGAGTAGCGGACATGTGTGTGTGACTGCGTGACACCGTCGTCATCACCATAGGCGGTCCCTCGTATCCACGCCAGAGAGGGATGAGTTGACAGGCGTTTCAATGAAGGACCTGATATTCCCGGTCCCGAACTACGTGTTGAAGGGGTGGAAGGTGCCTGTGCGTGGATTGTTTTAACGTGGGGTGGCTGTAGCACACCAGCCACCACACGGGCTCGACAGAGCCAGGTCTTGGTGCAGCGACAAAGGATTGACCAAAACGACTCGAGACCAGCTCAGCTGCACGGACCTAGCTCTGCTGCATTAGAGGGAGCAGCGTGCTGCGGCCCGGCCTGGAAATCAGCGCGGTGCCGGCCTGCGAGACCATCGGCAGGCCGAGGCCATTGGAGGGAGCAGCGTGCGGCATAGAAAATAGGTGCAGGAGTCGGACATTCGGCCCTTCGAGCCTGCACCGCCATTCAATGAGTTCATGGCTGAACATGCAACCTCAGTACCCCATTCCTGCTTTCTCGCCATACCCCTTGATCCCCCGAGTAGTAAGGACTACATCTAACTCCTTTTTGAATATATTTAGTGCAGCATACTACTGCAGGAGGGCGACGGCTACGAAGCCAGGTCGCTGATTGCAGTGCGGGCAGGCACAGCAGGAGGGGTGAAGGAGCGGCGAGAGTCTGTCGAAGGAAGTGACCGTGACCCGTGGCCCAGGAGAGGCGCGAGTCTGAGGCTCAAGAGAGGCGAGGGCCCAGGGGGCAGCACGGGCCCAGCCCACACTGTGTGCGATATGTACGCGCACTAGGTCCGTGCAGCAGAGCAGGTCTTCAGTCGTCTTGGCCGAGAGTAGGATTGAACTATATGGCTTGCCTTCCTCTTTCCCCCGTCGTGGCGGTGGAGGGGTGTGTGGAGAAACACTTTTCCCGTTCTCTTGCTGCCTCCCGCCCCCCTCAGACAGCCAGACAGAAACTGGGAGTAACTGATGTGTGTGTGTGACTGCATGACACCGTCGTCATCATCATAGGCGGTCCCTCGTATCGAGGATGACTTGCTTCCACGCCAAAAAGGGACGAGTTCACAGATGCTTCAATAAAGGACCTGATAGTCCAGGTCCCGAACTACATGTTGAAGATGCCTGTGCTTGGATTTTATTAACGTGGGGTGACCGTTGCACACCAGCCACCATGCGGGCTTGACAGAGTGAGGTGTTGGTCCATCGGCAAGGATTGACCAAGACGACTGGAGACCTGCTCTGCTGCACGGACCGAGTGTGCGCACACATCGCACAGTGTGGGCTGGGCCCGTGCTGCCCCTGGGGCCCCGTAACTCGCGCCTCTCCTGGGCCCCCGATCACGTCCCTGTACAATCTCTCGCCGCTCCTGCTGTACCCGCCCGCGCTCCAATCACCGACGTCCAAGCCAGTCACCCTCTTCACAGCCGTCGCCCTCCTGAACCGGGACGCTGCACCTTGAGTGGTACACTCCACGCTGCTTCTTTGAAGGCCCCGACCTGCTGATGGTCCTTGCAGGTCGGGGCCGCCTTGCTGAATGCCGGATCGGGCTCCACGCTGCCCCTTTGAAGCCCCATCAAAGGATGACACGGTGTACTGATGTTCAGAAAAGTCCCACCTTTTCCTGTTGCGACAGTGTAGAAATTGTTCCTTTAGGGACACCGGTATAAGGTGACCGAGTAAACCCTCTGAGGTATGCAAGATAGCAATCAGTACCGGAAGACTTAAATCTGCGGCTCTCCTTCCAGTTCAGTGGTCACAGTTGTACAGTGGCGCCTCGATTCAAGTGACACATTTTTCGGAGCCCTGCCGCCGACCAGCTCGGCCTACTCCCAGCTCTCTCTGCCTTTGGCTGGTTCGGCAGGGCACCCGAGCTCGGGCACCGAACTCCTCGCCTTTGTGTGCGCGCGCGCAGACATTGCCGCCTGCGCCCAGCCTCGGACACCAGGAACCCAGTTCCACTGCCCAAGACAGCGAGATTTAGAATATCTTTCCGTCGAGCTGCGTCCCAGTGCAATGAGAGAGAAACTTGCGTTTCGGTAACTCCTTGTCGCAGCTCTCGGAAAACGCCTCACTTGCAATGAATTCCCTTGAAGTAGTCAGTAAAACAATGGGATGCAAAGTAACAGCAATGAGGGTTACTTCCCCATTTCCTTGACTGTTCCAAAGGCATTTGCACCACCCGGTACCTTACAATATACCGTGTGTACACATGTACATTGTCTAGCCAGCAGAGTTGGAAGCTCTGGCTGATATTTGTTACGTAGGATTAGATGGAATTTACACCATTTGGCCCAACCAGTTCATGCCGTCGTTTATACTCCACTCGAGCCACCTCCCATCGTTCCTCATCTCTCTTTATCACCATATCCTTCTATTCCTTTCTCCCTCGTGTGTTTATCCAGCCTCCCCTTAAATGCATCGCTACTATTCGCCTCCACCCCTCCCTGTGGCCGCGAGTTCCACATTCTCACCACTCTCTGGGTAAAGAGGTTTCTTCTGAATTCCCCATTGGATTTCTTGGTTGACTCTCTTGTATTGATGGCCTCTAGTTTTGCTCTTTGCCACAAGTGGAAACGTTCTCTCTGCATCCACTCTAGCAAACCTTTCATAATTTTAAAGGCCTCTATTAGGTCACCCCTCAGCCTTTGCTTTTCAAGAGAAAAGAGACTCAGCCCGTTCATCCTTTCCTTATGGGTATAACCCCTCATTTCTTGCCAATATTTTTTTGCGTCCTCGCCAGTGCCTCTATTATCCGAATGGCGGCAGATTAGGAAAAGGGGAGGTGCAACGAGACCTGGGTGTCATGGTACATCAGTCATTGAAAGTTGGCATGCAGGTACAGCAGGCGAAGAAGAAGGCAAATGGCATGTTGGCCTTCATAGCGAGAGGATTTGAGTATAGGAGCAGGGAGGTCTTACTGCAGTTGTACAGGGCCTTGGTGAGGCCTCACCTGGAGTATTGTGTTCAGTTTTGGTCTCCTAGTCTGAGGAAGGACGTGCTTGCTATCGAGGGAGTGCAGCGAAGATTCACCAGACTGATTCCCGGGATGGCAGAACTGACCTATGAGGAGAAACTGGATCAACTGGGCCTGTATTCACTGGAGTTTAGAAGGATGAAACATATAAAATTCTGAAGGGACTGAACAGGTTAGATGCAGGAAGAATATTCCCGATGTTGAGGAAGTCCAGAACCAGGGGTCACAGTCTAAGGATAAGGGGTAAGCCATTTAGGACCGAGATGAGGAGAAACTTCTTCACTCAGAGAATTGTGAACCTGTGGAATTCCCTGCCGCAGAGAGTTGTTGAGGCCAGTTCGTTGAATATATTCAAGAGAGGGAGTTAGATGTGGCCCTTACGCCTTAAAGGGATCAAGGGGTATGGAGAGAAAGCAGGAAAGGGGTACTGAGGTGAATGATCAGCCATGATCTTACTGAATGGTGGTGCAGGCTCGAAGGGCCGAATGGCCTACTCCTGCACCTATTTTCTTTGTTTCTATAATATGGCCACCAGAACTATACCTAGTACTGTGGTTTAACCAAGGTTTGATACAAGTTTTGCATAACGTCTCTACTTTTCAATTCTATCCCTCTAAAAGTAGGCCCTCGTACTTTTTTTCTGGCCATGTTTAACCTGCGTTGCTATTAATAGTGATTTGTGTACATGCACTCCCAGATCCCTTTGTTCCTCTATCGCATGTAGATTCAATTTTCCGTAACTTAATTCCCCCTAGATACTATTTTTAGTATCCCGCAGCTAATTCCTGGCTTGCGATGGGTGCATCGAGTTGTTGGAGCAAGGGTGTGTTTTTAACCTTGTGGAGTATAACTCCCTTCCATCTTCCCCTCCCCCCACCCCCCCCCCCCCCCCCCCCATTTTGTTTTCTCCTGGCACGGCATTCTTGCATATCAGCTGTGCCAGAATCATCAGAAGCCTTCCCCCAGCCTTCCAGTGCTGCTGTCAGCTGGCCAGTTGGCCAGGCAAGAGCTGGACTCGAGATTCCCTGTGTGGGGAAGAATTCAACTGCGTCACTGTGATAATCGAAGCTGCGTTCCTCGACTGCCGTGACGCGCGTTCCGCGACAATTTCCCCAGGTGGCGTGCCTCGACCCGCTGACTCGAGCTGGGGTGCCACTTTACTCTGCGTCCAGCAAGTTTGGATTGAATGAACGTGTGGCCCTGAAATGACGCATCAAATCAGGCTCGCACCGAAACAGCCGGCTCGTTCTGTGATTGGCTGCTGCGGTAAAACGCCCAGTTTACTCATTCCGTTCCCTCTGCCTCCTCGGCCCCACTGCTGTTATGACTGCTCGCAGTTTTGAAGTTCTGTTCGCTGGCTAAATAAGGAGTGAGACACCACGTCGAGTGACAAAAAGAGCAAAGACAGACTTGCATTTCTGCAGCGCCTCTCACGCCCACTGGACATAAGAACGTAAGAAATAGGAGCAGGAGTCGGCCATTTGGCCCCTCGAGCCTGCTCCGCCATTCGATAAGATCACGGCTGGTCTGATCTGATCTTGGTCTCAATTCCATCCTCATCATCGGCAGTCCCTCAGGGTCTTGCTTCCACACTAAAAATGAGTTCTCAGGTGACTGATGAACTCATTTTAAACGGTGGAAGATGCCTGTGCGTGAATTCTTTTAACGTGGGGTGGCCGTTGCACAGCAGCCACCACACGGGCTTGACGGAGCGAGGTCTTGGTCCTGTGGCAAGGGGATCCAAGGCGACTGGAGACCCGCTCCGCCACATGTGCCTATACGTACCATCATCATCATCATAGGCAGTCCCTCGGAATCGTGGAAGACTTGCTTCCACTCCCAAAGTGAGTTCTCTGGTGGCTGAACAGTCCGATACGAGAGCCACGGACCCTGTTACAGGTGGGACAGACATTCGTCGAGGGAAGGGGTGGGTGGGTGGGGCTGGTTTGCCGCGCGCTCCTTCCGCTGCCTGCGCTTGGCCTCTTCATGCTCTTTGCGTCGAGACTCGAAGAGCTCAACGCCCTCCCGGGTGGACTTTCTCCACCTCGGGCGGTCTTCGGCCAGGGACTCCCAGGTGTCAGTGGTGATGTCGCACTTTACCAGGGAGGCTGTGAGGATATCCTTGTAACGTTTCCGCTGTCCTCCTTTGGCTCGTTTACCGTGAAGGAACTCCGCATAAAGCATTTGCTTAGGGAGTCTCGTATCTGGCATGCGGACAATGTGGCCCGCCCAGCGAAGCTGATCGAGTGTGGTCAGTGCTTCAATGCTGGGGATGTTAGCCTGGTCGAGGACACTGATGTTGGTGCGCCTGTCCTCCCAGGGAATTTGCAGGATCTTGCGGAGACATTGTTGGTGATATATCTCCAGCGACTTGAGGTGCCTTCGATACATTGTCCATGCCTCAGATCCATACAGGAGAGCGGGTATTACTACAGCCCTGTAGACCATGAGTTTGGTGGTAGATTTGAGGGCCTGGTCTTCAAATGCATACACACAAACGCAAACATGCTTTTCCTTCCTTGCTTCTTTCCACAAGACCTCTCTCTGCGTGGAATGTGAGCCTCACCATCTCTCAGCCTCGCTATTGGCCCGTGCTGCGCCTTCCTTTGGTCTTGTCCACGCTGCTACACCTCTGGGCTCTGACCTCTCTGCTCCTCCGTGCCTCGTCCGTCCGCCCTCTCCTCTCTGCTTCCGACCCCCATAACTCTCTATCCCCTTATCGCTCAAAAATCTGTCTATCTCCGCCTTAAATATATTCAATGACTCGCCCTCCACAGCTCTCTGGGGCAGAGAATTCCACAGATTTACAACCCTCAGAGAGAAGAAATTCCTCCTCGTCTCAGTTTTAAATGTTTTAAGTTTTTAATTTTTTCGTTTTACGCCCCAAAGCGCTTTCTTTACAAGTCAATGAAGTACTCTGAAGTGTAATCACTGTTGTAATGTCGGAAAGACCTTAGCCATATTTTTTTTTTTAAATCACATTTAGCAATCATTTTGCCACTTGGGGCTCCCCTTATTGCAAAGCTTGGTAAATCCCTGGTACAGGCGTGCCATTATTATTGGGTAATCATGGGCCTGGGGTGCACGGCGACCAGTTTTGGTCACACTGCAGTTTACATTCTTTTAAACATTTTGTTCTTGGGATATGAGTAACACAGGGAACGCAGTATGAGATGAGACAGTTGGTCCCGTGAGGAGAGATTGAATAGATTGGGCCTGTACTCTCCAGAGTTTAGAAGAATGAGAGGTGATCTCATTGAAATGTATAAGATTCTGAGGGGGATTTGACAGGGTAGATGCAGGGAGGATGTTTCCCCCGGGGCTGGAGAGTCTAGAACCAGGGGTCACAGTCTCAGGATAAGGGGTCGGCCATTTAGGACTGAGATGAGGAGGAATTTCTTCACTCGGAGAGTTGTGAATCTTTGGAATTCTCTACCCCAGAGGGCTGTGGAGGCTGAGTTTCTGAATATATTCAAGGCTGAGATCGCTAGATTTTTCGACTCAAGGGGACTGGAGAGATCAGGCGGGAAAGTGGATCTGAAGTCCAAGATCAGCCATGATATTGAATGGCGGAGCAGGCTCGAGGGGCCGAATGGCTGACTCGTGCTCCTAATTCTGTTATTTCTCATTCCGAACAGTCAAGCATTATGGAACTGGAATCGCATGAAAGCCAGAGCAGATTCCCGGTCAATATTAGATCCGTTTTTTTTAATTTGGCAGTCTGATGACGTTCAGCGGTATTGTTCCCGGCGCAAGCCCAGATTTGTTGAATTTAATTTCACAGCATGCCACAGTGGCATGGCTGCAGCTGGGAATTCATTTCTAGCATTGTTATGGGCTTATTTAATATTCGTGAAGCGTGGGCAGGAACATCGGCAGGGCCCAGGTACCGCAGAGGAGCAGGACGGGCATGGCGGAGGTGTGGCGAGTGATTGAGGCGGAGGAGCGGCGAGAGTTTGTGGCTTTGTGGTGGCATGTGAGGGTACGGGACCCAGAAGAGCAGAGGGCCATGGGGCAGCACGGGCCCAGCCCACACTGTGTGATATGTGTGCGCACTAGGTCCGTGCAGCAGGACAGGTCTCCAGTCGTCTTGGTTAACCCTCGCCACTGGGTAAAGACCGAGCTCTGTCGAGCCCGTGTGGTGGCTGATGTGCAACGGCCACCCCACGTTAAAAATGAATCCACGCACAGGCATCTTTCCACCCCCTCAATTGGAGTTCAGAACTGGAATATCGGGTCCTTCATTGAAACATCCGTGAACTTATGTGGAAGCAAGTCATCCTCGTTCGAGGGACTGCCTATGATGATTAATATTCGTGTACCGACACGTTACAAGAGAAATTGCACTTAAACTGATGCCCTTTGGCCCCGAATTTCCTGTAAATTTATGCCAGCGCAAGGCCGAATAGAGCAATGCTGATTTCCAGCGCCAAGGCTCAAAGAAATCGCGGTGTGAGTGCCAGATTTCTGCTGATTCCCCAAAACCTCGGCTTAAAGCCGCTGCTGCTTTGTAACAACCCTGCAAACATTTACACCGGGTTCTGAACAGGCTGTGAATGAGGGCGTTGACTTATGAGGAAAGGTTGAGTAGGTTGGGCCTCTACACATTGGAGTTCAGAAGAATGAGAGGTGATCTTATCGAAACGTATAAGATAATGAGAGGGCTGGACAAGGTGGATGCAGAGAGGATGTTTCCACTGATGGGGGAGACTAGAACTAGGGGGCATAATCTTAGAATAAGGGGCCGCCCATTTAAATCTGAGATGAGGAGGAATTTCTTCCCTGAGGGTTGTAAATCTGTGGAATTCTCTGCCCCAGAGAGCTGCGGAGGCTACGTCAATGAATATATTTAAGGTGGAGATAGACAGATTTTTGAGCGATAAGGGAGTAGAGGGTTATGGAGAGCGGGCGGGGAAGTGGAGCTGAGTCCATGATCAGATCAGCCACAATCTTATTACATGGCGGAGCAGGCTCAAGGGGCTGAATGGCCGACTCCTGCTCCTATTTCTTCTGTTCTTAATCCTATTTTGGGCACAACAGGAACCAGCGTCATATTTCTGCTGTTCCATGGCGATTTTAAAAACACATTCCCCTGACTGAGACCTACAAATGTGTGTTCTGTGGCTTTTGAATCCAGCTTTTTATGGCTTAAGAATGATGTGCGTTAAAAATTGAAAGCCTTCACGGTTGCAGTTTCTTGCTTCTTGGGCAGTCCCCTAGAGTCGAGGATGACTTGCTTCCACACTAATATGCGTTCTAAGGTGGCTGAGGAGTCCAGTGTGGGACCGACACTGTCACAGGCAGGGCAGGTGGCGGTTGGAGGGACATGAGGGTGGGGGGTGCTTGGTTTGTCGTACGCTGCTTCCGCTGTTTGTATTTGACTTCCGCATGCTCGAGACGAAGTGTTCGCCGCCTTCCCAAATGCTTCTTAATGTGCCTAACGTGCATAAATAGTTGTTTGATGGCTACAAGCTCTAATTCTTGTGCATAAAGAGTGACTTCAAACCCCCCCCCCCCTTTACCCGAGATGTCTGCGCTCCTTGACCTGCCCTCTTTGAGCATCCCCGATTGTAATCGCTCAACCATCGGTGGCCGTGCCTTCTGTTGCCTGGGCCCCAAGCTCTGGAACTCCCTCCCTAAACCTCTCCGCCTCTCTACCTCACTTTCCTCCTTCAAGACGCTCCTTAAAACCGACCTCTTTGACCAAGCTTTTGGTCGCCTGTCCTGATTTCTCCTTGTATGGCTGGGTGTCAATTCTTTAAAATCTCCTCTAATACTCCCATGAAGAGCGTTGGGGCGGTAAAGGAGCTTTATAAATGCAAGTTGTTTTTAAAAGAAGGAATATGGCGGGAAAGGGGAAATCATGTTTGACAAATTTGCTGGAGTTCTTTGAGGATGTAACAAACAGGGTGGATAAAGGGGAACCAGTGGATGTGGTGTATTTGGACTTCCAGAAGGCATTTGACAAGGTGCCACATAAAAGGTTACTGCACAAGATAAAAGTTCACGGGGTTGGGGGAAATATATTAGCATGGATAGAGGATTGGTTAACTAACAGAGTCGGGGTAAATGGTTCATTCTCTGGTTGGCAAACTAACGAGTGGGGTGCCGCAGGGATCAGTGCTGGGACCCCAGCTATTTACAATCTATATTAACGACTTGGAAGAAGAGACTGAGTGTAACGTAGCCAAGTTTACTGATGATGCAAAGCCATGTGTGAGGAGGACACAAAAAATCTGCAAAATGACATAGGCTAAGTGAGTGGGCAAAAATTTGGCAGATGGAGTATAATGTTGGAAAGTGTGAGGTCATGCACTTTGGCAGAAAAAAATCAAAGAGCAATTTATTATTTAAATGGAGAAAGATTGCAAAGTGCTGCAGTACAGCGGGACCTGGAGGTACTTGTGCATGAAACACAAAAGGATAGTATGCGGGTACGGCAAGTGATCAGGAAGGTCAATGGTATCTTGGCCTTTATTGCAAAGGAGATGGAGTATAAAAGCAGGGAAGTCTTGCTACAGTTATACAGGGTATTGGTGAGGCCACACCTGGAGTACTGTGTGCAGTTTTGGTTTCCATATTTACAAAAGGATAGACTTGCTATGGAGGCAGTTCAGAGAAGGTTCACTCAGTTGATTCCGGAGATGAGGGGGTTGACTTATGAGGAAAGGTTGAGGAGGTTGGACCTCTACTCATTGGAATTCAGAAGAATGAGAGGTGATCTTATTGAAACGTATAAGATTATGAGGGGACTTGACAAGGTGGATGCAGAGAAGATGTTTCCACTGATGGGGGAGACTAGAACTAGGGGGCATGATCTTAGAATAAGGGGCTGCCCATTTAAAACCGAGATGAGAAATTTCTTCTGAGGGTTGTAAATCTGTGGAATTCGCTGCCTCAGAGAGCTGTGGAAGCTGGGACATTGCATAAATCTAAGACAGAAATGGACAGTTTCTTAAACAATAAGGGGGAGCGGGCGGGGAAGTGGAGCTGAGTCCATGATCGGATCAGCCATGATCTTATTAAATGGCGGAGCAGGCTCGAGGGGCCGTATGGCCGACTCCTCCTATTTCTTAGGTTCTTATGTATGTTTGGCAATTTGCTCGGGCCTGATTGTTTTATACTTTTTTGGATTCCGGTCTATAAGAAATAGGAGCAGGAGGAGGCCATGTGTCCCCTCAAGCCTGCTCCGCCATTCAATAAGATCACGACTGATCTTCGACCTCAATTCCACTTTCCTGCATTATCCCCATATATCCTCGATTCCCTTAATATCCCAAAATCTATCGATCTCCGCCTTGAATATGCTCAATGACTGAGCCTCCACAGCCCTCTGGGGTAGAGAATTCCAAAGATTCACCACCCTCTGAGTGAAGAAATTTCTCCTCATCTCAGTCCTAAATGGCCGACCCCTTATCCTGAGACGGTGTGACCCCTGGTTCTAGATTACCCAGTCCGGGGGAAACACCCTCCCTGCATCTACCCTGTCAAACCCTGTAAGAATTTGGTATGTTTCAACAAAATCACCTCTCATTTTTCTAAACTCTATTGAGATCATCGTCATTGTCATCGGCAGCTCCTCGGAATCGAGGAAGACTTGCTTCCACTCTAAAAGTGAGTTCTCAGGTGACTGAACAGTCCAATACGGGAACCACAGTCCCTGTCACAGGTAGGACAGACAGTGGTTGAGGGAAGGGGAGGGTGGGACTGGTTTGCCGCACGCTCCTTCCGCTGCCTGCGCTTGGTTTCTGCACGCTCTCGGCGACGAGACTCGAGGTGCTCAGTGCCCTCCCGGATGCACTTCCTCCACTTAGGGCGGACTGGTCTTTGGCCCAGGGACTCCCAGGTGTCGGTGGGGATGCACTTTGTCAGGGAGGGTGTCCTTGTAACGTTTCCTCTGCCCACCTGGGGCTCGCTTGCTGTGTAGAAGTTCCGAGTAGAGCGCTTGCTTTGGGAGTCTCTCGAGAATATAGGCCTCGTCTACACCATCCCTCCTCAAAGGACAATCCCCCTCACCCCAGGAATCAGTCTGGTGAACCTTCTATGCCAATGAGTTTCTGAAGAAATGCCAACGTCACTCCTGACGGGCCGAGAGGCGCAAGTTTCCTGCATGTCTGTTTCTCGCCTTCGGGGTTGAAAAGGAATATAAAGGAAAGAGCTGACTATTGTTGGTTGAAGGTTAACCCTCGTAAAACTGTGCTGTCAATTTCTTGTGCGTTACCCAGGTAATCTGTCAGATTAGTCACTCATTCATCTGTCCCGTTGGCGAGGGGAGGAGAGGGGTGGTTATTAATTGCATTTCAGAATCTTCGAGGCAGCTTGGGCACACACTGCTTCAGGAGGGATTCTCGCAATCCGTGCCCCTCCCTCCAGATGGGGCAATAATTAAAACATCCCTCACTCTTTATATTCATGTTGCGCTTGGAAAAATATGTTTTTTTTTCATTAACAAATGGCTCGTGCTGAGGATCTGATTAGAACAAAGGATAAATGCCGTCGACCATCATCGCCCCCTCCTCAGTTCATTTGCTGCTCAGCAGTTCATTACCCCATACCTCGCCAACCTGCACTGGCTCCCAGTGTCCGGCAACGCCTCGATTTAAAAAAATTCTCGCCCTTGTTTTCAATTCCCTCCCTGGTCTCCTCGACTCCCCCTCCCTATTTCTGTAAACCCCCCCCCTCCAGTCCGACAAAACACTGCACTCCTCTAATTCTGGCCTCTTGCGCGCTCCGATTTTAATCGCTCAACCATCGGTGGCCCTGCCTTCAGCCGCCTGGGCCCCAAGCTCTGGAATCCCCTCCCTGAACCTCTCGGCATCTCTCTCTCCTTTTAAGACGCTCTTTAAAATCCCGCTTCGCCAGACTGATTCCCAGGATGGCAGGACTGACATATGAGGAAAGACTGGATCGACTGGGCTTATACTCACTGGAATTTAGAAGAATGAGAGGGGATCGCATAGAAACATATAAAATTCTGACGGGATTGCAGGAAGAATGTTCCCGATGTTGGGGAAGTCCAGAACCGGGGGTCACAGTCTAAGGATAAGGGGTAAGCCATTTAGGACCGCGATGAGGAGAAACTTCTTCACCCAGAGAATTGTGGACCTGTGGAATTCTCTACCACAGAGAGTTGTTGAGGCCAGTTCGTTGGGCAGATTCAAAAGGGAGTTAGATGTGGCCCTTACGGCTAAAGGGATCAAGGGGTATGGAGAGAAGACTGGGGTTGGGTACTGGGGTTGAATGATCAGCCGTGACCATATTGAATGGTGGTGCAGGCTCGAAGGGCCGAATGGCCTGCTCCTGCACCTATTTTTCTATGGTTTTATGTTTGGGAGCTTTAAAATCCGTTTAAATTGCTGGAACAGGCTGTAGAGCTTCAGATAACTGTCTCGACCATCTGACTGAGTGTCGTTACTGGTTATGCCATTTATTCCATTCATTATTTTTTTTTTTAAATGTAGATTACATTTCAGACTGTACTGGTTGGCGGGAGTGGGAATTGTAAAGTCAGCTGACCAGTTTTCATTTAAAATTTACATCTAATTATTGAAATGTCTTGCCTACGGTGCTGTGTAAACAGATTAGACGATGAGGAGCCATGGGATGTGACTTGCACGCCATTTGTGGCAGCTTTGTAGCTTGTGCGTTAATCGGTTAGCTCACTGGTGCAGTGTAAATTACCTCCTGTCACTCTTCCTGATGTGCCCTGTGGTCCCAGTTAAATCCCCTCTACCTTAATGACCATCACCACTGGTGTTGATGTAGGTCCCTTCCTGCCAGACCTGTGCTTTGAGCCTTTATTCTCTCCTCGTCGTCTCGTGCTGTGAACCTCCCAGACTGGAAGAGCCGGCCTCAAGCCTTCCGGGTCCCTGTTTCCCCCCCCCCCCTCCGCCATCTCCTTCTGTAATGTTCCAAGCGTGGCTCGGGCTGGCCCGGTTCAGTCCCTCTCTGCGGCAAAGGCTCTGGTCTCTGCTCTGCACCTCCCCATCACACGGCAGCTGCTCCAATGCGGGACCTCCTCATCATCATCATCATAGGCAGTCCCTCGGAATCGAGGAAGACTTGCTTCCACTCCTGAAGTGAGTTCTTTGGTGGCCGAACAGTCCAGTATGAGAGCCACAGACCCTGTTACAGGCGGGACAGACATTCGTCGAGGGAAGGGGTGGGTGGGACTGGTTTGCCGCGCGCTCCTTCCGCTGCCTGCGCCTGGCCTCTTCATGCTCTGGCCTTGAGATTCGAAGAGCTCAACGCCCTCCCAGATGCACTTTCTCCACCGAGGGCGGTCTTCGGCCAGGCACTCCCAGGTGTCCGTGGTGATGTCGCACTTTATCAGGGAGACTTTGAGGGTGACCTTGTAACATTTCCTCTGCCCACCTTTGTCACAGTCTCTGTCACAGGTGGGGCAGACGGTGGTTGAAAGAAAGGGTGGGTGGGACTGGTTTGCCGCACGCTCCTTCCGCTGCCTGCGCTTCATTTCTGCACGCTCTCGGCGATGGGACTCGAGGTGCTCAGCGCCCTCCCGGATGCACTTCCTCCACTTAGGGCGGTCGCGGGCCAGGGATTCCCTGGAGTCAGTGGGGATGCTGCACTTTGTCAAGGAGGCTTTGAGGGGGTGTCCTTGAAGCGTGTCCCCTGCCCACCTGGGGCTCGCTTGCCGCGCCGAAGCTCCGCGTTCGAGTGCTTGCTTCGGGAGTCTCGTGTCACGGGCACGCGGACGATGTGGCCCGCCCAACGGAGCAGGTCGAGCGTGGTCAGTGCTTCGATGCTGGGGATGTTCACCTGAGCGAGAACACTGACATTGCACTGTCGCCTGTGGGACTGAACCACACCAGGAAGATGGAAAAAGTAAATTCAAACACTTGGGAGTCTGAACTGCAAAACGCCGGCACTGGAGTTACGTAACATTCCTCTCCCCGTCTGCAAAAGGAAAAGACAGATTAAGGTTTTGGTTGGAGGCATTTTGTCGGATTAGGAAGATCAATAGTTCAACCCCTGGTTGGTGCTAAACGGGAGGTCTTTATGGGGGGGCAGGGGGGGTTGACCTCAGCATTCGCTCGCCACCCCTCCCCCACGTGCTGGAGGGGAAACATTAGCCAAGGTTCCTAATCCTGATGGGTATCCCTCGAGCCTGCCTGGAAAGTGCACAGGTGTCAACATCAGAAATAGGAGCAGGAGTCGGCCATTCGGCCCCTCGAGCCTGCTCCGCCATTTAATACGATCATGGCTGATCCGATCATGGACTCAGCTCCACTTCCCTGCCCGCCCCCTTATTCCCTTATCGGTTAAGAAACTGTCTTATCTCTGTCTTAAATTTATTCAATGTCCCGGCTTCCACAGCTCTCCGAGGCAGCGAATTCCACAGATTTACAACCCTCAGAGAGAAGAAATTCCTCCTCGTCTCAGTTTTAAATGGGCGGCCCCTTATTCTAAGACCATGCCCCCTAGTTCTAGTCTCCCCCATCAGTGGAAACATCCTCTCTGCATCCACCTTGTCGAGACCCCTCATAATCTTGATAAGATCACCTCTCATTCTTCTGAATTCCAATGAGTAGAGGCCCAACCTCCTCAACCTTTCCTCAAAAGTCAACCCCCTCATCTCCGGAATCAACCGAGTGAACCTTCTCTGAACTGCCTCCATAGCAAGTATATCCTTTCTTAAAAATGGAAACCAAAACTGCACGCAGTACTCCAGGTGTGGCCTCACCAATGCCCTGTATAACTGTAGCAAGACTTCCCTGCTTTTATACCCATCCCTTTGCAAAAAAGGCCAGGATACCATTGGCCTTCCTGATCACTTGCTGTACCTGCATACTAACCTTTTGTGTTTCATGCACAAGTAACCCCCAGGTCCCGCTGTACTGCGGCACTTTGCAATCTTTCTCCATTTAAATAATAACTTGCTCTTTGATTTTTTTTCTGCCAAAGTGCATAACCTCACACTTCCCAACATTATACTCCACCTGCCAAATTTTAGCCCACTCACTTAGCCTGTCTATGTCCTTTTGCAGATTTTTTGTGTCCTCCTCACACTGTAGGATGGAAACAAGTTCGAGGCTATCTGTTGCCTCCCACTGTTAATTCTGTCCACATTTGCAGTCTGCACTGGTGTCGAACGGCCACTTGGGTTGATGCTGGGGAGCAAACCAGTTTCCATGGAATGACGCACCATTACTGTTTATTGTTGGGTGAAATCCCTGCCTTATCAACAGTTCCGGGGCAATGAAGAAACGGTCTCTGTAGTCGGTGCCACACTTCGAACCTCTGAATTGGATTACTGCCTGCGAATCGCGGGCGGATGTTGAGTATTAATATAACATATATGAGCCAGAAACTAATCTTGCATTGGATCGCAGGTTGAGGAAACTTGGGCAATACCACAGTGTACACTTGGGACTCTGTAACCCTCGGCTCTTTCCAATCGGTGCCTGATCTCGTCCCCAAACTCTGCCGCTCCTTGTCCTAACTCACACCGAGTCCCGCTCTCCCACCAGCATCAGCATCATAGGCAGTCCCTCGAAATCGAGGAACACTTGCTTCCACTCTAAAAGTGAGTTCTCAGGTGGCTGAACAGTCCAATACAGGAATTACAGTCTCTGTCACAGGTGGGACAGACAGTGGTTGAGGGAAGGGGAGGGTGGGACAGGTTTGCCGCACGCTCCTTCCGCTGCCTGCTCTTGATTTCTGCATGCTATCGGCGATGAGACTTGAGGTGCTCAGCGCCCTCCCGGATGCACTTCCTCCACTTAGGGCGGACTGGTCTTTGGCCAGGGCCTCCCAGGTGTCGGTGGGGATGTTGCATTTTATCAGGGAGCCTTTGAGGGTGTCCTTGAAACGTTTCCTCTGCCCACCTTTGGCTCGTTTGCCGTGAAGGAGTTCTAAGTAGAGCGCTTGCTTTGGGAGTGTCGTGTCAGGCATGCGGACAATGTGGCCCGCCCAGCGGAGCTGATCGAGTGTGGTCAGTGCTTTGATGCTGGGGATGTTGGCCTGGTCGAGGACGCTAACGTTGGTGCGTCTGTCCTCCCAGGGGATTTGCAGGATCTTGCGGAGACATCGTCGTTGGTATTTCTCCAGCGACTTGAGGTGTCTACTGTACATGGTCCATGTCTCTCAGCCATACAGAAGGGCGGGTATTACTACAGCCCTGTAGATCATGAGCTTGGTGACGGATTTTGATCTCCCGCCAGCACCCCTGTGCTCGCTGACCCAACATCGGCTCTCGCTCCAGCAACGCCTCGGTTTTAAAATCCTCATCCTCGTGTTCAAATCCCTCCCTGTCTCTCTAACCTCCTCCAGCCCTACAACCCTCCGAGATCTCTGCGCTCCTCCAATTTTAGCCTCTTGCACATCCCCGGTTTTAATCACTCTACTGTTGGCGGCTGTGCCTTCCGCTGCCTGGGCCCGAATCTCTGGATTTCTCCCCTTAAACCTCTCCCATCTCGCGATCTCTCTCCTCGTTTAAGACACTCCATAAAACTCTTTGACCAAGTTTATGGTCACCTGTCCTAATGTTTCCTTAAGTGGCTCATATCAACTTGTAAAAAGAAAAAAAAAGACTTGGATTTATATAGCGCCTTTCTCGACCACCAGACGTTGCAAAGCGCTTCACAGCCAATGAAGTACTTTTGGAGTGCAGTCACTGTTGTAATGTAGAAAACACGGCAGCCAACTTGTGCACAGGCAAGCTCCTGCACACAGCAATGTGGTAGTGACCAGATAATCTGTTTTTTTTGTAGTGTTGATTGAAGGATAAATAGTGGCCAGGGGTTAACTCCCCCGCTCTTCTTCAAAATAGTGCCATGGGATCTTTTACTTCCTCTTGAGAGAACAGACGGGACCTCGGTTTAACGTCTCATCTGAAAGACGGCACCTCCCACAGTGCGGCGCTCCCTCAGCACTGCACTGGAGTGTCAGCCTAGATTTATTTGTGCTCAAATCCCTGGAGTGGGACTTGAACCCACTGTCATGTTTGATAATGCGCTTGTGAAACGCCTTGAGATGTTTTACTACGTTAAAAGGCGTTTTATAAATGCCAGTTGTTCGACATATAAAGTCTGGATTAGATACCAACCTGTACCTCATTGCCGACTACCTGCTGTTCTATATAAACCCCCTCTGTTATTCTACACACAAGCCATTTAAAGCCTTCAGTTGGATTGCTGCCTTGTTAATGCGTGAGCTGTCTGCAGTAAGCTTTTGGTTTAAATTGCTGCCTTGTTATGCGTCAAGCTGTCTGTAAGTCCCTGCTGAATAGCCGTCATCGTCTGTGTATCTCTGTGGAGCACTGCAGCAGTGTTTCTGTGTTGTCTGACAATAACACAAGATTGGGACTCTCTCTCTTTTCCTATCCTCCGCACTATAAATAGCACCCCTTTCCCAGCTGTCTACGCTCTGATTTATTTCACATTCTTGTGGTATCACTCCAGGCAAGAGTGTGTGACAGACCCATTGTTGGTTTCTTTCGGAAGCCACATATCAGTGCTTGAAGTGAACGTTTTAAGAAGGAAAGTGCAGGCTAATTTCGGGCCAAAATAACACTGGAGCATGCGAAACGTTTGCGCGGGCGGGCAAACTGTCTATCTCCACCTTAAATATAGTCAAAAGACCCAGCCTCCACAGCTCTCTCGGGTAGAGAATTCCAAAGATTCGCCAGAAGAAATTCCTCCTCATTTCTGTTTTAAATGGGCGATCCCTTATTCCGAAACTATGCCCCCTCTTCTGGCTACTGTGCTGCTGCTGTCAAAGAGCCTGCTGTCACTCGCTGTGTCGGCTCATAGATGAGGAATAGCCTCTTGGGCGAGCTAGCCTGTGAAACAGTGCAGATGCAGAGAGGATGTTTCCCCTCATGGGGGAATTTAGAACTAGGGGGCACATAGTCTCAGAATAAGGGGTCGCCCATTTAAGACGGAGATGAGGAGGAATTTCTTCTGGTGAATCTGTGGAATTCTCTGCCCCAGAGGGCTGGGTCCTTGACTATATTCAAGGTGGCGATAGACGGATTGTTGAACGATAAGGGAGTCGAGGATTATGGGGAGCGGGCGGGGAAGTGGAGTGGAGGCCAGGATCGGATCAGCCATGATCTTATTGAATGGCGGAGCAAGCTCGAGGGGCCGAATGGCCGACTCCTGTTTCTGATATTTGGGGGCGGTAACTGCTGGGGGGGGCGGGACTTCCAAACCCGGCGCAGGGGGCCCCGCCCCGGCAGCGACATTGGGGGCGGGTAATGTCACACGCTCCCACTTCCTCCTGGGGGCAGTAGCCACGGGGGGGGGCGCACGCCTCTTCCGTTAAGGCGGGAGCGGGGCGCTATCGGTTCCTGCAGAATTTTGCGGGAGGCGTTAGTGCTCCCGGGCGAGTAATCGTTTGCACCCCAAACAACGCAAATTTCTTCCCCCCCCCCCCCCCCTAAACCTTTTTAATCCTGCTCGACATGCGTTTATACAACGCCTTTAACCGAGAGAAACGTCCCAAGGTGTTGCACAGGAGCGATTATCAGACAGAATGGATGGGGGCAGACAAGGACGAAAGCACAAGACAACCGATCTTTCTGTCGAAGCCCAATTTTTTCATGTTTTTGAGGCCAGACAGATGTGAGATTTTGTCTCTTTGTTAGCCCTCACCTCTGGTTTTGTTATTAACAAGTCTCTTTCCCCCCCCCCCCCCCCCCTTCACCTCATCTCTTCTCCCTCCATGTTATGTTGAAACCAATTGAGCGAAGGTCACACATCGTCCCTTTAAACCCCCTTTTACCACTCCCTTTTCCGCACTAAGCACACTGAACCATTCCGGAAGGAGAGATTGAGCAGACTAGGCCTATGTTCCCTAGAGTTTTGAAGAATGAGAGGTGATCTCATTGAAACATACAAAATTCTTACAGGGTAGATGCAGGGAGGATGTTTCCCCCCGGGCTGGGGAGTCTAGAACCAGGGGTCACACAGTCTCAGGATAAGGGGTCGGCCATTTAGGACTGAGATGAGGAGAAATTTCTTCACTCGGAGCGGGGTGTATCTCTGGAATTCGCTACCCCTGAGGGCTGTGGAGGCTCAGTCGTTGAGTATATTCAAGGCCGAGATTGAGAGATTTTTGGATGTCAAGGGATAGAGCAGGAAAGTCGAGATTAGGTCGAAGATCAGCCATGATCGTATTAAATGGCGGAGCAGGCTCGAGGGGCCGAATGGCCGACTCCTGCTCCTAATATGTTCTTTTATCGACCCTTCGCGTCTAAACGCTCACAGTGCCGTGACTCTCTGCCGTTGTACAGCACAGTGTGCGTAGGCGACGCAGTCATGACACCGCATGTCCCCATGTTGCAGCGAGTTTTGTTCAAGCTTGCGGTTTTGAGTCACCAAACTGCCTTGTTCCGCTCAAAATGCTTGCAGGTGCTCCAAAACTGGCGGGAGCTTTTTTGCGAATGTGTCGCCTCGCTCTCCCACTGCAAGTGCGGGGATGTTCCAAACTCCCGCTTGTAAGCGTGTTGCCCCAGGTTTACCGTAAATGCAGTCGTTTCACAGGGGGATTTCCCCACACGCAAGTGCGTATTGCACCTGTACAGTAACACCAGCCCTCCCACTCCCAAATGCAAATCGGGGACAGGAGGCTCAGAAGAAGCGGATTCTGAAAACGTTGCTTTTCGAAACGTGTTTGTACCTTAGCGCACTGGCCGTGTTCACACATCACCCTTCCCTGAGCAGTGCAGTATTTCAATGACTTGCTAAATTCTCCACCCAGTTTTACCCTTGCGGGGAATGTGTGAGGATATTTCAGGGCTGTTACCGCAATTTCAGTAAAGCACGCTGGTGATTAATGCTGACTCGGTTGCATTGTGACTCAGTGCTTCAAGCGTATTTTCCACAAGTATGTTTTTTTTAACGCAACATTTAATTCTCCGCTCCCCGCCCAAACATCACCTAAAATGCAGTTTGGGGCTTTCTTCCTTTCAAATGTTTCTTTTAAGAAAACACGTAGTCTCTGCTTCAGCGGTAGTTCAATGACCCCGAACGTCATTTGATTGTTTAATTGTGTTGGGGTAGAAATCCTTATTGGTGGCGTTCTTGCACAAAGGCTAAACGTGCTTGTGCCAGATTCCCCTTTTATAGATGCACAAGAGCATAAGAAATAGGAGCAGGAGTTGGCCATTCGGCCCCTTGAACCTGCTCCGCCATTTAATACGATCATGGCTGATCTGATCATGGACTCAGCTCCACTTCCCCGCCCGCTCCCCATAACCCTTCACTCCCTTATCGCTCAAAAATCTGTCTATCTCCACCTTAAATATATTCAATGCCTCCACAGCTCTCTGGGGCGGAGAATTCCACAGATTCACGACCCCCTGAAAGAAGAAATTCCTCCATCTCAGTTTTAAATGGGCGGCCCCTTATTCTGAGACTATGCCCCCTAGTTCTAGTCTCCCCTATGAGTGAAATATTCTCTCTGCATCCACCCTGTCGAGCCTTCTCATTATCTTATATGTTTCGATAAGATCACCTCTCATTCTTCTGAACTTCAATGAGTATAGGCCCAACCTGCTCAACCTATCTTCGTAAGAAGTCTCCTTTCAGATAACAAGATAGAATCTACGAGCAGGGAGGTTATGCTTGAACTGCATAAAACACTGGTTAGACCACAGCTTAGAGTACTGCGTGCAGTTCTGGTCACCACATTACAGGAAAGTCATGCATAGAATGATAGAAATTTACTTGGACGGAGGCCATTCGGCCCATCCTGTCTGCGCTGGCCGAAAAAGAGCTACCCAGCCTAATCCCACTTTCCAGCTCTAGGTCCGTAGCCCTGTAGGTTACGGCATTTCGAGTGCACATCCAAGTACTTTTTAAATGCGGGAGGGTTTCTGCCTCTACCATTCTTTCAGGCAGTGAGTTCCAGACCCCCACCACCCTCTGGGTGAAGAAAGTTCCCCTCAAATCCCCTCTAATCCTTCTATCAATTACTTTAAATCTCTGCCCCCTGGTTATTGACCTCTCTGCGAAGGGAAATAGGTCCTTCCTATCCTTTCTATCCAGGCCCCTCATAATTTTATATACCTCAATAAGGTCTCCCCTCAGCCGCCTCTGTTCCAAAGAAAACAACCCCAGCCTATCCAATCTTCCCTCATTGCTGAAACTCTCCAGTCCTGGCAACATCCTAGTAAATCTCTTCTGCATCCTCTCCAGAGCAACATCCTGGTAAATCTCCTCTGTACCCTCTCCAGTGCAACATCCTGGTAAACCTCCTCTGTACCCTCTCTAGTGCAACATCCTGGTAAATCTCCTCTGTACTCTCTCTAGTGCAACATCCTGGGAAATCTCCTCTGTACCCTCTCCAGAGCAACATCCTGGTAAATCTCCTCTGTACCCTCTCCAGTGCAACATCCTGGTAAATCTCCTCTGCCCCTCTCCAGTGCAACATCCTGGTAAACCTCCTCTGCCTCTCTCCAGTGCAACATCCTGGTAAATCTCCTCTGTACTCTCTCTAGTGCAACATCCTGGGAAATCTCCTCTGTACTCTCTCTAGTGCAACATCCTGGTAAATCTCCTCTGTACCCTCTCCAGTGCAACATCCTGGTAAATCTCCTCTGTACCCTCTCCAGTGCAACATCCTGGTAAATCTCCTCTGTACCCTCTCTAGTGCAACATCCTGGTAAATCTCCTCTGTACCCTCTCCAGTGCAACATCCTCGTAAATCTCCTCTGTACCCTCTCCAGTGCAATCACATCTTCCCTGTAATGTGGTGACCAGAACTGCACGCAGTACTCCAGCTGTGGCCTAACCAGTGTTTTATACAGTTGTAGCATAACTTCCCTGCTCATGGATTCTATGTTGCTATCTTAAAGGAGACATTGATCTATTTAAAATAAATAGGCTTCGGCCTTTGCTAAAGAGGGGGGTAGGGAATTTTGCGTGAGCTTGTTACGTTTGTAATCATTTCTCTTTTATAAAATTGTAGCTTTAATCTTTTACTTGCAAAAGGGAGGATGCCCAACATTTTGTCAATGGATTGTTCATTTATATACAGTGTGAAATTGTGTAAAAACCCAGAATCATGAGGCCACCTAATACCTTCACCCATGTATCGGGCCAGGTAAATATCCACGGCTTGGTGGCAGCACGGTTTCTTCCTTTAAGACCATTTTCTTACGCTGGCTGTGTGTTACCTGATTGGATAGTCAGCTTTGCCTGTAGGCCTGTGCCAGAGCTGACCCTGAAACTCATCGCTTGCTTTGTTTCCTCTGTTGGGGATATTAATGGGAGAAAGATCTCTCTCTCTCTCTGTCTCTCTCTCTCTCTCTGTCTCTTTCTCTCTCTCTGTCTCTTTCTCTGTCTCTCTCTCTGTGTGTCTCTCTCTCTCTCTCTGTCTTTCTCTTTCTCTCTCTCTCTCTCTCTCTCTCTCCCTCTGTGTCTCTCTCTCTCTCTCTCTCGGTCTGTCTCTCTCCCCCTCTCTCTCTTTCTCCCCCCACCCCTCCCCATTTCAGGCACCCAGTTTCGGTGTCATACGCTCCCAGGTCAGATACAGCAGGCCCATTTGCAGAGTAACGCTTCCCTCCGCAATCCCCTTCACCAATGTGCCTGAGCCTCAAGCTCACAAGAACCTCCCTGCTTACACCAGCGTGGCCATTTTCCATCACGTTGGCTGTACAGGCATTGTCAGACTGCTTGTCTGACATCCAGTGCTGGATGAACAGAAATTTTCACCAATTAAATATCGGGGAGACCGAAGCCATTGTCTTTGGTCCTTGCCACAAACTGCATTCCTTGGCCACCGACTCCACCTCTCTCCCTGGCATCTGTCTGAGGCCGAACCAGACTGTTCGCAACCTTGTCGTCATATTTGACCCTGAAATGAGCTTCCGGCCACATATCCGTGGCATAACTAAAACCGCCTGTTTCCACCTCCGTAACATCGCCCGTCTCTGCACCTGCCTCGGCTCATCTGCTGCTGAAACAGTCATCCATGCCGTTGCGACCTCTAGATTTAACTCCAACCCACTCGTGGCTGGCCTCCCACATTCTACCCTATGTAAACTTGAGGTCATCCAAAACTCGGCAGCCTAACTTGCACCGAGTCCCACTCACCCATCACCCCCTGTGTTCGCTGCCCCCGTGTCCTAACTCGCACCGAGTCCCGCTCACCCATCACCCCCTGTGCTCGCTGACCCCGTGTCCTAACTCGCACCGAGTCCCGCTCACCCATCACCCCCTGTGCTCGCTGACCCCGTGTCCTAACTCGCACCGAGTCCCGCTCACCCATCACCCCCTGTGCTCGCTGACCTACATTGGCTCGCAGTTAAACAATGCCTCGATTTCAAAATTCTCAGCCTTGTTTACAAATCCCTCCATGGCTCTCGCCCCTCCCTATCTCTGTAATCTCCTTCAGCCCCACAAACCCTCCTTCCCGAGATATCTGCACTCCTCAAATTCTGCCCTCGAGCATCCCTGATTATAATCGCTCAACCATCGATGGCTGTGCCTTCTGTTGCCTGGGCCCCAAGCTCTGGAACTCCCTCCCTAAACCTCTCCGCCTCTCTTTCCTCCTTTAAGACGCTCCTTAAAACCTACCTCTTTGACCAAGCTTTTGGTCATCTGATATAAGTTCTTACATGGCTCGGTGTCAAATGTGTTTGCTTGGTCTTATAACACTCCTGTGAAGCATTTTGGGACGTTTTATTACGTTAAAGGCACTATATAAATACAATTTGTTGTAAGATTTCCAATCTGCTGTTGGATTCGAGACAGGTCGAGATTTTTGCATTGTACACCCATGTTCCTGAGAAACTGTGTTAAAATTGGCCCGACCTCACTTTAATAGGGCCTTTATAGCAGAGAGAGGTGACTCTCATCCTGTCAGTTTGACCTGGATCCCAGCCCAGAGGTCAAAGGGCAGTGTGGTGGGTGATTCATTCCCCCCCCCCCCCCCCACCCCATCACCAAGTACCGATTTAAATAGAGAGATCTTTTGGTGCCGTGGCCACTGAAGTTTTCTAGTTAATTTTTTTTGAACTCATATTTTTAGGGCACATCATCACATTTCTCAAATGCCTCGAAGTGTTTCGAGGAAATGAGTCATTTGCAGTACAATGAGTGTCGTTCTGCAGGCAAACCAGGCAGCCATGTTGCACAAACAGCGATGACTGGTTTGTGTAGCTGTGTTTTGTTGAGCGGGTGATTTGGTCAAAGGCCCGGGAAGAGCTCCCTGCTTTTTGACAGAGTGCCCTGGATCTTGAACATCCACCTGAACCGGTGGAACATGTTCGGCGCGCCCTCGCTCTTGTGTACAGGATGGTGCCTCTGACGCTGTGGCACTCCCTCGGTAATATGGCGGGGTGCCGGCCGAGATCAGGAGCTCAAGCGCCTGGTTGTCGGACTCGAACCCCCACCACCTTCTGATCCAGAGGCAAGAGCGACGGCAGCTGACACTGACGCTGCATTGGCGCCCTTTGCCAGTGGGGATGGTGCAACACCACCATCTCTGGCAGGAGGGCGTCATTGCAGCATGACGACAATTGCTAAGCTGACTTCCATTAGAAATGTGGATGAGGGATTCCAAATGGAAATATAAAAATGAGGACCGAATGTGTGACTTCCAAATGCGGAGTGAATTTCATTAGTGCGCCCTGGTTGCATGAATCCGACTACTAATCTGATGACACGCTCGGTTTTGATTCCCTTAGTGCAAGGCCCCAGCAGAGCGACTTAATGTCTTCTCTACATAGGGACAAATGTCATGTTTCTGGGACAATGCAGTTCTGGTCACGCAGTGGATTTGTGACTGTAACTACGCACGTGTTAAGATCTGAGGCATGGACGATGTATAGAAGGCACCTCAAGTCGCTGGAGATATATCACCAACAATGTGATGAGGGGATGAGTTCACAGATGTTTCACAGATGTTTCAATGAGGGACCTGATATTCCAGGTCCCGAACTACATGTCAAAGGGTGTACGATGCCTGTGCGTGGATTCTTTTGACGTGGGGTGGCCGTTGCACACCAGCCACCACACGGCTTGACCGAGCTCCTAACCCAGAACCGGTTAGCCGTTTTGTGGATTACAGGCGCACCCTGAATGTAATGGTTTCTTTCTTTAAAAATGTAAAACCATAGAAATTTACAGCACGGAAGGAGGCCATTTCAGCCCATCGTGTCCGCGCCGGCCGACAAAGAGCCATGCAGCTCTTGGTCCATAACCCTGTAGGTCACGGCACTTCGAGTGCACATCCAAGTTCTTTTTAAATGCCCTCAAATCTACCACCAAGCTCATGGTCTACAGGGCTGCAGTAATACCCACCCTCCTGTATGGATCTGAGGCATGGGCGATGTATAGAAGGCACCTCAAGTCGCTGGAGATATATCACCAACAATGTCGCCGCAAGATCCTGCAAATCCCCTGGGAGGACAGGCAGACCAATATCAGTGTCCTCGATCAGGCCAACATCCCCTGCATTGAAGCACTGACCACACTCGATCAGCTCCGCTGGGCAGGCCACATAGTTCACATGCCAGATACGAGACTCCCTAAGCAAATGCTTTATGCGGAGCTCCTTCATGGTAAACGAGCCAAAGGTGGGCAGTGGAAGTATTACAAGGACACCCTCACAGCCTCCCTGGTAAAGTGCAACATCACCACTGACACCTGGGAGACCCTGGCCGCAGACCGCCCGAGGTGGAGAAAGTGCATCCGGGAGGGCGTTGAGCTCTTCGAATCTCAACGCTGCGAGCGTGAAGATGTCAAGCGCAGGCAGCGGAAGGAGCGCGCGGCAAACCAGCCCCACCCACCCCTTCCCTCGACGAATGTCTGTCCCACCTGTGGCAGGGTCTGTGGCTCTCGTATTGGACTGTTCAGCCACCAGAGAACTCCCTTTGGGAGTGAAAGCAAGTCTTCCTCGATTCCGAGGAACTGTCTATGATGATGAGTCGGAGGCAGCCGGAGTCGTTGCATTTCCCTGAGGGTGGGGGGGGAATCTTGAGGCCAAGGAACTGGTTTTCTTGCCCTCCGCTTCAGTTGGGGGCTATGATATGTGGAGAGGTAGCAACACAAAGCAGCCCATTTGATCGTCACATTTGACCCTGAAATGAGCCTTCAAGCCACATATCCGCAGCATAACTAAAACTGTCTATTTCCACCTCCGTAACATCGCCCGTCTCCGCCCCTGCCTCAGCTCATCCGCTGCTGAAGTCCTCATCCGTGTCTTTGTCATGTCTAGACTTGCCTATTCCACCGCGCTACGCTCCTGGCTGGCCGCTCACATTCTACCCTACATAAACTAGAGGTGATCCAAAACTCGGCTGTCCCCGTGTCCTAACTCGCACCAAGTCCCGCTCACCCATCACCCCTGTGCTCGCTTACCTACATTGGCTTCTGGTTAAGCAACACCTCGATTTTAACATTCTCATCCTTGTTTTCAAATCTCCCCCCCCCCCCCCACGTGGCTCTCTCCCCTCGCTATCCCTCTAACCTCCTCCAGCCCCTACACCGCTCCCTATCTCTGTAATCTCCTCCAGCCCCACAACCCCCTGAGATATCTGCGCTCCTCTAATTCTGCCCTCTTGAGCATTCCTGATTATAATCGCTCAACCATTGGTGGCCGTTGTGGAAATGTATTTTTATCTAAGCTGATGAAAGGTGTCTGAGTCATTTATCGGAGGTCGAGATTTCGACACCGTGCCTTCTGTTGCCTGGGCCCCAAGCTCTGGAACTCCCTCCCTAAACCTCTCCGCCTCTCTTTCCTCCTTCAAGACGCTTCTTAAAACATCCCTCTTTTGGTCACCTGCGCTAATTTCTACTTGGGCGGCTAGGTGTCAAATTTTTATCTCGCAATGCTCCTGTGAAGCGCCTTGGGACATTTCACTACGTTAAAGATGCTAGATAAATAAAGTTGTTGTCACCCCATCCACCACCTTCAATATTCACTCCCTCCACCACCGGCGCACCGTGGCTGCAGTGTGTACCATCTACAAGATGCACCGCGGCAACTCGCCAAGGCTTCTTCGGCAGCACCTCCCAATCCCACAACCTCCACCACCTAGAAGGACAAGGGCAGCAGGCGCATGGGGAACACCACCCCCTCCACGTTCCCCTCCCAGTCACACACACCATCCCTCGACTTGGAAATATATCGGCCGTTCCTTCATCGTCGCTGGGCCACAATCCTGGAACTTCCTCCCTAACAGCACTGTGGGAGCACCTTCACCACACGGACTGCAGTGGTTCACGAAGGAGGCTCACCACCACCTTCTCAAGGGGCAATTAGGGATGGGCAATAAATGCCGGCCTTGCCAGTGACGGTACAGTGGAGTATTTAAAATAAGCACTCAACACCAGGTCTGGGTTAGAAGATTCAAGCTGTCTTTATTTGCACCAGTGGGGAGACCGCCTGCTCTCTGTCTGTAGCCAAGCTTCTCCCATGATACAAAGTTCCAAGCAATCTTTTATACACTTAATGATGCATGGTGGCCTCATGTACGGTCCCCCTATGCCGTTTTAATTGACCCAAAGCCCACGTGCACAATTGCTGATTGACTAATTCCCTTTCGCAGCACACAATCATTGGCCTATGTCTCATACCAGATGAAGTTTCTCCAGCGTGTCCTGTTTAACGGCCCCTCTGGGCCTCCTGTGTTTCAACAGTTTGGCTATTTCTAATTGTTACACAGCCTGCAGCAGTTCATCATTCTGACATGTTAATCTTAGCATTATCTCTTCTGCCCATTAAGCAACTTAGAAAACTGACCACTACAAAAGCTTGTGTTTAGCTCCTTTAGTCCCGAGAGCCATTCTTAACCCTTTAATTATAGCGGAGCTCGAAAGCCCCACTTCCGACGCCCACATCCTGTGAATAAAACACCTATGTGGTACTTGGCTGTGAAGCGATTTGGGACATCCTGAGGTCGTTGCAAGGCGCTGAAGAGATGCGAGCCTTTGCTACGATTGCTAACCAGTTTGTTTCCGCCATAGGGAGCAGAGAGGTCCAAGCATTGATCCTGGGCTTTCACTGATCCCAGTGGAGCTCAGTGAGGGTTTCTGCCTTCGACTTCAGCACGCCCTAGCCGGGGGTGCGGGGGGGTAAGCAATCGGCCAAGGCTCCCGCTGGTCCTGCAGTGACTCCTGTCGCAAGTGTTGGCATCGTGCGCGCTCCGCTTTACGTTTCCTGTGGCGTCTGCAGCTCGACGCCGGCTCGCGACGTTCGCGCGCGGAGCATCACGTACTTGAGTGGCATTCCTCCCGGGGGCCGGCAGCCGTGCCACTGTCGAGTGCTCCTCCCCGGGGGCTGAGCGAGAAAGGAATGAACGATGCGTGCTTCTGACTAAACTCAAATCACCAGCCACAGTGCAGAGAAATTCTCGTCCCTCATGAGCAATCCTTGGCGGTCAGCACTGAGCGGATCCGTATGACTCATTTGTAGTTCTGGTGTAAAGCTGCAGATTTAATTTCCTCCTCCGAACCTTGAGCCTTTGCAAAAAGCAACGTTTTGTGTCCCCAGCGTTTAATTTTAGGTAACGTGCTGGTTCTAATGTCGCACGGTTTCTCTCTCGACTACATTTAGATGAAGGGGCCATAAAGCCTTTTAGTCATAGAAACATAGAAAGTAGGTGCAGGAGCAGGCCATTCGGCCCTTCGAACATGACCATTCAATATGATCATGGCTGATCATGCAACTTCAGTACCCCATTCCTGCTTTGTCTCCATACCCCATGATCCCTTTAGCCATAAGGGCCACATCTAACTCCCTTTTGAATATATCCAATGAATTGGCCTCAACAATTCTCTGCGGTAGGGAATTCCACAGGTTCACAATTCTCTGAGTGAAGAAGTTTCTCCTCATCTCGGTCCTAAATGGCTTACCCCCTTATCCTTAGACTGTGACCCCTGGTTCTGGACTTCCCCAACATCGGGAACATTCTTCCTGCATCTAACCTGTCCAGCCCCGTCAGAATTTTATATGTTTCTATGAGATCCCCTCTCATCATAGACGGTCCCTCGAACGAGGATGACTTGCTTCCACATGAGTTCACGGATGTTTCAATGAAGGACCCGATGTTTCAGTCCTGAACGCCAATTCAAGGGGTGGAAGATGCCTGTGCGTGGTTTTTTTTTTAACCCGTGGTTGACCGTTGCACATCAGCCACCACATGGGCTTGACCGATATAGGCCTTTATCCAGTGGCAAGGATAGAACCACGACGACTGGAGACCTGCTCTGCTGCACGGACCTAGTGCGCGCACACATCGCACAGTGTGGACTGACCTGTGCTGCCCCTGGGCCGTGTACCCTCATTTGCTGCTCCTCCGCCACGGTCCCTCGCCGTTCCTCCGCCACGGTCCCTCGCCGTTCCTCCGCCACGGTCCCTCGCCGTTCCTCCGCCACGGGTCCCTCGCCGTTCCTCCGCCACGGTCCCTCGCCGTTCCTCCGCCACGGGTCCCTCGCCGTTCCTCCGCCACGGTCCCTCGCCGTTCCTCCGCCACGGTCCCTCGCCGTTCCTCCGCCACGGTCCCTCGCCGTTCCTCCGCCACGGTCCCTCGCCGTTCCTCCGCCACGGGTCCCTCGCCGTTCCTCCGCCACGGTCCCTCGCCGCCCCTCCGCCACGGTCCCTCGCCGCCCCTCCGCCACGGGTCCCTCGCCGTTCCTCCGCCACGGTCCCTCGCCGTTCCTCCGCCACGGTCCCTCGCCGTTCCTCCGCCACGGTCCCTCGCCGTTCCTCCGCCACGGGTCCCTCGCCGTTCCTCCGCCACGGTCCCTCGCCGTTCCTCCGCCACGGTCCCTCGCCGTTCCTCCGCCACGGTCCCTCGCCGTTCCTCCGCCACGGGTCCCTCGCCGTTCCTCCGCCACGGTCCCTCGCCGTTCCTCCGCCACGGTCCCTCGCCGTTCCTCCGCCACGGGTCCCTCGCCGTTCCTCCGCCACGGGTCCCTCGCCGTTCCTCCGCCACGGGTCCCTCGCCGTTCCTCCGCCACGGGTCCCTCGCCGTTCCGCCGCCCCGGTCCCTCGCCGTTCCTCCGCCCCGGTCCCTCGCCGTTCCTCCGCCACGGTCCCTCGCCGCTCCTCCGCCACGGTCCCTCGCCGTTCCTCCCCACGGTCCCTCGCCGTTCCTCCGCCACGGTCCCTCGCCGTTCCTCCGCCACGGTCCCTTCGCCGTTCCTCCGCCACGGTCCCTTCGCCGTTCCTCCGCCACGGTCCTTCGCCGTTCCTCCGCCACGGGTCCCTCGCCGTTCCTCCGCCACGGTCCCTCGCCGTTCCTCCGCCACGGTCCCTCGCCGTTCCTCCGCCACGGTCCCTCGCCGTTCCTCCGCCACTGGTCCCTCGCCGTTCCTCCGCCACTGGTCCCTCGCCGTTCCTCCGCCACGGGTCCCTCGCCGTTCCTCCGCCCCGGGTCCCTCGCCGTTCCTCCGCCACGGGTCCCTCGCCGTTCCTCCGCCACGGGTCCCTCGCCGTTCCTCCGCCACGGGTCCCTCGCCGTTCCTCCGCCACGGGTCCCTCGCCGTTCCTCCGCCACGGGTCCCTCGCCGTTCCTCCGCCACGGGTCCCTCGCCGTTCCTCCGCCCCGGTCCCTCGCCGTTCCTCCGCCCCGGTCCCTCGCCGTTCCTCCGCCACGGGTCCCTCGCCGTTCCTCCGCCACGATCCCTCGCCGTTCCTCCGCCACGGGTCCCTCGCCGTTCCTCCGCCACGGGTCCCTCGCCGTTCCTCCGCCACGGGTCCCTCGCCGTTCCGCCGCCCCGGTCCCTCGCCGTTCCTCCGCCACGGTCCCTCGCCGTTCCTCCGCCACGGTCCCTCGCCGTTCCTCCGCCACGGTCCCTCGCCGCTCCTCCGCCACGGTCCCTCGCCGCTCCTCCGCCACGGTCCCTCGCCGTTCCTCCCCACGGTCCCTCGCCGTTCCTCCGCCACGGTCCCTCGCCGTTCCTCCGCCACGGTCCCTCGCCGTTCCTCCGCCACGGTCCCTCGCCGTTCCTCCGCCACGGTCCCTCGCCGCCCCTCCGCCACGGGTCCCTCGCCGTTCCTCCGCCCCGGTCCCTCGCCGCCCCTCCGCCACGGTCCCTCGCCGTTCCTCCGCCACGGTCCCTCGCCGTTCCTCCGCCACGGTCCCTCGCCGCCCCTCCACCACGGTCCCTCGCCGCACCTCCGCCACGGTCCCTCGCCGCCCCTCCGCCACGGTCCCTCGCCGCCCCTCCGCCACGGTCCCTCGCCGCCCCTCCGCCACGGTCCCTCGCCGCCCCTCCGCCACGGTCCCTCGCCGCCCCTCCGCCACGGTCCCTCGCCGCCCCTCCGCCACGGTCCCTCGCCGTTCCTCCGCCACGGTCCCTCGCCGTTCCTCCGCCACGGTCCCTCGCCGTTCCTCCGCCACGGTCCCTCGCCGTTCCTCCGCCACGGTCCCTCGCCGTTCCTCCGCCCCGGTCCCTCGCCGTTCCTCCGCCACGGTCCCTCGCCGCCCCTCCGCCACGGTCCCTCGCCGCTCCTCCGCCACGGTCCCTCGCCGTTCCTCCGCCACGGTCCCTCGCCGCTCCTCCGCCACGGGTCCCTCGCCGTTCCTCCGCCACGGGTCCCTCGCCGTTCCTCCGCCACGGTCCCTCGCCGCTCCTCCGCCACGATCCCTCACCGCTCCTCCGCCACGGGTCCCTCGCCGTTCCTCCGCCACGGTCCCTCGCCGTTCCTCCGCCACGGTCCCTCGCCGTTCCTCCGCCACGGTCCCTCGCCGTTCCTCCGCCCCGGGTCCCTCGCCGTTCCTCCGCCACGGTCCCTCGCCGTTCCTCCGCCACGGTCCCTCGCCGTTCCTCCGCCACGATCCCTCGCCGTTCCTCCGCCACTGGTCCCTCGCCGTTCCTCCGCCACGGGTCCCTCGCCGTTCCTCCGCCACGGGTCCCTCGCCGTTCCTCCGCCACGGGTCCCTCGCCGTTCCTCCGCCCCGGGTCCCTCGCCGTTCCTCCGCCACGGGTCCCTCGCCGTTCCTCCGCCACGGGTCCCTCGCCGTTCCTCCGCCACGGGTCCCTCGCCGTTCCTCCGCCACGGGTCCCTCGCCGTTCCTCCGCCACGGGTCCCTCGCCGTTCCTCCGCCCCGGTCCCTCGCCGTTCCTCCGCCCCGGTCCCTCGCCGTTCCTCCGCCACGGGTCCCTCGCCGTTCCTCCGCCACGATCCCTCGCCGTTCCTCCGCCCCGGGTCCCTCGCCGCCCCTCGGCCCCCAGTCCCTCGCCGCCCCTCCGTCCAGTTATACATGTTACTAACATCACCAGAAGCAAACCACAACTGTTCACCTGCTCCGTGTGTGGGAAGGGGTTTAATCGATCAACCATCCTGCTGACGCACCGCGAGTTCAGGGGTGGCTGCAGGGGTTGAATTCTGCTCTTGATCAGATCCAGGAGCTAATTTAGCTGGGGTGATAATGGGGACACTATAATTGGCTTCATCATAGTATTCGGCAGTCCCTCGCATCGAGGACGACCCGCTCCCACGCCAAAGAGGGATGAGTTCATAGGTGTTTCAATGAAGGACCTAATATTCCAGGTCAAGGGTGGAAGATGCCTGTGGGTGGATTCTTTTGACGTGGGGTGGCCGTTGCACACCAGCCACCACACGGGCTTGACCGAGCTCCTAACCCAGAACAGGTTATCCGTTTTGTGGATTACAGGCGCATAGCCACCCTGAATGTGATGGTTTGTTTATTTAAAATCGTAGAACCGTAACAATTTGCAGCACGGAAGGAGGCCATTGCGGCCCATCGTGCCTGCGCCGGCCGACCAAGAGCCATCCCGGCCTAATCCCACTTTCCCGCTCTGGGTCCGTAGCCCTGTGGGTTACGGCACGTCGAGCGCACGTCCAAACGCGGTGAGGGTTTCTGCCTCTGCCGCCCTTTCAGGCCGTGAGTTCCACCCCAGACCCCCACCACCCTCTGGGTGAAGAGATTTCCCCTCAAATCCCCTCTAAACCTCCTCCCAATTACTTTAAATTTATGCCCCCTGGTTGTTGACTCCTCTGCTTCGGGAAATAGACCCTACCTATCCAGGCCCCTCAACATTTTATATACCTCAATGAGTCCTCCCCTCAGCCTCCTCCGTTCCAGTGAAAACACCTCATCACTAAGATTCTCCACTCTTGACAACATCCTCGTAAATCTCCTCTATACGCTCTCCAGCGTAATCGCGATCTTTCTGTGATGCGGTGACTTTAGTTACTTTCTGCCGCTCAGCATTGCCCTCCAATCATCAAGATTCACGGCGCGGGCCCTGGACAACATGGACCATTTCCCATACCGCGGGAGCCTCTTATCAACAAAGGCAGACATTGATGCGGAGATTCAACATCGCCTCCAGTGCGCCAGTGCAGCCTTCGGCCATCTGAGGAAAAGAGTGTTTGAAGACCAGGCCCTCAAACCTACCACCAAGCTCATGGTCTACAGGGCTGTAGTAATACCCGCCCTCCTGTATAGATCTGAGGCATGGACGATGTATAGAAGGCACCTAAAGTCGTTGGAGATATATCACCAACGATGTCTCCGCAAGATCCTGCAAATCCCCTGGGAGGACAGACGCACCAACGTTAGCGTCCTCGACCAGGCCAACATCCCCAGCATCGAAGCATTGACCACACTTGATCAGCTTCACTGGGCAGGCCACATAGTTCGCATGCCGGATACGAGACTCCCTAAGCAAATGCTTTATGCGGAGCTCCTTCACGGTAAACGAGCCAAAGATGGACAGAGGAAACGTTACAAGGACACCCTCAAAGCCTCCCTGGTAAAGTGCGACATCACCACTGACACCTGGGAGACCCTGGCCGCAGACCGCCCGAGGTGGAGAAAGTGCATCCGGGAGGGCGCTGAGCTCTTCGAGTCTCAACGCAAAGAGCGTGAAGAGGCCAGACGCAGGCAGCGGAAGGAGCGCGCGGCAAACCAGCCCCACCCACCCCTTCCCTCGACGAATGTCTGTCCCACCTGTGACAGGGTCTGTGGCTCTCGTATTGGACTGTTCAGCCACCAGAGAACTCACTTTGGGAGTGGAAGCAAGTCTTCCTCGATTCCGAGGGACTGCCTTTGGTGATGACTTTCTGAAGTTGGTTACCTCAACTCTTACATTTTGGGAACCGAAGGAGTTTTTCTGCGGCAGCACTTTCCCGGAGGGCTCAAAGGGTCTGGAGGCAGTTAGCACGCTCCCGGGCTCTGACCATCGCTACTCCAAAGCACGGGCGGCTCCCGAGAGCTCTGAGCAAGGTGGTGGAACGAGGCTCTGTCTTGGTGTAGCCCCCTCGGTAAAATGGTGCTAACTCGAACAGGAGTGATATCGATCTTCACCGCAGGAGTGAAAGGCCTTTGAATGACACTGCGGCTCCACAGGCTCCATGCTGTGTTTTCTTCCCTTTGATTCTGTGGTTTGTTAAAGGCGAGGCAGTGTCTGAATGCATGGATAATCCCGACACTGCAGAATTTTCATTTGCTCTGGCCTTCAGATCAATACCGTGAAATAAAGAGCTTGTTTAAGAAAAGTTCCACTTCTTGAAAGGTTCTTTATGCTGTAAAATGTGATCCAATAACTGAAGGAGTGTTTGCATAGATCTTTTTTCTATCCCTGCTCCTTTGTTGGGTGTCAGCCGTGGCTCAGTGGGGTAGCACTCCCGTCCAAGTCAGAAGGTTGGGGATTGATAGCCGCACTCCAGAGACTTGAGCACAAAAATCTAGGCTGACACTTCAGTGCAGTACTGAGGGAGCGCTGCACTGTCGGAGCGGCGGTACTGAGGGAGCGCTGCACTGTCGGAGGGGCGGTACTGAGGGAGCGCTGCACTGTCGGAGGGGCGGTACTGAGGGAGCGCCGCACTGTCGGAGGGGCGGTACTGAGGGAGCGCCGCACTGTCGGAGGGGCGGTACTGAGGGAGCGCCGCACTGTCGGAGGGGCGGTACTGAGGGAGCGCCGCACTGTCGGAGGGGCGGTACTGAGGGAGCGCCGCACTGTCGGAGGGGCGGTGCTGAGGGAGCGCTGCACTGTCGGAGGGGCGGTGCTGAGGGAGCGCTGCACTGTCGGAGGGGCGGTGCTGAGGGTGCGCTGCACTGTCGGAGGGGATGTGCGGTCTTTCGGATGAGACGTTAAACCGAGGCCCCGTCTTCTCTCTCAGGTGGACGTGAATGATCCCATGCCCCTATTTCGGAGAAGAGCAGGGGGAGTTCTCCCCGGTGGTCTGGTGCCAATATCTATCCCTCAACCAACATCACTAAAACAGGCGATCTTGGGTCATTATCACATTGCTGTGTGGGGGAGCTTGCTGTGCGCAAATTGGCTGCCGCGTTTACTACATTACAACAGTGACCACACTCCAAAAAGTACTTCATTGACTGTGAAACGCTTTGGGCTCTCCTGAGGTGGTGAACGGTGTTACAGAAATGTCTTTCGCCCTTTGTATTATTTGAATGTCAGCCGACATCTTTGTGCTCGAGTCTCTGGAAGTGGGACTTAAACCCACAACCTTCTGACTCGGAGCCGAGAGTGCAGCCCCCTGAGCCTCGGCTAACCTGTACAAGCACAGGTCAATTGAGTGCAAATCCTGTTTGCCAAATAGAAAGTTAATAAAACAGGACAACTCCATCGCTGTCTCTCGGTGCCTGCTCTGCATTTCCTGGCCTCCCAGATGATATCCATTCCCCAGTACGGGGATTGAGAAGAGCACTGCTCCGTTCCCCCTCCGATCAGCCTGTCCCCAGCAAACAGTGGTGTTTGTGCTAAATAAAATGCAGAGGAAAATAGTTGGTGACTAAAATTGCTTTCTCGTCAACTAGATTTCTAGTGGAAACTAAAATGGAATTATTTCTCGGACGAGAACATTGGTTGGTGGCCTCGATAATCGGAATAGATGCTAGTAATTGAAACGGCTGCCTTCAAGCCCCAGTTTATTATTTCCTAATTTTTTTGTGTCTCCCGGTGAATTCTGCGAACACAATATAAGAAATAGGAGCAGGAGTAGGCCACCTGGCCCCTCGAGCCTGCTCCGCCATTCAATAAGATCGCAGCTGATCCAATCGTGGACACAGCTCCACTTCCCCGTCCGCTCCCCATAACCCTCGACTCCCTTATCGCTCAAAAATCTGTAAATATATTGAATGACCCAGCCTCCACAGCTCTCTGGGGTAGAGAATTTCATAGATTTGCAACCCTTCGAGAAGAAATTCCTCCTCATCTCAGTTTTAAATGGGTGGCCCCTTATTCTAAGACTATGTCCCCTAGTTCTAGTCTCCCCCATCAGTGGAAATATCCTCTCTGCATCCACCTTGCCAAGCCCCCTCATAATCTTATATGCTTAAATTGTATGATACTTTGCTTAGGCCACAGCTGGAGTACTGCGTGCAGTTCTGGTCACCGTATTATAGGAAGGACGTGATTGCACTAGAGAGGGTGCAGAGGAGATTTACTGGGATGCTGCCAGGAATGGAGAATCTTAGTTATGAGGACTGATTGGATAGGCTGGGTTTGTTCTCATTGGAACCGAGGAGATTGACAGGAGACCTCATCGAGGTGTACAAAATATTGAGGGATCTGGACACAGTGGATAGTAAGGGTCTATTTCCATTAGTGGAGGGGTCTATTTCGAGGGGGCATAGTTTTAAGGTGGTTGGTGGAAGGTTTATAGGGGATTTTAGTGGGGGGCTTCTTTACACAGAGGGTTGTGGGGATCTGGAACTCGCTGCCTGGAAGAGTGGCGGATGCAGAAACCCTCACCACTTTTAAGAGATGGTTGGATGGGCACTTAAAGTGCCGTAACCTGCAGGGTTACGGACCTAGAGCTGGTAATTGGGATTAGACTGGATGACCTTTTGTTGGACGGTACAGATATAATGATAAGTACTGCAGGGAATAGAATATGGCCAGGGTGATCTCCTGGACTAGTTTCGATCGCCCGAATGGGTCGGAGAGGAATTTTCCCAGATTTTTTTCTCCCTAAATTGGCCTGGGTTTTTATCTGGTTTTTGCCTCTCCCAGGAGATCACACGGCTCCGGTTGGGGTGGAGTGTAGAATGTTTCAGGGTAAGGGGTGTTGCAGTTATGTGGGGCGGACTGGTTGGGCTGGGTGCTTTTTACCTTTCCGCCATTGTTCCTAGGTTTATATGTAACCTTCAGGGCTGCTGACCGAGGGCCGTGCGGCTCTTTGTCGGCCGGCGTGGACACGATGGGCCGGAATGGCCTCCTTCTGCGCTGTAAATGTCTAAGATCGCCTCTCATTCTTCTGAACTCCAATGAGTACAGGCCCAGCCTACTCAACCTATCCTCATAAGTCTGATCTTCGACTGAAACTCCACCTTCGCGCCCGATCCCCATATCCTTCGGTTCCCTGAGTATCGAAGAGTAAGCAAGTGAACCAGTTGGGCTATTTTTCTGAAACGTTGTATTTCTCAAAAGATCAGAACTGAAGCCCAACGTTGAAAGCGACGATAACGTGGAAAAAAAAAAAGAAATCCACGAGTTGAAACTAAAAGCCGACTAAAGTTCAGAACCGCTAAACTCAAACCGGGGTCGGATTTGTTCCAAGGACTGTTAAATAAGCTGACACAAAAGCTCGACGTCCCGAGGCCAGTCTGGAACTAACACTGTTCCTGTGACTAATCTGGTATGGCCAGCAAATGTGAAGCAGCCCTGTTTAACTGTTCCAGCACCATAAGCTTTCACTGGGGGTAGGGGGGGGGGCGCGGGGCCTTTTCCACCCTGTAAAATAGAGAAGGGACTCCGAGTTGCCTCCCGTATCCCGCACTGGCAAACTGGGCTAGGCTGGGGCAGCCTGTGGAACAGAACAGAGGCACGGGGTGGGGGGGGTGCAAATCCTATTGCACGTGGGCAATATCACATTCGGATCTCGGGGCCGGTTGGGTGTGCAAACGGGATCCATACGCAGTTTTGCTTCTCTCGACCTGAAGTTCTTCCAGAGTTGTGTGTGACGGTTTGATTTTTGAAAGTCATTTCGAACACCAGACTCTTTTTTTTTAATCTTTTAATCTGCGGCTGTTGTTCAATTTGGCTAAAATTGCTGTGCTTTTTGGCGGGGATGGGGGGGGGGGTTAGGTAACCTGAAAATATAGAGCAGCTCCCTCGATGCCGACTTGCAATTTACATAGCATCTTTATAACACTTCTGTTTGTATTTATACAGCGCCTTTAATGTAATAAAATGTCCCACGTGCACTGTGAGCAGCCAAAACCAAAAAATTTAACACCGAGCGACATAAGACGAAATTACGGCAGATGACCAAAAGCTGGGTCAAAGAGGTGGGTTTTAAGGAGCGTCTTAAAGGAGGAGAGAGAGGTGGAGAGGTTTCGGGAGGGAGTTCCAGAGCTTGGCACGGCCACCGATGGTTGAGCAATTATAATCAGGGATGCTCAAGAGGGCAGAATTTGAGGAGCGCGGACATCTCGGAAATATAGAAATTTACAGCGCAGAAGGAGGCCATTCCGGCCCATCGTGTCCCCGCCGGCCGACAAAGAGCCGCACGGCCCTCGGTCAGCAGCCCCAAAGGTGACACACAGACCTATGCACAATGGCGGAAAGGTAAAGAGCGCCCGGCCCAACCAGTCCGCCCCACGCAACTGCAACACCCCTTACACTGAAACATTCTACACTCCACCCCAACCGGAGCCATGGGATCTCCTGGGAGAGGCAAAAACCAGATTAAAAACCCAGGCCAATTGGAGGAAAAAAAATCTGGGGCTGGAGATTATTAGAGATAGGGAGGAGGCGAGGCCCATGGAGGGATTTGTAAACCAGGCTGAGAATTTTGAAATCGAGGCGTTGCTTAACCGGGAGCCAATGTCGGTCAGCGATGGGTGAACGGGACTTGGTGCGCGTTAGGACACTGGGCAGCTGAGTGCGCTAACGTTGCAAAACGTCTGTTGGTACAAGGATCTCGGCTAATTTGGCTTCCCATTTAGCTCATTCAATCAAGGGCAGAAAAAGTAATTGACATCATTGACGAGATGTCACTTGGGCCACGGCCACTTTGTTCAGGTGAGCAGTTTCAGGTCCCGAGGACTGAAACTGGGAGTCCTGCCATGAGAGCATTGCAACCTACGGGAAAGGATGTGTACATGTTGTACAGAAACGTAAACTAGTGTGCGTAAGAATCGGCTGAAGGACAGCGCGTTGACCACAGCCGACCATATTAAGCCTACCATGTTATTTCCAGTTGGGTTGAGGAGAAAACTGTATTTAAAAAAAAAAGGAAGCTTCTGTGTTAGGTTTAACAGAGAGAAAGGCCCGTGCCTTCGCTCAAAATCACTGCCAAAACTCTGCTTGTAACTTGTGAAGAAATTATCCTCTGGGATTCTTTCTTGTTATGGTTATAATCACTTTATTTTTTTTACTATAAGACTGAATTTGTTATGACTTAAGTGAACAATGGCCTATTGTTTAAAGCAGAAACGTCCCACCCACTATCCTCCTTAAATACTATCCTTAAACCTGGCTTTCAGACAAAGCTTTGAGTCACTCCTCCTCTGGCTCGGCGTAAATTTCTGTCTGATTATGTTCCTGTGAAGTGCCCTGGGATTGAGGGCGCTATACAAATGCACGTTGTTGCGCAACGTAAACTCAAGGTCATCCAAAACTCGGCTGACCCCGTGTCCTAACTCGCACCCAGTCCCGCTCACCCATCACCCCCTGTGCTCGCTGACCCGTGTCCTAACTCGCACCAAGTCCCGCTCACCCATCACCCCCTGTGCTCGCTGACCCGTGTCCTAACTCGCACCAAGTCCCGTCTCACCCATCACCCCCTGTGCTCGCTGACCTACATTGGCTCCCGGTTAAACAACGCCTCGATTTCAAAATTCTTATCCTTGTTTACAAATCTCCATGGCCCCTCGCCCCCTCCCTATCTCTGTAACCTCCTCCAGCCCCTCGCCCTCTCCTATTTCTGTAACCTCCTCCAGCCCCTACACCCCTCCCTATTTCTGTAACCTCCTCCAGCCCCTACACCCCTCCCTATCTCTGTAACCCCCTACACCCCTCCCTATCTCTGTAACCCCCTCCAGCCCCTACACTCTTCCTATTTTTGTAACCTCCTCCAGCCCCTACACCCCTCTATCTCTAACCTCCTCCAGCTCCTACACCCCTCCCTATCTCTGTAACCTCCTCCAGCCCCTATACCCCTCCCTATCTCTGTAACCTCCTCCAGCTCCTACACCCCTCCCTATCTTTGTAACCTCCTCTAGCTCCTACACTCCTCCCTATCTCTGTAACCTCCTCCAGCCCCTACACCCCTCCCTATCTCTGTAACCTCCTCCAGCCCCACGGCTCCCCCCACCCCCGCGAGGTGTCTGTGCTCCTCTAATTCTGCCCCCCTGACCATCCCTGATTATAATCACTCCACCCTTGGTGGTCATGCCTCCAGCTGCTTGGGCCCCAAGCTCTGGAACTCCCTAAACCTCTCTACCTCTCTTTCCTCCTTTAAGACGTTCCTTAAAACCTGCCTCTTTAACCAAGCTATTTGGTCATCTGTAATTTCATCTGCTGTGGCTCGGTGTCACACTTACCTGTTTTGTCTTCGAACACTGCTGTGAAGCGACTTGGGACGTAGTTAAAGGCGCTATATAAATTAAAGCTGTTGTACATTTCCAATATTTTCTGCTCTTTATTTTAAACTCAGTAAATTCTCTGTTGCGCTACAGATTGAGGCACGAGATCAAGGTCTTTCCTTGAAACGTAGAAAATAGGTGCAGGAGTAGGCCATTCGGCCCTTCGAGCCTGCACCACCATTCAATATGATCATGGCTGATCATGCAACTTCAGTACCCCATTCCTGCTTTCTCTCAATATCCCCTTGATCCCTTTAGCCGTAAGGTGGGAAGGGGAGGGCTGGTACACAAGCAAAATGTGTCGGGCGCTGGAGTCTGGAATCAAATCAGAGAATGCTGAAAATCTCAGCGTCTGCGGAGAGAGAAACAGGGTTGACGTTTCGGGGTCGACGGCCCTCGGTCAGAGCTGGCGAGTGTTCGGAAAGAACAGATTCTTAACGGGCGCTGAAAGGGGGGGGGGAGGGGGAAGAAAGAACACAAGGGGGGGGGGGGGAAGGTCTGTGATCAGGTGGAAGGCAGGAGAGATTAGAGAGACAAAATGGACTGGGGGACCGAATTGAAACGGTAATGGCCGGCGTTAGAGAAACACCAGTCAGGATAGGGGTGTGAATGGCGTGGTAATGACCAGCTGCCATTTGAGACAAAGTTGCATGTTCAGCCATGAACTCATTGAATGGCGGTGCAGGCTAGAAGGGCCGAATGGCCTACTCCTGCACTTATGTTTCTAAGAGACACAGTCTCGTGGGGTGGGGAAGGAAGGGAGCCCACGATGGGCAGCGCTTACACTCTGAAGTTGTCGAGCTGGATGTTGAGTCCAGAAGGCTGCAAAGTGCCGAAGCGACAGGTGGGCGGGGTGGTGGGTGCTGTTCTTGCGTCGAGCTTCGTTGGAGCAGCGCAGGAGGCCGAGGGGTGGAGAGCGGGGTCACGCGCTTGCGGACTGAACGGAGGCGCTCCGCAAAAGCGGCCACCCGGCCTGGGCTTGGTCGCCCCAATGTCGAGGAGGCTGGCTTGGGACGCCGGACATCGGAGAGGGGGCTTGGTGACGTGACCGAGCTCGACGCTGAGTTTGAGCCGTGTGCCGCGTCTCAAGTCCCTTGTCCCCGTTCGTGGGGGAGGGGGGGGGGGTGGGGGAAGCACCCGAAACCGACTGCTGGCTGCCAGCGCGCGCTCTCTCCGAGCCGTGGGCTCGGGGCCTCTTTCCCGTCGAGCAAACAATTGACGCTCTCCTTTTGGTTGCAGCGAAGAGAAATCCGAAGAACACGAGCAAGGCGGGCAGCGGGAGAAGCTGCTGAAAGTGAAGAAGCACAAGAAGAAGGAGGACCGCGATGATGAGCAGCACCGGGAAGCCCAGCCCGCCGAGGCCCTGGTCCCTGAGCCGGCCGACGGCAGCAAGGCCGAGACGGCCGAGCAGGAGGGGGCTGTCGCGGCCACCCCTTCCACCCCCAAGCCGAGGCGCTCCCTGATCCGAGACCGGGGCCCACTGTACGACGACCCCACGCTTCCAGAGGGCTGGACGCGGAAACTGAAACAGAGGAAGTCTGGCCGATCGGCGGGGAAGTACGATGTGTACATTATCAAGTAGGTGACCGTTAAACTGTTGCTTGGACTTGTGGGGGGGGGGGAAAATGTATTTCGAACCGTTTCTGCTCCCCATCGCTCCCACTGCCGCGCTCTCCTGCTGGGTCCGCTTTCAGCTCGTCTGCTGAAACCTTCGTCCCTGCCCTTGTTTTCCCCCCCCCCCCCATACACAAACTCGCCCATCCCAACGCTCTCCTGGCTGGCCTCCCAACTTACATCCTCTGTAAACTTCAGCCCATCCAAAACTCACGCTGCCCCCTCCTCCGTGAGCTAACTCGCACCGAGTCCTGCTCTATTCTCCTCCGTGTCCTAACTCGCACCGAGTCCCGCTCTCCTCTCCCTCCGTGTCCTAACTCGCACCGAGTCCCGCTCTCCTCTCCCTCCGTGTCCTAACTCGCACCGAGTCCTGCTCTATTCTCCTCCGTGTCCTAACTCGCACCAAGTCCTGCTCTCCTTTCCCCACTCCGTGTCCTAACTCGCACCGAGTCCTGCTCTCCTCTCCCCCCCCGTGTCCTAACTCGCACCGAGTCCTGCTCTCCTTTCCCCACTCCGTGTCCTAACTCGCACTGAGTCCCACTCTCCTCTCCCCCCCCGTGTCCTAACTCGCACCGAGTCCCACTCTCCTCTCCCTCCGTGTCCTAACTCGCACCGAGTCCCGCTCTCCTCTCCCCCCCGTGTCCTAACTCGCACCGAGTCCCGCTCTCCTCTCCCTCCGTGTCCTAACTCGCATCGAGTCCCACTCTCCTCTCCCCCCCCGTGTCCTAACTCGCACCGAGTCCCACTCTCCTCTCCCTCCGTGTCCTAACTCGCATCGAGTCCCACTCTCCTCTCCCCTGTGTCCTAACTCGCACCGAGTCCCGCTCTCCTCTCCCTCCGTGTCCTAACTCGCACCGAGTCCCGCTCTCCTCTCCCTCCGTGTCCTAACTCGCACCGAGTCCCGCTCTCCTCTCCCTCCGTGTCCTAACTCGCACCGAGTCCTGCTCTCCTCTCCCCACTCCGTGTCCTAACTCGCATCGAGTCCCACTCTCCTCTCCCCTGTGTCCTAACTCGCACCGAGTCCCGCTCTCCTCTCCCTCCGTGTCCTAACTCGCACCGAGTCCTGCTCTCCTCTCCCCTCCGTGTCCTAACTCGCACCGAGTCCTGCTCTATTCTCCTCCGTGTCCTAACTCGCACCGAGTCCTGCTCTCCTTTCCCCACTCCGTGTCCTAACTCGCACCGAGTCCTGCTCTCCTTTCCCCACTCCGTGTCCTAACTCGCACTGAGTCCTGCTCTCCTTTCCCCACTCCGTGTCCTAACTCGCACCGAGTCCTGCTCTCCTTTCCCCACTCCGTGTCCTAACTCGCACCGAGTCCTGCTCTCCTCTCCCCACTCAGTGTCCTAACTCGCACCGAGTCCCGCTCTCCTCTCCCTCCGTGTCCTAACTCGCACCGAGTCCCGCTCTCCTCTCCCTCCGTGTCCTAACTCGCACCGAGTCCTGCTCTCCTCTCCCCCGTGTCCTAACTCGCACCGAGTCCTGCTCTCCTCTCCCCTGTGTCCTAACTCGCACCGAGTCCCGCTCTCCTCTCCCTCCGTGTCCTAACTCGCACCGAGTCCCGCTCTCCTCTCCCTCCGTGTCCTAACTCGCACCGAGTCCCGCTCTCCTCTCCCCTATGTCCTAACTCGCACCGAGTCCCACTCTCCTCTCCCTCCGTGTCCTAACTCGCACCGAGTCCCGCTCTCCTCTCCCCTATGTCCTAACTCGCACCGAGTCCCGCTCTCCTCTCCCCTATGTCCTAACTCGCACCGAGTCCCGCTCTCCTCTCCCCTATGTCCTAACTCGCACCGAGTCCTGCTCTCCTCTCCCCACTCCGTGTCCTAACTCGCACCGAGTCCCGCTCTCCTCTCCCCTGTGTCCTAACTCGCACCGAGTCCCACTCTCCTCTCCCCTGTGTCCTAACTCGCACCGAGTCCCACTCTCCTCTCCCTCCGTGTCCTAACTCGCACCGAGTCCCGCTCTCCTCTCCCCACTCCGTGTCCTAACTCGCACCGAGTCCCGCTCTCCTCTCCCCTGTGTCCTAACTCGCACCGAGTCCTGCTCTCCTCTCCCCCCCCCCGTGTCCTAACTCGCACCGAGTCCCGCTCTCCTCTCCACTGTGTCCTAACTCGCACCGAGTCCCACTCTCCTCTCCCCTGTGTCCTAACTCGCACCGAGTCCCACTCTCCTCTCCCTCCGTGTCCTAACTCGCATCGAGTCCCACTCACCTCTCCCTCCGTGTCCTAACTCGCACCGAGTCCTGCTCTCCTCTCCCCACTCCGTGTCCTAACTCGCACCGAGTCCTGCTCTCCTCTCCCCCCCGTGTCCTAACTCGCACCGAGTCCCGCTCTCCTCTCCCCACTTCGTGTCCTAACTCACACGGAGTCCCACTCTCCTCTCCCTCCATGTCCTAACTCGCACCGAGTCCTGCTCTCCTCTCCCTCCGTGTCCTAACTCGCACGGAGTCCCGCTCTCCTCTCCCCTGTGTCCTAACTCGCACCGAGTCCCACTCTCCTCTCCCCTGTGTCCTAACTCGCACCGAGTCCCACTCTCCTCTCCCCTATGTCCTAACTCGCACCGAGTCCTGCTCTCCTCTCCCTCCGTGTCCTAACTCGCACCGAGTCCCGCTCTCCTCTCCCTCCGTGTCCTAACTCGCACCGAGTCCTGCTCTCCTCTCCCCACTCCGTGTCCTAACTCGCACCGAGTCCCGCTCTCCTCTCCCCTGTGTCCTAACTCGCACCGAGTCCCACTCTCCTCTCCCCTGTGTCCTAACTCGCACCGAGTCCCACTCTCCTCTCCCCTATGTCCTAACTCGCACCGAGTCCCACTCTCCTCTCCCCTGTGTCCTAACTCGCACCGAGTCCCGCTCTCCTCTCCCTCCGTGTCCTAACTCGCACCGAGTCTCGCTCTCCTCTCCCTCCGTGTCCTAACTCGCACCGAGTCCTGCTCTCCTCTCCCCACTCCGTGTCCTAACTCGCACCGAGTCCCGCTCTCCTCTCCCCTGTGTCCTAACTCGCACCGAGTCCCACTCTCCTCTTCCCTGTGTCCTAACTCGCACCGAGTCCCACTCTCCTCTCCCTCCGTGTCCTAACTCGCATCGAGTCCCACTCACCTCTCCCTCCGTGTCCTAACTCGCACCGAGTCCCACTCTCCTCTCCCTCCGTGTCCTAACTCGCACCGAGTCCCACTCTCCTCTCCCTCCGTGTCCTAACTCGCACCGAGTCCCACTCTCCTCTCCCTCCGTGTCCTAACTCTCACCGAGTCCCACTCTCCTCTCCCTCCGTGTCCTAACTCGCACCGAGTCCCACTCTCCTCTCCCTCCGTGTCCTAACTCGCACCGAGTCCCACTCTCCTCTCCCCTGTGTCCTAACTCGCACCGAGTCCCGCTCTCCTCTCCCCTGTGTCCTAACTCGCACCGAGTCCTGCTCTCCTCTCCCCCCCGTGTCGTAACTCGCACGGAGTCCCACTCTCCTCTCCCCCCCGTGTCCTAACTCGCACCGAGTCCTGCTCTCCTCTCCCCACTCCGTGTCCTAACTCGCACCGAGTCCCGCTCTCCTCTCCCTCCGTGTCCTAACTCGCACCGAGTCCCACTCTCCTCTCCCTCCGTGTCCTAACTCGCACCGAGTCCCACTCTCCTCTCCCCCGTGTCCTAACTCGCACCGAGTCCCGCTCTCCTCTCCCTCCGTGTCCTAACTCGCACCGAGTCCCGCTCTCCTCTCCCCTATGTCCTAACTCGCACCGAGTCCCACTCTCCTCTCCCTCCGTGTCCTAACTCGCACCGAGTCCCGCTCTCCTCTCCCCTATGTCCTAACTCGCACCGAGTCCCGCTCTCCTCTCCCCTATGTCCTAACTCGCACCGAGTCCCGCTCTCCTCTCCCCTATGTCCTAACTCGCACCGAGTCCTGCTCTCCTCTCCCCACTCCGTGTCCTAACTCGCACCGAGTCCCGCTCTCCTCTCCCCTGTGTCCTAACTCGCACCGAGTCCCACTCTCCTCTCCCCTGTGTCCTAACTCGCACCGAGTCCCACTCTCCTCTCCCTCCGTGTCCTAACTCGCACCGAGTCCCGCTCTCCTCTCCCCACTCCGTGTCCTAACTCGCACCGAGTCCCGCTCTCCTCTCCCCTGTGTCCTAACTCGCACCGAGTCCCGCTCTCCTCTCCCCTGTGTCCTAACTCGCACCGAGTCCCACTCTCCTCTTCCCTGTGTCCTAACTCGCACCGAGTCCCACTCTCCTCTCCCTCCGTGTCCTAACTCGCATCGAGTCCCACTCACCTCTCCCTCCGTGTCCTAACTCGCACCGAGTCCCACTCTCCTCTCCCTCCGTGTCCTAACTCGCACCGAGTCCCACTCTCCTCTCCCTCCGTGTCCTAACTCGCACCGAGTCCCACTCTCCTCTCCCTCCGTGTCCTAACTCTCACCGAGTCCCACTCTCCTCTCCCTCCGTGTCCTAACTCGCACCGAGTCCCACTCTCCTCTCCCTCCGTGTCCTAACTCGCACCGAGTCCCACTCTCCTCTCCCCTGTGTCCTAACTCGCACCGAGTCCCGCTCTCCTCTCCCCTGTGTCCTAACTCGCACCGAGTCCTGCTCTCCTCTCCCCCCCGTGTCGTAACTCGCACGGAGTCCCACTCTCCTCTCCCCCCCGTGTCCTAACTCGCACCGAGTCCTGCTCTCCTCTCCCCACTCCGTGTCCTAACTCGCACCGAGTCCCGCTCTCCTCTCCCCCGTGTCCTAACTCGCACCGAGTCCCGCTCTCCTCTCCCTCCGTGTCCTAACTCGCACCGAGTCCCGCTCTCCTCTCCCCTATGTCCTAACTCGCACCGAGTCCCACTCTCCTCTCCCTCCGTGTCCTAACTCGCACCGAGTCCCGCTCTCCTCTCCCCTATGTCCTAACTCGCACCGAGTCCCGCTCTCCTCTCCCCTATGTCCTAACTCGCACCGAGTCCCGCTCTCCTCTCCCCTATGTCCTAACTCGCACCGAGTCCTGCTCTCCTCTCCCCACTCCGTGTCCTAACTCGCACCGAGTCCCGCTCTCCTCTCCCCTGTGTCCTAACTCGCACCGAGTCCCACTCTCCTCTCCCCTGTGTCCTAACTCGCACCGAGTCCCACTCTCCTCTCCCTCCGTGTCCTAACTCGCACCGAGTCCCGCTCTCCTCTCCCCACTCCGTGTCCTAACTCGCACCGAGTCCCGCTCTCCTCTCCCCTGTGTCCTAACTCGCACCGAGTCCTGCTCTCCTCTCCCCCCCCCTGTGTCCTAACTCGCACCGAGTCCCGCTCTCCTCTCCCCTGTGTCCTAACTCGCACCGAGTCCCACTCACCTCTCCCTCCGTGTCCTAACTCGCACCGAGTCCTGCTCTCCTCTCCCCACTCCGTGTCCTAACTCGCACCGAGTCCTGCTCTCCTCTCCCCCCCCGTGTCCTAACTCGCACCGAGTCCCGCTCTCCTCTCCCCACTTCGTGTCCTAACTCGCACGGAGTCCCACTCTCCTCTCCCTCCATGTCCTAACTCGCACCGAGTCCTGCTCTCCTCTCCCTCCGTGTCCTAACTCGCACGGAGTCCCGCTCTCCTCTCCCCTGTGTCCTAACTCGCACCGAGTCCCACTCTCCTCTCCCCTGTGTCCTAACTCGCACCGAGTCCCACTCTCCTCTCCCCTATGTCCTAACTCGCACCGAGTCCTGCTCTCCTCTCCCTCCGTGTCCTAACTCGCACCGAGTCCCGCTCTCCTCTCCCTCCGTGTCCTAACTCGCACCGAGTCCTGCTCTCCTCTCCCCACTCCGTGTCCTAACTCGCACCGAGTCCCGCTCTCCTCTCCCCTGTGTCCTAACTCGCACCGAGTCCCACTCTCCTCTCCCCGTGTCCTAACTCGCACCGAGTCCCACTCTCCTCTCCCCTATGTCCTAACTCGCACCGAGTCCCACTCTCCTCTCCCCTGTGTCCTAACTCGCACCGAGTCCCGCTCTCCTCTCCCTCCGTGTCCTAACTCGCACCGAGTCTCGCTCTCCTCTCCCTCCGTGTCCTAACTCGCACCGAGTCCTGCTCTCCTCTCCCCACTCCGTGTCCTAACTCGCACCGAGTCCCGCTCTCCTCTCCCCTGTGTCCTAACTCGCACCGAGTCCCACTCTCCTCTTCCCTGTGTCCTAACTCGCACCGAGTCCCACTCTCCTCTCCCTCCGTGTCCTAACTCGCATCGAGTCCCACTCACCTCTCCCTCCGTGTCCTAACTCGCACCGAGTCCCACTCTCCTCTCCCTCCGTGTCCTAACTCGCACCGAGTCCCACTCTCCTCTCCCTCCGTGTCCTAACTCGCACCGAGTCCCACTCTCCTCTCCCTCCGTGTCCTAACTCTCACCGAGTCCCACTCTCCTCTCCCTCCGTGTCCTAACTCGCACCGAGTCCCACTCTCCTCTCCCTCCGTGTCCTAACTCGCACCGAGTCCCACTCTCCTCTCCCCTGTGTCCTAACTCGCACCGAGTCCCGCTCTCCTCTCCCCTGTGTCCTAACTCGCACCGAGTCCTGCTCTCCTCTCCCCCCCCCGTGTCGTAACTCGCACGGAGTCCCACTCTCCTCTCCCCCCCGTGTCCTAACTCGCACCGAGTCCTGCTCTCCTCTCCCCACTCCGTGTCCTAACTCGCACGGAGTCCCGCTCTCCTCTCCCCACTCCGTGTCCTAACTCGCACGGAGTCCCGCTCTCCTCTCCCCTGTGTCCTAACTCGCACCGAGTCCCACTCTCCTCTCCCTCCGTGTCCTAACTCGCACCGAGTCCCGCTCTCCTCTCCCTCCGTGTCCTAACTCGCACCGAGTCCTGCTCTCCTCTCCCCACTCCGTGTCCTAACTCGCACCGAGTCCCGCTCTCCTCTCCCCTGTGTCCTAACTCGCACCGAGTCCCGCTCTCCTCTCCCCTGTGTCCTAACTCGCACCGAGTCCCACTCTCCTCTCCCCTGTGTCCTAACTCGCACCGAGTCCTGCTCTCCTCTCCCCACTCCGTGTCCTAACTCGCACCGAGTCCCGCTCTCCTCTCCCCTGTGTCCTAACTCGCACCGAGTCCCACTCTCCTCTCCCCTGTGTCCTAACTCGCACCGAGTCCCACTCTCCTCTCCCCTATGTCCTAACTCGCACCGAGTCCCGCTCTCCTCTCCCTCCGTGTCCTAACTCGCACCGAGTCCTGCTCTCCTCTCCCCACTCCGTGTCCTAACTCGCACCGAGTCCTGCTCTCCTCTCCCCTGTGTCCTAACTCGCACCGAGTCCCACTCTCCTCTCCCCTGTGTCCTAACTCGCACCGAGTCCCACTCTCCTCTCCCCTGTGTCCTAACTCGCACCGAGTCCCACTCTCCTCTCCCCTGTGTCCTAACTCGCACCGAGTCCCACTCTCCTCTCCCTCCGTGTCCTAACTCGCACCGAGTCCCGCTCTCCTCTCCCTCCGTGTCCTAACTCGCACCGAGTCCCGCTCTCCTCTCCCTCCGTGTCCTAACTCGCACCGAGTCCTGCTCTCCTCTCCCCACTCCGTGTCCTAACTCGCACCGAGTCCCGCTCTCCTCTCCCCTGTGTCCTAACTCGCACCGAGTCCCGCTCTCCTCTCCCTCCGTGTCCTAACTCGCACCGAGTCCTGCTCTCCTCTCCCCACTCCGTGTCCTAACTCGCACCGAGTCCTGCTCTCCTCTCCCCACTCCGTGTCCTAACTCGCACCGAGTCCTGCTCTCCTCTCCCCACTCCGTGTCCTAACTCGCACCGAGTCCTGCTCTCCTCTCCCCCCCGTGTCCTAACTCGCACGGAGTCCCACTCTCCTCTCCCTCCGTGTCCTAACTCGCACCGAGTCCCACTCTCCTCTCCCCTGTGTCCTAACTCGCACCGAGTCCCGCTCTCCTCTCCCCACTCCGTGTCCTAACTCGCACCGAGTCCTGCTCTCCTCTCCCCACTCCGTGTCCTAACTCGCACCGAGTCCCACTCTCCTCTCCCCTGTGTCCTAACTCGCACCGAGTCCCGCTCTCCTCTCCCCACTCCGTGTCCTAACTCGCACCGAGTCCCACTCTCCTCTCCCCTGTGTCCTAACTCGCACCGAGTCCCGCTCTCCTCTCCCCTGTGTCCTAACTCGCACCGAGTCCCGCTCGCCTATCACCCGCCCCCCGTGCTCACTGACCGACATTGGCTCCCGGTCCGGCAACACCTCGATTTTAAAATTTTCCATCCTTGTTTACAAATCCTTCCTCGCCCCCCTCCCTATCTCTGTGACCCACCCTCCAGCCTCATAACTCCCCAAGGTCTCTGCGCTCCTCCAATTCCGGCCTTTTGAGCATCTCCCGATTTCTATCGCTCCACCATTGGAGGCCGTACCTTCAGCTGCCTGGGCCCCAAGCTCTGGAATTCCCTCTCTAAACCTCTCCGCTCTCTCTCCTCCTTTAAGATGCTCTTTAACACCTTCCTCTTTGACCAAGCTTTTGGTCACCTGCCCTAATATTTCTATGTGGCTCAATGTCAAATTTTTTTTGATCAGGCTCCTGCGTAGCGCCTTGGGACGTTTTACTACATGAAAGGGGCTGTATTAATGCAAGTAGTTATTTGACGAACTCCAAGTAACTGACCCAATTGTGTGACCATGGACAGTGAAAGGCCAGAGGCAGTTAAACCGTGCGGGGCCATCACAGCCAAGCCTTACCTGACCCGCGTACACACCGGTCAGCCTGACCTCAGTAGTGGGTAAAATGATGGAATCAATTATTAAGGATGTCATAGCAGTGCATCTGGAAAATGGTGACATGATAGGTCCAAGTCAGCATGGATTTGTGAAAGGGAAATCATGCTTGACAAATCTTCTGGAATTTTTTGAGGATGTTTCCAGTAAAGTGGACAAAGGAGAACCAGTTGATGTGGTATATTTGGACTTTCAGAAGGCTTTCGACAAGGTCCCACACAAGAGATTAATGTGCAAAGTTAAAGCACATGGGATTGGGGGTAGTGTGCTGACGTGGATTGAGAACTGGTTGTCAGACAGGAAGCAAAGAGTAGGAGTAAACGGGTACTTTTCAGAATGGCAGGCAGTGACTAGTGGGGTACCGCAAGGTTCTGTGCTGGGGCCCCAGCTGTTTACATTGTACATTAATGATTTAGATGAGGGGATTAAATGCAGTATCTCCAAATTTGCGGATGACACTAAGTTGGGTGGCAGTGTGAGCTGCGAGGAGGATGCTATGAGGCTGCAGAGTGACTTGGATAGGTTAGGTGAGTGGGCAAATGCATGGCAGATGAAGTATAATGTGGATAAATGTGAGGTTATCCACTTTGGTGGTAAAAACAGAGAGACAGACTATTATCTGAATGGTGACAGATTTGGAAAAGGGAAGGTGCAACGAGACCTGGGTGTCATGGTACATCAGTCATCGAAGGTTAGCATGCAGGTACAGCAGGCGGTTAAGAAAGCAAATGGCATGTTGGCCTTCATAGCGAGGGGATTTGAATACAGGGGCAGGGAGGTGTTGCTACAGTTGTACAGGGCCTTGGTGAGGCCACACCTGGAGTATTGTGTACAGTTTTGGTCTCCTAACTTGAGGAAGGACATTCTTGCTATTGAGGGAGTGCAGTGAAGGTTCACCAGACTGATTCCCGGGATGGCGGGACTGACATATCAAGAAAGACTGGATCAACTGGGCTTGTATTCACTGGAGTTCAGAAGAATGAGAGGGGACCTCATAGAAACGTTTAAAATTCTGACGGGTTTAGACAGGTTAGATGCAGGAAGAATGTTCCCAATGTTGGGGAAGTCCAGAACCAGGGGTCACAGTCTGAGGATAAGGGGTAAGCCATTTAGGACCGAGATGAGGAGAAACTTCTTCACCCAGAGAGTGGTGAACCTGTGGAATTCTCTACCACAGAAAGTAGTTGAGGCCAATTCACTAAATATATTCAAAAGGGAGTTAGATGAAGTCCTTACTACTCGGGGGATCAAGGGGTATGGCGAGAAAGCAGGAAGGGGGTACTGAAGTTTCATGTTCAGCCATGAACTCATTGAATGGCGGTGCAGGCTAGAAGGGCTGAATGGCCTGCTCCTGCACCTATTTTCTATGTTTCTATGTACAATCGCGCGCTCTCACACTCACTATTTCTCTCGCCCGCTCTCTCTCACTCTCACTCTCTCTCTCTCTCTCTCTCTCTCTTGCACTCCCTCTCGCACTCATGCACTCCCTCTCGCACTCTCTCTCACACTCTCCCCCTCTCGCACTGATCAGGAGTGGGAACTCTGGCTAATTTCCCCCCTTATCCCGAGGCGTTGACACCGCTCTGAGAGAGGATCAATTCTGGTTCCTTCCCGGTCTGTATGGCCCCGCTGCATACTGAGCTGCTGAGCTGGCGGGACCGCGATTCCAGTCAGTCTATCTGGGGACATGTGTGGAAAAACTTTCTAAAGACCGCTAGTTTATCGGGCACAGCAATAAGACTGTGGGTAAAGAATGAAAATGAAAGGGGAATAAAAACCCAAAATTTTGGCAACGCTCATCAGGCTGCAGCTGTGGAGAGAGGAACCATGTCAACGTTTCAAAAGAAAAAAAGACTCCCATTTCTACAGCGCCTTTAACCACCTCGGACCTCCGTTTAATGTTACAGTGCGGCGCTCCCTCAGTACCGCCCCTCCGACAGTGCGGCGCTCCCTCAGTACCGTTCCCCCCCCCCCCCCCCTCAGCACTGCACTGGGAGTGTCAGCCAAGATTTACGTGCTCAAGTCCCTGGAGTGGTTCTTGAACCCACAACCTTCTGACTCAGAGGCGAGAGCGCTACCCACTGGGCCACAGCTGAAAGAAACTGAAAGGAATTTAATTTGCTTCCTCTCTCCTCCTCCCCCTGCACATCAAGGAGCTCGGGTCAGCGAGCTGATGACTGATATTCTTCCCGTGTTTCTCCAGCCAAACCCTCAAGCCAGTTTCCCCGTGGGTACGGTGATCCTGGGCTGGGCAGGCAGCGGGAAGCTTTGCAGTGTACGGTGATACGAAGCTGCATGCTTTACGCCAGTTAAACTCCAGCAGAACGTTTTGGGGGCGGGGGGCGACCAAGAGCCTTGGCTCATGCCAAGCCCCCGTGGTCGTATGTAAGCGGAATGCTCGCGATGGAGTCTCTGTGCATTCCATATTGGGCAAAGTGAGCTTCTATCCTATCTGACCGGTTTCTCCGCTATCGGCTGATGGAATAAAAAGCTACAGTGTCACTGGGCGAGGTGGTGGGGTGCGATGTGCGTGCCTGGGAGCATGCTCTCCGGTCTGTAGCGCTGTTGGGTTGGGAACAGCTTAAGACAGTCACGTGATGTTCGTGCGGCTCAATAAAACCCCGGCCAGTTGGGTTCGGGGGCGGGGTGGGGGGGGGGGAAATGAGGCGGGTGGTTGTGAGCCCAGTGGCTGAAGTGTCGTCATTATCATAGGCAGTCCCTCGGAATCGAGGAAGACTTGCTTCCACTCCCAAAGCGAGTTCTTTGGTGGCTGAAACAGTCCAATACGAGAGCCACAGACCCCGTCACAGGCGGGACAGACATTCGTCGAGGAAAGGGGTGGGTGGAGCTGGTTTGCCGCGCGCTCCTTCCGCTGCCTGTCCCTGACCTCTTCACGCTCTCCGCGTTGAGACTCAGAAGAGCTCAGTGCCCTCCCGGATGCACTTCCTCCACTTAGGGCGGACCTGGTCTTCGGCCAGGGTCTCCCAGGTGTCAGTTGCACTTTACCAGGGAGGCTTTGAGGGTGTCCGTGTAACGTTTCCGCTGCCCACCTTTGGCTCGTTTGCCGTGAAGGAGCGCCGCATAAACCATTTTGGGATTTCCGAGCAGAGCGCTTGCTTTGGGAGTCTCGTATCTGGCATGCGAACAACGTGGCCCGCCCAGCGGAGCTGATCGAGTGTGGTCAGTGCTTCGATGCTGGGGATATTGGCCTGGTCGAGGACACTGATGTTGGTGCGCCTGTCCTCCCAGGGGATTTGCAGGACCTTGCGGAGACATGTGTATGATTGTGAAACATGTTGCTAATAAGCCAACTGGTTCCGAGTCGCAATAGACATAGAAACAGAAAATAGGTGCAGGAGTAGGCCATTCGGCCCTTCGAGCCTGCACCGCCATTCAATGAGTTCATGGCTGAACATGCAACTTCAGTACCCCCTTCCTGCTTTCTCGCCATACCCCTTGTAGTATGCTATGAATTCTTACACAAAATCCATGCAGCAAATACCTTACAGGGGGAGCGGTTTGAGGAAACCAAGACCCGTGTGCAACTTTAAAGTAAGTTTATTAAAAGCTTACATCGCATCTCCCGTTTTGACGCTGTCGTTATCTGTTTTGTCTTTCAGCCCCGAAGGCAAGGCCTTCCGTTCCAAAGTGGAGCTGCTGGCTCACTTTGAGAAGGTTGGCGACACCACGCTGGACCCCACCGACTTTGACTTCACGGTGACTGGCCGAGGGAGCCCGTCGCGGCGGGAGAAGAAGCCGCCCAAGAAGGCCAAGGCCGCCAAGTCGCCCGGCACGGGCCGGGGGCGGGGCCGGCCGAAGGGGAGCGGCAAGGACAAGCGGGTGCGCAGGGCCGGCCCGCCCAAGCGCCTGTCGGACAAAAGCGCGGCCAAGCTCTTGGTCAAAATGCCCTTCTCGGCCCCCCTGCTGCAGAAGGCCGAGGGGCCCACGTCGTCCGCCGAGCAGCTCCCGAAGGCGCGCAAGGGCAGCCCGGGCCGGAAGCGCAAGGCTGACGCCGAGCCCCGGGCCGTGCCCAAGAAGAGGGGCCGGAAGCCGGGCGGGGGCGGGGGCGGGGCCGCGGTCAGCGCTGTGCCGCCCCCGCCCCCGGCGGTGAAGAAGAAAGTGGTCAAGGAGTCTTCAGTCAAGCCCGAGGAGGTGACGGTGCTGCCCATCAAGAAGCGCAACCTGGGCGAGGAGAGCTCGCCCCTGAAGAAGCGGAAGAGCAGCCGCATCTTCGAGGAGGACACCAGCGGGCCAGCGGCGGTGGGCGGCGCGCCGCCGCCGCCGGAGAGCGGCCAGCCCGAGCTGCCTCCGCCGCCGCCGCCGCCGGCCGATGCTGGGGAGCGGAGCGGCAAGGGACAGAAGAGCGGGAAGAGCGTGATTCACAAGGCCCGGGAGGGCAGCCCGAAGGGCCGCGGCTTCAAGAAGGAGCCCCCGCCCCCTGCCGAGCCGGGCCCCGCCGAGGCGCCCGACCAGCCGGGGCTGCAGGGCCGCGTCGTCGCCGCCGCCGGCCGCAGCTCCCCCTCGGAGCCCAAAGACTTGAGCGTGCGGCCGTGCGGCGAGCGGCGCGAGGCGGCAGCCCCGGCGGTGGGGCCGGCGGACCCCGAGCCCCCGCCGAAGGAGCCCTCAAAGACTGAGCTCGCCGACAAGGCCAAACTGCGATGCGAGGGGGATCAGCGGGGGGGCGTCATCTCCAGCCTGCCGAGGCAGGGCCGGGACGAGGCGGCGGCGGCAACAGCAGCGGCAGCAGACACGCGGGCCACCGTGTCGGAGAGAGTGAGCTGACTTTGACCATTGGGGGAGGGTGGGGGGGGGGGGGAAGGGGAGGGGAGGGCGGTTGGGGGGGGGGGCGCTGTTGGTTGGTTGGGGAAAGGAGGCGAAAACCAGTGACGAGCGAGGCAGCCGTTGTGTGTGTGTGTGTGTGTGCGTGCGTGTGTGTGTCTCTCTTTCCCGCCTCGTGAGTCGGGGCTGCTCACGGAGGCTTCCCAGAAGCAGTGACATAACGCCAAACCTCGACGCTTACAACGGGGACGGGGAGGGGCAAGCTTTTCGGTTCTAACTTCTTCCTCGCGATGTGACTCCATCCCCGCGTCGGTGTTCGGGTGTCTGTCTCTGTGTTTTTGTTCGGCCCTCGGAACGGTAGCAAGCGAGAGGTTGAGCTACCCCCCCCCCCCTCCCCCTTCAACTCATCCCCGGCACATCACCTCGCTTCCTCCCACCACCCCACACACACACACACACACACACACACACACACCCCTCCGCCCCCTTTCCTTTCCCCACCCCCCACCCCAGCTCGCCGTGCCTTCCGCAATCCAGCCGCGCACCTCCAGTCAGCGGGATGCTGGGGGCTTTTGACGGGTGGGACCTCTCCAGTACACGCCCAGTTGCGCCGAGTCGGCGTGTGGTGTGGTGTGACAGTGGGCAGGGGGGGGGTGGTGAAGATAGGAGGTGCAGCGAACTGTCGTGCCTCCCTCTCCCGACGCCTGCTTTTTTTGGGGGCGGGGGGCGGGGGGGGGGGGGGGGGGGGGGGTGTGGTCGACACGGGGGAGCGTTTGCTCCACACCCGGAGACCGACCAGGCGCCACCTTTTGCAATACCGCTCGCGCTGACCTGCTGGCCGCAATTGGGTACCCCTATCCTCGCTGTGGCCTGACCGGCGAAGGGTGGGGTTTGGCCGCTGTGGGGAGGTGGGGGGGGGGCGCCATTCGGCAAAATCTGTGGCTGCCGAGATGGCCGAGCGGCGTTCGGTAAGCGGATCGACACCAAAGCTGGCCCGGTTACCTCATGCGCCCCTCCCCTCCACACTCGCCTCCGCAGCAACACCGTCGCGAGTTCTGTCGGGCTTTTAAGCTGCTCGATTAAAGCTCACCTTTGGGACGTGAGGCATCACGTAGGCACCCCCTTCCTCCCCCCCCCCCACCCCCGTGCTGGTCGAGGTATTCTTTTCTGCCGGCGGGGGGCGGGGGGGGGTCAGGGGGTTTGAAGGAGCAAGTGAGCTCATTGTTGAGCCAGTCTGGGACAGGGAACGGGCGACGTCAACACGACCCTGGGGAGCCCTCGGCCAACCAGAGCGACGGTGGTTGGGTCTGATCGGGGCGGTGGGGCTTTGTAGGGGGAAGGGCAAGGGCTGCGCTTCTCGAAAAGGAATCTCTTGATGCGCAGGAACTCCCTCCCAGCAAGAGCAGTGCGCCATTGTCTCCAAAGCGCTTTGAGGGGGTGGGGGGGGGGAGAGCGACCCGGCGTTTTATTTTCCAACAACTTGGCCTTTCGCGTGGAATTTTTGAGGATGGTGGTGGAGGAAGGGGACAGAATTGTGCAGCGGACTTCCAAAGCGACAGAAGCCCCTCGTGCTGTTTTTTTTTTTGTGTGTGTGTTGCAATGCTCCCCGATGTCCCCGAAGGCTCCCTGCTGATGTGTACATATATATTTTTGTTCTTTTATAAACCCTTCCAGCTCTCAGGAGACACTCGGAATATGAACTCTCTCTCTTTTCCCCCCCCCCACCCGCTCTTAAATCTGACGGTAAATTTGTTATCGATCAAATCCTTTTTCTTTTGGGCAAGGGGCACTCCATTATTCAAACCCCCACCTCTCGACCTCGGTTTTCGAAATTCAATCTCCCTGCACTTCTGTCCCGTGGAAAGGTCGCTCTTTCTGGCTTGTGGGGAGCGGGGGGAACTGAGAAGGAAGAGTGGAGGGACAGGGGGTGATATTTAACAAAAGAAAGTCGTCAAAAAATGACCCAACTTTTTTTTTAAAATATAGGACGCATAGATCAGTGAAGGATGGTTGACTGTCCTGTCTACATCCCGTGTTAGACTGTCAATTCAATGTGTGTGTGTGTGTGTGTGTCTGAGGGTGGGGGACGCAGGAGGTGTGAAAGCCATGACTTCCCCCCCCCACCCCCCCTGCTCTGCTAAAAGGGTCGCAAACACTTGGAAACAGTCGCTGGATCACGGTGACCTGGCTTCTTCCCGAGTCCTGTCTTTCCTGCCTCCGACCCCCCCCCCCCCCAAGCCTCGAGTCTTATTCTTGCTGCTTGGCACTGTCGACTAGAGGGTTTTACAACACCGTAGGCTGCCCTGTATGTCGTGGTTATTATTGAAATCCCAAGAGGTTTGTGTTTTTTTTTTAAATAGCAAAGGGAAGTGCGTTTCCAATCGACACATGTTGAAGCACTGCCCACACTTTCCAAACGTGTGACTGAGTGGCTTTTTAAAACGCCTCTTGCCGAAATAAAAGCATAGCCCCTGGGATAACACTGGGCTGCTGACGACGAGGAGAGAGGGGGTGGTGCGGGGGGGAACCGTTGAGAGGGATGCTCCCCTTCCCTTTCTCGCCCCCCCCCCCCGGCTCCCGCTCCCCTCCAACCCGAATGTATTCCAGTGGAACTGCTGAATGCGTAACGCCCAGCCCTCCAAAATCAGGGCCAGGGTACGAGACTCGACGCAGCAAAGGTCGGGCACTGAATGCATTCAGCTTCTCGGTGTCGGAGCACTGTTGCCGCAATGCCGAGCCGGCTTATTTCGGACTCGCCCGCTGCGATCGAGCACACGGGACCGAAGCGATACGTCTGCGAGAGTTCTCCGAGGCAGCACGACCCTCTCCCCCGCAGACCACCTCTGCACCCAGCAGGCCCACCCGGTTTGCTGGCGGACGAGCTCAATTCAAATTGCAGGGTGCCTGCCCGCCTGGGCCGATACGTATTTTACATTTATTTCAGCAGTGCACGCACGTTGAGCGAACGACTGCGTTCGAGTCCCGACCTGCTGTAACTCAAGCTGGCAAAAAAAAGGGTGTGTGCTGGTACGCAGCGGGGGGTGAGGAGCAGGATGCCCGGGCTGTGTGAACCAGGTTGCAGGTGCCTACAGCAAGGTTAGGATTTGTGTCTCTTCCCCACACACCCCCCCATCCCTTTCCCCACAATCTTCCGTCAAGGAGAGGGAGCGCGTTATGAATCTGTACAGCCAACATTCGCGACCAAACGTCTCGCCAATGTTTCACGCGATGCTGTTTTGTTTCTGTAGGGCTAATCTGCTTTTGTTTTTAACCGGTGTGGGGGCCAAGGACATGGGGAGAATTCGCCTAGTTCTCCTCCCAAATAATTCCATTGGATTAACAACAACTTCAACAGACAAGACCCTTGGCTTAACTTCTCACCCCGCCTCCAGGTGTAGAGTAGCACTTTTATGTGACATTTCTTTACGCCTTAAAATGCACTAAATTGCATAAAGAGTATGCTTCTTGTAAATGTGAGTGCGCTCCCGCACGCACGGCCGTTCAGTCCTTCCACTGGATATCCACTGGATAAATCTCAACCCACAGATTGATCCAGTGGGGATCGCCTTTGTCCCAAACCCTCCAAAGCGTGGCGCGTGTGTGGCTTCGATTTTCTGTGGCAGGCGCTGCCTTTCTGCCCCGCTGCCGTGACAGAACGCAGTCTGCAAAGAACCGGGGTGGCTTGTTGTCTCTTGAGGGGGAGGGGGGTTTCTCCCCGCCCCCACCTTTTCCCCCAGCAAGCTCTCGACAGCTCCCCAACTCCCCGCTGTAGGCACCTGCACCGCAGCCTCCACAGGCCCCGATGTGTTGGGTATCTCGGTCTCTCGCTTCCCCCCCCCACCGGCTCCACCTAATTTGGCTTCCCCCTAGTTTGCTGGACGTCAGCCATGGTGGTCGCCAGCAAAGTTTGAAGTCCTGCTCCCCCCTCCCAAGTGTCGTATTGGCAGCACCGGACCAGCTGGAGAAAGGGGATGGGGGCGGAAGAGCGGGACAGCACTCAGCTTGCATTAATCGTGAAGCGTTCCATCGGCAGCAACGACCAGCTGGGGCGAGAGGGAAATTGTGGGGGGGGGGGGGGGGGGTGGGAAGAAAGCCTCAGATTTTTAAACGTAACAAAGCGCAAGGGAAGTTCTGAATTTGAAAGAAGGAATGGTATTGTTGTTACTGGCCTGTGCGTTTATTGGAAGGAGAGGACTGACCTGTAATGTGTTGCACCTGTAATAACCCCATTCGCACAGTCATCTCGGGGACCAGACCACGATGAATTTAGCTGACAGTTTTGTTTTGAAAAGACTGATTTCCCTCTGACCCCCCCCCCCACCACCCAATCCCCACTTATTGCAAAATGTCTTTTCTGCACTTTTGTTCACTCTTTGACAATTCATTGCTTGTAAGGTATCCATTTTGCAAAATTGGCAGCAACCTGCTGCCAGTTCAGTTGTCTATTGCTGCCAGTATACTCTGCTGGAGGTGGATGGGAGAGGTGGGGGGGGGGTCGCACTTAAGCCACGTGTGATTGTCACCGACTGCTCTCGCCGCCAGTGACAGACCTGCACCCACCCCCCCCCCCCCCCCCCCTCCAAATGGCGCTCTCCACACACACACTCCCATAGAATCGTCATCGAATCGTAGAAGTTTACAGCGCGGAAGGAGACCATTCCGGCCCAGCGTGTCCGTGCCGGCCGACCAAGAGGCTATCCAGCCCAATCCCACTCTCCAGCTCTCCGTCAGTAACCCTGCAGGTTAAGTCCACCTCCAAGTACTTTTTAAATGTGGTGAGGGTTTCTGCCTCTCTCACCCTTTCAGGCAGCGAGTTCCGCCCCAGACCCCCACTTTAGGTGAAGACATTTCCCCTCAAATCCCCCAATTACTTTCAATCTCTGCCCGCTGGTTGTTGACCCCTCTGCCAAGGGAAACGGGTCCGTCCTATCCACTCTATCCAGGCCCCTCATCATTTTACACACCTCAATCAGGTCTCCCCTCAGCCTCTTCTGTTCCAAGGAAAACAACCACAGCCTCTCCAATCTCTCCTCATGGCTAAGATTCTCCAGTCCCGGAAACATCCTGGTAAATCTCCTCTGTACCCTCTCCAGTGCAACATCCTGGTAAATCTCCTCTGCACCCTCTCCAGTGCAACATCCTGGTAAATCTCCTCTGTACCCTCTCCAGTGCAACATCCTGGTAAATCTCCTCTGCACCCTCTCCAGTGCAACATCCTGGTAAATCTCCTCTGCACCCTCTCTAGTGCAACATCCTGGTAAATCTCCTCTGCGCCCTCTCCAGTGCAACATCCTGGTAAATCTCCTCTGTACCCTCTCTAGTGCAACATCCTGGTAAATCTCCTCTGTACCCGCTCTAGTGCAACATTCTGGTAAATCTCCTCTGCACCCTCTCTAGTGCAACATCCTGGTAAATCTCCTCTGTACCCTCTTCAGTGCAACATCCTGGTAAATCTCCTCTGTACCCTCTCTAGTGCAACATCCTGGTAAATCTCCTCTGCACCCTCTCTAGTGCAACATCCTGGTAAATCTCCTCTGTACCCTCTCTAGTGCAACATCCTGGTAAATCTCCTCTGTACCCGCTCTAGTGCAACATTCTGGTAAATCTCCTCTGCACCCTCTCTAGTGCAACATCCTGGTAAATCTCCTCTGTACCCTCTCCAGTGCAACATCCTGGTAAATCTCCTCTGTACCCTCTCTAGTGCAACACCCTGGTAAATCTCCTCTGCACCCTCTCCAGTGCAACATCCTGGTAAATCTCCTCTGTATCCTCTCTAGTGCAACATCCTGGTAAATCTCCTCTGTACCCTCTCTAGTGCAACATCCTGGTAAATCTCCTCTGTACTCTCTCCAGTGCAACATCCTGGTAAATCTCCTCTGTACCCTCTCCAGTGCAATCACATCTTCCCTGTAATGCGGTGACCAGAACTGCACGCAGTACTCCAGCTGTGTTCCTAACCAGTGTTTTATACAGTTCAAGCATAACCCCCCCCCCCTCCACCCCACCTCACCCCACCCTGCTCTTTTGCGGGCGGGGGGGGGGGGTGGCGGGGGTGGGGGAGGGGGGCTGAAGGTGGGGGGGGTGGGCTGAAGGTGGGGGGGGTGGGCTGAAGGTGAAGAGTCAGGTGGGTGCTTCCCTGGGATTCTGTGAGCAGCACTGGTCGGGATGGCAGTGACCAAGGGAATGGTTGGAGATTGATTTTGCAACAGGCTGGGTTGGGCAAGATGCCCGTTGCCCCACTCTCTCGTGCCGGGACCGATGGGGTCAGATCGCGTCAGCTACCCCCTAGTTAAGGAGCAGAAGCGAGCGCGGGCCCCGAGTGTTTCGGGGTGGGGGGGTGTGTCAATTCTTTTCCCCCTTGGTCAGAGAGTTGACCACAGGCCAATAACAGAAATACCGCCCCTTCTCCCCCCCCACCCCCGTGGGTGATTTATTGTGAACTTGTAGGTTTAAGTCCGAGGAGGGCCGCCAGGTTGAAAGGTTTGGCGAACTGCGCTAGTTCCAGAGCTGTTGGTGCTGTAACTATGGTCGTGGGAGCTGGTGGGGGGGGGGGGGGGTGCGTGTGTATGTATAGAGGAGGGGTGCGTGTGTATGTATAGAGGAGGGGTGCGTGTGTATGTATAGAGGAGGGGTGCGTGTGTATGTATAGAGGAGGGGTGCGTGTGTGTATAGAGATGGGGGGTGTGTGTATATAGAGGAGGGGTGTGTGTGTGTCTAGAGGAGGGGTGTGTGTGTGTATCGAGGAGGGGTGCGTGTGTGTGTATCGAGGAGGGGTGCGTGTGTGTGTATCGAGGAGGGGTGTGTGTGTTGTGTATCGCGGAGGGGTGTGTGTGTTGTGTATCGAGGAGGGGTGTCTGTTGTGTATCGAGGAGGGGTGTGTGTGTATAGAGGAGGGGTGTGCGTGTGTATCGGGGAGGGCGGGTGTCAAGGTGGAGGGGGGGTGTGAAGAGGAGGTGTGTGTGTGTGTAGAGGTGGGGGGGAGGGGGGGGGTGTGAAGAGGAGGGGTGGTGGTGTGGAGGGGGGAAATGCGCTCATCAAGCCTGACACACTATGTCGATCAGTCTGAGGCAGCCTTTGGGACTGGGTGTGGAAGAGAGAAGCTGGGATCCTTGCCCCCTGTACGTTGATGTTATTTGGAGTCGCTGTGTGTAAAATAGATGCCCCATCATCAGCAGCCTTAAAACACAGGATAACAGGACAGTGGGCACTGGTCGGGGTTTACTGACTGTCCGGAACAATGGGGCGATGAGTATGCTGCTGTGATTTGGTCCGGTGGTTTCAGGCGTGCTTTTATCTGCCGCTTAATTTCCCCTCCCACCCTTCTCAGCCGGGAGATTCCCCTGCGTTCTGCATGAGGGGCGACTGCAGGCTGAATTGTTGCATCAAGACGGGTAATTCCCCCAGCAGTTGTCCCACGTTAATGGATCACGCTGTCTGCTTTCCTGTTACAGAAAAGAGGGCTTCACTTTTGCAATTCAGCTCACTGAAGCACGGCGGGTTTTTTTTTTAAACCCACATGACCCATCGAGAAACATGTTCACAGTTTCTACTTTGTTGAGGGTTAAAGCCTCGGTTGCAGTTGTCTTTAAGGGGTGTGGGTGGCTGTTTTCTGGAGGGGCAGCAATGGGAAACGGCAGGTGTAGCATGGACAGATTCGTTCATTCCCACTGTTGAGCACCCCAGAGTGATGTCTGCTCCCCTCCCGAGAAAGCGTGGCCGAGCTCGGGGGGGGGCCTGCAGGGAAAGGAGACCAGCTTTCATCCCCCTCCTGCACACGGGCTGACGAATATCTCTCCCCGCGTAACGTTTGGGGCTGTGTCACCATGCTGGCAGAATGCTTTGCAGCTCAAAGAGACGCATTCTCCCCCGCCCCGGGTGAATGGTGCCCGACTGCCTGGGGGATTGGGCCGTGAACGTGCACCTTCACTGCTGGGGACATCCTGCTGCAGTCGTGGCGGCGACTTTAGACTTGAAAAGAAAACATACCCAACTATTTGGCCTGGTTGGAGCATGGTGTAAGCAGCAGCACACCAACTTCACCGGCCTGCGGGAATTGAAAACGCATTTATAGCCTCCGCCAGTAGCATTTCGACTGAGAGTCGTGTCCCAGGCACTTGAAAAAAATTTTTTTTACCCCCCCCCCCCCAGTTTCTGTCTGAATGGCCCTTCCCGTTTTATAAATATTGGGAATAAAACACGATATCCGCACACTTTGTTGCCTGTGTTCGGATGACCTGTGTTCCTGCATCGCCTCATCCGAGATCCTGAAATGAAACTTACTTCAGCCTCTTGGTGGAGATGTTTGTGTGAGTGTGTGTGCCTGTGTCTGTGAGTGTGTGTCTGTGTCTGTCTGTGAGTGTGTGTGTGTCTGAATGAGAGTATGGTAGTATTTATCATCGTGTGTCTGTGTGCGAATGAGTGGTAGTGTGTATGTGTGCGTGGTGGTGTTTTGTGTATGAATATGTGTGTGTGGTGGTGTTTTGTGTGTGAATGTGTGTGTGGTGGTGTTTTGTGTGTGAATGTGTGTGTGAGCTGGTGTTTTGTGTGGTGGTGTTTTGTGTGTGAATGTGTGTGTGAGCTGGTGTTTTGTGTGGTGGTGTTTTGTGTGTGTGAGTGATAGGGTGTGTGGTGGTGTTTTGTGTGTGTGAGTGATAGGGTGTGTGTGGTGGTGTTTTGTGTGTGTGAGTGATAGGGTGTGTGGTGGTGTTTTGTGTGTGTGAGTGATAGGGTGTGTGGTGGTGTTTTGTGTGTGTGAGTGATAGGGTGTGTGTGGTGGTGTTTTGTGTGTGTGAGTGATAGGGTGTGTGGTGGTGTTTTGTGTGTGTGAGTGATAGGGTGTGTGTGGTGGTGTTTTGTGTGTGTGTGTGATGGTGTTTTGTGTGTGTGAGTGATAGGGTGTGTGGTGGTGTTTTGTGTGTGTGAGTGATAGTGTGTGTGTGGTGGTGTTTTGTGTGTGTGAGTGATAGGGTGTGTGGTGGTGTTTTGTGTGTGTGAGTGATAGGGTGTGTGTGGTGGTGTTTTGTGTGTGTGAGTGATAGGGTGTGTGGTGGTGGTTTGTGTGTGAGTGAGTGTTTGTGTGTGTGGCAGTGTTTTGTGTGAGTGTGTGTGTCTGAGTGAATGAGTGTATGGTAGTGTTTATGATCGTGTGTCTGTGTGTGAATGAGTGGTAGTGTGTATGAGTGTGTGTGGGGTGATGTTTTGTGTGTGAGTGAGTGTTTGTGTGTGTGTGTCTGTGTGGCAGTGTTTTGTGTGTGTGTTTGAGTGAGTGGTAGTGTGTGTGTGTGCCTGTCTATGTGCGCGCGCAGGCATCGTTTCTTTGTTGAGAAGATGACATTGCACTCGGGCAGTACGGCCCAGTGCGGACTCTGGGGTAATGGCTTGAGTTGCTCAATCCCATTAGTGTCAGTTTTGGGAGGTTCCTCGCGCGTTGGAAGCTGAGCTTCTAATTGAACACAACGGTGTTTCAAGTGAGAGATTTTTCAGCAGGAAGAGAATCAGTTGCTTAGTGTGGCAAGAAGACCCCGGGAAAAGATGTGCGATTGTGTTGGTGTCCGGATACCCAGTCACGCTCCGACCCTTTGGGAGGGCAGGGCGGAGACGAGCATTTCCCCCTTCCCCCTCTGCTCCCCCGATGGGAGACGGCGACAGAGCTTGATCCCAGACATCTCGCAGTGTCGCTCCCTCCTCTCGGCCTGGCCCTCGTAAACACGACTCACTGCGTGGGGCTGAAAAGCCAGCATTGTCTCGCTCTGGCTGGCTGGACCTCGGAGAAGCAGCACTTACTCCTTTCCCCTATCCCCACCCTTCTCCCTATCCCTCTCCGAGCACTCCTGCTCTGTTTCCGTACACCCCCACGTCGGGACGCCTCGCTGTGGCTTTTGTTAACCGCCCTCCCCAACAGCTGGACAAACATCTGTAAGAGTGCCGGAACGGCAGTGGCTGTAAAGATCCACCAGGAAATCTTGTATAGTCTGCACTCCCCTAACACCTTGTTCTCGTGTGTGTGTGTGTGTGTGTGTGTGTGTGTTGTCAGTGAGGAGATTCTTCCTGTAAACCAATAACCCCTAGGTTTAACCCTTGGGTCTTCGATTCTTTAGAATAAAGCTTTTTTGTTTTTGCACGGAGATAGAGAAAAGAAGTTTATATTTTGTTTAAAAGCTGGGGGACATCATAATTGTAAAACTGTTCTATTTGTGACTCCACCCAATTTGTTTTTGAGTAAAAAAATATATATAAATTATATACACACACAGTTGCTTTTCCAGCGTTCACACTATACCATCACGTAGGTAACTCCGTTGGTGTTTATATTTTTAAAGCGGGACAGCTTAGTGCCCAGTGCTGCCGAGTTCATCGTCGGCCCAGTACTAACAGTCCCGCGAAGCTGTGTGGCTGGGCAGCGGTCTGGAGGTCCCCGCGTAGGTCACTCGCCAAAAAAAAACACACAACTTAGTGGGGAGGGGGAACACTGCCCAGTCGTAAATCGAGATTCCCGACTTTAATCCAGCTCCCTTTGTTCTCGCCCACTAACCCATTTTTCTTTTTTTTTAAAAAAAGGAATGAAAATTAAGTTTTATCAAAAAGCTAAAAAAAAAACGTGTGTGACGTTAACAAATGGAAGACTAAATGTCGTGGGGGGGGTGTAACGAGAAAGGACTTGCATGTCATCCTTGGGTGCACATTTGTCAGCCGCGCGGTTTGGCAAAGCGCTTCCGTGTTTCCGTGATTGCGGCCAATTCCTAGCCGTTAATGTTTGTGCCAGTAAATTTTTTTTTAATAGATAATCCGTTTGTCCGGTAAGGATTGACCAGATGGGGGACCCTCCTGGTTTATATTTTTTACATTTTAGTAATATATATATAGAATATATAGAGCTTCCTATAGAATATAAACATATAGTTTCCTATAGAATATATATGTATAGTTACTTAATAGATTCTAGCTCAGTGCTTCCTTCTCTTGTACTTGTCTGATTACCGTGACTATGGAGCCAGGCCTGCAGTTTGTGAGTGTGTCAAGAGCGCCTTTGACTCTCGCTCGCTCTCTAACTACACTACAGCGCTGGACCATTTGTTGTGCTAACTGTGCGGGACTCCCTGTTTGTTCAGCAGGGCAAGGACTGTGATTGCAGAGTCCCTCTTCGTCCAGTGAGGTACTGCTTTATGCTCACTGTGTTAACCGTGTCAAATTCTTGCCTGGCCGGGGTAAGGGTTACCTCTTGTGTGATGGTGTAGTTTCTGTTCGCCGGTGTGGGGGGAGGTGGGTGTGGGGTGGGAGGGGTTGGGGAACACGTGTGTGTGTGTGTGTGCGCGCGCGGGGTGAAGCCCCTTCGCTGCGTAACGGGACAACATTCTTGTTTGTTCAGCAGGGTAAGGGGTCGCTCACTGTGTAACAGGGTGGAGCTTTGGTTAAATCAGCAGGATGAGGCTCACTCACTGTGTAATGGGATGGAGTTCTTAGCTTATTCAGCGGGGTAAGGGTCGCTCACTGTGTAACTGTGTTAGGGTTTGTATCGACCAACGGTGTAAGGATTAAGGTGACTGCAGACTGATTGGCCTTCTCTCATTTAACCATACCAAGTGACTCTTAAATGTGACTTCCATGACTCACAAGCACGTATGATCTAATGTGGTCGCCCATCACTGTCAAAATGCAAATAAACTTCCAAGTCCTGAATTTTAATCATTTTGTAAGAGTTTTACTTGGCAGTGAAATAAAATTAAGTTTTTTTTTAAAAAATCTTACCGGCTTGTTGGCTGTCCTTCAAACTTCCAGCCCACGAGGTCAAAGATCAAAGACCCAGGCCCCCAACCCGTAAATGCAGCGCTCTTAAACGGCAGGATTTGAACCAGAACGCTGACGCCGTGTCTTGTGCTTGTCTCCACGAGGCCGGCCGCAGAACGGGATTGTTGGTGGCCTCGGTGTTCACCCGCGTCCTCCGAATCCTGAGCGAAGGCCCACTTGCACTGGGGGCCGGAGATGGGAGTGGGGGGAGGGGGTCCGGAAAGGAGCTGGGGTGGAAAAGCTGGGAATGTCGGATAAATGTGGAATGAAGGACGACCGGGCCCGTGGTGGGAAGTTACGCGATGCTGGTTTCACGGCGGCCGACGGTTCCTTGCCCCTTCCCTGTGCCGCCCGCCATCTTTGAGAGAGCCTGGCCCCGCCCTCGCCAGCCCCTGTGCGGGTGCGTGCGGGAGCGTCCCCGAGTTGAGTCGCGCCTCCCGTTCCTTCACGAGCAAGAAGTAACTCGATCTCGGCCGGTTACCTCCCCGCCCGTTGGGCCACATGCGCCCGCCATTTTGTGCGAGAATGGTCCTGTGGTACAATTGGTCGGTTCCCCAATGCACTGCATCACCCCCTTCCTGCCACCCCCCCCCACCCTCCCATTCCTTCACTGGGCTGGAAGGTACATTCCCAGCCATCCCATTGCCAGTTCTACCTGTAGATAGATGGTGTCCTGCCATAAGTGTGTCATTCATGGACCCACGTCAATTATAAAAGACATGTCCCGTTTGCTTCTGGTATTTCGAACGGTTGGACGCAGATAGTGTTGTGATGTGTTACTGTAGTCAAATTTTTTAATGTATATATAATACAAGTGTCGGTACCACAGTGGGCTTGGATCGTGGAGAGAGGTTGGACATTGCTTGAGCATCGGCTAAGAGAGTGGTTGACGGAAAATGACCCCAAACGAGCTCCTGTGAACAGTGTGTGACCTGCGGCCTAAATTCAATTTTTTTTAAACTTGATGCATCAAAGCCAGACTGAATTCCCTTTTTATCGGTTGCTCGCCCCCCCCCCCCCTCCCCTCTCTTTCATTTCTAATATCGCACGCCATTCCTTGACCTCGGAGTGCCAGGCAAGCACAATCTCCTGCAATCAGCTTCTGACGACGACTGCTGTTTAGAGAGCAGGTATTGGCAGACTCTCTCTGTCAGCCAGTCGAAACTCATCACGCAGAGGGAACCAACCCCCCCCCTCCCAAACCTCCCCGTAGCTTTGGATTTGCGTCAAGAAAGGGAGGTGGGATGGAATGCCCCACCCCCATTGGCGCTTCACCAACCCGCCCCCCCCCCCCCCCACCCCAGGCTCGCAGGAATTGCACCCGTCGCAACCATTGCAGCTGTTGAAAACGCTCCCGAGGTCGTGTCCTCTGCCCCGAATCGCTGCGTCACTGATAACGGGAGAGATCCTGTGCCGCTCGCTGGTGTGTGTCCCGGTTACCTACCCCCCCCCCCCTCTCGCCGTGTTGCACTGTTAATCGGAGGCAGCGTTAGGCGTGAACCTGTCGTGGAACCTTCCCCCCTTCCCCCCCACACCTCCCTCCCCGCCCCACCGTGTGAGAGACAGCACTGTGAAGGTGACTCCAATGGAAACTGGTGAGCTGCGGGCAGGGGGGGGGGGAGACCGCAATTCAGGGAAGGTGATCAGCCCATCGATATCCAAGGGTGCAGGTTCCACGTGCGAAAGTGCGCGGTCGAGCAACTGCTCGGTTTTGCGAGCCGTTGGGATACTCCACCGCTGCAAACTCACGTCCCCGGGGCGAGAACCTCTCGAAGTAGCCCCGGCAATAACGGCGTGCAAAGATCGCCTTAAACCCCGATTGTGGAATCGGCCTTGCACCGCACGACACAGGATGCTCCCCACCCCCCGGAGACTGCTGGAGCAAGGCCCCGAGTGGCTTACAAGCCAGCGGACTCGTTTGATTTTTATTCTTTTTCTCGTTCTTTCATACTTTGGAACAAAGTCGCTCTCGGGTCCCTGCCGAAGTCTTGTGCTCGGATCTCAGTCTGCGTGTCAAATGGTCCCTGTCCCGAGGCGGAGGAGGGGGGGGGGGGGGCGCGTGTATGTGTGTGTGTGTGCGCGCGCACGCCCGCTCTGGTTAAAACCCTGACCCTATGGGAAGCCAAGCTCGGACTCCACCTGGAGAAGATGGCGGGGTGAGGGGGGAGGGTGGGTGCGTGTCGTCGCACGCGTCCTGGCTGCGAGAGCGACGGCTCGCTTAAAACCCCGCCGCGCTCGGTCTCGTCGTTACGAAGGGAAGCCCCGCAGAGAGTTTGGCCGTCGTCTCATTCCTCGTTGGGCGGCGAATGAAATGCGGAGGGGGGGCGGGGCCTGTCTCCACCCGGGGCCAGTTCTGCCGCTCGCCCGAGATCTGACGTCAGGAAGCGGATGTGCATGCGTGGAAGCACTCGTGCGGAAGTAAATATAACCCATCGATAAATTCCGGTGTGGCTGAGGGGAGGAATGACATTTCCCCTCTCTGGGACATTGGATGGTCTTCCTCGCATCTGGGTTCAGGGGACGCCCCCTCCACCCTCCTCCCGACCCTCTTCCATTAACGCACCGATCTTCCGTTTTCCGCTGACCCACCACACTGTGCTCAAGTTGCCCACGCCGCGATTTCAGGCCAGCGCAGTTGCCCGAGCACCTATCCCAACGGGCTAACGTAGTGTATCCCAGAGTCCGCAGTGAACTGGTATTCAAGAATCCGTATCCGTGACCAACTTGTGGACACGAGCAATAGCAGCCGGAGTCGGCCATTCGGCCCCTCGAGCCTGCTCCGCCATTCAAGAAGATCCCGGCCGATCTCCCACCTCAACTCCACTTTCCCGCCCGACCCCTCGAGTCCAAAAATCGATCGATCTCGGCCTTGAACATACTCAACGACTGCGCCTCCACAGCCCTCTGGGGCAGAGAATTCCAAACGATTCACCACCCTCTTGAGTGAAGAAATGCCTCCTTGTCGCAGTCCTAAATGGCCGACCCCTTTATCCCGAGACCGTGTGATCCCTGCTCGGGGTCACCCCTAACCTCCCCAGCCCGGGGGGGGGGTGGGGGGGGAAACATCCTCCCTGCATCTACCCTGTCAATCCCCCTCAGTATCAAGGGTTCTCCCACTGGTGAAGAGAGAATTTTGGTTTCATTGTGGAGTGCGTAGTTTCACGCTCTCAATGCTGTGATAGCACAATGACCCTCTTGGCTCTTAGTCTGTCTCCTTCTCTGTTGACAGATTGAGTGCCTCTGGGCCAGATCCCAATCACCCCCGCCCCACCCAGGTCAAACTATTCTACCCCCACACCTCCCCCCACCCCCGCCCCCCCCCCCAAATCAAGAACTTCCCAAGTGGCTGACTTGGATCAATCGGCTAGGCCACTGCCCCTTCCTGTCTGTCGGACCCAGCTTCTAATCCACCCCCAAACCAACGGAACGAGCACTTGTTGTCGCGTGTCCAACTCAGTAACTTTGCCACGGCCTCTGCCCAACTTGTGGTGAGTGTGGATCCATAATGGGGAGGCTGTATCCATCACTCGGCCCCGAAACCAGTGGGGGTGGTGGGGGGGGGGGGGGGAGGTACAAGCGTGGCTGGTGCGGACGATAGCAATGTCGTGGAGCAGCGGGAGGTGGTCTTCTGGAGCTCGGGGTTAAGTGCGCTCGACGGAAGAGGGAGCTCCGTCCCCAGTTGTTTCTCGACCCAACCTTTGGTGCTGACGTCGGAGGCCTCGAGCGCCCCCGTTCACTTTACCGAGCTCGGCCCTTCCACTCGCCTCTCCCAGCTCCTCGCCGTCTACCGCCGCTTGTGTTTTGCGCAAATGGTGAGGGGTGGGGGGGGGGTCGGAGCAGATTGATTGAGCCGCGTCCATTGAGCGCACGCAGACTTGTCACCTTGGGTGGCAACCACGACTGGAAGGCTGAATGAGCACGTGATGGGGGAGGTGGTGCAGTCCCCCGTGCCCAGGGAACGCTCATTCCGTGGAATATTTCCAAGTGTCCTTGCCGCGCCGTCTACTGAGGAGGAGGGGGTTCCCCTCATTGACTCCAGGCGCCTCGCTGGCCACGTGAGGAGAATTGGGGTTCGGCCAGGCTTCAAAATGGCTGCCGATGCCCCTCACCGCCTGTCCAGTCAAGAACCACGTTGGTTCCCCATTCCCGGTTTTTCCAACCAAGTGTTGGAAGCGAAAGGACCCCTCCCAGTTCCGGAGGAAAACGGACAAAAGTCCCACCCCCCCCCCCCCAACAGCGGGTGGGCGGGCAGTCAGCCGCGGACATCGCAGGTCCAACCACCACTGAGAGTGGCGCCCACGACTACCTTTGCCGCCTCTTCAGACAAGTCTCAGTCACACGTTCGGCATTGGCAAAGGAGACACGGTTAGCTCCAACAATACTGCCTGTGTTCTTGACCCAACTGGTGGCCATTGTTCCCTTTGACCTTTCCCCTCTCACACTCTCTCTGTCTCTAACGTTCTCTCTCGCTCGTTCTCCTGTCGCTTCCTTTCTCCCTCTGTCGCTCTTCCTCACTATCCCTCTCTCCCTCTTCCCCCTCTCCCCCTTTCTCGCTGTCTACCTCACTATCTCCATCTTTCTCCCTCTATCCCTCGTTTTCTCTCTCTCCCTCACTCCCCCTCTTTCTCTCTCGCTGTCTATCTCACTATCTCTGTCTTTCTCCCTCTATCCCTCGTTTTCTCTCTCTCCCTCACTCCCCCTCTTTCTCTCTCGCTGTCTCTCTCACTATCACTATCGCTCTATCCCTCTCCCCCCCCTCCCCCGCCCTCTGCTTATCTCTTACTCTCTGTCTATATCACACTTGCTCTCATCTTTCTCCCTCTATCCCTCTTTCTTCCCCCCCTCTCTCTCTGCTTATCTCTCTCTCACACTCTCTCTATCAATCTCTATCTTTATCCCTCTTCCTCTCGCCCCCTCTGCTTATCTCTCACAGTGTCACTCTCAGTCTCTCTCTCTCTCTCTCACTGTCTATATCACTATCACACTCCCTCTTCCTCTCTTGTCTCTCTCTCTTTCCCCCTTATCTGTCTCTATCTCACTGCATCCCTATCTTTCTGCCTCGATCTCTGTTCCTCTCTCTCTCTCTCTCACTGTCTATATCACTATCACACTCCCTCTTCCTCTCTTGTCTCTCTCTCTTTCCCCCTTATCTGTCTCTATCTCACTGTATCCCTATCTTTCTGCCTCGATCTCTGTTCCTCTCTCTCTCTCTCACTGTCTATATCACTATCACACTCCCTCTTCCTCTCTTGTCTCTCTCTCTTCCTCTCTTGTCTCTCTCTCTTCCTCTCTTGTCTCTCTCTCTTTCCCCCTTATCTGTCTCTATCTCACTGCATCCCTATCTTTCTGCCTCGATCTCTGTTCCTCTCTCTCTCTCTGAGACAACTATCCACCTAACACTTCACCTCTTCCTCATTGCAGAATGACTTGAACCTCTTCCCCCTCCCACCTCCCCAGTGAGGTGTGGAGTCCTCGTCCCACTGGTTCTCGGGCATTACTTCTCCAGCCAGCCGTTGCCAACCCTGCACTCTGAGCTGCAATCAAGCTGTCGGGATTTGAGAGAGTGCGGACGGCCCTTTTTGGGGGGAGCAGAAGAGAGGTACTAGCATCTGGCTGCCAAAAACACTCCACAATCTTTCACGATCCTCCCCCCACCTTGCACCGCACCACGCACTCGTGCCCTGCCGCTTCCTTGCTTCCGCTGTCTTCCCCCGAACCTCCGGGAAAAAAAAACCCAACCTCGCCCTGGCCCCTGCAATCTCCGATTGCCGAGGGTTTGCGAAGCAGGTGAAATGTATCAGGTGCTTGTTCCGTGCAGTCTTTATGTTAGTGCATTCCAACCTTCTGCGTTATAATCCACGTACAACAGCGGGGTCTCTTTAACTTGCATGTCCTTGAGACCCACGGTAGAGCTTCCCACTTTTTCTATATACAGAAAACTAATTTTCCTTCACCGAGCAAAAATCGTTAACTTTAATTTAAATGAAATATATATATATATATATATATTTTTTTTTTAAATAAGCGTTGCTGGCATTTCTCCACACCCCCACCCCACCCCACCCCAACCCAAATGGTGTGGGTACTGGACGAGCTGGATTAAATTCTCCCGGTCAGGAGACAGCACACGCTACCTTGCTCTCCAGACTGTGAAGGAAGTGCCGCTTCCGTCGTTCGACTGCCGACAGCCAACTCGCTTTTAGAAAAGGTGATGAGGGACTTGTCTCAAACCCCCCCCCCCCCCCCCCCACGATGCTGGAATCTGAGATCCGAAAATGCTGGAAGTACTCAGCCGGGGGTCAGGCAGCGTCCGTGGAGAGAGAGAGAGAGAGAAAGCGAGCATTAACGTTTCGGGTCGGTGACCCTGCGTCCGAACTGGCGAATGTTCGAAATGAGCCCCCTTCCCCATCGTATGGACTGTTTTTTTTTTTTTGTTTTGTTTTTTTTTTGAAATTCGTAGCCAATCGTTCCAATTCTTTGTCAAATCACAAACGCCAGAGGTCACCTTGGGCCCATTCAAGGATCACTCTGCGCCAATGCTCTTAGCCAAAAGGCCTAGAGCCACTGCACCGTTCCTGGAAGTACTGCAATACCAGGTTCGTGCCATGGAGGTGGATGGGTCAGGCCCCCCACACACCTCCGTGGAGGTGGATGGGTCAGGTCCCCCCCACCCATGGACTGTTTTCTCTGTGTCTCCGATGGCAGCTGGTAATTCTCCTGCCATTCGCGCCCGCTCTCGGCTAATCTTTTTCCAACTTCTGCCATTACCACCTCAAGCCGGCCCATCATATAACGGCTGCTGACCGAGGGCCGTGCGGCTCTTTGTCGGCCGGCGTGGACACGATGAGCCGAGATGGCCTCCTTCGGCGCTGTAAATTTCTATCGTCCCTTTTGTCTCTCAAATCTCTCCTGTCTTCCACCCGATCACCGACCTTCCCTTTTCTTCTCTTTCCCCCCCCCCCCCCCCACCCCCTCTTTCAGCGCCCCTTAAGAATCTGTCAGATTTCGAATACTTGTCCGTTCTGACAAAGGGCCGTAGACCCGAAACGTCAACTCTGCGCCTCTCTCCACAAGTGCTGCCTGGCCCACTGAGCGGATCCACCACTTTCCGTCAGACCAAATATACGAGGACTGTTATTTAGAAATGTACGCAGCGCGCTTCTCCGTAAAGTAGCTGTTGGTGTTTATCGAACATTTAACTCTCTCTCTCTCTCTCTAATGTTCCCATTTATTTTTTAATATTAAGCTGCTCGCTAGTCCCTTGACTGTGGTGTTTTCCCAAACTACTTAACGTGTCATTTCTCTCTCAAGTTAGACAAAAACTTTTTTTTAGACAGATTTAATAGTTTTTATTTCTATAGACAGTTAGATTAAAACGTGTTTTTTTTTAATCTTTTATTTTCCATATGGTTCTGAGGTTGTTCTCGTTGTCGGAAGGGTTAACCCGGGAGGGACGCTGAGTTATTTAAACAATGAGATCAATAAATTAAACACACACGAGGGTTCTATTTTCTAAAATGAAGTACTGGGTTCTTTGTGTTAGTAAAGGAACAACGAAATGCACTGAGCTCGCAGAAAACCAAGCGATTTGTTTTAAACAACAAAAAAAAGAGGAAATTTGTATCATTTCAGTTACTGACTTGTCTGAATGTGTATCCGTATAAGTAACATGGATTCCCCATGACATATTTATTAAAAAAAACAAATAAAACAATAAATTCAGTCCACCGCCTTGTTACTTCAGAATGGCCTCCGTGTCTTTCTCATTGATCCCTCCAGATGTCCTTCTGTGAGAAACCAGCAGTTATTATCTTCTCTTCCACCTCCAGGGCCGCGTCGTGGATTTTGATGACTGGGGGGGGGGGGGGACAGTGCTGTGTGGCGGGGTCAGGCTGTTGGAGGACCTTTGTCTTACGGATGTTTCGCATCAGGCCCATCATCGTCATGGGCAGTCCCTCGGAATCGAGGAAGACTTGCTTCCACTCTAAAGTGAGTTCTCAGGTGGCTGAACAGTCCAATATGGGAGCCACAGTCCCTGTCACAGGTGGGACAGACGGTGGTTGAGGGAAGGGGAGGGTGGGACTGGTTTGCCGCACGCTCCTTCCGCTGCCTGCGCTTGGTTTCTGCACGCTCTCGGCGACGAGACTCGAGGTGCTCAGCGCCCTCCCCGATGCACTTCCTCCACTTGGGGCGGACTGGTCTTTGGCCAGGGACTCCCAGGTGTCGGTGGGGATGTTGCACTTTATCAAGGAGGGTGTCCTTGAAGCGTTTCCTCTGCCCACCTTGGGCTCGTTTGCCGTGTAGGAGTTCCTAGTGGAGCGCTTGCTTTGGGAGTCTCGTGTCGGTGCATGCGGACAATGTGGCCCGCCCAGTGGAGCTGGTCGAGTGTGGTCAGTGCTTCGATGCTGGGGATGTTGGCCTGGTCGAGGACGCTAACGTTGGTGCGTCTGTCCTCCCATGCTTTCATAACGCCTCAGTGAAGATGTTGACTCTGACTTGGAGTTCAGTCTCTGAATGTGCGCAGACGCAAGCGGCGACTGCGTATGCTCGCTCGACGACAGAGGTTGGGACGGTCTTGGGCCTGGCCTGGAGACGACGAAGGTTGAACAGGTTCCCAACTGGTTCTGTAGTTTAGATCGACACCTGGGAGTCCCTGGCCAAAGACCAGTCCGCCCTAAGTGGAGGAAGTGCATCCGGGAGGGCGCTGAGCACCTCGAGTCTCGTCGCCGAGAGCGTGCAGAAACCAAGCGCAGGCAACGGAAGGAGCGTGCGGCAAACCAGTCCCACCCTCCCTTCCCTCAACCACTGTCTGTCCCACCTGTGACAGAGACTGTGGTTCCCATATTGGACTGTACAGTCACCTAAGGACTCACTTTTAGAGTGGAAGCAAGTCTTCCTCGATTTCGAGGGACTGCCCATGATGATGATGATGATTCCACGCCCCCGCACCCCCCCCCTCCCAAAAATCAAGAGACAAATTTGCGCCTCTTGTGAGCGCAGGGTATTCCAAAACGCTTTCCAGCCAACTAAGTTACTTTTCGAAGTGCGGTCACTGTTGTGGTAAAGAGAAAGAAAGCCTTGGATTTATATAGCGCCTTTCACGACCACCGGATGTCTCAAAGCACTTTACAGCCAATGAAGTACTTTTGGAGTGCAGTCACTGTTGTAATGTAGGAAATGCGGCAGCGTGGCGCTCCCTCAGCACCGCCCCTCCGACAGCGCAGTGCGGCGCTCCCTCAGTACCGCCCCTCCGACAGTGTGGCGCTCCCTCAGTACTGCCCCTCCGACAGTGCGGCGCTCCCTCAGTACCGCCCCTCCGACAGTGTGGCGCTCCCTCAGTTCAGTACCGCCCCTCCGACAGTGTGGCGCTCCCTCAGTACTGCCCCTCCGACAGTGCGGCGCTCCCTCAGTACCGCCCCTCCGACAGTGTGGCGCTCCCTCAGTTCAGTACCGCCCCTCCGACAGTGCGGCGCTCCCTCAGTACCGCCCCTCCGACAGTGTGGCGCTCCCTCAGTTCAGTACTGCCCCTCCGACAGTGCGGCGCTCCCTCAGTACTGCCCCTCCGACAGTGCGGCGCTCCCTCAGTACCGCCCCTCCGACAGTGTGGCGCTCCCTCAGTTCAGTACCGCCCCTCCGACAGTGTGGCGCTCCCTCAGTACCGCCCCTCCGACAGTGCGGCGCTCCCTCAGCACCGCCCCTCCGACAGCGCAGTGCGGCGCTCCCTCAGTACCGCCCCTCTGACAGTGCGGCGCTCCCTCAGCACCGCCCCTCCGACAGTGCGGCGCTCCCTCAGCACCGCCCCTCCGACAGCGCAGTGCGGCGCTCCCTCAGCACCGCCCCTCCGACAGCGCAGTGCGGCGCTCCCTCAGTACCGCCCCTCCGACAGCGCAGTGCGGCGCTCCCTCAGTACAGCCCCTCCGACAGCGCAGTGCGCGATCCCGCGGTACCGCCTCTCCAACAGCGCAGTACAGTGCTCCCTCAGTACCGCCCCTCCGACAGTGCGGCACTCCCTCTGTACTGCATTGGAGTGTCGGCTTAGATTTATGTGCTGAAGGTTCCTGGAGTGGGACTTGAACCCACAACCTTCTGACTCCATTCAATGTGGAAAACGCTGAGCACAGCAAGCTCCCACAAACAGCGCAGTGATGATGGCCTGATAATGATGGGCCGAATGGAGTTCTGTGCTGTGCGATTATATGATCCATGTAATTTGTACGAATGGATCTCGCGGTAAGTTCTGTTACAATACAAGCTGGTGTGTGTTTTCGGTCAATCACACTCAAGGTTCTGCCTCAAATATTGCATGAAAAAAGGCTCGAAGGAAACGACAGCAGTCGCTTAGGCTGTACCAACATTAGACGCACCGTTAGCGTCCTCGACCAGGCCCAACATCCCCAGCATCGAAGCACTGACCACACTCGACCAGCTCTGCTAGGCGGCCCACATTGTCCACATGCCCCAGACACGAGGCTTTCAAAGCAAGCGCCCTACTCGGAACTCCTTCACGGCAAACAAGCCCCAGGTGGGCAGAGGAAACGTTACAAGGGACCACCCTCAAAGCCTCCCTGATAACGTGCAACATCCCCACCGACACCTGGGAGTCCCTGGCCAAAGACCAGTCCGCCCTCAGTGGAGGAAGTGCATCCGGGAGGGCGTTGAGCACCTCGAGTCTCGTCGCCGCGAGTGTGCAGAAACCAAGCGCAGGCAGTGGAAGGAACGTGCGGCAAACCAGTCCTACTCTCCCCTTCCCTCAACTACTGTCTGTTCCACCTGTGACAGGGACTGTGGCTCTCGGATTGGATTGTTCAGTCACCTAAGGACTCATTTTTAGAGTGGAAGCAAGTCTTCCTCGAATCCGAGGGACTGCCTATGATGACAGAATTCTCCGCAACTGAATATGGACATTGTTACCAGAGGAGCCAGAATATCTGTACCCCCGAATGACTTTACTGTTTAAAAACGAAAAATTCGAGAGTTTAGACTTGCAGCCCATAGAGCAATTAACCTCTGACTGACCTCACTCAGAGTTTACTTAACCACTGGACTTTAAGGGACACATTCTCTAAAATCTTTATCAGGCAAAAACATAATTCCTGCCCGCCGTCACTCGCTGTCTCATGCAATTCTTTAATCTTATGATTTATCTTAAAAAGGGGGACAAAAAAGGTATAAAGTAACAAATACAATGCACAGCAAGACTCCAAGAATTGCATATGAAGCAGCATCGCCGGCAAGCTCCGAAATCGACCTACCCCCTCCAGCAAGGCCAGGCTTTTGATCTCGACCGTTTAATATCGCAGTTGCTCTATCAGCAAACTGACCCGGTGTTTACTTAACAGCAATCGGAAATTGTAGCCCGTAAGCTCTGCACGCCGATACTCGGGCAGCAGAATAATGCACTGTCCTTTCCATGGCTCGACATACCCATCCTTATAACACGAGTGCATCCTAGGATTAAATTCTTACGCTGGTATAATAGGGAATAGGGGCCCTGACACTGCTTTCGGTAGAACAGGTGGACCCAGGCACTCCCTAAAAAGATGCTAGGAGCTGTTTCCATTGACGATTTGAAAATGGAGTTGAACAGGAACTCGAGGATGAGGAACTTGCAGGGTTACTGACAAATAAGAACACAAGAAATAGGAGCGGGAGTCGGCCATTCGGCCCCTCGAGCCTGCTCCGCCATTCGATAAGATCATGGCTGATCTGATCATGGACTCAGCTCCACTTTCCCGCCCGCTCCCCATAACCCTTCACTCCCTTATCGCTCAAAAATCTGTCTTTGAAATATTCAATGTCCCGGCCTCCACAGCTCTCTGGGGCAGAGAATTCCACAGAATTACAACCCTCTGAGAAAATAAATTCCTCCTCATCTCAGTTTTAAATGGGTGGCCCTTTATTCTAAGACCATGCCCCCTAGTTCTAGTCTCCCCCATCAGTGGAAACATCCTCTCTGCATCCACCTTGTCAAGCCCCCTCATAATCTTAGATGTTTCGATAAGATCACCTCTCATTCTTCTGAATTCCAATGAGTAGAGGCCCAACCTCCTCAACCTTTCCTCATAAGTCAACCCCATCGTTTCTGGAATCAACCGAGTGAACCTTCTCTGAACTGCCTCCAAAGTAAGTATATCCTTTCGTAAATATGGAAACCAAAACTGCACGCAGTACTCCAGGTGTGGCCTCACCAATACCCTGTATAACTGTAGCAAGACTTCCCTGCTTTTATACTCCATCCCCTTTGCAATAAAGGCCAAGATTCCATTGGCCTTCCTGATCACTTGCTGTACCTGCATACTAACCTTTTGTGTTTCATGTACAAGGACCCCCAGGTCCCGCTGTACTGTAGCATTTTCTGACCATAATCACTTTTATCGGCCAAATCTTTTGTTTCTTTAATTGTCCCATTGCCATCTCCTTCCAGCTTGTACCATCATCCCCTTTGTCATTTTATCTCTCCTGCCTTTCACCCTATCACAGACATTCCCCTTTAGTCTTTCCACCCCACTTTCCCTGTCCCGACTGTTCGCAACCTTAGTGTCATATTTGACCCTGAAATGAGCTTCTGGCCACATATCTGCAGCATAACTAAAACCACCCATTTCTATCTCCGTAACATCGCCCGTCTCCAGCCCTTGCCTCAGCTCATCCACTGCTGAAGCCCTCATCCTTTGTTACCTCTAGAATTGACTACTCCAACGCACTCCTGGCTGGCCGCCCACATTCTACCCGACGTAAACCAGAGGTGATCCAAAACTTGGCAGCCCCATGTCCTAACTCGCACCGAGTCCCGCTCACCCATCACCCCCTGTGCTCACCGACCTACATTGGCTTCCGGGTAAGCAACGCCTCGATTTCAAAATTCTCATCTTTATTTTCAAATCCCTCCAGCCCCTACACCCTTCCCTGTCTCTGTAATCTCCTCCAGCCCCACAACCCTCCTTATCTCTGTAACCTCCTCCAGCCCCTACACCCCTCCCTATCTCTGTAACCTCCTCCAGCCCCTACACCCCTCCCTAACTCTGTAACCTCCTCCAGCCCCTACACCCCTCCCTATCTCTGTAACCTCCTCCAGCCCCTACACCCCTCCCTATCTCTGTAACCTCCTCCAGCCCCTACACCCCTCCCTAACTCTGTAACCTCCTCCAGCCCCTACACCCCTCCCTATCTCTGTAACCTCCTCCAGCCCCTACACCCCTCCCTAACTCTGTAACCTCCTCCAGCCCCTACACCCCTCCCTATCTTTGTAACCCCCTCCAGCCCCTACACCCCTCCCTAACTCTGTAACCTCCTCCAGCCCCTACACCCCTCCCTATCTCTGTAACCCCCTCCAGCCCCTACACCCCTCCCTATCTCTGTAACCCCCTCCAGCCCCTACACCCCTCCCTATCTCTGTAACCTCATCCAGCCTCTACACCCCTCCCTATCTCTGTAACCCACTCCAGCCCCTACACCCCTCCCTATCTCTGTAACCCCCTCCAGCCCCACAACCCCCCCGAGATATCTGCGCTCCTCAAATTCTGCCCTCTTGAGCATCCCTGATTATAATCGCTCAACCATCGTTGGTCATGCCTTCTGTTGCCTGGGCCCCAAGCTCTGGAACTCCCTCCCTAAACCTCTCTACCTCTCTTTCCTCCTTCAAGCTGCTCCTTAAAACCTCCCTCTTTGACCCAAGCTTTTGGTCACCTGCGCTAATTTCTACTTATGTGGCTCTGTGGCAAAAGTTTTATCACATAATACTCCTGCAAAGCGCCTTGGGGTGTTAAAGGCACTATATAAATTCAAGTAGTTGTCCCGGCACTAGCTTAAAATCTGTTACATCTCTAAAATTTTCTCGTTCTGAACCGTTAACACTGTTTCTCTCTCCACAGATGCTGCCTGACCTGCTGAGTTTTTCCAGCATTTTCTGTCTTTATTTCAGAGTTCCAGCATCCGCAGTATTTGTTGTAAAATAAACCTTCGCTGCTCGTTACATATTATATCCGGTTTTTTTTTAAAGCACCATATCTGCGTAGGGGCCGTGAGCATTGCCACGGGGTATTCGTTGGTTTATTTTTTTTTGAAACGTGCTATTTGTCACGGATGAAAAATTGTGTGTCGTGCCTGTTCTGAAAAGTGTATTTTCTGCTGATTTCTCTCTGACCTCTAACCGACCTCCGGATCTGCGACGAAGCAAAGAAATTCATAACAATTAGGAGCAGGAGTCGGCCATTCGGCCCCTCGAGCCCGCTCCGCCATTCAATAAAATCACAGATGATCTTAGACCTCAACTCCACTTTCCCGCTCGATCCCTCGATTACCCCCGAGACTCCAAATATCTATCGATCTCAGCCTTGAATATACTCAACGACTGAGCCACCACAGCCCTCTGGGGCAGAGAATTCCAAAGATTCACCACCGTCTGAGTGAAGAAATTCCTCCTCATCTCAATCCTAAATGGCCGACCCCTTATCCTGAGACTGTGTGACCCCTTGGTTCTAGACTCCCCAGCCTGGGGGAAACACCCTCCTTGCATCTACCCTGTCAATCCCCCTCAGAATCTCGCACGTTTCAATGAGATCGCCTCCCATTCTTCTAAACTCCAGAGAGTACAGGCCCATTCTACACAATCTCTCCTCATAAGACAGCCCTCTCATCGCAGGAATCAATCTGGTGAACCTTCGTTGCACTCCCTCTTAAGGCAAATGTGTCCTTCCTTCGATAAGGAGACCAAAACTGTGCGCAGTACTCCAGGTGTGGTCTCACCAGGGCCCTGTACAGTTGTAGCAAGGCTTCCTTACTCTTGTGGACCAACACCTCCGCCCCCCCCCCCCCCGCCTTGCAATAAAGGCCCACGTGGCCATTTGCAATTAGTCTCTAGATGACCCAAAGGAGGGGCTGCACCTTAGCAGCGGAGTAATACGGTGCACGAGGCTTGCTGCGGGGGCAGGGTTTACCCTCTGACTTTGGATGGACAGTGATGTGAGAAATGCACTGGGGTTGCGCGGAGGCAGAGAGAGATGGGAGTTGGGAGCTGAACGGATGTTGGTGAGACGGCCTCGCACGGAGTGAAGCCAGCCTGTGGAGTCTTTCCTGGCAAATCGGCAGTCAAAACCAACTTTGTGGGACTGGGGCGCACTTCATCATTGTCATCGGCAGTCCCTCAGAATCGAGGAAGACTTGCCTCCACTGTCAAAGTGAGTCCTTCGGTGGCTGAACAGTCCAATACGGGGAACCACAGTCCCTGTCACAGGTGGGACAGACAGTGGTTGAGGGAAGGGGAGGGTGGGACTGGTTTGCCGCACGCTCCTTCCGCTGCCCGCGCTGGGTTTCTGCACGCTCTCGGCGACGAGACTCGAGGTGCTCAGCGAACCTCCCGGATGCACTCCCTCCACTTAGGGCGGGACTGGTCTTTGGGCCCAGGGACTCCCAGGTGTCGGTGGGGGATGTTGCACTTTATCAGGGAAGGGCTTTGAGGGTGGGTCCCTTGTAACGTTTCCTCTGCCCACCTTTGGCTCGTTTGCCCGTGAAGGAGTTCCGAGTAGAGCGCTTGGCTTTGGGAAGTCTCGTGTCTGGGGGGACATGCGGACAATGTGGGCCCGCCCAGCGGAGCTGGTCGAGTGTGGTCAGTGCTTCGATGCCGGGGATGTTGGGCCTGGTCGAGGACGCTAACGTTGGTGCGTCTGTCCTCCCAGGGGGTTTGCAGGATCTTGCGGAGACAGCGTTGGTGGTATTTCTCCAGCGACTCGAGGTGTCTACTGTACATGGTCCGTGTCTCTGAGCCATACAGGAGGGCGGGTATCACTACAGCCCTGTAGACCATGAGCTGGGTGGTGGATTTGAGGGCCTGATTTAAGGGCCTAACGTGAGGGACGCGTTTAAGGAATGCGCGACACACACACAACACGTAATTCCAGCTAAATTAGTAATCCCCATTGCAACACCTCGGTTTGCTATAAAAATATTGGCGATGGGGGAAAGAACCTTTGGCAGTTGAGCGAGAGTCAACGAATTGGGTGACAAGGAATATTCGGTTCCCAATCCATGTGGGAATGGTTGCCGCGAGGATGGAAGAAAGAAAGACTTGCATTTATATAGCGCCTTTCACGACCACCGGACATCCTGAAACGCTTCACAGCCAATGAAGTACTATTTGGAGTGTGGTCACTGCTGTAATGTGGGATGCGGGACAGCCAATTTGCGCACAGCAAGCTCCCACACACAGAAACAAGATGATAACCAGATAACCTGTTTTTACGTGATGTGGGTTGAGGGATTTATATTGGCCCCCAGCACACTGGTGAGTACTGCCCCCTGCTCTTCTAAATAACATCCACCTGAGAGAGGACACAGGGCCTCGGTTTAACGCCACGTCTGAAAGGCAGTGCGGCGCTCCCACAGTACCGCCCCTCCGACAGTGCGGGGCTCCCTCAGTAACGCCCCTCCGACAGTGCGGTACTCCCTCAGTACTGCCCTCCGACAGTACGGCGCTCCCTCAGTACCGCCCCTCCGACAGTGCGGGGCTCCCTCAGTAACGCCCCTCCGACAGTGCGGTACTCCCTCAGTACTGCCCTCCGACAGTGCGGCGCTCCCTCAGTACCGCCCCTCCGACAGTGCGGCGCTCCCTCAGTACCGCCCCTCCGACAGTGCGGCGCTCCCTCAGTACCGCCCCTCCGACAGTGCGGGGCTCCCTCAGTACCGCCCCTCCGACAGTGCGGGGCTCCCTCAGTACCGCCCCTCCGACAGTGCGGGGCTCCCTCGGTACCGCCCCTCCGACAGTGCGGCGCTCCCTCGGTACCGCCCCTCCGACAGTGCGGGGCTCCCTCAGTACCGCCCCTCCGACAGTGCGGCGCTCCCTCAGTACTGCCCCTCCGACAGTGCGGCGCTCCCTCGGTACTGCCCCTCCGACAGTGCGGCGCTCCCTCGGTACCGCCCCTCTGACAGTGCAGCACTCCCTCAGTACTGCCCCCTCCGACAGTGCGGCGCTCCCTCAGTACCGCCCCTCCGACAGTGCGGCGCTCCCTCAGTACCGCCCCTCCGACAGTGCAGCACTCCCTCAGTACTGCCCCCTCCGACAGTGCGGCGCTCCCTCAGTACCGCCCCTCCGACAGTGCGGCGCTCCCTCAGTACCGCCCCCTCCGACAGTGCGGCGCTCCCTCGGTACTGCCCCTCCGACAGTGAGGCACTCCCTCAGCACTGCACTGGAGTGTCAGCCTAGCGTTATATTTGTGCTCAAGTTCCTGGAGTGGGACTTGAACCCACAACATTGTGACACAGGCGAGAGTGCTGCCCACGGACCCACGGATGACACGACATGTAATTATTGGCTGGTCAATGGCTGGAGCGTGGGGTCGGTGTTTGGAGGCAGGAGGTCGTGCGATGAACCCTCCCGCAATACATCCAACCAGAGTTCGCAACCCTGCTGTGTGTCTGCACTTTTGCGTTCGCAGTAAGCGTGACATTCATTGAGTGTTGGGCTCTATGTGCTTCATTCGCAGGTTCAGTTTACACAGAGCTCCCCCTGATGGCCCAAACTGGTGTACCACTGGTGCAACCCAAGTTAAATTGCATTTAAGTGACAGCCGCAGTACTGGGGGAGCACTGCACTGTCGGAGGGGCGGTACTGAGGGGCCGCACTGTCGGAGGGGCGGTACTGAGGGAGTGCTGCACTGTCGGAGGGTCAGTACTGAGGGAGCCCCGCACTGTCGGAGGGGCGGTACTGAGGGGCCGCACTGTCGGAGGGGCGGTACTGAGGGAGTGCTGCACTGTCGGAGGGTCAGTACTGAGGGAGCCCCGCACTGTCGGAGGGGCGGTACTGAGGGAGTGCCGCACTGTCGGAGGGGCAGTACTGAGGGAGTGCTGCACTGTCGAAGGGGCGGTACTGGGGGAGTGCTGCTCTGTCGGAGGGGCAGTACTGAGGGAGTGCCGCACTGTCGGAGGGGCGGTACTGAGGGACTGCTGCACTGTCGGAGGGGCAGTACTGAGGGAGTGCTGCACTGTCGAAGGGGCGGTACTGGGGGAGTGCTGCTCTGTCGGAGGGGCAGTACTGAGGGAGTGCTGCACTGTCGGCGGGGCAGTACTGAGGGAGCGCCGCACTGTCGGAGGGGCGGTACTGAGGGAGTGCCGCACTGTCGGAGGGGCAGTACTGAGGGAGCCCCGCACTGTCGGAGGGGGGCTACTGAGGGAGCCCCGCACTGTCGGAGGGGGGCTACTGAGGGAGCCCCGCACTGTCGGAGGGGCGGTACTGAGGGAGTGCTGCACTGTCGGAGGGGCGGTACTGAGGGAGCCCCACACTGTCGGAGGGGCGGTACTGAGGGAGTGCTGCACTGTCGGAGGGGCGGTACTGAGGGAGCACTGCACTGTCGGATGGGCAGTACTGAGGGAGCGGCGCACTATCGGAGGGGCAGTACTGAGGGAGCACCGCACTGTCGGAGGGGCAGTACTGGGGAGCACTGCACTGTCGGAGGGGCAGTACTGAGGGAGTGCTGCACTGTCGGAGGGTCAGTACTGGGGGAGCGCCACACTGTCGGAGGGTCAGTACTGAGGGAGCGCCGCACTGTCGGAGGGGCAGTACTGAGGGAGCGCCGCACTGTCGGAGGGGCAGTACTGAGGGAGCGCCGCACTGTCGGAGGGGCAGTACTGAGGGAGCGCCGCACTGTCGGAGGGGCAGTACTGAGGGAGCGCCGCACTGTCGGAGGGGCAGTACTGAGGGAGCGCCGCACTGTCGGAGGGGCGGTACTGAGGGAGCGGGTACTGAGGGAGCACCGCACTGTCGGAGGGGCAGTACTGAGGGAGTGCTGCACTGTCGGAGGGGCGGTACTGAGGGAGCGCCGCACTGTCGGAGGGGCAGTACTGAGGGAGCGCCGCACTGTCGGAGGGGCAGTACTGAGGGAGCGCCGCACTGTCGGAGGGGCGGTACTGAGGGAGCGGGTACTGAGGGAGCACCGCACTGTCGGAGGGGCGGTACTGAGGGAGTGCTGCACTGTCGGAGGGGCGGTACTGAGGGAGCACCGCACTGTCGGAGGGGCGGTACTGAGGGAGCACCGCACTGTCGGAGGGGCGGTACTGAGGGAGCACTGCACTGTCGGAGGGGCGGTACTGAGGGAGCGCCGCGCAGTCGGAGGGGCGGTACTGAGGGAGCGCCGCACTGTCGGAGGGGCGGTACTGAGGGAGCGCCGCACTGTCGGAGGGGCGATACTGAGGGAGCACCGCACTGTCGGAGATGCCGTCTTTCCACTGGGACGTTAAATTGAGGCCCAATTCTCTTGAAGTTGGATGTAATAGAAGCCACCTCTGCTATTTGATGACGGGCAATTACGGACGGGGAATAAATGGTGTCCCTGCCAGCAGCCCCCTCGTTCCGTTAGTTAACATGCAGGTACAGCAAGCAATTGGTAAAGTTGATGGTACGTTCCCTTTTGTTACAAAGGGATCTGAGTAAAGACGTCTTACTGCGATTATATCGGGCCCTGGTGACACCACACCTGGAGTATTGTGCACAGTTTGGGTCTCCTTACCTACGGAAGGATATACTTGCCATCGAGGGAGTGCAGCGAAGGTTCATCAGACTGACTCCTGGGATGGGGGGATTGTCCTATGAGGAGAGATTGAGCAGACTGGGCTGATATTCTCTGGAGTTTAGAAGAATGAGAGGTGACCTCATTCAAAGATACACATTACTTAAGGGGCTTGACAGGTGGGAGAATGTTTCCCCCCGGGCTGGGGAGTCTGGAACCAGGGGTCACACAGTCTCAGGATAAGGGGTCGGCCATTTAGGACTGAGATGAGGAGAAAAGTCTTCACTCAGAGGGTTGTTAAATTCTGGAATTCTCTGCCCCAGCGAGCTGTGGAAACTGAGCATATTCAAGGCAGAGGTCGATATTCTTTTGGGGACTAAGGGGATCGAGGGATATGGGGATCGGGCGGGAAGGTACAGTTGAGGTGAATGATCAGCCATGATCTTGTCGAATGGCGGAGCAGCTTTGAGGGGCCGAATGGCCGACTCCTGCTCCTGTTTCTTATTATGAACAAATTATTTTTAAAACTCCACGCTGAGCTCCGCCATCACTGAGGCTGGTGATACTCACTCAGCCTCCTCCTCCCGTTGGTGGTTTAATGGTCCACCACCATTCACGACTGGATGTGGCAGGACTGCAGAGCTTTGGTCTGATCCGTTGGTTGTGGGATCGCTTCGCTCTCTATAGCATGTTGCTCCCGCTGTTTAACATGCATGTTGTCCTGTGTTGTAGCTTCCCCAGGCTGGCACTCCCGGCACCCTTTAATATCCCCCAGTCTAATCCCACTCTCCCCTCACTCCCCCGTTTAATATCCCACACAGTCTAATCCCACTCTCTCCCCTTTAATATCCCCCCAGTCTAATCCCACTCTCCCCTCACTCCCCCCTTTAATATCCCACACAGTCTAATCCCACTCTCTCCCCTTTAATATCCCCCCAGTCTAATCCCACTCTCCCCTCACTCCCCCCTTTAATATCCCACACAGTCTAATCCCACTCTCTCCCCTTTAATATCCCCCCAGTCTAATCCCACTCTCCCCTCACTCCCCCCTTTAATATCCCACACAGTCTAATCTCACTCTCCCCCTCACTCCCCCCTTTAATATCCCACACAGTCTAATCCCACTCTCTCCCCTTTAATATCCCCCCAGTCGAATCCCACTCTCCCCCTCACTCCCCCCCTTTAATATCCCACCCAGTCTAATCCCACTCTCCCCCTCACTCCCCGCACCCTTTAATATCCCACCCAGTCTAATCCTACTCTCCCCTCACTCCCCATACCCTTTAATACCCCACCCAGTCTAATCCCACTCTCTCCCTCACTCCCCATACCCTTTAATATCCCACACAGTCTAATCCCACTCTCCCCCTCACTCCCCCCTTTAATATCCCACCCAGTCTAATCCCACTCTCCCCTCACTCCCCCCTTTAATATCCCACCCAGTCTAATCCCACTCTCCCCCTCACTCACTCCTTTAATATCCCACACAGTCTAATCCCACTCTCCCCCTCACTCACTCCTTTAATATCCCACACAGTCTAATCCCACTCTCCCCCTCACTCCCCGCACCTTTTAATATCCCCCCAGTCTAATCCCACTCTCTCCCCTTTAATATCCCACCCAGTCGAATCCCACTCTCCCCCTCACTCCCCCCCTTTAATATCCCACCCAGTCTAATCCCACTCTCCCCCTCACTCCCCGCACCTTTTAATATCCCCCCAGTCTAATCCCACTCTCTCCCCTTTAATATCCCACCCAGTCGAATCCCACTCTCCCCCTCACTCCCCCCTTTAATATCCCACACAGTCTAATCCCACTCTCCCCTCACTCCCCCCTTTAATATCCCACACAGTCTAATCCCACTCTCCCCTCACTCCCACCTTTAATATCCCACCTAGTTGAATCCCACTCTCCCCTCACTCCCCCCTTTAATATCCCATCCAATCTAATCCCACTCTCTCCCCTTTAATATCCCACCCAGTCGAATCCCACTCTCCCCCTCACTCCCCCCTTTAATATCCCACCCAGTCTAATCCCACTCTCCCCCTCACTCCCCGCACCTTTTAATATCCCCCCAGTCTAATCCCACTCTCCCCTCACTCCCCCCTTTAATATCCCACACAGTCTAATCCCACTCTCCCCTCACTCCCCCCTTTAATATCCCACACAGTCTAATCCCACTCTCCCCTCACTCCCCCCTTTAATATCCCACCTAGTCGAATCCCACTCTCCCCTCACTCCCCCCTTTAATATCCCATCCAGTCTAATCCCACTCTCTCCCCTTTAATATCCCACCCAGTCGAATCCCACTCTCCCCCTCACTCCCCCCTTTAATATCCCACCCAGTCTAATCCCACTCTCCCCCTCACTCCCCGCACCCTTTAATAGCCCACCCAGTCTAATCCCACTCTCCCCCTCACTCCCCCCTTTAATATCCCACCCAGTCTAGTCTCACTCTCACCCTCACTCCCCCCTTTAATATCCCACCCAGTCTAATCCCACTCTCCCCCTCTCTCCCCCCCTTTAATATCCCACCCAGTCTAATCCCACTCTCCCCTTTAATATCCCACCCAGTCTAATCTCACTCTCCCCCTCACTCCCCCCTTTAATATCCCACCCAGTCTAATCCCACTCTCCCCTTTAATATCCCACCCAGTCTAGTCTCACTCTCCCCCTCACTCCCCCCTTTAATATCCCACCCAGTCTAATCCCACTCTCCCCTTTAATATCCCGCCCAGTCTAATCTCACTCTCCCCCTCACTCCCCCCTTTAATATCCCACCCAGTCTAATCCCACTCCCCCCTTTAATATCCCACCCAGTCTAATCCCATTCTCCCCCTCCCTCAGTACTGCCCCTCCGACAATGTGGCTCTCCCTCAGCACTGCCCCTCCGACAGCGCAGTGTGGCGCTCCCTCAGCACTGCACTGGAGTGTCAGCCTAGATGTCTGTGCTCAGATGAAGAAGTCTGGGCAAGGCAGGACTGCCGGAGCAAGCAGTCCTATTTCACGGTCTGACAAAAGGAACCCTATTGAATTAATCGTAGACCCACAGAAGGAGGCCGTTCAGCCCTTCATAGAAACATAGAAACATAGAAAATAGGTGCAGGAGTAGGCCATTCGGCCCTTCGAGCCTGCACCGCCATTCAATGAGTTCATGGCTGATCATTCACCTCAGTACCCCTTTCCTGCTTTCTCTCCATACCCCTTGATCCCTTTAGCCATAAGGGCCACATCTAACTCCCTCTTGAATATATCCAATGAACTGGCCTCAACAACTCTCTGTGGTAGAGAATTCCACAGGTTAACAACTCTCTGAGTGAAGAAGTTTCTCCTCATCTCAGTCCCAAATGGCTTACCTCTTATCCTTAGACTGTGACCCCTGGTTCTGGACATCCCCAACATCGGGAACATTCTTCCAGCATCTAACCTGTCCAATCATGTTAGAATCTTATATGTTTCTATGAGATCCCCTCTCATCCTTCTAAACTCCAGTGTATAAAGGCCCAGTCGATCCAGTCTCTCCTCATATGTCAGTCCAGCCATCCCGGGAATCAGTCTGGTGAACCTTCGCTGCACTCCCTCAATAGCGAGAACGTCCTTCCTCAGATTAGGAGACCAAAACTAAACACAATATTCCAGGTGAGGCCTCACCAAGGCCCTGTACAACTGCAGTAAGACCTCCCTGCTCCAATACTCAAATCCCCTCGCTATGAAGGCCAACATGCCATTTGCCTTCTTCACCGCCTGCTGTATCTGCATGCCAACTTTCAATGACTGATGAACCATGACACCCAGGTCTCGTTACACCTCCCCTTTTCCTAATCTGCTGCCATTCAGATAATATTCTGCCTTCGTGTTTATACCCCCAAAGTGGATAACCTCACATTTATCCACATTATACTGCATCTGCCATGCATTTGCCCACTCACCTAATCTGTCCAAGTCACCCTGCAGCCTCTTAGCATCCTCCTCACAGCTCACACCGCCACCCAGTTTAGTGTCATCTGCAAACTTGGAGATAGTATACTCAATTCCTTCATCTAAATCATTAATGTATAATGTAAAGAGCTGGGATCCCAGCACCGAGCCCTGCGATACCCCACTAGTCACTGCCTGCCATTCTGAAAAGGACCCGTTTATCCCGACTCTCTGCTTCCTGTCTGCCAACCAGTTCTCTATCCACGTCAGTACATTACCCCCAATACCATGTGCTTTGATTTTGCACACCAATCTCTTGTGTGCGACCTTTTCAAAAGCCTTTTGAAAGTCCAAATCCACCACATCCATTGGTTCTCCCTTGTCCACTCTACGAGTTACATCCTCAAAAAATTCCAGAAGATTTGTCAAGCATGATTTCCCCTTCATAAATCCATGCTGACTGACTTGGACCGATCCTGTCACTGTTTTCCAAATGCGCTGCTATTTCATCTTTAATCATTGATTCCAACATTTTCCCCACTACTGATGTCAGGCTAACCGGTCTATAATTACCCAGTTTCTCTCTCTCTCCTTTTTTAAAAAGTGGTGTTACATTAGCTACCCTCCAGTCCATAGGAACTGATCCAGAGTCGATAGACTGTTGGAAAATGATCACCAATGCATCCACTATTTCTAGGGCCACTTCCTTAAGTACTCTGGGATGCAGACATTCAGGCCCCAAGGATTTATCGACCTTCAATCCCATCAATTTCCCAAACACAATTTCCCGCCTAATAAGGATATCCTTCAGTTCCTCCTTCTCGCGAGACCCTCGGTCCCCTAGTACTTCCAGAAGGTTATTTGTGTCTTCCCTCGTGAAGACAGAACTAAAGTATTTGTTCAACTGGTCTGCCATTTCTTTGTTCCCCATTATAAATTCACCTGAATCTGACTGCAAGGGACCTACACTTGTCTTCACTAATCTTTTTCTCTTCACATATCTATAGAAGCTTTTGCAGTCAGTTTTTATATTCCCGGCAAGCTTCCTCTCATACTCTATTTCCCCCCTCCTAATTAAACCCTTTGTCCTCCTCTGCTCAATTCTAAATTTCTCCCAGTCCTCAGGTTTGTTGCTTTTTCTGGCCAATTTATATGCCTCTTCCTTGGATTTAACACTATCCTAAATTTCCCTTGTTAGCCACAGTTGAGCCACCTTCCCCGTTTTATTTTTACTCCAGACAGGGATGTACAATTGTTGAAGTTCATCATGTGATATTTAAATGTTTGCCATTGTCTATCCACTGTCAACCCTTTAAGTGTCATTTGCCAGTCTATTCTAGCCAATTCACGTCTCATACCATCGAAGTTACCTTTCCTTAAGTTCAGGACCCTAGTCTCTGAATTAACTGTGTCACTCTCCATCTTAATAAAGAATTCTACCATATTATGGTCACTCTTCCCCAAGGGGCCTCGCACAACAAGATTGCTAATTAGTCCTTTCTCATTACACATCACCCAGTCTCGGACGGCCAGCCCTCTAGTTGGTTCCTCGACATATTGGTCTAGAAAACCATCCCTAATATACTCCAGGAAATCCTATGTTACCAGTTTAGTTAGCCCAATCTATATGTAGATTAAAGTCGCCCATGATAACTGCTGTACCTTTATTGCACGCATCCCTAATTTCTTATTTGATGTTGTCCCCAACTTCACTACGACTGTTTGGTGGTCTGTACACAACTCCCACTAGCGTTTTCTGCTCTTTGGTATTCCGTAGCTCCACCCATACCGATTCCACATCATCCAGGCTAATGTCCCTCCTTACTATTGCATTAATTTCCTCTTTAACCAGCAACGCCACCCCACCTCCTTTTCCTGTCTGTCTATCCTTCCTGAATGTTGAATACCCCTGGATGTTGAGTTCCCAGCCTTGGTCACCCTGGAGCCATGTCTCCGTGATGCCAATTATATCATATTTGTTAATAGCTGCCTGTGCAGTTAATTCGTCCACCTTATTCCGAATACTCCTCGCATTGAGGCACAGAGCCTCCAGGCTTGTCTTTTTAACACACTTTGCCCCTTTAGAATTTTGCTGTAAAGTGGCCCTTTTTGCTTTTTGCCTGAGGTTTCTCTGCCCTCCACTTTTACTTTTCTTCTTTCTACCTTTTGCTTCTGCCCCCATTCTACTTCCCTCTCTCTCCCTGCAAAGGTTCCCATCCCCCTGCCATATTAGTTTAACCCCTCCCCAACAGCACTAGCAAACACTCCCCCTAAGACATTGGTTCCGGTCCTGCCCATGTGCAGACCGTCCGGTTTGTACTGGTCCCACCTCCTTCAGAACCGGTTCCAATGTCCCAGGAAATTGAATCCCTCCCTTCTGCACCACTCCTCAAGCCATGTATTCATCTGAGCTATCCTGCGATTCCTACTCTGACTGGCACGTGGCACAGGTAGCAATCCTGATATTACTACCTTTGAGGTCCTACTTTTGAATTTAGCTCCTAGCTCCCTATGTTCACCTTGTAGGACCTCGTCCCGTGTTTTACCTATATTGTTGGTACCTATATGCACTGTGCCTGAGTCGGGTCTTCGAAAGAGTGATTCCATTAGTCCCACTCCCCGCTGCTCTTTCCCCGTAGCCCTGCACACTTTTTCCATTTCAAGGTACTAGAGAAGTGTGGAGAAACAGAGGGACCTTGGAGCGCGTGTCAAGAAACATCTTCCTCTGGCTCGAGCCTCTTCTCCTCCAGCTGGGACCTGGCCTCTTCTCCTCCAGCGACGATCGGGCCTCTTCTCCTCCAGTGACGATCGGGCCTCTTCTCCTCCAGTGAACACCGGGCCTCTTCTCCTCCAGTGACGATCGGGCCTCTTCTCCTCCAGCGACGATCGGGCCTCTTCTCCTCCAGTGAACACCTGGCCTCTTCTCCTCCAGTGACGATCAGGCCTCTTCTCCTCCAGTGAACACCGGGCCTCTTCTCCTCCAGTGACGATCGGGCCTCTTCTCCTCCAGCGACGATCGGGCCTCTTCTCCTCCAGTGAACACCGGGCCTCTTCTCCTCCAGTGAACACCGGGCCTCTCCTCCTCCAGCGATGACCTGGCCTCTTCTCCTCCAGTGACGATCGGGCCTCTTCTCCTCCAGTGAACACCGGGCCTCTTCTCCTCCAGTGAACACCGGGCCTCTTCTCCTCCAGTGAACACCGGGCCTCTTCTCCTCCAGTGAACACCGGGCCTCTTCTCCTCCAGTGAACACCGGGCCTCTTCTCCTCCAGTGAACACCGGGCCTCTCCTCCTCCAGCGATGACCTGGCCTCTTCTCCTCCAGCGATGACCTGGCCTCTTCTCCTCCAGCGACGATCGGGCCTCTTCTCCTCCAGTGAACACCTGGCCTCTTCTTCTCCAGTGACGATCGGGCCTCTTCTCCTCCAGTGACAATCGGGCCTCTTCTCCTCCAGCGAACACCTGGCCTCTTCTCCTCCAGCGAACACCTGGCCTCTTCTCCTCCAGTGACGATCGGGCCTCTTCTCCTCCAGTGACGATCGGGTCTCTTCTCCTCCAGTGAACACCTGGCCTCTTCTCCTCCAGTGACGATCAGGCCTCTTCTCCTCCAGTGACGATCAGGCCTCTTCTCCTCCAGTGAACACCGGGCCTCTTCTCCTCCAGTGACGATCAGGCCTCTTCTCCTCCAGTGACGGGCCTCTTCTCCTCCAGTGACGATCGGGCCTCTTCTCCTCCAGTGACGATCGGGCCTCTTCTCCTCCAGCGACGATCAGGCCTCTTCTCCTCCAGTGAACACCTGGCCTCTTCTTCTCCAGTGACGATCGGGCCTCTTCTCCTCCAGTGACGATCGGGCCTCTTCTCCTCCAGCGAACACCTGGCCTCTTCTCCTCCAGCGAACACCTGGCCTCTTCTCCTCCAGTGACGATCGGGCCTCTTCTCCTCCAGCGAACACCTGGCCTCTTCTCCTCCAGCGAACACCTGGCCTCTTCTCCTCCAGTGACGATCGGGCCTCTTCTCCTCCAGCGAACACCGGGCCTCTTCTCCTCCAGTGAACACCTGACCTCTTCTCCTCCAGCGACGATCGGGCCTCTTCTCCTCCAGTGACGATCAGGCCTCTTCTCCTCCAGTGAACACCTGGCCTCTTCTCCTCCAGTGACGATCAGGCCTCTTCTCCTCCAGTGAACACCGGGCCTCTTCTCCTCCAGTGACGATCGGGCCTCTTCTCCTCCAGTGAACACCTGGCCTCTTCTCCTCCAGTGACGATCAGGCCTCTTCTCCTCCAGTGACGATCGGGCCTCTTCTCCTCCAGTGAACACCTGGCCTCTTCTCCTCCAGTGACGATCAGGCCTCTTCTCCTCCAGCGATGACCGGGCCTCTTCTCCTCCAGTGACGATCGGGCCTCTTCTCCTCCAGTGAACACCTGGCCTCTTCTCCTCCAGTGACGATCAGGCCTCTTCTCCTCCAGCGACGACCGGGCCTCTTCTCCTCCAGTGAACACCTGGCCTCTTCTCCTCCAGCGACGACCGGGCCTCTTCTCCTCCAGTGACGATCGGGCCTCTTCTCCTCCAGTGACGATCAGGCCTCTTCTCCTCCAGTGAACATCGGGCCTCTTCTCCTCCAGTGAACACCGGGCCTCTTCTCCTCCAATGACGATCGGGCCTCTTCTCCTCCAGTGACGATCAGGCCTCTTCTCCTCCAGTGAACACCGGGCCTCTTCTCCTCCAGTGACGATCAGGCCTCTTCTCCTCCAGTGACGGGCCTCTTCTCCTCCAGTGACGATCGGGCCTCTTCTCCTCCAGTGACGATCAGGCCTCTTCTCCTCCAGTGACGATCGGGCCTCTTCTCCTCCAGTGAACACCTGGCCTCTTCTCCTCCAGCGACGATCAGGCCTCTTCTCCTCCAGTGACGGGCCTCTTCTCCTCCAGTGACGATCGGGCCTCTTCTCCTCCAGTGAACACCGGGCCTCTTCTCCTCCAGTGACGATCGGGCCTCTTCTCCTCCAGTGACGATCAGGCCTCTTCTCCTCCAGTGAACACCGGGCCTCTTCTCCTCCAATGACGATCGGGCCTCTTCTCCTCCAGTGACGATCGGGCCTCTTCTCCTCCAGTGACGATCAGGCCTCTTCTCCTCCAGTGAACACCGGGCCTCTTCTCCTCCAGCGACGACCGAGCCTCTTCTCCTCCAGTGACGATCGGGCCTCTTCTCCTCCAGTGACAATCAGGCCTCTTCTCCTCCAATGACGATCGGGCCTCTTCTCCTCCAATGACGATCAGGCCTCTTCTCCTCCAGTGAACACCGGGCCTCTTCTCCTCCAATGACGATCGGGCCTCTTCTCCTCCAGTGACGATCGGGCCTCTTCTCCTCCAGTGACGATCAGGCCTCTTCTCCTCCAGTGAACATCGGGCCTCTTCTCCTCCAGTGAACACCGGGCCTCTTCTCCTCCAATGACGATCGGGCCTCTTCTCCTCCAGCGACGATCGGGCCTCTTCTCCTCCAGCGACGATCGGGCCTCTCCTCCTCCAGTGAACACCGGGCCTCTTCTCCTCCAATGACGATCGGGCCTCTTCTCCTCCAGCGACGATCAGGCCTCTTCTCCTCCAGTGAACACCGGGCCTCTTCTCCTCCAGTGACGATCGGGCCTCTTCTCCTCCAGTGAACACCGGGCCTCTTCTCCTCCAGTGAACACCTGGCCGCTTCTCCTCCAGCGAACACCTGGCCTCTTCTCCTCCAGTGACGATCGGGCCTCTTCTCCTCCAGCGACGATCGGGCCTCTCCTCCTCCAGCGAACACCGGGCCTCTTCTCCTCCAATGACGATCGGGCCTCTTCTCCTCCAGTGACGATCAGGCCTCTTCTCCTCCAGTGAACACCGGGCCTCTTCTACTCCAGTGACGATCAGGCCTCTTCTCCTCCAGTGACGATCAGGCCTCTTCTCCTCCAGTGACGATCGGGCCTCTTCTCCTCCAGTGACGATCAGGCCTCTTCTCCTCCAGTGATGATCGGGCCTCTTCTCCTCCAGTGAACACCTGGCCTCTTCTCCTCCAGCGACGATCAGGCCTCTTCTCCTCCAGTGACGGGCCTCTTCTCCTCCAGTGACGATCGGGCCTCTTCTCCTCCAGTGAACACCGGGCCTCTTCTCCTCCAGTGACGATCGGGCCTCTTCTCCTCCAGTGACGATCAGGCCTCTTCTCCTCCAGTGAACACCGGGCCTCTTCTCCTCCAATGACGATCGGGCCTCTTCTCCTCCAGTGACGATCGGGCCTCTTCTCCTCCAGTAACGATCAGGCCTCTTCTCCTCCAGTGAACACCGGGCCTCTTCTCCTCCAGCGACGACCGGGCCTCTTCTCCTCCAGTGACGATCGGGCCTCTTCTCCTCCAGTGAACACCGGGCCTCTTCTCCTCCAGTGACGATCGGGCCTCTTCTCCTCCAGTGAACACCGGGCCTCTTCTCCTCCAGTGACAATCAGGCCTCTTCTCCTCCAGTGAACACCGGGCCTCTTCTCCTCCAGTGACGATCGGGCCTCTTCTCCTCCAGCGACGATCGGGCCTCTTCTCCTCCAGTGACGATCGGGCCTCTTCTCCTCCAATGACGATCGGGCCTCTTCTCCTCCAATGACGATCGGGCCTCTTCTCCTCCAGTGACGATCGGGCCTCTTCTCCTCCAGCGACGATCGGGCCTCTTCTCCTCCAGTGACGATCGGGCCTCTTCTCCTCCAGCGAACACCGGGCCTCTTCTCCTCCAGTGACGATCGGGCCTCTTCTCCTCCAGTGAACACCGGGCCTCTTCTCCTCCAGTGACGATCGGGCCTCTTCTCCTCCAGTGACGATCGGGCCTCTTCTCCTCCAGCGACGATCGGGCCTCTTCTCCTCCAGTGACGATCGGGCCTCTTCTCCTCCAGTGAACACCGGGCCTCTTCTCCTCCAGTGAACACCTGGCCTCTTCTCCTCCAGCGATGACCTGGCCGCTTCTCCTCCAGCGAACACCTGGCCTCTTCTCCTCCAGTGACGATCGGGCCTCTTCTCCTCCAGCGACGATCGGGCCTCTCCTCCTCCAGTGAACACCGGGCCTCTCCTCCTCCAGTGAACACCGGGCCTCTTCTCCTCCAGTGAACACCTGGCCGCTTCTCCTCCAGCGAACACCTGGCCTCTTCTCCTCCAGCGACGATCGGGCCTCTTCTCCTCCAGCGACGATCGGGCCTCTCCTCCTCCAGCGAACACCGGGCCTCTTCTCCTCCAGCGATGATCGGGCCTCTCCTCCTCCAGCGACGATCGGGCCTCTCCTCCTCCAGCGACGATTGGGTCTCTTCTCCTCTAGCGACGATCGGGCCTCTCCTCCTCCAGCGACGATTGGGTCTCTTCTCCTCCAGCGATGATCGGGCCTCTTCTCCTCCAGTGAACATCGGGCCTCTTCTCCTCCAGCGAACACCTGGCCTCTCCTCCTCCAGCGAACACCTGGCCTCTCCTCCTCCAGCGAACACCTGGCCTCTCCTCCTCCAGCGAACACCTGGCCTCTCCTCCTCCAGCGAACACCTGGCCTCTCCTCCTCCAGCGAACACCTGGCCTCTCCTCCTCCAGCGAACACCTGGCCTCTCCTCCTCCAGCGAACACCTGGCCTCTCCTCCTCCAGCACGCGGTGAGCACAATGGCTGTGACCGCCCTGATCTCTCCTCATTCCGCTCTGAACACCCTGACCTCCACCCCAAAAAATGGACCACTGACCCTCTCCCGCCAATGCCCGCCCCCAAACCAAGCCTCGGACCACCTCCAGAAGGGCGCTGCTCAGATCGCAAAGTTTCTGTTTAAAGAATGGACTCAGTGGAGAATATTTTGTGGATTTTATTTTTCTGAGGGCATTTTCCCTGTGTTGGTTTTTGTTAAAACTCCAGAGACTGCATGGCAGTTAGATGTGAGAAAAGAATATACATAGATGATTTGGAAGAGGGGACAGAGTGCAGTGTAACAAAATTTGCAGATGGCACAAAGATTAGTAGGAAAGTGGGTTGTGTAGAGGACACAGAGAGGCTGCCAAGAGATTTAGATAGGTTAAGCGAATGGGCTAAGGTTTGGCAGATGGAATACAATATTGGAAAATGTGAGATCATCCACCTTGGGAAAAAAAACAGTAAAAGGGAATATTATTTGAATGGGGAGAAATTACAACATGCTGCGGTGCAGAGGGACCTGGGGGTACTGGCTTTGGAGGGGGTACAGAGACGATTCACTAGGCTGATTCCGGAGATGAGGGGGTTACCTTATGATGATAGATTGAGTAGACTGGGTCTTTACTCGTTGGAGTTCAGAAGGATGAGGGGTGATCTTATAGAAACATTTAAAATAATGAAAGGGATAGACAAGATAGAGGCAGAGAGGTTGTTTCCACTGGTCGGGGAGACTAGAACTAGGGGGCACAGCCTCAAAACACGGGGGAGCCAATTTAAAACCGAGTTGAGAGGAATTTCTTCTCCCAGAGGGTTGTGAATCTGTGGAATTCTCTGCCCAAGGAAGCAGTTGAGGCTGGCTCATTGAATGTATTCAAGTCACAGATAGATAGATTTTGAACCAATAAGGGAATTAAGGGTTGCGGGGAGCGGGCGGGTAAGTGGAGCTGAGTCCACGGCCAGATCAGCCATGATCTTGTTGAATGGCGGAGCAGGCTCAAGGGGCTAGATGGCCTACTCCTGTTCCTAATTCTTATGTTCTTATGTTTTAACTGGCAGTCATCCATTGACAAAAGGGCTGTCGGCCAGGAACGGGGGAGGCCATTGACAAAGCCACTCTAATATGCAAAAGCACTTCACATCTCCAAACTCAGAAGGAGAGCAGAACAACGGACCCACTAACCTGGCCAGCCAAAGAGGAGCCAGGGTTTTCCCAACGCTAAGGCTGAGAGAGGTGCCCAGACTGAGAGCCATCAGCCTTGGGTTGGATGGCCCATCGCTGACTACGTACCCGTGCTTAGAAACAAAGGGATTTTAAAGATTGGCGGGATAGGGGGTAACAAGACTCCAATAAAGTCAGGGTCTTTACACACTTTATTTTTTAGCTTGGAGTGAAGCTTGGAGCTTGCATCTCGAGCTAGCGCCCTGCCTCTTGCTCTCGCTCCACCAAATCGATGCAGCAGAGGAAGACGCCACAGTTCCGCAGACGAAGCCACCGAGACCAAAGACCAGGCAGTGACTTGCCACGGCTGAGCGAGGAAAGCAACTGTGTGTGTAGCGGTGAGCCTGAGCGCCAGAGTCCCAAGCTGGGTGAGACTAAGGATTTTCTCCGAAGTGAAGCATTTCAGGGCTATTCGGGAGAGGAAGCTTCGACTGGGTAATTCATTGGGCGGGGTGAAGTTCGAATCCACCAGGGAATCACCGCATGTTGCTTGGTCCCGTTTCTGTACTGTACGCGAGCTGTTTGTAACCTGGATTTTATTCTCCACAGAGACAGTGATTTCGTTGAGTCGTGCAAGTTTTAGCCAGTGTAGGTTAGACCAAGTAAATGTAAGTACGATTCTTCACCAAAGCATCCCCTGTCCGTGACTCATTTCATTTACACTCTGAATAATAATTGCCGGGTCGAGAACTTCCGTAAGGTGGAGGCGATTCTAACCGTCTGTCTCGCAATTGGGCTCGGACCAAAACCGCTGACAGAGCTTGCGGCCAATATCTCGCCGTGGGCAACGAGGCTCACACAGCAGTGTCTGGTCTCCAGTCGTCTTGGGCCCCCTTGCCACGGGACCAAGCCCTCGCGCGGCCAAGCTCGTGTGGCGGCCGGCTGTGCCATGGCCGACCCCAACGTCAAAAGGACTCGCGCACGGGTATAGAAACATGGAAACATAGAAAATAGGTGCAGGAGTAGGCCATTCGGCCCTTCGAGCCTGCACCGCCATGCAATGAGTTCATGGCTGAACATGCAACTTCAGTACCCCGTTCCTGCTTTCTCGCCATACCCCTTGATCCCCCTAGTAGTAAGGACAACATCTCACTCCTTTTTGAATATATTTAGTGAATTGGCCTCAACAACTTTCTGTGGTAGAGAATTCCACAGGTTCACCACTCTCTGGGTGAAGAAGTTTCTCCTCATCTCGGTCCTAAATGGCTTACCCCTTATCCTTAGACTGTGACCCCCTGGTTCTGGACTCACCCGACATCGGGAACATTCTTCCTGCATCTAACCTGTCTAAACCTGTCAGAATTTTAAACGTTTCTATGAGATCCCCTCTCATTCTTCTGAGCCCCAGTGAATACAAGCCCAGTTGATCCAGTCTTCCTTGATAGGTCAGTCCCGCCATCCCGGGAATCAGTCTGGTGAACCTTCGCTGCACTCCCTCAATAGCAAGAATGTCCTTCCTCAAGTTAGGAGACCAAAACTGTACACAATACTCCAGGTGTGGCCTCAGCAAGGCCCTGTACAACTGTAGCAACACCTCCCTGCCCCTGTATTCAAATCCCCTCGCTATGAAGGCCAACATGCCATTTGCTTTCTTAACCGCCTGCTGTACCTGCATGCCAACCTTCAATGACTGATGTACCACGACACCCAGGTCTCGTTGCACCTCCCCTTTTCCTAATCTGTCACCATTCAGATAATAGTCTGTCTCTCTGTTTTTACCACCAAAGTGGATAACCTCACATTTATCCACATTGTACTTCATCTGCCATGCATTTGCCCACTCACCTAACCTATCCAAGTCACTCTGCAGCCTCATAGCATCCTGCTCGCAGCTCACACTGCCACCCAACTTAGTGTCATCCGCAAATTTGGAGATACTACATTTAATCCCCTCGTCTAAATCTTTAATGTACAATGTAAACAGTTAATGAAAGGTGAGAATGAATAAAGCCAGCCCACTAAGTAAAATATTTTATCATAATTTCAATTATAGGCTGCAGTGAAGATACAGATCTTAAAGCAACTGTGCATCTCTCCTCAACTAATCAGATTGAAGAATCATTAATGAGCAGCGCAAAGTCTGAACCAGGAAGTGTCAGTCCATAGAATCATAGAAACTTGCAGCTCAGAAGGAGACCATTCAGCCCATTGTGCCTGTGCTGGTTCTTAGAAAGAGCAGTCTTGCATCGACCTACATACCAGATTTTGCGGTAAAAAATAACGGTGCCACTGATAGCCTCACCATTATTTTCACCACAAAATCTAGCCTGTTCCGTGTTCAGAAAGAAATGCTTCGAAACAAAATCACTTGGAAGTTATTAGGTCATTTGATTATCTTCCGCACCTCTGGCTCAGGACCACACCTTATCATTTCAGCCACCAGAGGGTGGGGGGGAGCACGGGCCATCTCACAAAATGGGAAAGACTGCGGATGCCGGGACAGGGCATTCAGAAAGTAAAGCATAAAATGCTGGAAACGCTCAGCGGGTCAGTCAGCGTCCGCGGAGGGAGAAACTGTTATGTCTCAAATAAAGCAATGTGACTGAGTATTGTACACTTGAGTAAGTGTGACTATTTACGATATACATCAATGATTTAGGCGAAGGAATTGAGTGTAATATCTCCAAGTTTGCAGATGACACTAAGCTGGGTGGCAGTGTGAGCTGTGAGGGGGACGCCAAGAGGCTGCAGGGTGACTTGGACAGGTTCGGTGAGTGGGCAAATGCATGGCAGATGCAGTATAATGTTGTTAAATGTGAGGTTATCCACTTTGGGGGCAAAAACACGAAGGCAGAATATTATTTGAATGCCGGCAGATTAGGAAAAGGGGAGGTGCAACGAGACCTGGGTGTCATGGTACATCAGTCATTGAAAGTTGGCATGCAGGTACAGCAGGCGGTGAAGAAGGCAAATGGTATGTTGGCCTTCATAGCGAGGGGATTTGAGTATAGGAGCAGGGAGGTCTTACTGCAGTTGTACAGGGCCTTGGTGAGGCCTCACCTGGAATATTGTGTTCAGTTTTGGTCTCCTAATCTGAGGAAGGACGTTCTTGCTATTGAGGGAGTGCAGCGAAGGTTCACCAGACAGATTCCCGGGATGGCAGGACTGACATATGAGGAGAGACTGGATCGACTGGGCCTGTATTCACTGGAGTTTAGAAGGATGAGAAGGGATCTCATAGAAACATATAAAATTCTGACGGGACTTGACAGGTTAGATGCGGGAAGAATGTTCCCGATGTTGGGGAAGTCCAGAACCAGGGGACACAGTCTAAGGATAAGGGGTAAGCCATTTAGGACCGAGATGAGGAGAAACTTCTTCACTCAGAGAGTTGTGAACCTGTGGAATTCTCTACCACAGAAAGTTGTTGAGGCCAGTTCGTTAGATATATTCCAGAGGGAGTTAGATGTGGTCCTTACGGCTAAAGGGATTAAAGGGTATGGAGAGAAAGCAGGAATGGGGTACTGAGGTGAATGATCAGCCTTGATCTTATTGAATGGTGGTGCAGGCTCGAAAGGCTGAATGGCCTACTCCTGCACCTATTTTCTATGTTTCTATGTCTCTTTATTCTGATTCCAGAGTGCTTTCACAGCATGGGAGGACTGCTTATATGCAGTGCTCCCAAGGGATGCTGGGATCCCTTGGGGCTTCAACTGATACGCCCTCTGGTGGTGGTCAAATGCTGCTTACATAGGGCTGAATACATAACATCACCCCCCCCCCCTTCCCAAAGTCAATAGTCCACTTATTTACAGGCTGAGACAATCTGGGGCATAGAGTTGCATACATAAGGGAAACAGTGTCCTTCTGAACTCTCCTGTCCTGACTCGCACCAAGTCCCATTCACCCATCACTCCTTGTTGCAGTGTATCGTCATCATAGACAGTCCCTCGAAGCGAGGATGACTTGCTTCCACGGCAAAAAAGGATGAGTTCCCAGGTGTTTCAATGAAGGACCGAATATTCCCGATCCCGAACTACATCCTGAAGGGTGGAAGATGCCTGTGGGTGGATTGTTTTAACGTGGGGTGGCCGTTGCACACCAGCCACCACACGGGGCTTGACAGAGCGAGGTCTTGGTCCAGTGGCGAGGGTTAACATAGAAACACGGAAAATAGGTGCAGGAGCAGGCCATTCGGCCCTTCGAGCCTGCACCGCTATTCAATATGATCATGGCTGATCATGCAACTTCAGTACCCTATTCCTTCCTTCTCTCCATACCCCTTGATCCCTTTAGCCGTAAGGGCCACATCTAACTCCCTTTTGAATATATCTAACGAATTGGCCTCAACAACTCTCTGTGATAGAGAATTCCACAGGTTCACAATTCTCTGAGTGAAGAAGTTTCTCCTCATCTCGGTCCTAAGTGGCTTACCTCTTATCCTTAGACTGTGACCCCTGGTTCTGGACTTCCCCAACATCGGGAACATTCTTCCTGCATCTAATCTGTCCAATCCCGTCAGAATTTTATATGTTTCTCTGAGATCCCCTCTCATTCTTCTAAATTCCAGTGAATATAAGCCCAGTCGATCCAGTCTGTCTTCATGTGTCAGTCCTGCCCTCCAGGGAATGGGGGAGTTTTCCCCGGTGTCCTGGGGCCGATATTTATCCCTCGATCAACATCACTAAAAAAAATAATCTGGTCATTGCATCGTTGCAGTTTGCGGGATCTTGCTGTGCGTACCACGTTTCCCACATTGCAACAGACTAAACTTCAAAGATTGCCGGTGAAGCATTTTGGGACGTCCTGCGGTTTGTGAAAGGCGCTATAGAAATGCAAGTTCTATCTTCTCTTTAAGCTCTGGTGTCCTGTGAATCTGCGTTGCATCCCCTCCAAGACCACGATATCCTTCCTAATATTTGGGGCCCGAAACTAAACAGAATGCTCCAGGCAAGGACTGAGCAATTCTTTTGCAATGGGAATGAAGTTGAACCCGAACCCTAAATTTACTATTGGCTGTAACATAAGAAATGTACCATTCGGCCCCTCGAGCCTGCTCCGCCATTTAATACGATCGCGGCTGATCTGATCATGGACTCGGCTCCACTTCCCCGCCCGCCCCTTCACTCCCTTATCGCTCAAAAATCTGTCTATCTCCCCCTTAAATATATTCAATGACCCAGCCCTCCACAGCTCTCTGGGGCAGAGAATTCCACAGATTCACCAGAAGAAATTCCTCCTCATCTCCATCCTAAACGGGCGACCCCTTATTCTGAGAACTATGTGCCCCCTAGTTCTAGATTCCCCCACGAGGGGGAAACATCCTCTCTGCATCCACCCTGTCCAGCCCCCCTCAGAATCTGATACGTTTCGATAAAATCACCTCTCATTCCTCTAAACTCCAATGAGTAGAGGCCCAACCTGCTCAACCTTTCCTCATAAGTCAACCCCCTCATCTCCGGAATCAACCGAGTGAACCTTCTCTGGACTTCCAGAAGGCATTTCACAAAGTGCCACATAAAAGGTTACTGCACAAAATAAAAGTTCACGGGGTTGGGGGTAATATATTAGCATGGATAGAGGATTGGTTAACTAACAGAGAGTCGGGATAAATGGTTCATTCTCGGGTTGGCAACCAGTAACTAGTGGGGTGCCGCAGGGATCAGTGCTGGGGCCCAACTATTTACAATCTATTTTAACGACTTGGAAGAAGGGACTGAGTGTAACGTAGCCAAGTTTGCTGATGATACAAAGATGGGAGGAAAAGCAATGTGTGAGGAGGACACAAAAAATCTGCAGAAGGACAGAGACAGGCTCAGTGAGTGGGCAAAAATTTGGCAGTTGGAGTATAATGTTGGAAAGTGTGAGGTCATGTATTTCGGAAGAAAAAAATCAAAGAGTAAGTTATTATTTAAATGGAGAAAGATTGCAAAGTGCCGCAGTACAGCGGGACCTGGGGGTACTTGTGCATGAAACACAAACGGTTAGTATGCAGGTACAGCAAGTGATCAGGAAGGCCAATGGTATCTTGGCCTTTATTGCAAAGGGGATGGAGTATAAAAGCAGAGAAGTCTTGCTACAGTTATACAGGGTATTGGTGAGGCCACACCTGGAGTACTGCGTGCAGTTTTGGCTTCCATATTTACGAAAGTATATACTTGCTTTGGAGGCAGTTCAGAGAAGGTTCACTCGGTTGATTCCGGGGATGAGGGGGTTGACTTATGAGGAAAGGTTGAGGAGGTTGGGCCTCTACTCATTGGAGTTCAGAAGAATGAGAGGTGATCTTATCGAAACGTATAAGATTATGAGGGGGGCTCGACAAGGTGGATGCAGAGAGGATGTTTCCACTGATGGGGGAGACTAGAACTAGGGGGCATGGTCTTAGAATAAGGGGCCGCCCATTTAAAACTGAGATGAGGAGGAATTTCTTCTCTCAGAGGGTTGTAAATCTGTGGAATTCGTTGCCTCAGAGAGCTGTGGAAGCCGGGACATTGAATATATTTACCTTGTCACCTTGTCATCCACCTTGTCAAGCCCCCTCATAATCTTATATGTTTCGATAAGATCACCTCTCATTCTTCTGAACTCCAATGAGTAGAGGCCCAACCTCCTCAACCTTTCCTCATAAGTCAGCCCCCTTATTGCCGGAATCAACCGAGTGAACCTTCTCTGAACTGCCTCCAAAGCAAGTATATCCTTTTGTAAATATAGAAACCAAAACTGCACGCAGTACTCCAGGTGTGGCCTCACCAATACCCTGTATAACTGTAGCAAGACTTCCCTGCTTTTATACTCCATCCCCTTTGCATTAAAGGCCAAGATACCATTGGCCTTCCTGATCACTTGCTGTACCTGCATACTATCCTTTTGTGTTTCATGCACAAGTAACCCCCAGGTCCCGCTGTACTGCGGCACTTTGCAATCTTTCTTCATTTAAATAATATTAATTTGTTTTAAGAATGCAATGTGAAATTAGTTTGGGACCATTCTCAATCTAAAATACAGTGAAGATCAAACAAGTTCTGACAACTCTGCTGATTTTTTTCACTTTGCAGAAAGAGGACAGCAAAGTGTTAAAAAAAAGTTGCGAAACTTGGAAGAAAGTTTTTGAGCAGCAAGGCGGCTTATTAGATTGACAAGCGGATTGACCAATCAAGAGCTAGCAGCTCCGGCTGTGAACCAATCAGCAGGCACGATGCGCGGGGCGGGTGTGGACTGACCCCACGAGGTTTGGATTGACAGCAGCTCCCCCCCCCCCGCGGGGCGCGGCAATCCGTCCAATCAGAGCGCGGCGCCGGATAATTAGAAATCAAGGTAGGGGGGGAAACGTAATGGGCTTGCGGCCACGGCCGACCAATCAGAAAGGAGGGCGGGATTAAAAAAAGAGGGGGGGCGGCCGCCAACCAATGGGTCTGAAGATCTGGGCTGATTGGCAGCCGTTAGCACCAATGGGCGGGAGAGTGAGAGGGGGCAGGCTAACGTGATTGATGGGCAGCGAGGGCGGCGAATAGGGAGAGAGGCCAGCGGGGCGGGCGAGCAATCATTAATCAATCAGAAAGGAGGGCGGGATAAACAAAGAGGGAGCGGCCGCCAACCAATGGGTCTGAAGATGAGAGATGATTGGCAGCAGCTCGGACCAATGGGTGGGAGAGTGAGAGGGGGAAGGTTGATGGGCAACCAGGACGACTAATGGGAAAAGAAGCAGGAGGCGGGTGGCGGAGGGGGCGAGCAATGATTAACCAATCAGAAAGGAGGGCGGGATTAAAAAACAGGGGGGGGCGGCCGCCAACCAATCGGTCTGAAGATGCGGGATGATAGGCAGCCATTGGGACCAATGGGCGGTAGAGGCGAGGAGGAAAGGCGGATGCGATTGATGAGCAGCCAGGGCGGCGAATGGAGAGAGAGGCTGAGGGGGCGGGCGAGCAATTGTGGACCAATGGGCGAGGCGGAGCACGGGCGGGTTGCCATGGGAGCGGCGCGGGGCCGGTTGTCCGCTGAGGGGCTGTTTTAGTCGAAGCGGTGGCGGCGGTAGGAGGTTGAGGGTGACGTGGTTCGGACCCGAGTCCCAGGCCCCAGGCCCACGGCCCACCCGGGGGGAGCAGACGATGTCGGGCCCGGGCCCCGGCGCACACTATGTGTACGAGTTGCCGGCCCGGGTGATGTGTGACTTTTACCGGGTGATGGACTCGCTGGGCGGCGCGGACTGGGCCCGCTTCGGTAAGTTGCTCCATCCCGGGAGCCGCGGGCACGGGGCCATAGTTCAATGTCAAGTGTCCTCCATGTAAATTAGCTCCATGTAAATTAACATAGATGCAAATTAGCCCATTGTAAATTATCCTAAATGAAAATGAGCAAAATGCAAATTAGCTTGAAGAAAATTAACAAATTCAAATTTTCCCAAATGCAAATTAGCTTATTGCAAATGAGCTCAATGCAAATTAACGTAAATGCAAATTGGCTCAATGTAAATTAACATGCAAATTAGTTCAAACTATCCTGAATGCAAATTATTTCAATGCAAATTATCCCAAATGCAAATTAGCTCCATGCAAATCCCAAATGCAAATGAGCTCAATGCAAATTAACAACTGCAAATTAGTTCAATGCAAATTATCCTAAATGCAAATTATCCTAAATGCAAATTATCCTAAATGCAAATCAGCTCAATGCAAATTATCCTAAATGCAAATTATTTCAATGTAAATTATCCTAAATTCCAAATGAGCTCAATGTAAATTATCCCAAATGCAAATTAGCTCAATGTAAATTAATGCAATGCAAATTAGCTCAATGTAAATTAATGTAAATTAACAGATGCAAATTAGCTAAATGTAAATTAACAGGTGCAATTTAGCTCAATTATCCTTCATGCAAATTATTTCAATGCAAATTAACATAAATGCAAATCAGTTCACTGTAAATTATCCTAAATGCAAATTAGCTCAATGCAAATTAACATAAATGTAAATTATCCTCCATTCCAAATTATCCTCCATTCCAAATTATCCTCCGATTATCCTCCATGCAAATTATCCTCAATGCAAATTATCATGGACAGATTTTTGAGCGATAAGGAAGCCGAGGGTTATGGGGAGCGGGCAGAGAAGTGGAGCTGAGTCCATGATTAGATCAGCCATGATCGTATTGAATGGTGGAGCAGGCTCGTGGGGCCAAATGGCCGACTCCTGTTCCTGTTTCTTTTGTTCCTTCCCCGCAACTTACCTGGTCGTTTGAATGATTCCATTGTTGTCTCGCTCGCCAAAGCTCCGCTTAATCCTCAAGGTGTGGTTGGTCTGTGACAATCTTCCACTTGTAGTCTGCTGAGCTCATTATATAGTTCAGTGTTCTACCTGTGGTTTTGCCACTCCAATGCACTTGGATGTGCACAATATATGATTTTTTTTATTTGTTCAGGGATGTCGGCATCGCTGGCAAGGCCGGCATTTATTGCCCATCCCTAATTGCCCCTTGAGAAGGTGGTGGTGAGCCTCCTTCTTGAACCGCTGCAGTCCGTGTGGTGAAGGTGCTCCCACAGTGCTGTTAGGGAGGGAGTTCCAGGATTTTGACCCAGCGACGATGGAGGAACGGACGATATATTTCCAAGTCGGGATGGTGTGTGTGACTGGGAGGGGAACGTGGATGTGGTGGTGTTCCCATGGACCTGCTGCCCTTGTCCTTCTAGGCGGTAGAGGTCGCGGGTTTGGGAGGTGCTGCCGAAGAAGCCTTGGCGAGTTGCCGCGGTGCATCTTGTGGACGGTGCACACTGCAGCCACGGTGCGCCGGTGGTGGAGGGAATGAGTGTTGAAGGTGGTGGGTAGTGTGGCCCATCGAGCGGGGCTGCTTTGTCCTGGATGGTGTCGAGTGTCTCGAGTGTTGTTGGAGTTGCAACTCATCCAGGCAAGTGGCGCTCCCTCAGTGACCGCCCCTCCGACAGCGCGGCGCTCCCTCAGTACCGCTCCTCAAACTGAGCCTGGGATGAAACGACAGCCCCACTTGTGAGTCACCTGTACACTCTGTGTCAGAGAGCATTGCGAGCTGCGATGATTGTGCTGTATAAAAATGCAGAGCAAGCGGCAGAAAGAGATGATGCAATGATCAGGAGCTTGCCTGCCCTGACAAGGCAGATTGACTATTGTGCTGCTTGTAATGTTCGCTGACTGACGGCATTGTTTTGTAACGTTTGGGTGTGTGTTTTGCCGAGAGGGGTTTGCAATTATTGGAGATGAGGCTGCTTTCCAGTTCTGTGTTTCATCAGATGCCTTTGAAGTATTGGAACCAGTTCGGTCATTTGGAATGTAAATGAGCAGCTGAATTTTCCCGACTCTGGGACAGCATCTTGCACTGTAGTGACCAATATTGACCTCGGGCTCCACAACGCGAGGGTGCAGTGTTGTGGTTCAGTGGATCGCACTCTCATCTGAGTCAGAAGGCTGTTGGTTTAAGTCCCTACTTCAGAGACTTGAGCATAACCTAGTGCAGTACTAAGGGAGCGCCGCGCTGTCGGAGGGACGGTACTGAGGGAGCGCGGCACTGTCGGAGGGGCGGTACTGAGGGAGCGCCACACTGTCGGAGGGGCGGTACTGAGGGAGCGCCGCACTGTCGGAGGGGCGGTACTGAGGGAGTGTCGGAGGGGCGGTACTGAGGGAGCGCCACACTGTCGGAGGGGCGGTACTGAGGGAGCGCCGCACTGTCGGAGGGGCGGTACTGAGGGAGCGCCGCACTGTCGGAGGGGCGGTACTGAGGGAGCGCCGCACTGTCGGAGGGGCGGTACTGAGGGAGCGCCGCACTGTCGGAGGGGCGGTACTGAGGGAGCGCTGCACTGCGCTGTCGGAGGGGCGGTACTGAGGGAACGCCGCACTGTCGGAGGGGCAGTACTGAGGGAGCGCCGCACTGTCGGAGGGGCAGTACTGAGGGAGCGCCGCACCGTCGGAGGGGTAGTAGTAAGGGAGCGCCGCACTGCGCTGTCGGAGGGGAAGTACTGAGGGAGCGCCGCACTGTCGGTGGGGCGGTACTGAGGGAGCGCCGCACTGTTGGAGGGGTGGGACTGAGGGATTTCCTACATTACAGCAGTGACTGCACGCCTTAAAAAGTACTTCATTGGCTGTGAAGCACTTTAAGACGTTCGGTTGTCGTGAAAGGCACTATAGAAATGCAAGTCTTTTTAGCACAGCATGCAGGGCTAGTGATAGCAGCCCGGGGAGCAGATGAACGGATGAATTAGAAGCTGCTTTTACTCTGGTCTTTGGCCGCCCGGATCTCATACAAAATAACAGCACTGAATTCCGCGAGGCTGGGCCCTTCCTCGTTCCCCGGGGCGGGGATCTGGTGACGATGTAACGACACACGCCGTTATCCGCTCGCTGTGCTGACATTATTATGGAGGGAGCAGCACTGCTCCCTGCTGTACAACAGGTCACGGAACGATGGCTGGTGCCCGGCAGAGCTCGCACAAGCATCCACTTTACAGGCAGACCCCGTGCACCTTTCCAGAGGTGAATCTCTGCAGCCAGTGAGTGAATCTCTCAAGCTGGGAGAGCAGCTTTTCAAACCATTGCAGGTGGGAGCACGTTAATGCAACACTTTTGCGTCTGTGTGTTTGGTGTTCTGTAGTTTATTGGCCTTTGCTAACAAACCTGTAGTGTCCATACACTAATCCACTGCTGCAGGACTGACAGAATCTGAGAGCAGACAATCCCCGTAATTCTGAGCATCTCTTGTGAATCTGTTCGTACTGTCGCTTGATGCTACTGCTGCTGCAAGTCTTGCATCAAGTGGCTTAAAATAACGTAATAATAACAAACGTGCATTTATATGGCGCCTTTCACAGCCTCAGGACGTCCCACTGAGAGACTCTCTTTCCCTCTCTGTCTCTCTCCGGTCGCTGTGTCTCTCTCGATCTCTCTCTATCACTGTTTCGCTCTCTCTATCGCTGTTTCGCTCTCTCTATCGCTGTTTCGCTCTCTCTATCGCTGTTTCGCTCTCTCTGTCGCTGTTTCGCTCTCTCTATCGCTGTTTCGCTCTCTCTATCGCTGTTTCGCTCTCTCTATCGCTCTCTCGCTCTCTCTATCGCTCTCTCGCTCTCTCTATCGCTCTCTCGCTCTCTCTATCGCTCTCTCGCTCTCTCTATCACTGTTTCGCTCTCTCTATCTCTATCGCTCTCTCTCTATCTCTCTCGCTCTCTCGCTCTCTCTCTCGCTCTCTCGCTCTCTCGCTCTCTCTATCGCTCTCTCTATCGCTCTCTCGCTCTCTCTATCTGTTTCGCTCTCTCTCTATCTCTATCGCTCTCT